>NC_138155.1:28051379-28646379 GCF_964199315.1 Orbicella franksi | reverse complement strand
TGCTTTAAAACTGCAATTTTCGTCAAACTTCAGCTAAACACTTGATTACCCATGTGCCTAAAATTTACTCATTTCAATGGCTATCAAAAATTTAGTCGGAGGACGGCTTACCTGGGCTTTTGCCCTTAGAACAAGTGAGGAGGAAAAGTTTATACTTGTCTGATAGAAAACTTAACTTGTCCCGGATGACTTGTCAGGTTTTTTTTCGAGCCGTGTTTCCCACCTCGCGTAATTTACAACTTTCTCCAGTTTTTGAGTGCCAGGTTAACTGAAATCGTCTGGTTTTCAATCTGTTGTTTATTTTGTCGACATGTATGTCGTTATTTCCATCTGATACAAAGAAAGTTTTGGTGAGTACAATTGCCTCACTTGGTTTGAGAACAGAGCTTATACATGAACAGGTGGACGAGTTCAACAGGTGAACTAACAATGGTTTGATGTGAAAGTGTTCGATTTTATTTGTCATCTTTTCAACATCAGAGTGAGTTATTTCAGTGGAAGAGGTACAAAGCTGTATTTTCTGTTTGCGCTTGTTAATTTGCTGTGTTTTGATTTAAATTTCGCTTAGCGTGGAATTACTAAACATAAATCACATTTGAATGGGCTAGAGTCCGGCTTTGTTAACCATAACAATGCATCACAAAAGGAATAACAAAGGCTAACGTGTTGGCAAAAATGCATGGCCCTAACACACTGGCAAAAATGGGCGGGCCATTTTAACATTTGTTTGATGTACGCTTAGTTCTGAGCAGTATTGTATGTTTTTGTTCGCTTTTTTGGCCTTGACCAAGCACAAAATATATTATAAATAATACCTATTATAAACACAATAATTGTTGTTTAATCTGTACTACGGAATTAGCCAATAGAAACATGTTGGTTACAAAATTCATGCATAGTGTATGAGTGCAAAACAAAAGATTGTGCATGGTCGTGGACCTTCCAACATAAATCTTGGCATCTTTGTTTGCTTTGATGTTTGCCGGGCTTCATAACCAGTCCCCTCTGTTAACTATGCTGCATTAAAATATACCTGCCGATTGTGAACGCACCACGAGACGAAATTAAAAGCTCCCAGAATTTGAAATGTTGCGACATAGAAAATGTTTTTCGGTTACATAATTCTTAGGAAATGTAAACAACGTGGCCTTGAGTCTGGCAAGCGTTTCGAGTTTTGGTATCGATGATCGGCAAACCGTGTTTTCCACTAAATTGACTAACTGACTGAAAAAGATTTAACACAATGAAGCTTCATTGGAGGCTTCCAGGGTCTACATACATGTAAACAATTGCCCAGTGCAGTCATACAGCTCTGACAAGCTCTGAAGGTCGAATAGTAATAGTTATATTCATGTCATCACGATTCTAGATTGCTTTCTACCTTTGCGCGTGCCTTTCGCGAATAATTCTTACGCGCGTCAGTTTACATCAAACGGGGAAACATGTTTCTAGAATCATTCATGGAGCGCGTGAATGTTTCCCCAAATTTTCCCAGTTTTCCATAGTGAAATATTGTTTCCAGCGTAAATTTTTGTTTCCAAGATGCAAATTATGCTTCCGCTACACGGCAGAGAATTCGAACAAAAATCCGAGCATCCGAGCAGTGACAAAAATTTTGCGAGCACGTGCAAGCGAACACACAGCTAATTTTTGCGAGCAGTTCGAGCAAAGGCCAAATTTTACGAGCACTTTTAAATTGAATGGGACCATTCGATACCTCTTATGATATTTAGCTAGGCCGAAAACCCATAAAATTGATAAAACAAGGAAATTAAATGCTACTCACGATCTATCAGCCTTTCACGGATCTCCTTGGTAAACCGTCTCCTTCCCTCTGTTCGTTGTCATGTTTTCCTCGCAAATACATGTAGCAATGTCCGGGAAGTATTTGAATTTAATCGTGCGGGAAATACCGTATCCAGACTTTAACACATCAAGTTCAGACCAAACAACGCCAACAGCAGCTAGAAACCTCTAGTCCATTGCAAATCTACGCCCTAAATTGAAGTGGCTAAGCTCGTTGCTGTCTGTAGCAAACACAACATTATCGCCACAGTGACATGTACAGTGCAAACGTCCCAGTATGTAATACGGGGCTAAATGACGTCCGTTTTTACTTTCAAGTACGATAATGGACGACGCTTGCTAGCAAATCGTTAGACTTGCACCTTCATTGGAATTAATGGTGTCCTCGGGCAGATTTCCTTTAGACAACACTTTTAGAACGCTAATCGGTCGGCTCTTTCTCACTGTCACCGCGCGAACAGAAATTCTGACGAGTGTAGCCTGGCCTAAACTAGACGTTGAATACGATTAATACGTGACATAATGCTGTTGGCGATTGCGTTACAATTTTAGCTCTTCCTAAGACAATGTATGAGAATGTTTCGAAAATTGCTCTGAATGCTACGTGTAGAAAATAATTTAAATAGAAGTGGTTTGCCTTATGTTTGTCTTGCGTTATTTTGATGTCTCTGCGGTAACAGAGGCGGTTTAGAGCCGTTTAGGCGAGTTTTACTTTCGAGCGGGCGGGTTTGCTTCCCGTTTCCCTCTAGGGGAAGCAAACTGCCAGAAAGTAAAACTCGCCTAAATGGCTCTTAACCGCCTCCAGGAATACAGAGACATCAAAATAACGCAATCCAAACATAAGAATTGTAAAATTTAAAATCGTAGTTCTAAACAAAAATTGAATTGAACTGAATTGAATAGGCAAACCACTTCATTACAGTTGAACCCCGATAACTCGAACCCTCGGTAACTCGAATTCCCCGCTACCTCGAAGCAATACTGATTTCCCTTGGATTTGCCTCATACATTTACTGTAATTTTAACCCCTATAACTGGAAACCCCGCTAACTCGAAGCGAATTTAACTTCCCTTCAGGTACTTTTCTTTGTAATTCTACCCTCGATAACTCGAAGTCGATTTTCGCTTTTGCGGACTAATAAGCCATAACATTTTGCACGGGAAGATTACATTTAATCTCACTTATATATTATGACAAATTGACCTAATTGTCGATGTTACACATTTGTATGTCCGTAAACAAACAGTTTTGACAGTTCTTCCTAGCAGAGAGAAATAATGGCGCGTAATTCTGTGGCTATGTTTTTGCAAATACAGACAGATATATAAACAGAAAAAAGTGCAATGTGAGTCTGTAGACTGAAACAACCAGAAAGTTTTCTAGCCAGTCTCCAGTTATTATAATGTCTTGATAGATATTAATCAGGAAGGTGAACTGTTAATGAGAGGAAATGTATACCTAATATAATAGAACGAGAGAAAAAGGACATTTTAAGAACTAGTAGAGTATTAAAAGCTTTCAAAATGTTGTTCAGACAGTAAACGAAGTTTCAATCAAGACATTGAGATCTGAGTTGTGTAGCTGACCATTTTCCTTTGTAAAGTAGACCTGACAGAATGATCTTTTAAGTAATTAATATTCTTACTGTGTGCAGGATGAAGGACCATCATCAGGTAGCGAGTCCAGTCAGTCTTACCAACCAGACAGTGATACAAGCTCATCTACTGAGGACAGTGCAGGGAGTGAAGATGATATTGACAGTGAAGTTGATGGAGATGACAAAAGAGTCAAGACGAATGGTGGCAATGGAAAGAAAAAAAGAGCCAAAGCAAAAAAAGAAAAAAAAGTCTCGACAAAAAAGATTAAGAAGGAGACAACTCGAGGATTAAAGAAGTGTCCTCTACCTTTATGTGGTGCCAGCGTGATTCACCTCCCACGCCATCTTCAAAACGTGCATGGTTGGTCTCAAGAACATTCTAGAACCGCTGTTACGCGCTTTGGAATGAGAAAGAGTTACACCTTCTCAGACTCTGCAAAAGTTCCTCAGAAGAAAGCAAAAAAATCGACAGATGAGAAAGAGGAGAACACCAATGACAAGAAGAGAAAAGACTATCATAAACACCGCTACTGTCCAGTCGATGGATGCACTTCCCTAGTAAAGAGAATCCCTGCGCACTTAAGGAATGTACATAAGCTGGATCCCAACGCTAAGGAGTACAAAGATCTGTTATCAAGAGTACGAGGCCCAATCAAGGAATCACAAATGAGACCATATCATAAACGACCTCGAGCTACTAAAGGAGACGAAGCAAGCGTGTCTCTAACATCTGAGTCATCGTTCCATGAAGTGGTGACCATTGAAGACGAGGAACAAGACCAGCAAGATGAAAGTGATATTGGCGAAGCAAGCCACATTGAATCTTCAGATATCGATCCACCTGAATTTACTGTTCAGTTTAAAGCTTGGCTGAACTCTGCGGACGGAGGGAACCTGGACGACAAGACAAGCGAGCAACATGGAAAGCAAATTTCTAAGCTCTTGAAAGTGATCGATAGCAAACAAGAGATGGCATCGCTTTTCAACTCCAATATCATCAATGACAAATTTCTGGAAGGATTTGCAAAACATCAGTACCACCCCAAAACCACTAAATCCTATTTGATGAGTCTCCGCCATTTCTACTCCTTTGCTTTGAGCAACGACTGTGGCGTGAACATATCTAAGGAACAGATACTTTCTGTAAAAGAGAAAGTAACCAGGTGGTCCTCATCGTTTCGAAAAGGCTGCTCAAAACGTCATTGGGAAAAAATGGAAGAAGACTTGAACGCTTTAATTACTCCCAAGCAAATAACCGAATTCGAACGAAGCCAAGCTGCAAGAAATGCCATTTGTCTCTTCGGGCAGCTATCGGGAGCTCACTGCTTGGAAATGACGCAAGCCAATTACACCCTTGCCAGAGACTTTTTGTTAGTTCAGATTTCAATTGATAACGCCAACAGGGCTGGAGTCCTAGCAAACATGAAAATGGGAGAACTGAACAGTGCCGTGAAACATGGTGATGAATACGTTGTTCATGTAAGTGATCAGAAGACTTTCGCCACACACGGTCCAGCAAGAGTAGTACTAAGCCCGAAATTGTACAGTTGGATGGCCATTTTTGTGAGGGAGGCACGATCGAAGGTTTCCAGCTCAAGTCGTAACCCTACCTCAAACGTCTTTTTGACGTGGAATGGCGAACCGATGGTATCGAGTCAAATAAACAAAGCGATCAAATCAGTCTGGAAGAAGGCTCAAGTGGATGGCAACCCTAGCTCAACTCTCCTCAGAAAGTCGGCCGTTTCTCAAGTACACACAGCAAGCGACAGTAATGAAGCCAGGGGGAATCTCGCAGACCTGATGGCCCACAATCTGCAGACGGCAAACAAATATTACCGTCTACAGGAAAAGAACAATTCCTCAGTTCAGGCCTCCAAGCAGCTACGCAACATAATGCGTAAACAGTCAGACCATCCAGACCAAACAGCCAAACCAAACAGCATTTCTGTCAGCCTAAAAAGCCCATCTGCTTCAGAGGCTGTTGTCCCCAAAACTTCCAGAAGTTCATGGAAAGAGGACAAGGAAGCTCTGATCAAAGCAGTTTTCAAGGATGAAATTGAGCACGAAGCTATTACTTTAGCAACGGTGAAAGCAAAAATTTCTGACCATCCGCAGCTAAGAGGAGAAAACCCAAAACGAGTCTTGGACAAAGTTCGTGCTCAATGGCGTTTCAGTAAGTCCTCCTCTCCAGAGCCTCAATGCCTTCCATCTGAAGTGGAAACACTGGAGCAACGTGTTGAAAGGGCGTTTCAAGCAGAGAGCGAGACCTCAAGTGAAATCATACCTCCAACCAGTGTGTCAAGTAGCGTGAGAAACGCCTTCACAGCAACCGAGCTTGCCAGAATGCAAAAGCTATTTCGCAACATGATAGAGCAATCTTACCCGATTTCAAAGCCGCGAATTAAGATGACCCTGGAAAAGGAAGACTGGGGCGTGGAAATGTTAAATAAAGTTTCATTGGACACAATTGTCAACCGCTTAAAATATGAAAGGCGTCAAAATAGAGCTTCCAAGATGAGCAAGCCGTAAGTTAAGGTTATAGGTGTTATTTTCCCCTCGTGTTAAGGGCCCATTCACTGATCTTTTCAAGCAGTTTGCTAGCGAAAATTCATTCGCATATAACCTTGCCATTTTTGGTCCTTTCGACGTTATTTCATGTGTTCTACCTTTTTCATTATCAGTAACATCTGTAATGACGTCAGCAGGCTACGCCCATAGTTATGTGACTCACTGTGAAAAAATTTAAAGGCTCCATGAGATCAAACGAAGCATAAGAAAGCCACACAGATATGGTTTTTCTTTTTTGTTTGCGCTTGCTTTTCTGTTTTTCTCTTATTTTGTTTTTGCTTGTACTTTTTTACTTTAAGTCTTGTGAAACACAAAGGAAAAACCTCTTAAATGTAACCGAATTTCCAGATTCTTGAATTGCTTAAATTTTCCTTACTCAGGCTAACGCAAGCAAAATTTCACCTCCTTAGCAACGCGTAGGAGTGCGCGCATGAATCAGTTAATGGGTCCTTAAACTTACCTCTGCTAACAAGCAAATGCGAGTGGGTTCAACATGTTTAGGTAAGAGTATGCTTGTCCAGATTGTTCTAGTAAATTGCAACTAACTTGTTCCTGCCAAAAGGAAACTTATGTAATATAATCGCAGTAAGTGAAAATACATTTCTGCCAAATCTGAAAAGTTGTTTTCAAAATTAAGTTTTTCTATGCAGAGAAAAAGTGTCGTGTATGCGATTGTTTGTTACGAAGTTTTTCACATTCCCAAAGGTTGCAAAAAGTTGCTAGGCACAATCTTAAATAGGCCTATTTAAGAAGGCGTTTAGGGGTTATCGCGGACTAAACCTCTCCCTGGCTGGCTGTACCTCGATTTGTTATAAAATTCTTGTATGGCAAGTTATTTGCAACAAGTGTATCTTGTGCACGTTCGGTTGAGTTAATAGAGAGGTTAAGCATGACGTTTACAGCAAACGGGAAAAATGAAACTATTGCCGTCTGTCTTTAGCTGTCCGTACAGTAGAGTGAAAATATTTGTATTTGCGGTGAATAGAAGAAGACATTTTTCTATTTTTTTGTGTGATTAATTTAACGATCAGAAGAAAAGAATAAAGAATGAGCGGTAATCTTTGCCATTTGCCGTCTGCCGTAACCGCCATGCTTAAACTCTCTAATGTTTAAGATACGTTCGGTTGAGTTAATATTAAAGACAGAGGTAATAGAATGTTCTTTTAAAATACCTTTTCAGCACGAAACTTTGGTAATTACAACAGCCAATGGTAGTTTACTTGAATGATTCCTAACATACACTGGTGGCGCGATATTTCCAAAATCGTGTCATCTTTACAAGCCAAAAAATCACATTTTTCTAGCCGAGGCTTGAAGGGAATACCTCAAGGGGAAATGTATGGGACTTCACGTACGTTACTTCTATTGCTCCTCTTTTCACGTTATGTCTTGCCAACAATTTGACTTGAGAAAGCGCAATCACATTTATTGCTACAAAGATTGTAGGCTTCAACTTTACTTGTATTCAGTAAGCTCGGATAGCCAATACGCCCAACTTATTTTCTTCAAACAGAGTGCAGAATATGGGCAACTAAATAAGCCTGCAAGTCTATCACATCCCATCAGCATCATTAAGCTATTTACTTTGTTGTAGTTGATTTCCTATGAAATAAAGGAATATGTTAGTTCCAGTTATGTTAACAAGAGTAACTAAGTCGCACCTTGTTCTTTTGAAAATTTCTGAGCAGCACAGGGAGTAATAAAATTACTTAAAATCTTAAAATGTGTGCTTCAGCTTCAATATGAACTACTTGGAAATTCTCGTTCATTTTTAATCAGATAAAGAAAAGAATAAAGTGAGATAAGTGTACTTAAGTTTATCACAGTTTATCATGTGAATAACCCGATTTCTAAAGCCTTATTTTCACTAGCAACGCAAGCAGAAGCGCATGTACAAGCGCAAACACAAACGCAAACACAAGCGCAAAAACACAATCGCATGCACAAGTGCAAGTACAAGCGTAAACACAAGCGCAAACACAAGCGGAAACACAAGCGCTTGCACAAGTACAAGCGCAGGCACAAGCGCAAGCACAAGTGCAAACACAAGCGCTAGCACAAGCGCATGCATAAGCACAAGTGTAGGCACAAGTACAAGCGGAGGCACAAGCGCATAAACAAGCGCAAACACAAGCACGAGCACAAGCGCAAGAGCAAGCACAAGTGCAGGCACAAGCACAAGCGGAGGCACAAGTGTATGAACAAGCGCAAGCACAAGCGCAGACACAAGTGCAAGCACAAGCGCATGCACAAGCATAAGTGTAGGCACAAGCACAAGCAGAGGCACAACCGCATGAACAAGCGCAATTACAAGCGCAAGCACAATAATTCTTACTTTATAGTGAAAACCGCCTTGACGCAAGCAAAAAGCACAAACGCAAGCTACAAGCACAAGGATCAAAATGTTTCCTTTTTCTTGTGCTTGCGCTTATGCTGATGCTGCAACAAGTGAAGATGAAATACCGTTCAGGAATAACACAAGCACAAGGATATTTACCACACCTGGCTATGTTTGGCCATTGAAAATACTGGATCCACATTACCTCGCGCCTAAACAGTTTGGAAGATTCGGATGATTTTGCTTGTGCTTTTGTTTGGGCCAAATTTCGTTTTCACTTGGGTCATCCCTGTTGCTTGCGTTTGTGTTTGCGCTTGTGCTTGCGTCGCTAGTAAAACCAGGCTTAAAAAACGGGAACAAAAGAATCAAAAATCCTCACAAATGCTCACAATTACAAGTGTCAGTGTGTTACAAAAGTGCCCTATATTGTTACAAAAGTGCCCTATATTGTTACAAAAGTGCCCTATTGTTACAAAAGTGCCCTATCGAGAGTTACAAAAGTGCCCCAATGACGTTACAAAAGTGCCCTAGGTTACAAAAGTTCCCTACCTTCGTTACAAAAGTTCCCTATCGGGTTACAAAAGTTCCCTTTTGTGGTTACAAAAGTGCCCGTTCTTATGGCTCTCTCTCTCTCTCTCTCTCTCTCTCTCTCTCTCTCTCTCTCTCTCTCTCTGTATCTTCCTCATCAAACACTTCGGTGCCAGGAAAAACTTGGTTTTTTAAAAGTCCAAACAAATTTCTTGACATAATGTGACAAGCTGAAACTAAGCACAGACAATTTATAATTACAAATCTCCAAAATCCAGTTTACCGTTTTCTTTTATGCTAAATTTTCATGAATTTTTAGCTGTTTACTTTTGGATCCGGTGGGAAAACAGCCATTTTACTCTAAAAACACAAAAAAATCGTGGGAAACTTTTTTTTCGCGGAAACCATGATCAATTATGATTCACCCGACTCCCATACCATTACCTTATGTTACCTCCATTGAAGCAATATCGATTTTTGGAGTTATGAAAATTTTCAGGTGTACTTGCATGACTAGCACTGGATTCAAAGCTGAAGAAATGACATTCACCTTTTTTTTTCGAACCACACCGACAAGAATTAATGTCACTTCAGTCATTTACGAGGTAATAAGCTAAATAAATTCACACATACTTATAATGTGTTAAAGCAAGTGTGAGAAAAGTTTCAGCTAATTTTAAGAAATTTCAAGTGAGTTACAATACTTTGAATCGCAAAGAGTCAATTTTTTCTCGCGGCGGGAGATCAAACACGACTTCAAATCAAAATAAAACTTGCTACTTCTAACCAATATGGCTGAAAATTTATATGAGAGTGTAAAACTGCATAGATAATAGTATGGTATGTTTTTTTCTGCATTACCTTGCATATTTTGGCCGGTTTTTAAGTGAAATGGCTAAATGTGGCGGGAAATCAACCAAAATGCGTACTTTTTGTCAGATTGAAGCCTTTAAGGCTAGAATTGCACTAACCTTGATGTTTCTTTTTGAAAATGTATTATTTTATATCAATGGCAATGGAGATTACTTGAGTAGATCAAGGAAATCAATGATTCAAATGGGTATTCAAAATTGATCACTGAGTGTAAAGAACAAAATGGGCAAACTATGTTGCCCAATTAACGTAAGTATAAGGTCATTTGGCGTTTGCCTGATCTTGCCGTTAGGTTGTTAGTAAGCACAAGGAGTAGGCCTTATCCAAGGGTTTTAGAAGGGTTACCTGTCAGCCATTGAAAAGGAAAATAAGTATTAATACTTTACTATCAACTGTCAATAGCCATCCACAATAAGCCGTTAAACGTCAAATGCCCGAATTTGTTCACTGTCAACCGTCGAAAAAACAATATTTTTAACTTTTTCCGTAAATCCTCAAATTAGTGCCCCCTCGAATAAGCGACCCCTTCGAATAAGCGCCCCTCCTATCGGCCAAAATTTAAAATAAGTGCCCCCCCTTCGACTGAGCGCCCCCTCCCCTTCCCCCATCTTGTGGACAAATAATGAGACAAAAAAGGATGTATAGTTTTCATCGTGTAGTATTAGATTTGTGCATTGTTTCCGTTTGTGAACACGTTAAGTTCGGAAAAAAATTACAAGTACTAACGGTGCTGCGATTTAAAGTTTAAGATCAGCTTTTTGTGTTGATAAGCAGCTTATGCTGTTGTTTATGCGCAGATTATGTATTAAAAAAATGATCATGCCAGGTCACAATTTGGGAAAAATAAAATAAGGGCCCCTCCTCGATTAAGCGCCTCCATCATGTAAGCGCCCCCCGTCTTCTCCTAAATTTGAAATAAGCGCCCCAGGCACTAATTCGAGGATTTACGGTAACCGTCACTGAAGGTACCCCACCTCATTGAGATGCTCTTATACACAAAAAATATCAAAGAGAAAATAAATAGACTATTCATTCAATTGAAGTTACTTGACACTCATTGTCAGATGATGCTGAGGTATTGTGCCAAATTTCAATTAATGTGGTTGTAAGCTACATATTTTACAAGTTAAACAGCATTTGTAAGCTGACTTATACACTTGGTGTAGCATGCATGAAGACAAACAAGATGGTCGATCGAGTAGGGAAAACAGCAACAACAATAATATGTTCATTTGGAATCCCCATATTTTAACATGCCATTACGATAAAATCAAACAAAATGACACAGGCTAAAATTATCAACATAACGCACGGAGTATATCTAAAGAAATTTAAGAGGGCACTCCCTAGAGATTTGTACCTTAGCTCGTGTCTTATCCCGAACAAATAACAAGTTTGGAAATGACTGTAAACTGTTTTAAAACTATTATCAATGATATTTTGATGACCGTGCTATGCTTAATAGATTTCCTGTTCATTTTTTGCGTTTTGTTTTCATAACTTTTTGACCGTACGCAGTAAACTTTAAACGATTTGTAAATGACCGTGCACTGCTTTAAAACTATAATCATTTTTTTGACAGCCGTTCTACACTCATAGTTCACGCTACATCAATGACTGTTCTATTCTTTATAGTATTTCTTGCTTTTTTGGTTTTGTTTTGCTATTGTAGTTTATGACCGTACACTTTAAGTAATGATCCACATAAGAACTGTAGCATTTTCTATTGTTCTGCGACAATGCGCTTTCCCTACATTGAAACGGTTTTGTTTTCATACGGAGAATGTATCAACCGATGAAAAGCAGGTTTATGAAATAAAATGTATTTAAACTCTATTTTGAAAGGTAGTTTCCTTTTTGTTAAAACATTCAACCAATCAAAACAGTCGTAAACAAAGACAATAAAAGCTTCCAATTTTCCAATGTTCCTCACATAGGATTACTGTAGTATTTAGACTCAGAAGAGGTTTAGTTCAAAGGAAGATCGTTGATTAATTACGCATAAATATGTATACAGCTACCTGAGGTTTCGCTAGAGTTTGTTGACTGAGCCAATCAGAAGTATGATACAGCAATAGCAAAGCTGCACAAAAGTTAGCACCTTTTTGCATTCCTTGCCGCGTGGTACTATCCTTCTTATATGGACCGTTACTTAAAGGGTTTGAAATTGACTGTACACCGTTTTTCAACCGTTGTGATTTTTTCGTGGCCGCGCTACACTTCATATCCCTCCTGTTTCTTGTGTTTGCTTTGGTTTCATAATTCTAAGTACAGTTTACGTCTTAAATGACTTGTAAATGACCGTACACAGTTTTTAAACAATGTTCTCTGTTTCTAGCTCGAAAGAGTCCATCCTTTTGTCGGGCTTGTAATTTTAAGACTGTCCATAGTTCATACGTGGTCACTTGAAAGCAAACATAACCTTTCAACTTCTCTATTTGTTGGCCCACTTTTCGAACATGTATTTCACTTTGTTTTAGCAGGGCTCAAAGTCACCGTCTTTTCTGTTAAGGATTTCCTTGAGGCCGCTATGGGAGTGGAATAACGATGTCAGCTCTTCTTTGTTTTCTTAGTTTTCATCTGGCTTATTCCATTTCGCTTTTGGTTGGTAGTTAGTGACAGCAGACACAGATTCCACTTCAGTTATGCTGTTAAACCATGCTTCTGTTCTGCTCGACGATGGTTCAGGTTCCTTTGATGGTAATACCATGTTCTTATTTTACCAGGTAGGCCACTTTGTCATAGGCTCTCTCGACCATCTTAGAATCATCTGCAAATTCGCTTAAATCGCGGCATGTGTTCGGCCATGATTTTTCCCACAATGTCGAACGTGATTTGGGCCTGAGAAATTATTTGGCTGGAAAACAGCATTTCGATGACTTCTACTTGGCTACTAGAGAGTCCTTCGTCATGAATAATTGGCTCTGATTCTTCCTCATGGTGCTCATGGTCCTCCTAGTCAAGCTTTGCTGAATTTTCCGACTTGGTGTCTGATTTTGTGGTTACTGACGTATCCAAGCCAAGGGACTTTTTCAGTAGTTGGTGACCTCAGGAACACTTCTTTTTGATATGGCCTACATTGTAATAGCGATCTGTCGTTTCCTCTTTATGAGCCATGTGTTCGTGAATGGCCCACTTTTCGACGACGTTCATATAATAAGTTGCTGATGCATTGCTGCATTGGGATTTAAAATCCCACCTTGTTGACTTTCTGACCTGTATTTCTCTCTTCCTGGCAACAGTAAATTGGCTTGGTTACTTGAAATACCCTGAAAAAGAGGGCTATTTTGATGGCGTGACAGTGAAAGCCAGCAATAAGAGTCCGGTAACTTTGATTTTGTAATGAAAATATCAACCTTACCACTTTAAAGAAGTAGCTCAGGTGGCCACCAAGGGTTATATGAGACTGGAAGAACATTCTTAGTTGTTTTATCAAATGCTCGTAGTCGATGATACACTAAATATTTAACCTTTGATGTACTTTGCACAGTGATTACAGAGAGAACCTGCTGAAAGTTTAAAGGCGAAAAAAAAAATAGAAAACGACTAAAACACAATCTTAAAAGTACATAATGCTATTGTTCGATCACTAATCTACGCGCATAACTTGAAAACCAAGAATTACCGTTAAAACTGTGAAATCCTACACCATTTTACTCCATCAACAATTATGGTGCCATCAAAAGGGCAGGAACTCAACCACCTGGCGGGACAACAACCACGCGGCATTATATCAACCACACAACAAGGCGGGAAATCAACCAACGGCGGGGCATCAGCCATAAACGGGGCGGGAAATCAACCGCAAGGCGGGACATCAACCAAACGGTGGGAAAACAGCCAAAATTGCGGCGGGGTATCAACATTCATATAACTCTCTCTCTCTCTCTCTCTATCTCTCTCTCTCTCTCTAGACGTAAAGTGTGGCACATTTGTCACCTTTTGTCTCTGTTTAAAGAGAAAAGTCAGTGACTTGCCTTTATCGGAAAAAAAGCTATAGATCAGTCATTTGCAGCCTTTTTAATGGTCCTTGCGAAAACTGGCCTAATCGATAACTTCCTCGTGAATTTATAGCATTTTAAAGACCAAAATGTAACCTTTGTGGCACACTTCGGGGGTAAGAGCAAATTTAAAAGGGTAAACTCCCATTTTATCGGCAATCAATAGATAGATGGATGTTAAACAAACGCTGGTAGGTTCACTCACTTACCCTTGAACTTTTAAATGCCATTTTACTGAGCTTCCGAAAAGATCGAGTAAAGTCGTACGAAATTTATCCGACGTTAAAGTTTGGCGTTTCAGTTTTAGGCCTAAAATGCAATTATCAACTTGCGAAGTTGCCTGCATCCTTGTAATTTAAGCTATGACTACCAAAATAGAGCACATAATAAACCAATCATCTAGCATTGTTCTGGCTAAGTTTTACTCCTCTAGATTGAAAGTTTTTATTTTAACGGATGTTTTATCAGATCCCATTTACCCGCCAAGGCGGGTTACAATAGTGCCACAACTCGTTAAATTCTGCTAGAATTCCAGCACAGGGAGATACCTATTCAAACAACTCAGAATTAAATCATTTTTGGCGTAAATATTAATCGATATCATATCTCTTTGTCATGTTAATTGGGAAGAAGTGGCGTTTAAGCTGTTGATGCTAGAGCCAGTTATGCCAGGTTTGTTATTGCATTCTCCGTGAAACAGGTTACACATCAGGCAACGCTACCTACATCTTGTGGGATAACGGTACAAAAGCGGGATCGTGCGAGTTGCTTAGTGCTACTTAAAGTATTTTGAAAAGTAGTTATTAGATTTGGTTATAATTCAGGTGACAAATTAGCAAAATTTATAGCGACATTGCCTATCGCCGGTAACACATCTGCCAGCAGCATTACAAAATAAGTTGCGCAAATCTTTAAGGGGTCTTTAACGGAAGCAACAGTGCAACAGTCTTAGTTATCAATAGCATCAGGATTGTTTTGGTTTGAAAGCTGCGGCTAGAGTCACCAGGCTAACATTGAAAGCTTTATGGGTCGAAAATAATGGTGACCATTGACCACTGGGTCATAAACTGGTACTGAGTGACTAATAAATGTTGGGGGGTAACCCTGCGATGGACTAGCATCCCAACCAAGGCGGGGGGGGGGGGGGGGGCAAAAAAAAGTCAGTCGCAGGGAGGGAGGGTATGATCGCAGGTTAACAGAAACCGGAAACAAGCATAGGTCTGGTGGGCGACTAGGTTGGAACGTAGACTTTAGTTTTTACCTTCTAAAAATCGGCATTTCTAGCGCTGAATGTCAAAACCTCGCATTAGCAAACAATTGTGGTCTTAGGATTCTAATACAGAATACGGTATTCCTCTCTGGTTTCTGGGTCTGTTCAAATTGTAAAATTGTCCTGAAACTCTCACTGAGACTAAAATTGCAACGAATCCTGGTCGTTGTGGTAAAATGACGCCAAATATAAACAGGCATTTCCTTCAGTTTCACTTGTGCATGCAGCAGTGTTATAATTGTTTGAGTCTAAGCGTTGGTATTCCAAAAATATGGTTCAGAAAAATAACGCATCCGTTTTCACTGGAGGTGGCTTCATGATAAAAATAAACTTTGAGTAGTTTAATTACAGGAGTTATTAAACCCTGTAAATTAAACAACCCTGCAGTGGGTGGGGTCGTTCTCTGCGATGCGTTGTGCCTACATGAGTAGATGTTCAATGTGAAAAGGACCCGTCGATTCAAATCCCTTGTCCGGTTAGAGGAAATTTCTTCAGCCTAATTAAAATGATTAGACGTGCGAGGTAATTTTGTAGAAACGTGAATTAAAAGAGTTATTAAACCCTGAAAATTAAACAGCCCTGCGATAGGTGTGGGTAAATTAAGTGTCTTGTTGTTGTTGTTGTTGTTGTTGGAGCTTTCTCTGCAAGTAGTTGTGGCTTTTCTACAGTCTGACCAGCAACAAGTAACCTGAGGAGGTGTTCAAGGTGAAAAGTACCCGTCCCATTCAAAGCCCTTGTCTGGTTAGAAGAGATTCCTTCAGCCTAATTAAAATTGACTACATGTGCAAGGCATTTTGTAGAATATGAATTTTACAAATGCATTGGAGTCTCTACAGTTAAATCTTTCTACAACGGCTACTCTAGCTGTTGTATGAGTTAGCCGTTGGAGGCATGTTTAAATAAGAGGGAAAATTATGGGTCGTTTTACGGTGGTAACGAAAATTCCTGTTCATTTTAGTGAGGTGGCCGCTATAGAGAGGTGGCACGTACGTTAGGGTGGTTGAGCTGTAGTTTTTTTTTCTTCCCCTCTTTGGCTTTTGCTTTTGGTTGTTTTCACATGAGTATAATTAATTTTGCTTAAACTGTTATACTTATCTGGTGAAAGTATCTTCTTCTCTTAAAATACCATTGAGACCCGGTCCAGGCGATCTACATTACCACTCCTTCATTTCAAGCCTATTTCTGCTAAAAGCTTGCGCGTGCAATTAATGCTTGCTTGCAATGCTTGCTTGCAATGCTTGCTTGCTGACAACTTAAGGTGGCTCCCTACAGTTTTACGATCGCAAGCATGCAGGGTGAAAGCTCAAGTAATCTGCGCGCGCTCAAAGGAGAATGTCAGTATTTTTCGATATTTTATGACCTCCACATGAGTACAAAAAGCAAACCTGACAGTGAGTTTTCTCGCATTTCGTACGGTGAAATTCCGTAAAATTTGTCAGACTGGTGATAAATATTTTACTTAAGTTGGAGTTCGTTTTCAGCGAAATCTATCCGACCAGTTTTTCTGCAGCAGTAAAAGACATAAATTTGCAAAAATCTAAAAAACTGCCAGTACAAACCCTACTTTTTCGTGTTTAAAATTCGTATCCCGCAGTATTCAATGTACCGTAAAAATTTTGGAAAATTTCACCGAGGATATTCAAGAAAATCACAAATAAAGCCATGAAAACGGTAAACAACGCATTTGTTTGGGCATCTATAATTCAACATTAAAGGCCAAGATTTTAACAGAGATGATAGTGAATCAACATATCATCATTGCTTATTGCATTTAATAAGTTTGAAAGGACTGGGTGTAAAAACGAATGCAAAAACAGCATTTCAAAGCATAACACTAGCGCGCGCAACGTGATAAATGATTACCCTATGGAGCCACCTTAAAAATGGTTTCTAAAAAATATCAATGTTTTGTTGTCTTAACTATCCTGTGACTTCAGTTACAGTTAATCGAGGTTGTTAAGGCTCGCCTTTTTATCTTATTTCAGTTTGTCATTCCTGTTGCTATAGTGTGGCTGATGACCCTACATGGAATACACTAGAAAACAAAGTTTTTTAAATCAAAAGAACTTTGTGTAATGCACAGTAGACCTATATAGTTGAGGTCATCTGCTATCAACTGTCGTATCAGTCCTACAAATTCTATTTTTTACAAGGATAGTGTTACTGCCAGGTTGCCATAGTAGGAAGTAAGTAAACACTTTATTTAGTGAGGGTAACACTGGATAGCTAAAAGCTAATAAACTTGTGGCCCTCATAGTCACAGTCATAGAGTAGAAGTCAAGCTGGCTCACTACCTCAAACATCGTTGGATTTTAAATATGATTGCATGAATACGAGTTTAACTAGGAATAAAATAACAACCAAATATAAAATGAGTACAACAATAGCAAATAAAAGGAAGCTAGGCTAATAAAAATTAAACCAACACAAACGCGACTTACAGAAATTCTACCAGGATTATAGAGTTGAGAACAGAATAGATCCTGGATATGCGAGATACGACAATTTGCTTGATCGGATTTATGAGCTATTGTTACATAACAAAATCGTTGCAGCTAAATGTATATAAGGGCACGCATCATAGCGTAATTTTTATAGAAAAACAAAAGCCCGCAACTGGATGGTTGTTACTGCATGGAGGGTGAATAGTCACAATGGCACAAAAAGGGTTACCGAGTCTTAGTTTTATTGCAAAGTATTGTCCTAAATTTTGAGTGCATGACATATATGTTCTCTGTACCATTGCGCAAAACATTGTAAAGTTGGACACGTTGCAACTTGCTACGCACAAGTTATGTTGCGCAAAAAGTTTCGCTGTGTCCGGGCCTTAGGGAATTATACATATGTGCTCGTTCAGTTTAAATATGGCAGTTGTTGCTATGATTTTGTTATGTCAGAACCCTTTTCTGTGCCAGAAGTCGCGAATTCTCCGATCGTTCCTGTCCCTATAGTGTGGCTCATGACACAATATAGAACACACTTGAAAACTAAGCTAAGAACTTTGTGTAAGATTAGATTCCATGTTGCCGTGTGTCTATTCAGTAATAGATCACAGATGACATATTGATATTAATCCCATTAGTTTGCAATTGTTGCATGTGGTTTTTATTTTTAAGGGTTAAGAAAGTTGTAGCAACAAGGATGGTCCGGCTTATTACTATTTATAACAAAGCCGGCAAATCCGGGCAATCTCATTCATCACACTCCAGTGTGCTTCATGATCTCGTTGATCAAGCTGATGGCCCGAGCAAACTTAACAGATGCTTCCTACGCGGGAATAGCTATATATTTACAATAACTCAGGCACCCTCATTAGTCGAGAGCTATGGTTGACGAGAGATACAACGCAAGACAACCTTTGGAGGTGACATGAGAAACTGTCGCAACTTTTTCAATTAGTCGAAACTTGTGAGTTGCGAAAAATCGATTGAGACATCTGGGCGAAATTTCCAACTTAAAAATTGGCTTCAAGCAAAAGTTATCTACATGCTGTCGCTTGCGCACGTGCAATGTTGCACTGATTTCTCCACTAACTCATTGGTGAAATGTTGGTGTTATTATAAAAAGCAAATAAACCACATTTTCCATGGTCTACACTCTTCTTACTGTAAAGTGCCATGAGCCATGGATATGGCACTATACAAATCTATTATTATTATTATTATTATTATTATTATTATTATTATCTTCTAGACCATAGAAATGACACCATAAAATATCCAAAATTTTGCAATGAAACCACTCGCCTACGGTTCCTGGTGGTAGCATGCGCCATACTGACAATAACGTCATTTGTACTGGTTTTTCCACAAACTTTACAGCGTACAGCGCGCGCAGCAAAGCAATACGAGGTGCTTCACACAAGTAAGTTGCTTTATTCAACAAATGATGCAAAAATACTCAGTGCTATGTATAGTTATATTTTATGGCAAATGACTTGATTTCATTTTCACTTCTGTAAATCAATAACAATCAGTTATTCAGTGACGGGAGAATTTGTAAGAAATTAGTGATCCTACAAACACTTCAATTAGTTCTAATTTTAGCAATGTAGTCACACTGGTTACCAATGTGCCACTATAGGTTACCAATATGCCAAATCGGTTACCAATGTGCCACTTTGAGTTACCAATGTGCCACTTTGAGTTACCAGTGTGCCACACTGGGTTACACGTGTGCCACACTGAGTTACCAATGTGCCACATTGGTTACAAATGTGCCACAAAAAGGTTACCAATGTGCCATTTCATCTAGCTCTCTCTCCTTCTCTCTCTCTCCTTCTCTCTCTCTCTCTCTCTCTCTTTTTCTCTTTGTGACCAACAGGTCTTCTTCTTGTGCCTGCATGTACCCTGCTGTTGAGCAACTGAACCTCTAACAGAAAGGAAATGCTTATTACACTTGAGAGTGAAAGGGAAACAATAGTCTGGAATTTCTTTGCCTAAACTCGTAAGAGTTAATTTAGCTTTTCTTGCCTGTTGACTTGAAACCTACTTTTATTAGGGGGAATCTTTGTCTTTTTTTCTCTTCTTTATGCACTGAACTCGTGAACACTTGCTGCCAAGATGTAGCGACAACGTCTGCTTTTCCTCAGTTACCGTCTGTTACTAAGCTAAACCATGCCTGATGAGGCGTTCAACTATCGACAAACCTGGGTTGACTTACTTCTGATTTTGCTGCCATTTAAGGGGGTTTACTACGGTGTTTACAGGTTTAAAAATTTCACTTCAGGAAAGTTAAAACAAAACCAAGGTAAACATCTCTCTTGAAAACACGGGCTATATTAGTTGGTGGTTTATCAGTCAAGTGCCAAAAATAGTGCCGTCCAGTTGTCCAGAACAAGTAGATTCTCCTTCTGAGGAAGTACCTTTTCATTTTCACTTGCCTGATGGGCAAGGCATCAGGCAAGTTGTCTGCCAATGCAACTAAATCATAAAAAGAGCAAACTAAGGCTTGCCCACGGCAAGAAATATTTGAGACATACTTGTCCCAAGGGCAACTGGAAGTTTTTTTCGAGCCCTGGACTCTAGGCCTATTTAAGCCCTTCAGCATGGACCATGGACTCAGAAATATTGAAAACAAATTGGCTCTGCCTACCCCAATTTATTGAAACGTAGTTGCTGCTACAGTGGGGCACATTTGTGGAATAGCCTTCCATCCAACGTCAGAGCCATTAGATCTTTTATTAACTTTAGAAATGAGATAAATCACCAACTGTCCTCCTTGTACTCCCACACGGCAAACATGTAAATCAGCTTTTTTTAAAATCTCAATCTTGTAACTGATGTTTCGACCGTGTCTAAATAAAGTGTCTATGCATATTTGTTAAGTGCGTTTGGTACATACATCAGTTAGGCATCAGTTGAATAGCAGTATCTGTCATACCTGTACCTAACCCAACTGATGGTAGTAAATCAGCTATGTATCGGTGATCAAAGTATTGGAAAATTAGAGGTAATGTGTCTGTGAACAATATTGGTGCACTACTACATGTAAATATATCGGTCCACGTACATATCCACCAATACATATGTATCAGAGATAAAATAATTCTATACTTAAAGTCAACTTTTAACACATTACATAACACTATCCATATTAGTTAACTTGATTAAGACATTGTCGCAGTCCAAAAGCTGCAACTACTGCTCACCTTTGTCTCATTAAAAATCCAGTCCATCTTTTCCTCATTCATGTTGCTGAGCCTTGCGAAAATATGGCTGTTGCAGCTGAATATCCATCTCTTCTACCTGAAAAATGGAATAACATTTTCAATTAAAACCTACAAGGGCTGTTTTAATTCAAATTTGAGATATCTATATATGAAACAAAGCTTAAAATAATTAGTAAGCTGAACACTGGTCAATTGTCTCTGGTAAATAAGGGTCATTTAAATATCAGCAAGTGTCTCTGATATATTGATGGTACATTGGTCAGCTGCTAGTTAACTATCAATTGACAGCTGCTGCTGTATAAATCAACTGCCAATGGTATATTGGCCAACTGTATGTAATATATGTGTTAACTGTGAGTAATATATTGGTCATCTGTCTGTGGTGTATTAGTGAACTATCTTTGGTATATTGGTCAACTGTATGTGGTATATTGGTCAACTGTAGCTGGTATCTCCCCAACCTGTTAGTAAATATTGGTCAACTATTGGTGGTTTGTGTGCAAGGCGCAGTGGCCTCATGGTTAGTGCGCTCGTCTCTGGATCAAGTGGTCTGGGTTTGAGCCCTGGCAGGGGATATTGCATTGTGTTCATGGGCAAGTCACTTAACTCTTGCAGTGCCTCTCTCCACCCAGGTGTATAAATGAGAACCAGCTAACGTAATGCTGGGAGCAACCCTGGGGGCAATAGAAATACTCCTAGTCGCTTCAGGCAACAGAAACCAGGATAAGCTCAGGCCTCGTGGGCCATCTGGCTTCTATACAGATTTAACCTTTACCTTAGTGGTATGTAGTCAACAGCCAGTGGTATCTTGGTTACCGGTCCCTAATAAATCATTATACTGGTCAATTGTTTATGGTATATCAGCCAAATATTACTGGTACATCCCTGAAATGTCAGTAATCTATCAATCCAATGTTCTTTGTATATCAGCAAACTATTTGTGTAGGCGCCAGAATTTGAGTAATAGCTTTGAGTTTGGTGTCAAGTTTTCACGTAATTAGTTTCCTTTGTTTGGCGGCCTATGTACATGTTATGTTCATTTGCATACTCTATATGTTTGGTTCACGTATAATTTATTTAGTTAGTAGCAGTTTTAGTTTCTGTATATGCCTTGTTTGGATTTGCTTCAGTTTTACAGTTCCTCTTTGGTTTTTGGGTTCGTCACATTTGTCTTGAAAGTTTCCTTGTTTATTTCGCTTTGCCGTTTTTCTGCATTCTTCATGTTCGGTCGTTGTTAGTTATTTTATGTTCATTCCCGTGTTTGTAATTTTGTTATGCTCAGTTACTGTGTTCAATCTACGTTTGGGTGGAATTAAACTTCTATGGCAAGATTTTGATATGTGTAATAAGCGTATGCAACATTATTCGTAAAAGACAAATCGGGTTTGTGGGTATGGTCTACCACAATGTCTTCTGATGATGCGGATGTTCATTTGTTGAATGCTGCAGGGAAGAGCAGTCAACCTGTTCAACACACAAGTGCACGTGTTCCTAAACCTAACTCTTCTTTGGATCACAAAGGAGCGTCACTTGAACAAATTCGAGACCTAAGAAAGAAGAGAGGAGGAGGGTTATCTTCCTTATCTGCTAAACGGAGAGAGATTGACAATCTTCTAACCAATGAAAGCAATTTGGTAGCACTGAAAATAAAGCTGCCGGAAAATACATCATTGTTTTGTAAGTTTGCTAAAGCAGTTTTGATTGACAAAGGTCAAAGGCAAGAATTGGAGGTCAATTTCACTGAAATAGAAAGTAGTATGGATTTCTTCTGTCGAACAGTAAATGATTGGTTACGGGTTACGGAAACGAATCTTCAGGATAACCTGGTAACGCCCGATGACAGTGCTTCTCAAGTTGGAATTGGTCTTCGAAACAAGCATAAACCCTCTGAGTGTGGATCTAGGTCAAGCAGCCCCTCTAAAACAAGCTCTATATCAGCTGCAAGAGCAAAAGAGGCAGCCCAGATCACCAAACTTCGAGCCAAGGTACTTGCTTTAAATCAGCACCATTCTCTTCAGGAGACAGAGCTACTCCTCAAACAACAAGAGTACAAGCTTCAGCTGAAGAAAGATGAGCTGAACCTCAAAAAGGAATATCTTAAGGCTCTGGCTAGAGAGGAAGCTTATGCCCAAGCGGAAGCAGGAAACTTTGTTCCCAAAAAGTGCCAGCCTCTAACACTCATGTTGATGTCCAGATGTGTCCTCAAACACCAAGGTGACGAGGACCAATGGCGCTAAAAATTTTCAGTTTGTACCTTGGAAAAAAGCAAGGAAGGATCAGTTAAAGCAAGGGTCAATTTGGCAGCTATCGACCAGGTGAGTGTTGCAAGTGGTTCAATCTCAGGCTCTGAGAAATCTGGACTGAGTGACATGGCTTATGACATTCTTGCACAACAGAATTGTGTCATGAAAGAGTTCGTGAGCCAACAACAAAGAAACTTGCTCCCCAGGAGATGCGTATCCGTGTTTAGTGGCAACCCGCTGGATAATTGAACCTTCATTTTGTGCCTTTGAAACTGTGATCGAGACTAGAGCGTCAGATTACCTAGAATAGCGTACGACTGGCAGACACAGGCATAGACTGGCATAGCTGTCTCTACACAAACGCTGAAACAGGCTACCTAAAGGCAAGGAAGCTTTTGGAGAGTAAATTCGGTCAGAAGCATAAAATTGCAATGGCTTATGTGGATAAAGTGACAAATGGTCCTGCTATTAAGGCTGAAGATGCCAAAGTTCTAGAAGGTTTCACCACTTTGCTGGCCAGTTGTACGAACACTCTTAAAGCTATTGGTTACTCCAGCAAGTTTGAAAGCCCGGACTGCATGCGACAGATTATCAAGAGACTTCCTCCAAAGCTGGACACTAGTTGCCATGACAACACTGACAGAATCCCCAACACTGAAGGGAGAGACGTTTGTATTGATGACATTTCCCTGTTCATTGAGCAGAAGGTACATGCTTTGTCCTATCCAGTCTTTGGAAAACTCCCTTTCTTGGAAAAGGGAAAGAAGGATAACAGGGACAGAGGCCCAAGATCTAAATCTGAGAAGTGTGGTGACATGCAAATTGCCCTCTTTACCATTACTGACAAGACACCTCCCAGTACATCCAGTCATGATTCGTCCAATGCAGCTAACCCTTCCCAGAAGAAGTGCCCCTTTTGCAATGCAGATCATACTCTCGCTGAATGTTCCAGTTTTGCCAAAGTGCCCAATGCTGATCTACGCAACTTCGTGATGAAGCAGAGGCTTTGCTGTTCTTGCTTGAGTGGCGGCCACCAGTCCAAAGGTTGCTACAAGAAGAAACCCTGTAATCACTGTGATAGGAAACATGCCACTGTGTTGCATCCAAGTACCCCGGAAGTTGTTACTGGAGTTGGAACACAACAAGGCTTTGTTGGAACTGAGGGTGGAGAAGGCAGACCTCAATCTTTGAACAGCCAGTCGAACACTGTCCAGAACATGAACCAGAGCACTGGTGATCAATTCTGTGGCCTAACCACGATGAAGGGTTCCCCCATTACTGCATTGTCTATAGTGGTGGTAAAGGTCAAAATTAAAGGAAGTCCTCTGTGCATCGAAACTTAAGCGTTACTGGACAATGGTTCCAATTCTACCTTTTGTTTAGCTAACCTGATGGAGCATCTAATTGTCGTCGGCAAGAAGACAAGACTGAAGCTAACCACCATGGATAGCAAAAAAGATGTAGACACTGCTCATGTTAACAACCTGGTGTATCTGATCTGGACAGAAATGTTGCCATCCTCCTGCCTGAACTACTTTCTAGACCAGCTATGCCCGTAGGTAGGGAAGAAATCCCAAAGCAAGAGGATGTGGAGTGATGGTCTCACCTTCAGGGCCATGTGTACTTAACCAATCTGAATTCCAGAGTGGATTTATTGATTGGAGGCAATGTTCCTGAAGCCTTGCAGCCGAAAGAAATAATCCCCGCTGCTGATGGAGGTCCATATGCAACCAGAGTTGACCTCGGCTGGGTCATTAATGGTCCAACTGGGAGAAAGCAGAAGTATGTACCTTGCTCTAGTTTCGTCATTACATCTGAGGAGACTCATCCTATGTGTGCAGCTTGTACTGATCTTGTGGACGCACTTTACTCCAATGGTCTAAGTATGTCAAAGGATGACCTCAAGTTTATGAACATTGTCGTCGACATTCAGCTTGGACAGCAACTTATGTCTTTACTTAATGTTTACAAACCACCGTCAGTAAACAACCAGATGTTTACGAGCGACATGTGCGAAATTTTAGACGCAGCGATTTCAAACCGAGCTAGTGTGTTATGTTTGGGAGATCTCAATTGCGATATTCTAAAACCACAAGACAGCGGGAAACAAGGTCGAGCTTTCTTAGATATCTGTGACATCTACGGCTTGGACAATCTCATAAATGAGCCAACAAGGATTTCAATTTCTAGAGAGTCTTGCTTAGACATTATAGCAACAAATTCTCCAACATTTGCATTAAAATCAGGAACAATGGAGACAGGCCTGAGTGATCACAAACTGGTCTACACCATTATTAACAAGAAATTATCCAAACCAGAGACCGTTTTTACGAAAGGCAGGTGTTTTAAAAGCTTCAATGCAAATGCTTTTAATAACGACCTTACATGTGTGCCGTTTAATGTGGCGTATGTGTTCGAAGACATCAATGACATCTGTTGGGCTTGGGAAAAGATGTATACCGATGTGCTTGACGACCATGCACCCATCAGAATGAGGCGACTTCAGGCCAATCCAAATTTATTACACCGGAGATAAGAAAGGCCATTCGGAAGCGAAACAGTCTAAAACGAAAATTTAACAAACCAGGAAAACAGACGACTGGGAAGCATACCGAAAGAAATCGCGTGGTCTCCATGAGGCGAAAGTCTGTTGTTAAACATTTCGATCATCTGTGCTGCTCACGTGCTGGAAACTACAGGGCTTTTTGGCTGTCACTACGTCCTCTTTTACACACAAAGAAACGTGTGCAAAGTGATTTGATCATTTTAAAAGAAAATACCAGAACGATTATCGATCAAGCTCAAGTAGCAGAGATTTTTAATGACTATTTTACAAATATCACCGATAGGTTAACAATCGATTCATACACACCGTTCCAACATCAGTCACATGCCTCTTGCTTACCTACGAACAGTATAGCCAGTAAGAGCTTTACTTTTAGTTTTACAAATCACCACGAAGTCAGGCAAATACTCAACGACATCAAGGCAAACAAAGCCCAGGGATATGACTTAATTCCACCATGCGCAGTCAAAGCAGTGGCACCATTAGTGTCTGAACCGCTAAGTGATCTTATAAATACTATTATTGCAATGGCAGAAGTCCCCAAAGGGTGGAAGTATGGTCAGATTACACCTTTACACAAAAAGGACAGCGTGTTGGACAAAGCAAACTTTAGACCTGTCACCATGCTGCCCGCATTCGACAAAGTGTTTGAACGCATTGTCCATACTCAGATGAGTAGTTATTTTGATGCCATTTTCCACGATTTTACGTTCGCGTATTGGAAATTGCATGGCTGCTCTGCGACGTTATTAACACTTACCAAAGAGTGGAAAGAAAAACTTGATCAAAGCCACGTTATTGGTGCTGCTACACTGGACCTTAGCAAGGCATTCGACTGTATCCCTCACGATCTTCTGTTGGAAAAGCTTAGATTTTACGGACTGGATGAAAGATCATGGTCCCTCCTTCAGAGTTACCTCTCACATCGCTACCAACAAGTCAAACTGGGAAACAGTTTTTCATTGTGGAATGTCATTCGTAGTGGTGTACCCCAGGGGTCAATATTAGGACCACTTCTTTTTAATATTTTTATGAACGATTTGGCCTATGCTATAAATGAGAGCAGCTTGTTAAGCTTTGCAGACGACACCAATTTACATGCTTCAAACGAATGTCCCCGCACAGTAGAAAACATGATTAACCAAGATCTGTTCAATGCCACCTCTTGGTTTAAACAAAACAGAATGATTGCCAACCCGACAAAATATAACGCCATGTTGCTAGGAAGTGCTAATCAGTGTGGCATTAGCATCGAATGTGCGGGTAAAGAGATTCCAGTATCCAAGGAGATAAAACTACTGGGCATAACTTAAGACAAAAAACTAAAATTTGATTCACACATTGCGGACATTTGTCGCAAGGTGGGGAGCCAAATAAATGCTCTAAGCAGGTTAAAGAACATTCTACCTTGCAAAATGAAGGAATCCTTGTATCGAGCTTTTATTTTACCATATTTCTCTTATTGTAGTCAGGTTTGGTATCACTGTGGAAGAAGGAATATAGAAAAACTGGAAAGAACAAATGCGAGGGCCTTGAGATTTGTGTACAGCAGCAAGATCTCAACGTACGAAACGCTCTTAGGGCGCATCGGATCAACATCAACCTTAGAAAATCATCACACTCAAGACATGTTACTGACTGTGAACAATATTATTCAAGGCAGGTCTCCATCCAGCTTCAAAAATCTTATAACTGAGAAGAGAACAGCCTACAATGTTCACGGAAATTTTAATCTTTCCATACCTGAAATGAACACTACCAGATATGGTCTTAAGTTGTGGCGTTATGCAGCAGCAAAGTACTGGAATATGCTACCTCATGATATTCGTTCCATGGCAGGCTCAAAAGACTTTTTGAAAAAGATTCGGCAAACTGATTTTCATGTTCAATACACTTTGGTTACATTTTATCGCTTTTAGCTCGGGTTTTTTTTTTTTTTATAGTGATTTTTAAATTAGCTTGATGTGAATACCTTTTTTTTAAGCTCCTATAATGTTGTACATTACTTAATTTAAATCATGAAACACCTGGAAACTAGCGAACAGCTAAGTGTGTACTTGTCCACGTTAAATAAAGTATGTCTATGTCTATGTCTAGGACTCGGTTGTGCAGTGTGCAGATGGACATTGCCAGGTTTCACTGCCATTAAGGAACCGCAACATGAAATTGCCAGTAAATAGGAGAAGAAGATAGAGATTTCCTGCAATTCCTCAGGTGGTCCAAAGGTGACCTCACCAAGATTCAATACAAGATTGGTAGATTCAATTTGACTAAATGGGCGAGCAATGATCAACAAGTCTTAGAGTCCATTCCACTGGAAGAAAGAGCCAAGGACATGAAGGAGCTTAATCTTGAATGGGATACGCTTCCTACAGAGAGAGCTTTGGGCGTGTCATGGTTTGTCGAGACGGATCCGTTCAGTTTCAGAGTGAACATTAAAGATAAACCTTGTACCAGGCATGGGATTCTCTTGGTTGTTAGCTCAGTCTACGATGCGCTCGGCATGGCAGCGCCTTTCGTCCTCCCAGCAAAGCTTCTCCTTCAGGACTTATACAGGAAAGGCCTCGGTTGGGATTATGAAATTCCGTGTTTACACTTATCTCGTTGGCAGGCTTGGCTTGCTGATCTGCTGAAGCTTTCTCAGCTCTCAGTGAAAAGATGTGTTAAGGGAGCCGATCTGGGAGAAGTAGTAATCACTGAAATTCATCATTCCTGCAATGCTTCCCACTGCACTCATGGAGCTGTCTCATATCTTCAGCAAGTTAATTCACATGGTCAGGCTCATTAATAATAAGACTTTATCGGAGAGAGTAACATTTGACAGTAACAAAACTGATAAACTAATGGCCCTTGTCTTTGTTCATCATTGCTCCTTTCTGGTTGGAAAATCCCGCCTCGCCCCTTTGAAGCAGATGAGTATTCCAAGATTGGAATTAGCAGCTGTAACTGTGGCAGTTCGTTTAAACAAGTTGTTGAAGAATGACCTGGAAATTCTAAGAGATAAAATTACCTTCTGGACTGACACCATGACTGTCCTGTGCTAAATTGCGAATAAGTCCAAATGCTTCCACACTTACGTCGCTAACTGTGTTGCTATCATCAGAGAAGACTCAAGTCCTTCACAATGGAGATACATAGAATCCAAGTCTAATCCAGCTGACGATGCCTCATGAGGAACTTCTGCAGATGCATTCATTTGAAATGACCGTTGGATTTCCTTTTAAAGCCTCCTTCCAAATGGATTAACCTACCCAAACACAGTATAGAGCTGTCTGGTGATGACCTGGAGGTGAAACGAGAGTCAAAATCCTTTGTTGTCGACACACATCCAAGTGAGATGCAGTCAAATGTCATTTATGTGGTCCAGCGGTTCTCATCCTGGCTCAAGTTGTTGAAGTTCATCGCGCTTTGTCTTTGGTGCCAAAGGGGATGTATTACTAAGAAACAGAAGTCTACCCAAGATGGCTTTGACAGAAGTTCCCAGACTATCCTTGAACAAAATTCTCAGGTATTGAATTGTCCTTGGTAAATTTGCGGTTGTTTACGCACGCGCACCGGTTTTTCAATAATTTCAAGTTTTTAAAGTCATGAATCCGTTTATGTCCTTCTTTTAGTCTTCTCAGGAATTTAATTATCCGTTCACATCTAAAACTTTCTTCCAAAACTTCAGAAAAGCAATAAAAACATCACATTTCCTGGAAGAGCAACAGCTACTGCACTCTAATGGATGATAGTATATGAGTAGCTGAGCCAATCAGGTTGCAGCATTTGTATTAGTATACTAGTAGAATTCTACTAAATAAATTTAGAAGAATTCTACTAGTATACTTATGCAAATGCTGTAATCTGATTGGCTGTGCCATTGAACACTATCAGCCATTATAGTTCACCACTAAATTTTCTGCGACTCTTATTGGTTTGAATTGATCATGTGACACGATAGTGTTCATCCACGGAGAGACACTATTAGCCCATGGTGCCCGTCCAAGGAAAATTCCTGGATGGATAGTACTCGTAAGTGAAAAATTTTCTGTAAACAAGCGAGCTTATAGAAAAAATAAACAAATGAAATTGTACTAAGTGGGTTTTGTTTATTTTCCTTTTTAAATTTACATTTGGCTTTCACGGCTTTCATCTAAAAAAGTTGAAAATAATTCAATATGATTTTTGAACTGGCATGCGGAAGAAAATTTAGTGGAGAACAATAAAGACAATAGAGTGTTAATGTCTCGGAACTATCAGTCTGATAGTTGCCCCTTGGAAATTTGATGTTCCTAAAACTAGCATATTTGTTTTAAGAACATCAAATTTCTGTGGGGCAACTGTCAGTCAATAGTTCCTCAACAGAAACCCTTTTTTTTTTTTTTTTTTTGTTTCGTTATTGAAACAAATTGATATTAATACAGCAAATTAGTTACTTACCTACATAATTATAATAACAACTAATATTACTAATACTAATAATATAATACAACTAATTAGTACTAATAATACTACAATACTACAATACTTACAACACTAAAAAACACCAATATCACTAACAATAGACGGTAACCCAAAAAAAAAAATTCCAACAAACTTTAACTAAATATTTACAAAATATAATGTAAATAACATATTAATTAGTATTACATGGGTCAACATACAGAAAGTGAATCCATATTAACACCTTTAAATAATTAAGCTTTTACAAAAGGCGACACTATCCATTTAGCTTCAAAGAAATCCTTTGTTTTTTTACTATGCAGACTTTTTCCGTTTCATATTTTACAGCAATTTTCTTTTTAAATCCATATATATTTGGAAGAATTTGACTTCTTCTACAATCCCATACGTACAATTTCCCAATTATAATTAGATAGTTTAGCAGCTTGGCAGAAGGGGAGTTTTGTGGTATCATTCCAACTAAAACATCTTGCAACGAAAGTCGAATGTTTTCCTTTAAAAGTTGATGCCAAAATACTTCGAAGTCACGCCAGAAATCTATCGAGTAAGGACAGAGGAAGTGATATAGCGTTTCTGGTTCAGATGAACAAAATGAGCACGAGTCGTTCATTTTAAAGCCAATTTTGTAAAGTTTAGCATTAGTGTAAAGAATGGAGTTAAGAATTTTGTATTGAAATGCCTTAACATATACTTCAAGAGCAACACTATGCGGGATCGTAAAAATTTTTTTAACTTCCTCGAGTGTAAAATGAAATTCATTTTGCAGCTTGTTTACAATAGTTGGAAAAAGAGCCTTTCTGCTTACAAGTAAAGTATAATAGTCTTTAGATTTCTTCTTTGTCACATCAAATATATTTTCATCAATTTTTAGAGAAAGTTCACCTGTTGTTGATTTATGAGTACTATTTTTTAAAATGGAAGGAATGGAGTGTCGAAGACCAGCCCAAACTAAAAAACTAGTTTTCGAAATCCTGTTAGAAACTAGGGAAAAGGAATCTTTGTTATTTAAATCAAAGGATAGATCGCTGATATGAACTACACCAGCTTCGAAATAGCTTTTATAATAAACTGTTTTATTATTAATGAGTATTTGTTTGTTATTCCAAAGAATATAACGCCAGTTTTTTTCTGCACAGAACATATCTCTAAATTCTGACCACCACTGCAGTAATTCTAGATAGAATAGAGAAATATTCAGTGGAAGGATGCTAACATCATAGTTGCAATGAAACAAGAAAAGGCCGCCAAAGCGTTCTAGGTGATATGTCAGATACCTTTTCCAGGTGCCATCATTTGAGCTAACTATTCGTTTTAGCCATGCCAATCGAAGCGATATTATCATGCTATCAAAATCAATCATCTTTAAACCTCCGTTGGAGTGTTCATTTATCGCCGATCTACGTGTGACTTTATCAGGATCATTCCATAAGAATTGAAATAATAACTGGTTTAACTGACTTACCAATTCTTGTGGGGTAGGTATTAAAGATGACACATCAACAAATTTCGGGATTAATAGAGATTTGATAAGTGTAATTTTGCCATAAATAGAAAGACCTCTTGAGGACCAATTTCTAGTCAGGTTTTTAATACTGTCTAATCTTTCTATGAAATTCTTTTCAATAAGCAATTTTTGATCATACGTGTAATAAATTCCTAGAGCCTTTATCGGTTCGTTAGGCCATTTAATCCCAAAAGGCTGTGCTTTGCAGTTCCTTGAAGAACCTATCCACATAGCTTCCGTTTTGAAACAATTAATCTGTAAGCCAGAGACAATCTTGAAATCATCTAATAGCCTAAAAAGAGCAGTAGCAGAGCTTGTGTCGGCAAGTATTGTTGTCGTATCATCTGCGTATTGAAGAATTTTTGTCTCCTCACTCCCAATAGAGATACCTTTTATATCTTTATTCTGTCGAATCGCAATTGCTAATATTTCTATAGTAACTACAAAGAGGTAAGGAGAGAGCGGGTCCCCCTGTCGTACCCCACGTTCAAGCTCAAAGTATTCGGATGAAAGTCCGTTGTTTATCACACAGCTTTGTATGTTTCTGTAGAACGTTTTAACCCAATGGATGAAATTAGGGCCAAAATTGAAAGATTTTAAACAATAGAGAAGAAAATCCCATTCTACGCTATCAAATGCCTTTTCAAAATCAATAAATATCATTAGTCCTGGAATACTCTATTGCGTAATTAGTGTGCAGTGGCTGGAGGTCGTCTAAGAAATGAAAACATTTTTCTAGTTTTCCAAAGTTTTGGAGGAACATTTTGATGGGAATGGATAATTAAATTTCTGATAAGTCTTAACAAAGGACATTTACGGCTTCTTGACTTTAAAAAAAGTTGAAATTATTGAAAAAAGCTGATGTGCGTGTGCACACAACTTCAATTTTAAATGACAATTCAATCCGAGCAATCTTTTTCAGGCGCAAAGTTTAATAATACGTCAAGAAATAACTGGAAACAGTTATTTGATGTAAATCTTAGTAAGAATTCTACTAAAAATTTTAGATTATTCTCTATCGATTTCTATGAAGTGGTAGTTGATTCAGCCTTCAGCCTCATCAGCTATCACCTCATAGCAATCTCGAGCTCACAATCTAATTGTTAAATAGCATCCATTCTCCATTTTAGGGGGAGACCATTTGACTTTTGAGGGGGTGGGGGTGATTTCGCATAGGCACAGCAGTATCTTTCGGATTTGTTTACTACCTTTATCTTGTAATTCATAAAAAATTTCAAGATTATTTTTTTAAAAATTACTGGACATCAATTGAATTCTTGCCATGTTTGGTTGAAGGTTTGTGATCTGCGGTCTGCACTCAGCAAATTGTTCGCAGAGCAATTGTACCACACTAGTTCAAAGACGGTCGGTCATGATGCTTTTAAGACAATAAACAGACTATATACACACCTCGGATCTGCATTTCCAGTTGCTTTTCAGTCAATAGTATCTTCCTTTATCATGATATGGTTGTAAACTCACGGAAGCCATGGGTCATGTCGTACTTGCACGTGGGTACTTCGAGATCTCGTTTAAATCTCCTAAGTCGAAAAGAAACATCAGAAAATTATCTTAATGTACAAACGAAATGGCAGTATTGGGTAGAATACCGGAAAATTTCCAACAAAGGATGTTTCAGAATAGAAACTAACCTGTTTTTCAAAGACATTTTTAATTTTTCGCGGTCGAAGTAAACGTTTAGATAGCTCAATACCACAATACATTGCCAGCAGCGTGAGTTCGCGTGCGACGCGCGCCGCCACCCGAGTTTCGCGCCTTTAGCCTCGTTCTCATTAGACTACGAGTAGATTAGTCCGTCGTGCATGACGCGAGAGAAAACCGCGAGAAAAAATGGCCACGCGAAGCCCTGGCTCCTCGCCCCCAGGATTTCGCGCGGCTATTTTTTTCTGGCAGTTTTCTTTCGCTACACGCACGACGGACGAAGCGAAAAAGGGACTACTCGCAGTCTACATTCTCATATGCCGCCGACCTACCTGCGACGCAGTCGCCGGTTGCAAGTAGTGACAACGTTCGGCGACCAGTTCTAGTGGGTCTCCAGTGCATACAATACAATACAAATTTTATTAGCACTCCCCAAGGGGGCTTTTCAGTACTAATACTACTAAATAATTTACATTAAAATTAAAATGAAATAAATCAACGTACCAAGGAATTATAAAAATAATATGAAATAAGGTAGAATTATGTGACAATATTGTATTATGAAGATGCGTATTCTAATAATTATGCGATAGATCGCCGACGTCCCGGGCCGACGTACCCAAACTGGCGCGAAATGCAAATCGAATTGGGGCAATTTTCAACCATTCCATCTGTAAAGTAAGGAATTGTGGGAAAAATCGAGTTGTTAGGTCATACACTGAGTCCGCAGATGGTCCACATGATGTTCACATAAAATATTTTTATCGCCGACAACCGCTGGCTTGCCTGCGAAGTTAAACTCAGCTAGGCAAGCCGGCGGTCAATGCCTAGGATAGATTATGATTCGGCGATAAATGTTCACAAATGCCGTAACGGTGTCCCAGGCCCTGTCCCAGGTATGTCGGTGCATATGAGAACCAGGCTTTTTAGCGCTATTGACAGACGACGTAGGGAGACATAGGACCTTGAACATGTACGGCCCGGAAGGCCACTCGTTTCTATGTCCTGATTAGCCTGCGAATACAGCCGCCTCTCATTCTCTCCCGGGACTACGTGCGGGAGTAGCGGGTACGTAGCGGGCACGCATTCGAGCGAATGAAAGGCGGCTGTATTCGCGGGCTATGCCGGTCTTGATACGCTGATAAAGAGCAGCTTTTTGCTATAAGAATCTTATCCTCGTTTTGCTATTTGTCCTGGGAAGTGGATAAGGAAAGAAGGTACACATAAGAGTTGGGCTCTCGCTTTGATTTAGCCCCTATAGCTATTCCAACGGTAGTGGAGAGATCACCTGCCGGGTCTTTCTAAGACTGGCTGTCTTCGAGTCCATTGCTGAATAAGGTCCAGTCTAGTTTTCTCAGTTTGTGGTTAATAAGACGAATAATAAGGTAATTTATTTTTTAAAAAATTGATTATCGTAAATACTTAACAAAATGGCAATAATTTCCTATTTTGCGTGGAAAACCCCTCTCAAATAACGTCATAGAACTCCCCGGCCTAAGGCAGCCCGGTAATTAAGTGAAATTTCTTCAAATGAGGATAGAATTTCTTTAAAAAAACGTGACAGAATTTCATCTAAAGGCTTGAGAGCAATTCTTCAAATAGCGTAAAAAACAAATACCGTGACCTGTGCCCTGCGGTGATGACGAAATGAACGACAGCTGAAAGAAGTGTCTTTGTGCGGGTGGATTGCAACAGTGTCATACGAACAAGATTTTCATCTCTAATGGCTCCTATTTTGGGCTACTGGAATGTGCGAGGGGTAAGACGCTTCTAGAAAATTCATTTGTATTTGCCCTGTGGATTTACAAACACATTTAGTTGACAGAAATTTGCTAATTTTAGATATTTGTAATAATTGAAATTGAGGTCGCATGTCCTAAAGTATGAGCTCAATGTAGTTCATGTAATTTTCTCTGTATTCAGGTTTGCCCAATTTCAGTCTCGAAAAATGTAAATGAACCTCTTTAACAAACCTTTTTTCAAATAACCACTTAGTAAAACATTGCCATAGGTTTCTGCAGCGTGATTGTATTAAGGAGCACAAGCCAGATTTCTTAAGCTTGACTTACTCCCTTATCCGCCGCTGAGTATTCGAAGATGTCGTATGTTGCTAATTAGTTTCAAAAACACGCACATTCCAAATTCAATGTAACGCAAACCCGGGGTGGGGTACTCCTTTATTGGGCTATGTGGGTATGTGCGGCCCCAAGGGGTATAGTCTCCTCCGCAGCCGTTATTTTTGGGATGTCACGCAACGCTCCCCCAAAGAAAGGGGAGCGTTGCGTGACATCCCAAAAAACGGCTGCGGAGGAGACTACAAGGGGTATGGTTTTTCATCCGTTTTGATCATAAAGAGGGTATCGATTTTGGCCATTTTGGTCATGAATAGGGTATGGTTATTAGGGGTGGCGAATGGTAAATGCGAGACGAGACGGCGAGACAAGCGTTTTTCTTTTCTAGCACGAGACGTTTTAACTTTTAGATTGCGAGACTAAGACTTAAAAGTTTTAAGTGCGAGCGCGAGACGTTCAGACTCTTAAAATTCAAGCCCTAGATTTAGTTGAGAGCTAGACATGATGAGCTTGTACAGCTTTCTAGCCAGCTTCTTCGAACTGGCTGGAACTGGAAATTCGATTATAACACACTTCGTTATGATATCCTAGGACAAAATAACTGTTTTTCTGGCACCAAAACGGATGTTTCGGTAGGTTTTGTAGCTTTTTGTGGAATTCAGACAATTTAGGAGAAGTTAGAATTAACTTTTTCTCGGAAATTTGTAAGTTGCTTCATTGAAATTCAATATCAAGTGACGAAAAGAAGTTATTAATAAAAACAGGTAAACAAACGAATCAGGACTTGGAGACCCTTAGCTTTGCAAAAAATTGAGACTCCGAGACAGTTTCGCATAAAAATCGAGACGGCGAGACGCACATAACTGCTTCAAAATGAGACTGTGAGACCCGTGAAGTTCGACTAAAATTTTGCGAGACCCAGAGTTTTTGAAGGACCATTAGCCACCCCTGCTGAGATTTAGGTCTTTACGGGAAAATCTCAGACCGAGACCTTGCCGTATTGACCGAGCGTACGACAAGATCGAGGTTTGAGATTTTCCCGTAAAGACCGAACGTTCGAGGTTAATAAGTTGTTTATTATATGGCTTTTTGTTTTGTTTATGCAAGCCCGCAATCGGCCCGTGTGCATTACGGGAGAATAATGCCCTTCAATTAGCCAATCAGAACGCGCGTTACAGTGTATATCGGCTACAAGAATAAGCCATATAATAATGAGTCTTATTTTTGCTGTTTTTCGAAGCTTGCCCAACCCATTCGTTATCTGTTGGCTTACACTGAAACAGAGTGCGAATATTGCGATTACGTGACAGGGGACGGTAAGTCCTTCCTTTGAACAAAACCTGTTGTATTAAGTCAGAAAGAACTGTTATTGATTTATTAGTAGCAAGAGAACATAAGACTGGTTTTCACTAAAGCATAAGCATAAGCACAAGTGAAAACAGCCGCGACATAAACATAAGCATAAGCAGAAACATAAGAAGAACGAACTCACTTATTTGTCTTGTGCAGTTTTCAGTAGTAACGCAGCTGTTTTCATTTGTGCTTATGCTTATGCTTGTGCTTATGCTCTAGTGAAAACCAGCCTATAGACACATACATTCATAATCCTCTTTGAGCTTGGGTAGCACATAAGGCCTTTTAGGGTACGTTCCTTTGGGGTGATCTGGATCAGGATCAGTGATCCAAGATCACTTTGATCATAGTTCATCAAAGGAACCGATGAATCCGTGTTCCTTTGATGCACCATGCTCCGAGTGATCTTGGATCACTGATCCTAATCCAGATCACCCCAAAGGAACGCACCCTTAGTTGAACAATGAGTTTCAATGTTGCCTTCAGCTGCCTACATTTGGATCTGGCTCCAGGTCCAGCCAGTCTTTCAACAGCTGTGGCAACAAAAGAGCCGTTATTATTCCGCAAAAGAACGAACGAAACGAGCAGACCAAACAAACAAACAAACAAAAGAAAACACTGAGAAAACAACGAACTGAAGGAAACACGAACGGACAGACGGACGGACGCACAAGAGGAACTGCAAGAGATAGTTCAACTGGCCAATCACAACCGACGAAAAAAACACTCCAAGGTGATCGTTTCTCAACAAAAGGCCGAGGAGAGGAACGGGCCTTGAAATATCTTATCTCGCTTATTTTTTTGACCTCGCTTCTCCCTTTAACAAATTGACGTCCGTTTTTCATGTGTCCGTCCTGTTATTGATCGTGAATTTCGTCATAACATTGTCAAAGTAGCTGTGGATCCACGGGGCGATAGCCGAATGGATCCGCAGACTGCTTTGACAATATTATGACGGAATTCATCGTCAATAACAGGACAGACGCATTAAAAACTGACATTAATTTGTTTTTTACGATAACAAATTGTCAAATCGTCCGCTTTCGCCCGTTGACGCATCGCATAAATTATAAATTCATGTGTCTGTCCGCTTATTGACAATAAAATTAGCCAATGAGCGCTCGAGAATTTCTGCAGTTATCGTAAAATACTTTTTCGATCGTTTCTCCCTCCTTCCTTAACCGTTCCTCTCCCCTCCTACAAATATTCTTGACAAATTTTGACTGAGTTCTTTTTAAATCATCTTCGCTACAACGTAATAAATGTCACATTAAGTACCGAGCTGACAGAAATCTCATGTCAAAAATCTTTAGCTCCTGGGTACGACAAGAGCTGCTGGTTGTCCGTTAAAGAAACATTAGGTTTACCGTTCCCAAACGTAAGTACACTGACTTTCTTTCCTCTTTTTCAAAATATCTTTATGTTAATTTTCCCATCGCGTCAATTAAAAGGAAATATTAAACTGACTCTAAACTAAATTACCAGAATATATAAAAAAAGAGAATAGATTGTCATCAACTTCGATTATTCTCTAACCAGCAAAACTTAACGCATTCAGAACTAAGACGTGCAAACTTGGCCGGTTTGTCAGTGTCGCGGAGTTGTCATAGATCGTGAAGATGGCCAAATAGATCAATCACAACCATGAGGGTAACCTAGGATCAGAAGTTCTGTTTTCCATGGCGTCGGAAGGAAGGAAAAAAGAACATTTGATCTTAAGTACGCGGCCTCTTGCGGGCCCCAGTTGCTCGAACGCTGGATAACGTTATCCACCGGATAAATCGCTGTCCAGTGGATACGTGTTAGCTTAACAAACCACGCTATCCGCCCGCTGGATACTGATTTATCCGGTGGATAGTGTTATCCACCTTTCGAACAACGCGGGCCTGGTGGTGGTTCAAGTTCTTCTACAAAATGTTCGACCTGAAATGCGCGCAGCAGCCTCGAACACGGGGGAAGGGGGAGGAGAACTCAAATATAAAAAGACGGGTTTGTTCGCCGTGCCTTTTAGGCGTTAAAAATCGGTTTTGCTATCTCTTAGGGTGTGTAGCTTCAAAAGGTCCACGGTTGGAGCTTTTACGTTATCTTTTAGGGTGTTGAGCAGGAGATAATTTCTCGTTTTAGCATAGGCACCTCTAAGGGGGAAAAGAAATTTCAAGCCATGCCCACAAGGCAAGATCTTTGTACCTCTTAGGGCTTTTTTGTTTCAAAATTTCCGACGGGCACCCCGACCTTTTTATATGGGAGTCCCCCCGGGGGCTCGACTAACCGGGGCCTGGTGCGTTTATTTAAAGCACGATCTTCTGGTCCTGGGGTTATTACAATGGGGAGTGAGTTTATTTCGAGATCTTTTATTTTTCAGTTGCCTTACTTTATCGATGGAGATGTGAAACTGACACAGACCATGGCGGTAAATACATGGAAAGTAGCTAATAAAACTCTTACATGTATAATTTTCCAGAAAAATAAGACATCCATTCCCGTCAGAAACACATCCGCCGCAGTTTTTTTTTCTTTTTTTCTTTTTTTTTTTTCTTTCTTTTTTTTTTTTGCAACAATTCATGAATAAGAAGCCACCATGTACGTGTAAGTTATTATATATTAGAATATTGACTGACTGGAAAATCAAAGTTGCTTATGTCCATCACGGTCTTCTAATACTGCCAAAAATTACAACCAAGGGACCCTTGCGCTCTCTTCACTCGCCGTTAATTCCTCGAGCTCAAGTAATATCGACTTCCCAACTAAGCGATCACCTGGCACAAGTGTGGCTACATTATAGTACTGAAGAAATCTGTGAAATAGCAAACTTTACTGATATGTTTTGTCTTCTCAGATTATGCGACACATCGCACGCAAGCACGATCTGTGTAAGTTCATTACTTTGATTAATTTGGAATCTTACAGATAACTCCAAATCCAGACTTGGTTTATATCGCCATCCGTTGCATCAGAGTAACTTCCTTTTCTTTTCCATAGAGCCCCCAAGGGAGATTTTTTAAATAGTCGGGAAAGCATGCTAGTACTTGTTCCCTTTGCGAGTGTGCGGCAGCCGCGTGAAACCTTCACGCTCGAGACGAAGCCGTAGATATATTGAGATAGTGGAGGGCAGCATGGACGACTGCGAGGCAGGCTACTGATACTCAGATTCGTTTTCCTTCGTTCTCTTAACACCTGCATTCCGCGCAATGTGGAAATCCCCGCGAGTGTCTGCTTAGACGAAACTGAGCTTGCTGCCTCACAGCACTTAACTTGCTTTGCTTACGGATCAATTACCTAAAACAGGCTTGACGCGTAGAGGACAGTTACATAGTACTGCATAGCAGGCGTAGAAAAGGGAGGAGAGGAGAATTTGAGTGAAAATCGGCAAGTCCGATCGATCCAGGGGTGAATTGAAAGCGGCTGCTTAGCGTTTGCACCCAAATCCCCCTCTCTTTACTCCTGCCCCGCTAGCAAGTTTTCACATGAAAGGGGATAATTGAACTTTGTGTGGCTTATAGTTTTTCAGTATATCTGCTGGTCTGTGTTACCCTCTATAAGTAGAGTTGAGTATTTTAAATATAATTATGGTTACCATCTTGATGTGCACAGAACTGAAAGAAGTAAAAAGTGTGTCGATTGGTAAAATGAAAAAATAATTTTCGATCCTCCTCTCAGGTGGAACCACAGAGGAGGAAATGATGAGAGCGGATGTCATTGAAGGCGAGGTATCACCTTATAGTTTCAGTTTGTTTGGCTTAATTGATCAAATTAATCTACTTTTGTGGGTCAGAAAGCCGGAAGACTGTATTATTACTACTTTTTTTATGTCGCGCTTTCGTAAGTCACATCTTAACCCCGCCCAACCCATTTTCAGCATAATTTATATGCACCCATCCAAGCTGACCGACTATTTTTTGACTTCTTTCTCCCGCTACAGGCCACGGACTTCATCGCTGGATTCATGAAATTCACTTACTTCAGCCCAGACTTTGTGAGTGCAAGTTTTGTGGTTTACATCCAAAACAGCATTTTTTGACATCTTTATTTTAACTTTGTTTGTGATTAGGAAGGAGGTAGAGCTGATTATCTGAATTCTTGCAACAGCTTCTTTCGGCGTCATTCTGACTTCCTTGGTACTTATCCTTATTTCACTGGAGAACATGTAAGTATAAATCGTCTACGGTCATTAACCCAATCAAAAGCGTCCAACTTTGTCAATTTTAGTGTATCACAGATCTCTCTCCAAAGAAGTGACCGTCGCCGCTCCGACAACTTTGCTTCCCTTGAGGTGCATGATGTACGAATGTGTTTTAAATGAAAAATCTCTCAGTACTCATTCAATTAAAAGCAATAGCCAAGCAAAATAGGAGGGGTGAGGAAACAAGCGAGAAGAGAGGAGGGGTAGGGTGAGGCTTTCGTTATATGTTGTACAACAAAAATGAATGTAGAGCTTAGCTATAGCCAGCTGGTTCTCGGGCATGCCACTTAAACTGATATAAACAAATCGTTCAATTAAATGTAAATCTAATGTTTTTGTTTTTTTTATAAGCATGATTGAGAAGCTGAACTAGAGTCTACCGAGAAAAACAACTCCAGATTAGTGGTCAGAGCGGGACTTGAACCTGCGAACTCAAAAGAGTCTTTTACACAATATTCTTCGACATTGATATCTGTAAAAAAAAACATTTATTGAAGGTTGCTTTCGTTGTTTCATAGCTAAGTTTCGCCGACTTTATGATGTATGAATTCTTGGATCAACTGCGAACCTTTGAACCTTTAACTCTTGACCCTTTTCAAAACATAACGGACTTCATGGCAAGAATTGAGGTAAGCAAGATGAACTCGCAATAGTTGATAAGTGAAATCTTGTAACAAGACAACATGGTTCCAAAATCCTGTTTTTCGATTGCAAGAAAAACTAACCCAAATATGGTGCAAGGACAATGATTGGTTGGTTTATAACCTGTTCTGGGCGTTGAGTAATACCCGGAGCGGCACGAAAACAGCGGAAAAAAAACGGGCGGGGGGGTATTACTCATGTATTCTCTCACCGTTTATCGCACTACTTCCCAACTAATCAGAAAAATGTATTTGGCGCTTTGGCAGCCGAGGTGTGCACAACTTATTATCCCTTTGTATGAGATCTACACATTTTTACATCTTATCGAAAATTATCACAGTCTAGCACTTTTAGGGATGTCGTGTAATGTTTAACTGTTCTTTGTCTCGCATATGAAAAAAAATAGTTTTTCTATCTAATTTCAGGAAATCCCCGCTATCAAAACATTCCTTGATTCGGAGTACTTTCGTAATCAACCAATCAGTAATAAGATGGCCCACTGGGGAACCTAGCCTCTTCCACGTCACTGATATGAATGACGTCACCCCAAGCAAGCAATATATGTAAACGTCATCTCACAACACATCCAATCAGACAAAAATTATGGCTGAGAAAGAGTCTTCAATATCAGAGCTAATGTCCTATTACAAATAAAGACATCTTTTCATGTTTGATTTATGTGTGAAATTTAATGGAAATAGGCCATTTTACAGTTACGTTCTTAGTTACCTGGCCTTGATTGCAAGCGAGGCTGGAGCTGACCTTGCTTTGATACAGACCTCTCTGCTTTTCTCATTTAAATGTCAACTAGTTAGCATAAGAACAACTTGATTTACACAACAAAAACAGTGAGGTCTGTATCAAAACAAGGTCACCTGCAGCTTTGCTGCCATTCAAAGGCCAGGTCACTGAACAGACAACTGTAAAATGGTCTATTAAACCCTTCTATTCTTTTAACTTCATCTCAGGTTTCGGTATACGTTTTTTAAAAACAATTTACATTAAATGACAACACAGCACTCTGTGTAACTCTTACTTTACATCTGCGTCAGAGAACTGACATTCAAGAGGTTTAGACTGTTCAGAAATATCTGCAATAAAAAATATCTGCAATCAGAACACTTAATTTAGTCTGTAAATTAAACAAAAAGTTAAATACTTGTCTCATACTTTGTCTGCCTCATTTCTAAAGTGTTTGTAGGTAGTTCAGAGGCTTCTATGGCACAGAGGGTAGCCTTTCTGGTAACATGAAACCACTGGCCAGGGAAAATTGGAAAGTCCTGAGATACATTAGAATGCTCAAGATTGTTTGAAATCCCAGGCTTTCTCTAACTACCTGTCTTTTTCTGTATTCATTTATGCTAAAAGAGAGAGAGAAAAAAAGATGCATCTCTGCTACAAACAAAGAAACCCAATTTCTTGGCATTATCAGCTAACTTTGTCACAGAATTTGGAGAAGCCCTGAAATAAACTGAAAAAGTCCGCAGCAGTTTGAAATAGACTATTTTACAGTTGTCTACCTAGTGACTTGGCCTTTGAATGGCAGCAACGCTGGAGGTGACCTTGTTTTGATACAGACCTTACTGCTTTTGTTGTGTAAATCAAGTTATTCTTATGCTAACTAGCTGACATTTAAATGAGAAAAGCAGAGAGATCTGTATCAAAGCAAGGTCACCTCCAGCCTCGCTTGCATCCATGGCCAGGTAACTAAGCACACAACTGTAAAATGGCCTATTCCTGACTTTGTATAACAACTTGTAACTATGTTTCTGTACTTCTCAACTACAGATCCATCCAACCACAATTCCCAGAAAATTGTAGCCATGTAATAAACATTTAACTTCTCCTTACAGTAATCGACACATTGTCAAGCAAATATTTATTTATTTATTTATTTATTTATTTATTTATTTATTTATTTATTTATTTATTTATTTATTTATGGATTTGCACAAGTACAGGTGCTTAACAATAGGACACAAGTCCCCTACTTGGTTAATACACCCACACCCAACCCCCTAAAAAATATCCTGAAAAAACCCTTCCCTGACCCATCTAAACTACAAATCAAATAATCTAAATAACACAAATACAATCTAAAAAAGTCATCTGAGTAGCTTCGGGAAACTAACATCAAAATTAAATAAGGCAATCAGTAGGGATAACAAATTTAACAGCCTGGCACTGAAAGCTGCTGACCTGTTGAAGAGTTTTCATTAGATAGAGTCTTGCAAACATTGTGGGGAAAAGATGTTGCTTTGACTCCTTGAAATTTATGAAAGAAAAATACAAATACCAAGTAAGTGTTAGTGAGTTGATTCTTGGAGAATCAAGAACATGTAGTTCATTCTGCAGATAGTGGTTACAAATAACCTTATTGAAAAAAAATAAAGAAAAGAAACAACACTGTTTCAAAAACATTGACATGGGAGCAAAGGAAAAGCAATGCCACTCGTTTGCATCTCATACAGGGCTCTCCCTCTCCAGGTGATGAAGAAACTTGACAAGCGCTTGTAAAGTACAATGTAGTAGCCTGAGTAGCTGGCATCATTTTACATAAGAGTGCTTTGTTTTGCCAGCAGAGCCAGGAGAGGGAGTGACAAAGTTTCAAGGGAAATCTACCCAGGGAAGGGATGGGGTAACACCAGAAGAGAATTCAAGCTCAGGAAAAGTATTTGTCAAAACTGTCCTTAATTTTTGTTAGTTTCTTTCACAGTCCGAATGTATTACTGGTGCCTAACTTGTACACTTCCACTGCAAGTCAAATTAGAGCAGGAATGATATCAATATAGTCTTACAGTCCATTAAATTACTCACTCCAAGAATGTGCACTCGTCCATAATATGCACTAAATTTGTGACTCAAGTTGAACAGGAAACAACAGATCTAAAAGAGGTTGAACACAAAACAGTAAATTACAGATAAAAACGACAATGCAGATATCAACCAAAAGATTGTAGAGAAACATAATATTATTTGTTAAACAATGGTTCTGTCAAAATTGTTCACAGCATAATAGATGCATGTGCTTGTGTTTATATGTACGTTCCCATAACAAATGAACAAGCAGAAGTTTGTTCTGACAGGTTACATACTTTGGCTGAATATGGTTATAGCTTTCCAAATTATGTTACCACCAGGGCTAATTTGTATCACCTTCACATTCACCTGTGAAACAGGTTTAGTTACTGTGAATGAGGTACAATGTATAACTGGAGCCGCCATTATGTCTTACAGTTGGTTATTTAACACTTGAAGGTGAAAAGAAGACAATTATTGTTTTTCTGCACCAATTGACTAACATGAACAGTGATGTTAATTGACCTTATTTGTGTGGATGGTGACATTTTGTGACTTGGCTATGGTTGCTGGCACAGCATCCCTTACAATGGATGGAAAAGCCACAATATAGTTTAATGTTAACTCCCATTCTGCCTGTTGACAAGGATAGAGACAAGTGAACATTAGACTAGTAATAGACTTTATAGTTTGTCATTCAAATGTACCTCAGTCTTCTCCATTGCTTAATAATCCATCATTACTCAGGGCTTCTTGGCTTAATGTAAGTTACAGTATAGACCCTATTCAAAAATGGCTGCCAATGAAAAATTAATTAGCCCAACTAACCTCATTTTTGAGTTGATAATTCAAAAGAATTTTTACTCTCAAACTAGGTTTGTTGGGCTAATTTAAATGCATACAAAAGAATGTTAAATTGGCATCCATTTATGAATAGGGTCTATTGGCCTTCATCTTACTGGTCTATTAACTTGACTTATGGTTTTCTTCAATTTGACAGTAATTTGAACATCACCCAAAACAACTAACAGATCTTTAGCATCTTAAGTTTCCCTTTATCAGATCTGGCTTTTGCTCAGTATTGATCTTTGACAATAAATAGTGGGACTTCTGCTAATTAATAAAAACCTTTCTCTAACTGTTTCTTTTGAGGCAAATCAAATCAAATCAAATTTATTTATTTATTTATTAAACTCAGCTCAGTTACATGTAACTTTTGTACATAGATTACACTATAAACAGATCATCACATCAAAAATAAAGAATAAAAATAACAATGACTTAATAGTGAGTAAGTTAGGATCACCTAAATAGCAAAGATAAGAGTGGATACTCCTAATAGAATACAGTTACACAAAGTGTAAAAGGAAGTTCTTGAAGATAAAAAGTACTTCTTCATGTGCTAGGCTTTAATTAATAAGTATAATTGTCAAGCATAGAGTTCTTAAGGGTTTTATAAAGATTGAAAGAGAATTTGACCTGATAACATTTATTGGCAGGGAATTCCAAAGGTGAGAAACAGAAAATTTTAGGGAGTGTAATCCATATATGATGGTGTCCACTTAATTAACATAGAGGTTTCCACCACATGATTGCATGTATTTCTCATCAAACAAAACTCACTTGATCATGCAAGAGATTAAAATCCACATCATTTACAGGTGGGAGGGCTGGATAAATACCTGTATAACAAAAAAAATGTTTATTTATTTGTTAATAGAAGATAAAGGTGTGGTACATGTAGGGCTTGTGGACTAGAGGTTTCTTAAAGTGGGTTTCACCCTCGTCTATTTAACCGAGACACATTAATACTGAAGTTGTTGTTGTTGAAAGTTTGAGAAATGCATATTGGCTCAAACTCACTTAGATTTACATCTGTTAGCTAAAAGGACTGAGTATATTGTAATGAAACAGGTATTTTTAGGCTTTGAAACTGAATCACTATAATTTTATAGGAAGTGTTTATCTCACCTTTGTGGACATTTTCCTCAAAGTTTTGAAAAAGTTTAGCAAGTCTTGCACAATTGTACAAAACAAAGGTGGCCTGCCTGAATTCTCTTGAAGTTTCACGCGAGTCAATTTTCACCTAGAAATGCAAGATTGCAGGAAAATTCAATTAACTTTTTTTTCTCAATCAATTGACACTGAGTGACATGTGTGAAATAAGAAACATAAGAATTGCAGTGATCTGAAAACTGTTACATAAATAATAGAGATTATATTAACTGATTTTGACAAAAATCTGCACTTATTAAAGGCATCAAAATTTGCTTATCTTATTGACTCATGTAAACGTTTGATGTCAGTTCTCAGGGTTTGTTGGTTTGTTAGTACTGAGATATAAAGGATCCAATATTCTTAGTTGAAGATTTATTTTTTACTCTTGTCATGTATTTCACAGTGCACGCATCACACTGAAAAAATAAATTTTATATTAATTTATTATGCAAAATAATACGAATTTTATTATTTTGAAAATTTAAAGACTCTTATAAAGCTTCATGAAGTTGTAGAATCTCCATGGTAACAATATTTAATATGATCTCTTTTCTACAGGATTAGGAAGTTTATACTCACTGGTTACATTTTCAATGTTCATTACAAGCTGCAACCCCATGATACTCACTTCACTGTTAGGAGCTGCAGAGAGAATTTCTAGTTTGATAACAGCTATTGCCATTTCCCTGATTGATATGTCCCAGCCACGACCTGGGAATAGATAATGGAAAACAGATACACCATGTGCAATATTTCTTCCAGTGCTTGTACATGTACACTATGAATCTATCTGATGTCATTAAAAGGTTGGCACACATACCGCAAATCCACAAATTAGCGCCCCCCTCAAATAAGCGCCCCCTTCGAATAAGCCCCCCTCCAACTGGCCAAAATTTAAATTAAGCACCCCCCTCCCCCCCATTTTGTGGATGAGTAATGAGACAGCAAAGGATATTGTTCATTGCTTCAGTTTGTGACCACGTGAATTTCTAACCGTGTCACGATTTAAACTTTAGGATCAGCTTTTTGTGTCGCTAAACAGCTTATGTTGTTGTTTACGTCCAGATGATGTATTAAAAAAATGATCATGTCAGGCTACGATTTGGGAAAAACTAAATAAGTGCACGCCCTTGATTAATTGCCCCCCTCGAATAAGCACCCCATGTCTTCTCCTAAATTTGAAAGAAGCACCCCCGGTGCTAATTCAAGGATTTATGGTAAGGGGACAAGTCTCCAAGAAATAATAAAATTAAATAAATAACAATATTTAGAGAGAAGCCACATCAGCCTTAGCTGGTTTTCATGCAGGTCCGCTCTCCTGGGTTTTGTGGAGGGAGGAAAACCAGAGAAGTTAGAGAACCCGGAGAAAAACCCTCGGAACAAGGCGAGAACCAACAACAAACTCAACCCACATGTGGCACCAAGCCGAAATTGAACCCAGGCCACATTGGTGGGAGGTGAGCGCTCTCACCACTGCGCCAAACAGTTCACACAAAAGGTTTCGAGAGACAAGCCCATGGTATTTGTAAGCTTATGAGAAATTTCCTACAGTCTGTTTACATAAGTAAAAGCAATAACATCTACCGGTACATGGGTTTGAGTGTGACATATCAATCAAACTTTGATTTAATTTCATACCTTCTACTTTATCTCCATATTTCAGAATGTAAGATTCTCTTAGCTGTTTTTTACGTATGCTATCAAAAAATATAAATAAACAACCATTGTAACTTTCAACTGTACCATAAAATCCCACATTAAAGTCCTGGGCTTATATAACTTCATAAGGGGTTTTGGGTGGGCTTATAAACAGGGGGGCTTGGAAAACGAGATAAAACGTATCAGAGAAATGAATTAAAGCTAACATACCATTATATTTAAAGCTATTACCTTATTACCCTATTATTACCCTATCTGCCTCTAACTTTCAATTAAAAATTTTAATCTTTGTAAAGAAATGCAAAGGGAATGCACTTATACATTAGATGGGCTTATACCCGGCAGAACTTATATCCAGAATAATACCTTTGTTAGCAAATAGAAGGGCTTTTATTCAGGGAAGGGGGGCTTTAACATGGGATTTTACGATATGTGAGTTAAATTATGGTTGGCTGCTCAATAGGGGTAAGGAGAATAGAACCCCTCATCGGGATGACCAAAAGGTGGCCATGGCCACCTACACTGTAATAGCGGTGGCTTATTAATAGGTTTTTTTACAGTATTTTACTGACAATTTTGTGACTTCAGTAACTGGCTGCTTAATAAGGGGTGACCGCTTAATAGAGATTCAACTGTATCATTAAATGGAAATTGTCCTGATGTGTTAAAATCATCCCAGCTACATGTAGTTTTAAGAGACTTTTATAAATCAAGCTGTAAGCTTAGGAGAATTCACATTTTCAAACTGGAGTCCAATTATATCATGCTATGATGCTATGCTAAAGAAATAAACCCTCTGCACCTTAGAAGATCCATGGCATCAAGATGTTCTTGGATTTTTTCTGTGCCATTATACACTGATACCAAACCATGTGTCAGGTAAAACTGTATGTCAACAAACAAAATAGCCAATGTTAGTTAGAAAACAAATGTCAGAATTTTTCATTGAAAGTAAGTACTGCTTGAGAAGAAAATTTGTGCGGTTTTTTCTGCAAAAGTAGTTACTAAGCAAACCATGCGTGCTTGTGCCTGTTTTAGGTTAGATAGTTAGTATCCAAAAATCTTTCAGGGTCACAGCAAATATTTACCAAAAATAACAATGATATACTGTAAGTTCAAAATGATGTTACTAGACATGATAACCACTCAGTATTTATTTTTCATTTGTAGTTAAGACCAGGCAGATTATACATGTATGAATCAATCAATCAGTCAACCTTTAATTTAAATTGATAGTTTTCAAAACTACAAAGCTCATGGGATTGTTTGACAAAGGATCTAATGCACTAATGGACTCATAAACAGACAACCAGTAAAATTTGTAAGTAGCTTCAGTAGTGCTTTGTCGTGTGTTGATAAAAAAACCCAGTAAATTTAGCTAGGTAAGTTAAAAACACTTAACACTGCACTGTTCCCAGTAAGTTACCTTACAGTTAAGAACTACAAATACAACATTAGTTTGCATAGTACAAGTCCAACAGCCAGAGCACAGTCTATCACTTCCTCCCATTTTATCAGTATTGGCTTTGTATCTGTTTTTTCATGAAACGTTTCCTTGTATAAGAGACACCTTTGAATCGTCATTTGAGATACCCTTAAAACCCCAATCTACACACTTCTATAACACAATTTGGTATGTGTGCACATGCCTGTTTCCTAGTCAGCAGACTTGTAGATATCATAAGCCACACATTGCTGATTTGCTGTTGAATAAATTTTCTTCTACAGCTTGTAACATGGAGCACCATATCTGCATTTGCTGCCTGATGACATGGAAATAATGGTGGGACAGTTAAGTAATGTCATAGTACAACAATAGACCTGCTAACATTTCTGGAGCCACAGCTTTGAAATGTTTATTCTGGAGATCCAAAAGATTTTCAAGGATACTTCAAAGATTTCCTCAGATATCTTTGTCTTAGTTCCAGGATATGTTTTGCAAAACATAACAACATTGCCAGCTTGAAATTAGGGAATTGAGGAAAGTGCACTATCCTTTACTTGTATTGGCTTGAGTTTCTATATTATTAATTTTTTACAAAAGTGTGCCATTAAGGCTGTAATAGTTCCAAAAATGTCAGTTAGGCATGAGACATTGATTACTAGGCATGAGAAGTCTTAAGATCAAAGTTTTTAACCCGAATACATGAGACTGATGAGACAGGTAGACAATAAATTAAAAAATATGTCTTGATCCCATTCCCAACAAATGTGAAACTACCTTACATTTTTTCCAGCTAAATCCAGCTTTGCCACATCTTTAAGAAGTGAAGTTGACAGGGTAACTAGAAAAAATGTGGGCCATTGAAAATTAAATAGTTGGCATTGTTGGCAAAACCTTTTGAGAAAGTTTTACAGCACAAGCAGTTAAATGCAGTTCATGGAGTGTGACATGCAAACCTCGGAAACAGTTTGTTGTTCTACCTAATTATGTTACAATCCTGTCAAATTATATGTTTGGCACCTACAGCTATAGATCAGGTGAGATCCTTGAATGTTTTATTGTGTCAAGTGTGGCGAACGACTGTCTAGTCTTATCACAGTATGACCTGCATCATGGCATCTTTCTATTGGTTACACATCAAAGTGAACTCACACAGAACAGGGACATTAACAAAGATTTGACCATAACACACTGTAATGAGCAGCTGGTTTCCCAGTACTACAAATAAAATGTTTACAGTACTTTACTCTTGATTGTGACAAGAAAGAAATTCCATACCTTTTGATCGACTTCCAACAGCTGTCAAACCTCAGAAAAATAAAAAAAATCAAACTAGCAAATCGGCATATAATTTCAGGAAAAAGATTAACATGCTATTCACAGGATTTGTGAGCTAATATTGCATGTTTATCATGTGCTTACAATATAATACATTTTATTGATTCTCCCAAAAGGGTTTTTCAGAATTTATTTACATGAAGTAAAAAGGAAATACAATGTAAGATAAATTCAAAATGTCTAATAACATTCATATTAAAAACATGTGATGGATGACTTATAAAACTTTAAACTTGAGTAAACCTATTAGATTATCACTACATCCTACTTAAATCTACATGCATCTTACTTGCCACATTTCACTTCCCGCACTCTTCTTGAAATGCAGAACTGAGTGCAAGTTCTTAGTTGCAACAGAAAGATTATTCCAAGTTTTAAGTGCCCTACACTGTATAATGGAAGCCATGTTGCACTGCTGATGTCCTACATATAGGTAAACTGAGATGGTCTTTATTTCTGGTGTTATATGAATGAGTTTCAGAGCGTTTGAAGAGGGTAGTAGATAAAGAGGTTGGGGCTAGAAAATATATTTATAAATCATAGTAACGTCACGTAAGTTCAGAAGTTCTTCAATGGTGAGCCATCCAAGATCATTTTGAATGGATGAAATATGATCCTTTATAACCCTTGATAATTCTAGACATATTCAAAGGTAATATATTTTAAGAACAAAACTAAAATCGCATGCTACTGGATTGTATTATGAATGTGTTCCTCACCTTCAAACTGTGTATTATCTTTAACAAACTCCTCCCCATCCAAAATAATTCCATCAACATTCAAATCAGAGTCTTGACAGCTTGAATTATCTTCACAATCACAATTACAATTCAGTACATTGTTTGCAACTTGATCTCTAGTCTCAATATTTATTGAGACTGCTGACTCATGACTTTGTTTCACATATTTGCAGCTTTTTAAGAGTTTGTGAAGTTCTTTAGCATTTTCATCAAGTTCTTTATCTGTCCACATATTGGTTTTAGTTGGAGTGCAACATGATGTAGAAAAGAGATGACATGTTTCTTGCATATTTTGATTGTTTCTGAGTTCAAATTCATGTACAGTTTGGTCTGTGCTGCCTGGAATTGATTTCACCTCAGCCCTACAAACCAAATTAGAGAATGCTTCAAATTTATAAACATCTGCACCCTTTGACAAGGATACAATGTAAGTAATCTGTTACAAAACAAATGAACTGTTGGGAAAATATATCACTGATGAGTGGAAGAATCAGCAATATATCCTATTTTAAAACACAGTCATGGATAACTGTCTTGTATTCAGATTCTAACCGATTACTCAGAGAGAGAAAGAGAAAGAGTATCTAAAATTATTCCTAAATAAATATTTCTGTGTTTCACTATAAATACTGCCTTTCATATTATTAACTGGTCAATATACTATTACCAAGCAATTTTACGGTAAGTTATTTACTAATACCAGGTCTGGGTCAAGAGGTAAAAATTGGGCATACGGATAGTCAGCTGTATCTATTTAATGAAAGAGAACAGATAATTGATATCCTAAAAGTAACTGAGCAAAAAGGGTTTTATGGATGATCAATTTGTCTAATGTCCACCCTCAGATTTAATCCCTGTTATATTATTAATGTACATTGCACTACACAATTATATTGAGTACCGAAATAAGCTGAAATGAAGACCCACTGTATATATAATGTTTATAATAAATTAGCACATGACAAGTAGTTATTAAAACACAACATACCTATTAGCATTTAGAAGCTGCTTGGTGTGTTCACAAATAAGGGCTGTTCTTAGATGATCAAGACTTAAATGATCTTGATCCTTATCAAGTGAACTTAATAACACAGAAGGATTCAATAGCACACCCTGAGAGTTTTGTCCAATTGATTTTCCATACTGGTCTGCTTTACTTATAACATTGTGAAGTGCAGCTCTGGTAACATCAGTCTTTTTTAGAGTCAGTAGAAGATGACCTCCACTCGTCAATTGACAGTGTTGTACAAACTGAATTGTTGATATACGCTCAATGATCTCCTGACAGAGTCTTTCAAATTCAGCCTAAAAATGCCAAGCATATAACATAGAACCTTTAAACTAATACTGACTGAACAATATAATATATTATGAAATTGTAAAAACTCGATATTTCTATCCCTTTAGGCCACTGACAAACAAGTAGCTCTTGCAAGGAGGTTATTCTGCTCCCAGTCCTTAATATAAGACTAAAAAGTTTGTGTTGTCCGATTATATAGTTGGCGTACTGATCTAATATAGGCACAATGTTCCTGTTTATGTTTAATAAGCACTTACTATTAAATTTTATCATAGATCCTAATAAACTGCTTTATTTTATGTTTTAATAAAATATTGATACTTTTTTGATACAATTATCAATGGCAATCAGTGTTTCAGCCAGAAAATTTAACTTGAGGGCCAAAGTGGCCCCTGAAGATTTTTTTTAGGGGCCAATTTTTTAGGAAAGGGGCCACTAAAATTGAAAGCTACAGAAGGAAAAAATGCATCAGGGTACCAAGGAAAATAAAGCAGTTTATTAGGATCTATGACAAAATTTAATAGTAAGTGCTTTTTGAAAGGTTTCTACTCAATAAAGTTTCTTTTGAATCAGATACTAGTATGAAGGATCCGTGCATTACAAGAGAACAATTCTTAGGCATACATGACGTAGTCAATGATCAAGGGCTTGCAATGCACTATAGGGCGATTTCACAGACGGTCAGCCATTTGAAAGTGTTCCGATATGAGAGAATCAATACAGCAAAGCAAAAGGACGGATTGACTTCTTTTCTTATGCTGAATGTTTTAGAAGCAAAGATCTTTCAATATGATTTTTTTAGAAGGACATAATGTGTGACAAAATAACCGTTACTGATCGTCAACACAGAGAAATGTAGTCGCCATTATGCCATAATATGGCAACTAAACCAGAATTTTTCGTCGCCAAGGATGAACTGCTTGTTACATTGGCGATCATATAGATCACAATTTCGAGCCCTGGGATGGCTTTTAAAATATTATGCCTGTGTTAAGCCTGCAGTCTTGTAAAAGGAAAGGGCCAAATTGGCCCTTTTTTCATTTTTCTGGGGGCCATCTCTGATTGTAACGCGGGATTCCTGCAATAGCGCACTCTGGAAGAAACACTGGGCAATTCAGTTTGAGTCTCAAGCAATGCACAAATCAAAATTTACTCTATAAAAAAGATCATCTATTGATGTGATGCCCCCTTAGAAACAACCTGATTTTTAGTTACCCTACTTAAGGGTAAGCCCTCATAATTTTAGAGAAAATTGCCCTCATAAATTATCCCATTAGTGCTGCAACGATACACCAATGCACCGGTGAATCGCAATAGTTTTTGTAACAATACGAATATCAATATTATGACAAGATATCACAATATTATAATATTGTGATTCTTCATGTATTAAAAATTCAACATTCAGAAATAACTGTCTTTTATGACTCTTTACCCAAGTCCAAGCCCTTTCAGGGTTATTTATAAAACAAAGAGACCCAGGAAAGGGAAAAAAACTTCCATCTTTGCTTTGTATTGCTTTGCGTTCTTCTGGTCATATATCTGTCAAGGTGGCAACACAAGAGCAGGTGCAGTTCTAATTAATTGTCAGCTGACACAGTCTTGTGCGCCCATGGACAAAACACATTGGTTCATCCATTCTTTGCAGCTCTTCTTCACCTGTCAGTCGTATGTAATGATGTATCGTATCATGTATCATATTGTGACAGTTGTATTGAGATGTGTATTGTATTGTGAGAAATTGTATTGTTGCAGCCCTATATCCCATATCCTCTATCCCATACTCCAACTCCCATTTAGAAAACAGCCCTAAGAAAATACACTTGTCGATTGGTTAAAAATCTTGTTTCTATTTAACAAATTGACATCAGTTTTTATGCGTCTGTCCTCTTATTGGTGATAAATTACATCATAACATTGTCAAAGTAGCTGTGGAACCATGAGCCACAAGCGAATGCTTCCGCAGTAAACTTTGACAATGTTATGATGAAATTTATCATCAATATGAGGACAGATGCATAAAAAAACTGACGTCAATTTGTTTTTTACAATAACAAGACCCCAAAATGGTCAAATGCTGGGAATGAGGGGAAAAGACGCCATAAACTTGCCGTAAATAAAGATAAGTGAATGACACGAACATTGTCAATAGCTTTTCTTGCTTTTTGATTGGCTACTTAACAAAGTCCATAAAATCTCATTGGTTAAAAAGTTGACAGTTTGACAACTAAAAGTTGAACTTGAAAGCTGGCATAAATTAAAATTTTATCTCTCTGTACTCTTATTGATGATAGAAATGAGCCAATCAGTGTGCAAGAAATTAGACAGTTATTGAAAAAACTTGACAGAAACACAGAACAAGCATGAGCTGTTGACGTAATGATGGCGAAAGCAAAGAGAATTTAAATTTTGATGACCAAAGTAAACAAGTTGCTTTCCTTTTTTTGTCATGGTGTTTTCTAAAAGAAATAGAGAACATGTTCTCTGTGTTTCTATGGAGTTATAGAAACACTCATAAAAGCTTGCGAGAATTCGAAAAAGCTGTGGAAACATTCACCTCCTACAGCATTTCTCGTTCTCCTAAACTTTCAAGAGTGTTTCCATTAAGCAATTAGATTATGAAAATTGGGGAATATCCTTGGATATTCCTCAGTTTTAGCTGGGCAATATTCAGTCATTTGACGCATTTAGACCAATCGCGCATGAGTGAAAACATTTAATGGATTATAATGGCTCATAACCCATGATGGCTAGGCCAATGAATTTAACTCTCAAATTGCATTATCCAATGATCAAGTTTTTAATAATGTCGAATATACACGGCTTTCCTGTATTCTGATTGGCTGTATTTTCTATGGCATGGTATAAGTAAATAAATGACTTCACTCAAACAAGGCCAACTGAATAAAAACATTTTGTCTGAGCTGTGGTCCCACTTTTCAGCTTATCAAAAGAATGTATCAAATTATTAATAACTGGTTATTGACTTATTCCGCAGCTGTTATCCTCCGCTTCTTCTAAAGAGCAATATAAAGAGCTGATAAACCTTTACAAGTAAGCTTACATGTAAGACTTAAGGAGTTAAGCCTTTTACCTTGTTGTCGTTCATAACATCGCCGAGACAGGTTCGTACAAAGGCAGGAATGATTAAATCTCCATTTAAAAGTTTCTTATTGAACTTTAAAGAAAACGAATCCAGTTTTCTTTGATCTAGCCAACTGACTGTTCTCAAAGCTTCACAGAACAAACGTTTTAAGTAAGGGAATAGCTCATTATCGTAAACAGTTCTCACGCTCACGTCCGCCATATTGCCAAAAAAGCCACCTCTCCTTGTATAGAAAGTGAAAGAGACTGGGACAAAAGTGCCGCGTGCGTGTAACGCGCGTGTATGCAAACGTCTCGGCCTGTGTTACTACATGTATGTTCCGTCTATACGGAAATTTAACTGCTTATCGTTATATCAACCTCGTGCGCCGACTGTCAATTTAGACTATCAAACATGGTACTAGAGACCTTTATTGGTAAGGTTTTCATTAAAGAAACAACGTTTACAATCAATTGATTTTTCGAGAAATATTTGCTGTAAAATGAACGGTCACTTAGAGACTACGTCCTATTAAAATGCATGAAAAAAGAACTGCGAATAAAAGATACAAATGCTCACGAAATATAAGACCAATTTTAAAAACGTGTTTTAAAAAGTTTAGATCAATGAATTACAATGATTTTGATGATAAGAAAATTCCCCAAAATTATTTTGTTCTTCTCAGAACTTTAATTAAGGGCCAATCAGCCCTAATTTCCGGCTTCTAAGTTACAAAAGTTCCTTCTTTGCATCGGCTGTCGATCAAAATATGCAAATAAAATTCCCTTGAAGTTTAAGTTCTGATACATTAATTTTCACTAAGAAATAACGGCCAGGTTCAACTGGTACAAGCACGGGAAAGGTAAGATAAATAATCAGCGATATGAAGTAATTTACAGAGACACACCACGAAAGATATACAGTGGATATATCGCATCTACAGCCGTGCGGCCCACGACATTTGGAGAGCGGATGCTCTGAGCTGACTGGGATGCAGTTTTAATGGTAGTACATGTATTGAAGTAAATGCTGTCATTTCACTCATGTAACTGAAGCTTAATAACTGAATTTCGGTTAGTTGTATATCTACAGAATTCATGCACGCGGAGTATAAATAAAATAAATTGAATAAATCCTGGTTTTCAATGGCACAAGAATAAGCCGAATTAGTGAACACCCGAGGCGAAATTAGCAGAGGTACAACAAGTGCTACATGCATGTGAAATCTTTGTGCGCCCGTGGAGGAATTGTATCAGTAGAACGAGAACATACGAAGTTAGGTTGCTTTTATCACGGGGTTAGGTGTAGCATGCTTCCATAACAGAAATATATTCTTAGTATATTTATTGACTCATGTCGTATAGCGCAAAGTTGATAGCACTTGATAGAAAACTGTCTCAAGAGAAACATACTGAGCTAAGATCAAAAAATTATCGATCACGCTTATTTGCTTTAGCTTGGGTTTACATACATTCACATATTATGTGAATGTTTAAATATATATATTGAAACGATTTTATGTAAATGTTGGAATATGTGATAATTTAATTTCTCTTATATACCGAACGAAAATCTCGCCGATGATCAGCGGCGAGGTAATTCTGTCTGTATAATAAGGAACCAAAATCTCGCCGATGTTCAGCGGCGAGGTAATTCTGTCTGTATAATAAGGAACCAAAATCTCGCCGATGATCAGCGGCGAGGTAGTTCTGTCTGTATAATAAAGGAACCAAAATCTCGCCGATGTTCAGCGGCGAGGTAATTCTGTCTGTATAATAAGGAACCAAAATCTCGCCCGCTTTTGTTTTCATTTTGATTACAAGAGAAATTAACTATGACTGAAGAGGATGTCATGTAGTGGAAGTCATTCATGTACTTCATTCCACAGGTAATGCCCTTATTGGAGCAAGACTCGAGGTAGAATACAACCGAGTTAATTTGGATGGCTCCACTGACTATCTCGGCTGGATAAAGGGCACCATCGCGGCATGGAACAGATCGAAGGGCTATTTAGTAAATTATGAAGACGGTGACCAGGAATGGCTGCAGTCTGTAGATGAGAAGGACGTGCGACTGTTTGAGTAATAACTGATGGAGTATGCGTACTATTCGCTTAATAAAAATTTTAATGGAATTGTACAGTTCAAGAGGCCATGACCTATGTAAAATTCAGAGATTAAAGATAGAACAATAGATCCATATACCTTCGTTTTTTTGATTAAATTAAATCATAAAGGGAAATATCACTTTCTGGCACTCGAATTGTAAGAACAGCGAGTACTCGAACTGCACAGAGAGACTAACTGTTGCGAGATTGGCAAGAGTGACAAGGGTACGTAGGATGGGAAAACGTAATGAAAGCGACGTATGCAAACGCAACGGGATATTTTTTTTTACAAACTACAGCTACTAGACTTTAAGTTCCGATAGTAAGTGATTTTCAAAATTTAAAAATTACCGTCCGGAATATAAACACACAGCATCCTCATCTTACACTATGTGATCGCAAAAGCAACAAAAATATGTTTAGAATTGCTGTAGAGTACTTCTTCATTCATCTCGGCGAGGATCATTAACCTAGCCGCCGATCACCATCATCATCATCAGCGAGATTTCCGTCCCTTTAATACACACAGAATTTCCTTGCCGCTGAACATCGGCGAGATTTTGGTTCCTTTATTATACAGACAGAACTACCTCGCCGCTGAACATCGGCGAGATTTTGGTTCCTTATTATACAGACAGAATTACCTCGCCGCTGATCATCGGCGAGATTTTGGTTCCTTATTATACAGACAGAGCTACCTCGCCGCTGAACATCGGCGAGATTTTGGTTCCTTTATTATACAGACAGAACTACCTCGCCGCTGAACATCGGCGAGATTTTGGTTCCTTTAATATACAGACAGAACTACCTCGCCGCTGAACATCGGCGAGATTTTGGTTCCTTATTATACAGACAGAATTACCTCGCCGCTGAACATCGGCGAGATTTTGGTTCCTTATTATACAGACAGAGCTACCTCGCCGCTGAACATCGGCGAGATTTTGGTTCCTTTATTATACAGACAGAATTACCTCGCCGCTGAACATCGGCGAGATTTTGGTTCCTTATTATACAGACAGAATTACCTCGCCGCTGAACATCGGCGAGATTTTGGTTCCTTATTATACAGACAGAGCTACCTCGCCGCTGAACATCGGCGAGATTTTGGTTCCTTATTATACAGACAGAATTACCTCGCCGCTGATCATCGGCGAGATTTTGGTTCCTTATTATACAGACAGAACTACCTCGCCGCTGAACATCGGCGAGATTTTGGTCCCTTTATTATACAGACAGAGCTACCTCGCCGCTGAACATCGGCGAGATTTTGGTTCCTTTATTATACAGACAGAACTACCTCGCCGCTGAACATCGGCGAGATTTGGGTTCCTTTATTGTACAGACAGAACTACCTCGCCGCTGAACATCGGCGAGATTTTGGTTCCTTTAATATACAGACAGAGCTACCTCGCCGCTGAACATCGGCGAGATTTTGGTTCCTTATTATACTGACAGAACTACCTCGCCGCTGAACATCGGCGAGATTTTGGTTCCTTTATTATACAGACAGAATTACCTCGCCGTTGAACATCGGCGAGATTTTGGTTCCTTTATTATACAGACAGAACTACCTCGCCGCTGAACATCGGCGAGATTTTGGTTCCTTTATCATACAGACAGAACTACCTCGCCGCTGATCATCGGCGAGATTTTGGTTCCTTATTATACAGACAGAACTACCTCGCCGCTGAACATCGGCGAGATTTTGGTTCCTTTATTATACGGACAGAACTACCTCGCCGCTGAACATCGGCGAGATTTTGGTTCCTTTATTATACGGACAGAACTACCTCGCCGCTGAACATCGGCGAGATTTTGGTTCCTTTATTATACAGACAGAACTACCTCGCCGCTGAACATCGGCGAGATTTTGGTTCCTTATTATACAGACAGAATTACCTCGCCGCTGAACATCGGCGAGATTTTGGTTCCTTTATTATACAGACAGAACAACCTCGCCGCTGAACATCGGCGAGATTTTGGTTCCTTTAATATACAGACAGAACTACCTCGCCGCTGAACATCGGCGAGATTTTGGTTCCTTTATTATACAGACAGAACTACCTCGCCGCTGAACATCGGCGAGATTTTGGTTCCTTTATTATACAGACAGAATTACCTCGCCGCTGAACATCGGCGAGAAAGAGCGTCTATATATGTTAATGTTATTTCGCATATGAAAGTAGTATTCACATATTGAGAACATGGCGTAATTTTTGCCGTTCTGTATATTGAAAGAATCACATAATATGTGTTTGTCTGAACGCCGCTTTAGCTTGTCCTTGAGTCGTCCACTTTTGAGAAACAGAACAGCCACACTTAATATCTGTAAAAATAACAATTAAGCGTAACGTGAAATGTTTTAATTACATTTTGTGTAACGTATGATAAATGCTTGCTCATAAACACTTGTGAACTGTAGCCGCAGTTACTCGACTGCGAGCAGATCCTCGCTCAATTTTTTTTGTTCAGGAGTTTCAACTAAAACTGAAAAAAAATATTTTAAATTTTTTAGATTCTTCTTTCCAGAAGTGGAAAGGAAATGTTTGCTCGAGGTCCAAAGTTATTCCGTCTGGTGTTAATAGCGGCTTGTTCGGTTGCTGTAGCGGTGATCTTAACCATGTGGCAAATAAATGGAATAACCGACAGGGTTTTGACAGGTATGTATCATAAACTCAAGAATAGAATATTATTGGTAACCTTAGATGCTAACTTATCGGTGGTTAAAGCGAAATAATAAATCGAAAAATAAATCGCCAGAAATTTCATCTTCACGATCAGTCATACAACAAGGAAGACGGAGAGGCCACAAAGTGTAACATGCCTAGGCCCTTAAGGACGTTCGCACTAATTGTTTCTGCGCATCCTTACTGCGCACTCAAATTCACACGCCACGTCATGCGTGAGAGAGCTCGCTAAGTAAATAAATAAACAATGATAGGACAGATGGCCATTGCTATCGCTTTCCCTGGATTTAACGATCTTGGACGTTCGGTGACCCCTACTTTTCTATTTACAATTATCTCCACATTGTCCAAAAAGGAACAAAAAATCAATGAGGGAAGTTAAAAAAAATTCAAGATTTCTGTCCACGGGACATCGAATCCTGCCATCTTGCGGCTGCAAGGCGCGTGAAACTATCGTCGCTAAATGCGAACTTGTTCTTTAAGGAACCTCGCCAGTTGACTAAACTCACTTAATAGGTCCACCTAAACAATATTTGGCAGAGCACATTTCTCTTCAAAGATCTAATTGCAATATTTTTGGGCTTACAGACACTGTGGCCTTATTCACTAATGAGGCCCGATTTTTTCAGATTCAGGGTGTTCTTCCGTGCATGTTCTCTCTAAACAAAGTCGGTGACCCCCCATTTTTTTACATTTCTGACATAACTAACTCATCATCTTACAGTACTAAAAGTCTCAGAAAAAAGTCAATGTTTGAAAAGTTTCGCGCGAACGTCCTTAAGTAAAGAAAATTGTGGTTACCGTGAGTGAGATTTAAAACTACTGATGTATAGTGGTGTGAGACTTTTATTGATTAAAATGTATATGCTGGCAGATATCTTATTTACTTGAATTGCAACACCGATTGCAGAAATTGTAAGGATTTTTCGGAAATTACAATTCCTGTTTCAGATGGAACGAACCATGGGAGCATTGTCAGTGATTCCCACTCTGGAAGCAAGAAAAACGTAGAAGAGATTAAATCCTTAATTCAAATCCGCGACAATGGTAAGAACGCTATTGAATTTAAAAATTAATAATTCGAATTATTTTAGAATAATAAAGCACCAAATTCATCGGTAAACTGCGCAATATTAGATTGATTAGAAAGACAGATGGCAAAAGGCAGACGGACAGACAACCTTTCTTTAAGCACGATTAAAATCAAAGTTCAGTAGCTTGTGAAGTCGAGCATAATAGAGCGGTTTTCAATTGAGTGTCGTAAAACCAAAATCAAGCCAATAACTTACCAATTTAGACTACTCAACCAATGTCAAACCACAGTAAAACCAAAACCAAAGTAATTGCCTGATTACTTTCGACACTCAATTGAAAACTGCTCTAAAATTAAAATTAAATTAAATTGTTACACCTCTCAACCTTAGTACGTTTTCTGATTGGACGAGAAGGTGTCACTCACTGTTGTTCGTCCTTCGTAGTCGAAGATGACCAAAGACATCTAGTTTGTTAATAAATTTCTACGGTGTGTCCGGAGGTGGCTGATGAGACTAATCCGGGCTAGGAAGCCTCTCCCACAGGTAGGGCAGAAGTGGGTAAGGGCTGTGCTATTAGTGCTAGTGGCTCTTTCCTTGCGTACTGCTCGCTTCTCGTCACTCACTAACTCCCCAGGGAAACAACAACTTTCGACTCGCATGTGATCAGGTCGTGCACCTTGAAACCAATGAAATAATAATTTTTCTACTATTAAAATTTTCTTTTAGATAAAACGAACCCCAGTTTCAGCGGCGTGAGTGATTCACAACGCAAAAACAAGGAAGACGACAATGGCAAGAATTTGAATTATTGCTGAATTTGTGTAATCAATTAATTGAAGTCTGAAAGTAATTTGCAGTGAATTGTGTGAATGGTCTATAAAGATAGCTCGTTTGATCTGGTCATAGGCTTGGATAGGGACTGAGCATAGATCAGAGGGTGTACACTCCTAGTTATGCACTGCTGGTGTTATTTCCGGGACCTTCATTTTCCGGGATTCTACGTTGACTGTTACAACAACATTGGCTCTATACAACTTGAAAATGTTTTGTTTTCCTACCTTTTGTAATTGTCTAATCGAGAGAGTCTGTTACATGATGTAACATATAAACATAACGCTTTATTTAACCAAGGGGGCATGAACTTTTTTCAGTTCTAGCCGGTTTCAAAGAACAGCATATTTTCCGTGAAAAAATATAAATAAAACTAAGAAACAAAAGATGCTAGGTATCACCAAAACCAACTGCAAATACGTAAATCATCTTACATGTAACTGTAAAAAAATGTAAATTAATTCGGGGAAAAAAAGAAACAGAAAGAACTGTGACATTTTGCGGTGCTACTTTCGCTGTGTTGGGAGTACTCAAAAGCATTCCTCTGCAAATAGGCTGCTCGGTTCTCAAATAATTCACGTAACGCTTCTATTTTATCTTTTACAGAAGAGCCCACTAGCGAAGAAGACAATAAAAACAGAGCTTATGATCACTTGACTACGTTGCTGTTGTTCGTTGGTTATTCACGTAGTCGACACAGCTTGGTGTCTTCTTTACTCGATGCTCATCCACACATGATAGTTGCCGACGAATCGTACGCGCTGAGAAAATGGATTTCAAACCCAGACTGGAAGACGGTTAACTCGAAGTATGATTTTTTTGATACCATGATGGGAAATTCAGTGCGCTCTTCTTTACATGGTCGAAGATCCCGCGAATCGAAAGGAGGCGTTACCAACCTCCAATTGTTTGGCTACAATGTTCCTGATCAATGGCAGGGAGCATACGATCGATATATTCAGGTATAATGCTATTACAGCAGTGATGCATAAACGTACAAGGTACAGGTTTACGATCTGTGGAAGTCTTTTGAGTCATGGCTCGTGTTCGTTATATGCCCCTTATAAACCGTCAGTTTCAATTTAGTGTAGTCTACCCCTGTAAAGTCATGATAGAATTTTATTTCGAGTTAAAGAGATATTAGACGTACAATAGTATCTTTTTCTCAAGACTGTATAGTATGAACAGTCTACAATCAGTGACAAAAGACATTTCCCTTTTTAGAGTCTCTTTCTATTATTTTTATTGCAATCGTGCCCAGTTTGCACCGCCCCCAATCAATGTAGGTATGCAGAACTACAACATTGAAAGTGGGAGTGGTGGAGGACTGGAGTACCAAGGTTGTATTTTGACAATGCGAAATGTTGGAACCACCTCAACAATTTTTGTCACCGATTCTAGCTTTGATAAAATTATCGTTTTGATATTCTCTGAATATTTTTTTCATATAACAACCCTAAGGTCATTGGAGACAAGACAGCATGGGACACTGCAGTAGTGCTTCGCCTAAAAGGCACAGCCGCAATTTACGAGATGGAAGAGAAACTAGGAGTGAAAGTCAAGTTCATTCACGTTGTTAGAAATCCCTTTGACAATATTGCAACATTTGTTTTACGTCACAGAGATATCCAGGCCAGGGACGCTGATCCGAACATCAAGGTATCGTACTCAAATGACTACTTGCGCCCCAAATATCGAACTTTTTTAACTGAGTTACTCGCACACCATCCCAGTACAGCAGTTTTTTGAGTCTCTAATCTATCAATCTCCTGATCATTAAGATACACACTCTCATTCCACACCTAGTATTTGATAAGGCTTACCTATAGAGGCGTTGTAAGTACCAAGCCAAAGGCGAGTTTTTTAAAAATCTTTGGATCACTGAGTAGGCCGAGCGAAAATCCCCGGCAGGAAAAGGCACAATAGCGGGGAAGCGGAGGGGGTATGGCATGGGGAAAGAGAAAGCAGCAAGGTTTATCAAATCAATTGGGGTCTTAATTGAGAGTCTCTAGGCAACTGAACGAAGACAGGTCTAACAATAGGCTACAGTTTTTGTTTATTGTACCACTAAATAAGAAAGAAGTAAGATTACCACTTATCACTGACTAATGATGTGGTAGAACTCTCAGCAGATTAATGCGAGTGAAATTCTGGATATAAAGATACAGCTTTACAATAACTGGGCAGAGGGAACTCACGTGGCACAGAAAACCTTCCCAGAAGACTTCATAAACGTTGTCAGCATGGATGTTGTGAAAAATCCAGCGGATTCACTCAGAAGAATATGCGATTTCCTCGATATCACGTGTGAAGAAAAATACATCCAGGATTGTGCAGCTATAGTAGATCCAGTCCCTTCAATCACCCGACATCGCATTGTGTGGACGAATGAACAGATAAACAGGGTGTATGCAATGATGAAGAAGTTTCCCTTTTATGACAGGTTTACATTTGAAGACGAATGAATAACTCCTTATCATAATGATAGGGACAAAAATACGTGCTTCTTTACGTGAGGGCGGCGTTCAGGTGGGGGGGGGGGGGGGGGGGGAGTCTAGTCCCTGAACTCTTCCTGTCCCGTCCTATATAAGAGTTGAAACCACGCGGGATAAATTGTAATATATGTGTAATTAACTGGCAACCTGGCATTTTTGACTATTTCAGGTTGTCAGTTACCTTTATTTTAATTTAATTATTATACTACTATGTAATTTAATTTATATGAAAAAAATAAGGGAGAAATAAATAAAGCTGTTGTTAGAGAGACTGTCTTTTCTACTGCCTGGAATGAACCCCTATTTAGAGCGCGCGGGGAAGAGAGAGTTCAGGGACTGGACTACAAGGGGGGAGGGGGGTGGTAAGGCAGAGTAGAGCAATCCTGCTTCCTGAGCTAAGCTCTTCTTTCTCGTTGAGAAGTGCAGTGCTTGATATCGAGACCGAGATTACTAGTGCTTTTACTTGGGGAGGGCGCTTAATGGAGGGAGGCGCTGTTTTGAGTAAATAGGGTAATAAAAACTGCATGACTGAAGCGTACATTTAATCAAAATCTAATGAAATCAATTTATTGAGGTCAAAACGTGAGATGAGGTTTCCCTCCATATTCGAGCCAGAGGCTGATGCATAAAACTCTTGACAATGAACGAAAAATTAAAAAGATTAATTATATTAAAATTAATTTAAGTAAATTCGTAATTGATCCCGGAGTCTAATAAACCGCTTATTTCAAATCTAAGTTTATCCTTATTGTCTCACCCTCTTTTAAGACAACAAATGTAAACATTATTTTATTTAAGAACAAAGCAGGAACCCATGACCATGGCTCCTGAAATATAATAATTCCTCAGCCACCACTTTTTTCGCAAAATATTTCTGTAGTAAGCGTTTGCACGCTTTGAAAGTCAAAGTTATTCGCTTTCGTTTTAACAATTTACATGTAGTCCCAACAGTGATCAACTTATATTTTCTTATGGTGGTCACCCAGCTATTTTAGATCTTTGGTTATTTTGGGTAACCAGTTACTGTGGGTACTTTTAATTTATATATTAAATTCTACAGTAAAAAAAAAGTTGTCTTGTCTTGTCTTCTTTATACAATAGTTCTGATACATAATTACGTCAAATGCCTAAGCCCAAGCCTTGTTTGCGCGCGATTTCCTCAATCCTTTGGTACCTTAAGCTTCGTGTTGTTTTCGCGAAGATTTTCTTTTCATATTTACTTTGGCAATTCGCTGACGATAAATTCGCAAATTGCATTTTCAAAGCCTAACGTCAACGTGGAAAAAGTTCAATAGAAAATACTTCCGCACGGATAGAAGAACATTAAGAAAATCTTTCCCTGACAGAATGATATAGATGTCACGTGAACTTCTCCAAATCGATCATTAACAAATATGGCATAAGGAGGAAGAATTCGTAAATGCTTAGGTGGCTCTGATGAACCTCGTTTGATAGATATATTGACGAGAATATCAAACTACTTTGTACAATTCATTTGGATCTCTTATTACAACTCTTAAATGTTATTAGGAACTAACCACCTTTACAGAGAGGTTAGAAGTTTTTTTATTATTATTTTAATTAATTAATGTTTTCTTTGAACATACATAATAAAATGTGATATATCAACTCAAAATTATACTAAGATCTTAATGTGCTTTTTAAGTGGTACGTTAAAAGCCCAAATAACGTCGCCTATAGTTCTCTATTACAAGTGTCAAATGGTTTAGTACTAAGCTGAAAGCAAAATATTAAATTCTTGGCTAAATAAAAAATCTTTTAGTGTGAGTGTTTGATGATCAGGTTTCATAAGAAACCGAGAAATACATACTAGACAATGTGTTCTATTACACGAGAGTTACACGATTGTCTCAGCCATGTCATCCTCAGCTTTACTTAGAACTTGCCTATTGCCTTCACTGTCAATTGAAGACAGTGGAAACGAAGAGCGCCGTGATCGCTGCTTTTTAAACAGAGACTTGAGGGCGGTGGTGAAATCTCGTCTAAAAAACGTATACAACACAGGATTTATGATAGAGGTAGTATACCTAACGAGAACAAACACTTGAATTGCAATTTCCATTCCTTTCATTTCAGTGCCGTATACTTTTTTTACCTTATGCAGTAACGTCAAAATGAACCATGGCAACCAACATACAAGGAAGATTATTGCCATGAAAGAGAACAAAATCAAGCATCTTCTTTCTAGAACAGCTTGTCGACTAAAATATGACCTCGAGATAATGCTCCTATTCACTTTGCCACGATTGGAAATTGATTTGAAAATGAGCACAAAGGCAGAGATCATAAATGTATACGGCAACAGGAAAACTGCCACGAGGCAGAATATGACGTGCCCTAGTGATAATTTCCTTTGCGTTTCTGTATCCTCCATGTTGACCCAAGCAAAGGGAATGAAAGCCACAATGAAAGACACCACCCAAACAACTTGAAGTACTTTAAAAACTTTTTTCCTGCTCATCAATCGATGCTTCACTGGCCAAATTATGGACAGATATTTCTCTGTAGTTGCAGCTAGTATGTGATAGCAAGCTGATGTGGCTGTAAAATTGTTCAGCGCGCTCACCAGTTCAACCAAGTGATATTCCAACGTGAACGAATAAGGGATGACCGGTGTAAACGCGACTATGATGAACAAGGGGATATTGATGACTCCGGTGATGAAGTCACAAGCTGCCAAACTGAAAAGGACGTAGTTTGCTGGTGTGCGGAGTTGTGTTCTTTTCACAAATGAAACAAGCACCAATCCGTTCGCAAGGATGATCAGAAATGCAACAGGAACTAATTGAGCAATTGCATCGCCGTTGATGTCGTCTTTGGAACGTGGGGGCGCTGTTGAGTTGGTGTTGTTCGGCATCTTATCTCTGGTTCGATGATTTTTCTTGGTCAACACATGAGAAGAGTCGAATGTGAACTAAAATTACAATTACAATCTTCTTTTATACAAATTGCGCCTTCGAAGCAAAAACTCCATTAACGTAACAATATACTCCCAATTTATTTTCAAGTGACTATGAAATTAGTCCTTTTAAAAATGTCTCTAAGAATCCTCTCAAGGCGCCGGATTTTTGATGTAATTAAATCGCAGCCATTTACCATTGAAAGAACCATGCCATTGTATTGCGCATATTTAAAACAGAAAGGAACAGATATAAAAGTTTCGTGGGATAAATTATTTTTCTTAATCGGGGAGCTTACGCCGTTTCCTTTTTTCATACACTTTTGTGAAACTGAACTACATACATACATACATAATCTTTATTTAAGCACGGTAAAAAATTTCGTCAGGTTAAAACTACCTAATCCGTTTAATGCCTAATGTCTAATATAATAAAAATAATTAAATAGAAATCCTGCTTTCCACGAATGCCGTGCCTTTTACATCTTCTTTGAGTAGACGTTTAAAATTCCTCAGGGACTCTGCTTCCCTTAAGTCGCAACGGCGGCTGGTCCAAAGAATGGAATCACAATTTTATGCTAGTTTGTGCGCGGCAATGGAACATTTAGTTTATTCTCAGAGTCCCTTAAGCTATATGCGGTTTCTGGCCGCTCGAATTTAGAACTGCGATATTCGGGAGCCATCCCGCGCAGAGAGTTCTTAGCTCTTTGAATTTGCTGCTGGCATGCTAGATTTTTCCACCCGAGAAGTTTGAACAGGTGTCCAGCAACTACGTCATAGTTTGAGTAGGTCAAAACACGGGCTGCTCTATTTTGTAACTAGACAAGTAAAGGATTCGTCGCGTGTTACATACCTTGAAATTGTTAACATATCAATGTCACTGCTTCCTTGCTAAATGGAATCAATCAGCCGGCTACATTGGGGTGTAAGCCACTTACAATTAATGTCGCTCTAGAATTCAAGTGCTTGGACTAAGCACTTTGGAGTTGTTGTTTAGCAAAGCGCCGTTTAAAAGTATTTTTCATGGGCTTAAAAGTACTCTCATGTGCAGCCCTCATTCGGCACCAGCACTTAATCGAGGGAAGCTCTTTTCCATGTAAATGCCGTACTTAAAGCTGACTGAAAGCGAACCGATGAAAAAAATTCATTTTATTTGACGGTGGTGTCTGATAAATCATGTAATTCGAGGCAGAGTTTTTATTTTCTCATACTACTCTGATGACATTAAGGCTACTGTTACTTTTACGAACAAAAAATAACCCTGAGGCCTTTCTAGAACGTTTTTACACTTTAATGTTCGGTGTTAATTTCCGTACAGAAGTCACATTTGTCTTTTGATTAATGTCAGCTTCTCAGTTATAAATCCAACAGTAATAAACATAAAGTTTCTTCTGACAATGGCCGGATACAGATCCTCACACGAACAGGTGACGAACGTGAAGTAAACTTCAAAAATGTACGAAGAATTGATAGTTTGTAGCTAGAGCTGAATGTGTTAAACTGTCAAAGAGGAATAAAAACTGAGTAAGGCAATTCTTACCGCCCAAAGTTGTTCGATGGATTATTGAATTGCTTTAGGTATAGTATACTTACAATGTTCACTCTGGAAAGTTCTGGAAAGGATAAAGGCTTTTATATATGTATAATTTTGCTTGGAGGTTGTAAATGTTCTTAAATTTTATTATTGTATTTCAGGCTTTTAATCCGTATAACTTTTAGATACAGGGCCCCTATGGAGACCAGCTTTGGAGATGAATGGGCCACCCTGTTTAAATAAAGTTTACTTAACTTAACTTACTTTGCTATTGGATAATAAGAATCGTTTCAGTAGAACTTTAATAAGGCATGTTTTCAATGAGCTCCATTAGGTAAATTGTTCAGTAAAAGCGCCAAAACTGAGCTTTTCCTTCAAGTATTTCTCTTAGAATTAAATAACAAGCAAGCTGTGATCGGTTTTCAAAACAAATCGAGGCCCTAGACAATGTCTTTCAACACAAATGAGTCAGACGATGTTCTCAGCAGTGTCATCCCCGTCTTTAGTTAAAACTTGCCTGTTGACATCACTGTCTCTCGAAAAGCGCTGTGATCGTTTCCTTTTAAAATGAGACTTGAGTGCCTTCTTGAAATCTCGTCTAAAAAACGTGTACAGTAGAGGATTTATGATAGAGGTAGCATACGTAACGAGCACAAACACGTGAGCTGCAATTTCCATGTCTTCCAAACTGTCTTCTACCTTGTACATGAGCAACAAAATAAACCATGGCAACCAACATACAAGGAAGATTATTGCCATAGAAGCGAACAAAATTAAGCATCTTCTTTCTAGAGCAGCTTGTCGATTGAAATGTGACCTCGAGATAATGTTTCCTTCCGTCTTCCCCTGATTGGAAATTGATTTGAAAATAACCGCAAAGGCATAGATCATAAATGCATACGGACACAGGAAAACTGCTACGAGGCAGAATATGACATGCCCTAGTGTTAATTTCCTTTGCGTTTCTGTATCCTCCATGTTAACCCAAGCAAAGGGAATGAAAGCCACAATGAACGACACCACCCAAACAACTTGAAGCACTTTAAAAACTGTTTTCCTGGTTATCGATCGATGCTTCACTGGCCAGATTATCGACAGATATTTCTCTGTAGTTGCAGCTAGTATGTGATAACAAGCTGATATAGCTGTAAAATTGTTGACTACGCTCACCAGAAGAACCATATAATGAAGGTCTGACGGCCCCATAAGCAGTGTGAACGCGACTACGATGAACAAGGGAATATTGACAATTCCGGTGATGAAATCACAAGCAGCTAAACTGAAAAGGACGTAAGTTGCTGGTGTACGAAGTTGTGTCTTTTTCACAAATAAAACTAACACCAATCCATCGGCAAGGATAATCAGTGATGCAACAGGAACTAGCTCAGCTATTGCTTGAGTGTCAACGCTCAAGATGTCGTCTTGGGGATGTTGGGGCGCTGATGAGTTCGTATTGTTGAGCATCTTGATATCTGCCTGAATTATTTTTGTTTTGCTACACCTGCTACACCCTGCAAGATTTGAACAAGAAATAAAAATAGCCATCACATTTCCCTGTTATATTCCGTTTGGTTTTACGTCCGTAATTTTTATTTCGTACGTAATTCCCCAATTACAAAGTTGCTGAAAGCCTCTCTGGAACGTTCGATTTTCCCTGAATTTAGTCGCAGCCAACAAGCTCTTTCAAATATGAGTATATTTTAATATCGCACATTTAAAGTTTCCAAATGGATTAGCAGATAAACTCTCGGGATGAAAGTAATGTTGTAATTCGGAGTCAAGGCCTAAAAGTTTATTTTGTATGAGCATTTTAATTATACTAAAAGATTGGAAAAATAGACAAAGGGTAATCCCTTGCAGATCTTCAGTGGATAAGAAAGAACGCAGTAAAAATTATAAATTCATCTTCATATTTTCTTATCTCCACAGTCGTGATTGGTTGTTTAAGGCGCTACGTCACTGGTAGCGTATCCTTGAAAATTTATTCTAAAATTTAAGTATTCATTTAGTCTAAGATACAGAGCCACCCTTTCGAGTTTACTGCTTCCTCCTTGATTTGTACCACATTAAAAGTGACTCACATTTACCATACCTAAGCTTTTTAAAAAAGAAACAAAGAGAAAGGATAGATATAAGCCAAATTTCATTTCGCTAAGAGGAAAGTGCAGCTTTATATTCACAATAGCTAAGAGATAAATTGATGCCAAGACTGCGCATCTCAGAATTTCAACCCCTTAAAAATGAAATGGAGCGGAAAAGCTGAAAACAGATTTTAACATTTCAAAAACCTTAAATATTGAAATTACCCGGGAAAACTGCGATAGACTGGTGATTTAAGTTAGGCTTTGGGATTGAGTATTTAGAATTCGTTTAAAAATTAAAATTAAAGAAGTTTGTTGGCAATGGAAACGAAAGTGTTGTGCCAATAATGTGTCAATGACTAATTGAGAATTCGAGCGAAAAGTGATCGTTACGCCAGTTGCAACGGGGGCCAAGAAAATAATCTGGGGCTTCAAATTTGAACTTTGTATAGTATGAACAGTCTACAATCAGTGACAAAAGACATTTCCCTTTTTAGAGTCTCTTTCTATTATTTTTATTGCAATCGTGCCCAGTTTGCACCGCCCCCAATCAATGTAGGTATGCAGAACTACAACATTGAAAGCGGGAGTGGTGGAGGACTGGAGTACCAAGTTTGTATTTTGACAATGCGAAATGTTGGAACCACCTCAACAATTTTTGTCACCGATTCTAGCTTTGATAAAATTATCGTTTTGATATTCTCTGAATATTTTTTTTCATATAACAACCCTAAGGTCATTGGAGACAAGACAGCATGGGACACTGCAGTAGTGCTTCGTCTAAAAGGCACAGCCGCAATTTACGAGATGGAAGAGAAACTAGGAGTGAAAGTCAAGTTCATTCACGTTGTTAGAAATCCCTTTGACAATATTGCAACATTTGTTTTACGTCACAGAGATATCCAGGCCAGGGACGCTGATCCGAACATCAAGGTATCGTACTCAAATGACTACTTGCGCCCCAAATATCGAACTTTTTTAACTGAGTTACTCGCACACCATCCCAGTACAGCAGTTTTTTGAGTCTCTAATCTATCAATCTCCTGATCATTAAGATACACACTCTCATTCCACACCTAGTATTTGATAAGGCTTACCTATAGAGGCGTTGTAAGTACCAAGCCAAAGGCGAGTTTTTTAAAAATCTTTGGATCACTGAGTAGGCCGAGCGAAAATCCCCGGCAGGAAAAGGCACAATAGCGGGGAAGCGGAGGGGGTATGGCATGGGGAAAGAGAAAGCAGCAAGGTTTATCAAATCAATTGGGGTCTTAATTGAGAGTCTCTAGGCAACTGAACGAAGACAGGTCTAACAATAGGCTACAGTTTTTGTTTATTTTACCACTAAATAAGAAAGAAGTAAGATTACCACTTATCACTGACTAATGATGTGGTAGAACTCTCAGCAGATTAATGCGAGTGAAATTCTGGATATAAAGATACAGCTTTACAATAACTGGGCAGAGGGAACTCACGTGGCACAGAAAACCTTCCCAGAAGACTTCATAAACGTTGTCAGCATGGATGTTGTGAAAAATCCAGCGGATTCACTCAGAAGAATATGCGATTTCCTCGATATCACGTGTGAAGAAAAATACATCCAGGATTGTGCAGCTATAGTAGATCCAGTCCCTTCAATCACCCGACATCGCATTGTGTGGACGGATGAACAGATAAACAGGGTGTATGCAATGATGAAGAAGTTTCCCTTTTATGACAGGTTTACATTTGAAGACGAATGAATAACTCCTCATCATAATGATAGGGACAAAAATACGTGCTTCTTTACGTGAGGGCGGCGTTCAGGTGGGGGGGGGGGGGGGGGGGGGAGTCTAGTCCCTGAACTCTTCCTGTCCCGTCCTATATAAGAGTTGAAACCACGCGGGATAAATTGTAATATATGTGTAATTAACTGGCAACCTGGCATTTTTGACTATTTCAGGTTGTCAGTTACCTTTATTTTAATTTAATTATTATACTACTATGTAATTTAATTTATATGAAAAAAATAAGGGAGAAATAAATAAAGCTGTTGTTAGAGAGACTGTCTTTTCTACTGCCTGGAATAAACCCCTATTTAGAACGCGCGGAGAAGAGAGAGTTCAGGGACTGGACTACAAGGGGGGAGGGGGGATGGTAAGGCAGAGGAGAGCAATCCTGCTTCCTGAGCTAGGCTCCTCTTTGTCGTTGAGCTTGATATCGAGACCGAGATTACTAGTGCTTTTACTTGGGGAGGGCGCTTAATGGAGGGAGGCGTTGTTTTGAGTAAATAGGGTAATAAAAACTGCATGACTGAAGCGTACATTTAATCAAAATCTAATGAAATCAATTTATTGAGGTCAAAACGTGGGATGAGGTTTCCCTCCATATTCGAGCCAGAGGCTGATGCATAAAACTCTTGACAATGAACGAAAAATTAAAAGGATTAATTATATTAAAATTAATTTAAGTAAATTCGGAATTGATCCCGGAGTCTAATAAACCGCTTATTTCAAATCTAAGTTTATCCTTATTGTCTCACCCTCTTTTAAGACAACAAATGTAAACATTATTTTATTTAAGAACAAAGCAGGAACCCATGACCATGGCTCCTGAAATATAATAATTCCTCAGCCACCACTTTTTTCGCAAAATACTTCTGTAGTAAGCGTTTGCACGCTTTGAAAGTCAAAGTTATTCGCTTTCGTTTTAACAATTTACATGTAGTCCCAACAGTGATCAACTTATATTTTCTTATGGTGGTCACCCAGCTATTTTAGATCTTTGGTTATTTTGGGTAACCAGTTACTGTGGGTACTTTTAATTTATATATTAAATTCTACAGTAAAAAAAAAGTTGTCTTGTCTTGTCTTCTTTATACAATAGTTCTGATACATAATGACGTCAAATGCCTAAGCCCAAGCCTTGTTTGCGCGCGATTTCCTCAATCCTTTGGTACCTTAAGCTTCGTGTTGTTTTCGCGTAGATTTTCTTTTCATATTTACTTTGGCAATTCGCTGACGATAAATTCGCAAATTGCATTTTCAAAGCCTAACGTCAACATGGAAAAAGTTCAATAGAAAATACTTCCGCACGGATAGAAGAACATTAAGAAAATCTTTCCCTGAGAGAATGATATAGATGTCACGTGAACTTCTCCAAATCGATCATTAACAAATATGGCATAAGGAGGAAGAATTCGTAAATGCTTAGGTGGCTCTGATGAACCTCCTTTGATAGATATATTGACTAGAATATCAAACTACTTTGTACAATTCATTTGGATCTCTTATTACAACTCTTAAATGTTATTAGGAACTAACCACCTTTACAGAGAGGTTAGAAGTTTTTTTATTATTATTTTAATTAATTAATGTTTTCTTTGAACATACATAATAAAATGTGATATATCAACTCAAAATTATACTAAGATCTTAATGTGCTTTTTAAGTGGTACGTTAAAAGCCCAAATAACGTCGCCTATAGTTCTCTATTACAAGTGTCAAATGGTTTAGTACTAAGCTGAAAGCAAAATATTAAATTCTTGGCTAAATAAAAAATCTTTTAGTGTGAGTGTTTGATGATCAGGTTTCATAAGAAACCGAGAAATACATACTAGACAATGTGTTCTATTACACGAGAGTTACACGATTGTCTCAGCCATGTCATCCTCAGCTTTACTTAGAACTTGCCTATTGCCTTCACTGTCAGTTGAAGACAGTGGAAACGAAGAGCGCCGTGATCGCTGCCTTTTAAACAGAGACTTGAGGGCGGTGGTGAAATCTCGTCTAAAAAACGTATACAACACAGGATTTATGATAGAGGTAGTATACCTAACGAGAACAAACACTTGAGTTGCAATTTCTATTCCTTTCATTTCAGTGCCGTATACTTCTTTTACCTTATGCAGTAACGTCAAAATGAACCATGGCAACCAACATACAAGGAAGATTATTGCCATGAAAGAGAACAAAATCAAGCATCTTCTTTCTAGAACAGCTTGTCGACTAAAATGTGACCTCGAGATAATGCTCCTATTCACTTTGCCACGATTGGAAATTGATTTGAAAATAAGCACAAAGGCAGAGATCATAAATGTATACGGCAACAGGAAAACTGCCACGAGGCAGAATATGACGTGCCCTAGTGTTAATTTCCCTTTCGTTTCCGTATCCTCCATGTAAACCCAAGCAAAGGGAATGAAAGCAACAATGAAAGACACCACCCAAACAACTTGAAGTACTTTAAAAACTTTTTTCCTGCTCATCAATCGATGCTTCACTGGCCAAATTATGGACAGATATTTCTCTGTAGTTGCAGCTAGTATGTGATAGCAAGCTGATGTGGCTGTAAAATTGTTCAGCGCGCTCACCAGGCGACGCATGTAATATTCCAACTTGGACGAATCAGGGATGACCGGTGTAAACGCGACTATGATGAACAAGGGGATATTGATGACTCCGGTGATGAAGTCACAAGCTGCCAAACTGAAAAGGACGTAGTTTGCTGGTGTGCGGAGTTGTGTTCTTTTCACAAATGAAACAAGCACCAATCCGTTCGCAAGGATGATCAGAAATGCAACAGGAACTAATTGAGCAATTGCATCGCCGTTGATGTCGTCTTTGGAACGTGGGGGCGCTGTCGAGTTGGTGTTGTTCGGCATCTTATCTCTGGTTCGATGATTTTTCTTGGTCAACACATGAGAAGAGTCGAATGTGAACTAAAATTACAATTACAATCTTCTTTTATACAAATTGCGCCTTCGAAGTAAAAACTCCATTAACGTAACAATATACTCCCAATTTATTTTCAAGTGACTATGAAATTAATCCTTTTAAAAATCTCTCTAAGAATCCTCTCAAGGCGCCGGATTTTTGATGTAATTAAATCGCAGCCATTTACCATCGAAAGAACCATGCCATTGTATTGCGCATATTTAAAACAGAAAGGAACAGATATAAAAGTTTCGTGGGATAAATGATTTTTCTTAATCGGGGAGCTTACGCCGTTTCCTTTTTTCATACACTTTTGTGAAACTGAACTACATACATACATACATAATCTTTATTTAAGTACGGTAAAAAAATTTCGTCAGGTTAAAACTACCTAACCCGTTTAATGTCTAATGTCTAATATAATAAAAATAATTAAATAGAAATCCTGCTTTCCACGAATGCCGTGCCTTTTACATCTCCTTTGAGCAGACGTTTAATATTCCTCAGGGACTCTGCTTCCCTTAAGTCGCAAAGGCGGCTGGTCCAAAGAATGGAATCACAATTTTATGATAGTTTGTGCGCGGCAATGGAACATTTAGTTTATTCTCAGAGTCCCTTAAGCTATATGCGGTTTCTGGCCGCACGAATTTAGAACTGCGATATTCTGGAGCCATCCCGTGCAGAGAGTTGTAAACCGCCTTAGCTCTTTGAATTTGCTGCTGGGATGCTAAATTTTTCCACCCGAGAAGTTTGAACAGGTGTCCAGCAACTACGTCATAGTTTGAGTAGGTCAAAACACGGGCTGCTCTATTTTGTAGCTAGACAAGTAAAGGATTCGTCGCGTGTTACATACCTTGAAATTGTTAAAGTATCAATGTCACTGCTTCCTTGCTAAATGGAATCAATCAGCCGGCTACATTGGGGTGTAAGCCACTTACAATTAATGTCGCTCTAGAATTCAAGTGCTTGGACTAAGCACTTTGGAGTTGTTGTTTAGCAAAGCGCCGTTTAAAAGTATTTTTCATGGGCTTAAAAGTACTCTCATGTGCAGCCCTCATTCGGCACCAGCACTTAATCGAGGGAAGCTCTTTTCCATGTAAATACCGTACTTAAAGCTGACTGAAAGCGAACCGATGGAAAAAATTCATTTTATTTGACGATGGTGTCTGATAAATCATGTAATTCGAGGCAGAGTTTTTATTTTCTCATACTACTCTGATGACATTAAGGCTACTGTTGCTTTTACGAACATAAAAATAACCCTGAGGCCTTTCTAGAACGTTTTTACAGTTAAATGTTCGGTATTAATTTCCGTACAGAAGTCACATTTGTCTTTTGATTAATGTCAGCTTCTCAGTTATAAATCCAACAGTAATAAACATAAAGTTTCTTCTGACAATGGCCGGATACAGATCCTCACACAGACAGGTGACGAACGTGAAGTAAACTTCAAAAATGTACGAAGAATTGATAGTTTGTAGCTAGAGCTGAATGTGTTAAACTGTCAAAGAGGAATAAAAACTGAGTAAGGCAATTCTTACCGCCCAAAGATGTTCGACGAATTATTGAATTGCTTTAGGCATAGTATACTTACAATGTTCACTCTGGAAAGTTCTGGAAAGGATAAAGGCTTTTATATATGTATAATTTTGCTAGGAGGTTGTAAATGTTCTTAAATTTTATTATTGTATTTCAGGCTTTTAATCTGTATAACTTTTAGATACAGGGCCCCTATGGAGACCAGCCTTGGAGCTGAATGGACCACCCTGTTTAAATAAAGTTTACTTAACCTAACTTACTTTGCTATTGGATAATAAGAATCGTTTCAGTAGAACTTTAATAAGGCACGTTTTCAATGAGCTCCATTAGGTAAATTGTTCAGTAAAAGCGCCAAAACTGAGCTTTTCCTTCAAGTATTTCTCTTAGAATTAAATAACAAGCAAGCTGTGATCGGTTTTCAAAACAAATCGAGGCCCTAGACAATGTCTTTTAACACAAATGAGTCAGACGATGTTCTCAGCAGTGTCATCCCCGTCTTTAGTTAAAACTTGCCTGTTGACATCACTGTCTCTCGAAAAGCGCTGTGATCGTTTCCTTTTAAACAGAGACTTGAGTGCCTTGTTGAAATCTCGTCTAAAAAACGTGTACAGTAGAGGATTTATGATAGAGGTAGCATACCTAACGAGCACAAACACGTGAGCTGCAATTTCCATGTCTTCCAAATTGTCTTCTACCTTGTACATGAGCAACAAAATAAACCATGGCAACCAACATACAAGGAAGATTATTGCCATAGAAGCGAACAAAATTAAGCATCTTCTTTCTAGAGCAGCTCGTCGATTGAAATGTGACCTCGAGATAATGTTTCCTTCCGTCTTCCCCTGATTGGAAATTGATTTGAAAATAACCGCAAAGGCATAGATCATAAATGAATACGGACACAGGAAAACTGCCACGAGGCAGAATATGACATGCCCTAGTGTTAATTTCCTTTGCGTTTCTGTATCCTCCATGTTAACCCAAGCAAAGGGAATGAAAGCCACAATGAAAGACAAAACCCAAACAACTTGAAGCACTTTAAAAACTGTTTTCCTGGTTATCGATCGATGCTTCACTGGCCAGATTATCGACAGATATTTCTCTGTAGTTGCAGCTAGTATGTGATAACAAGCTGATATAGCTGTAAAATTGTTGACTACGCTCACCAGAAGAACCATATAATGAAGGTCTGACGGCCCAATAAGCAGTGTGAACGCGACTACGATGAACAAGGGAATATTGACGATTCCGGTGATGAAATCACAAGCAGCTAAACTGAAAAGGACGTAAGTTGCTGGTGTACGAAGTTGTGTCTTTTTCACAAATAAAACTAACACCAACCCATTGGCAAGGATAATCAGTAATGCAACAGGAACTAGCTCAGCTATTGCTTGAGTGTCAACGCTCAAGATGTCGTCTTGGGGATGTTGGGGCGCTGATGAGTTCGTATTGTTGAGCATCCTGATATCTGCCTGAATTATTTTTGGTTTGCTACACCTGCTACACCCTGCAAGATTTGAACAAGAAATAAAAATAGCCATCACATTTCCCTGTTATATTCCGTTTGGTTTTACGTCCGTAATTTTTATTTCGTACGTAATTCACCAATTACAAAGTTGCTGAAAGCCTTTCTGAAACGTTCGATTTTCCCTGAATTTAGGGACCGTTCATTTTTTATGAGGGAGGGGGGACTGGTGGGATTTGGGAAGCACCATTTAAAAATCGCATGACCCCCCCTCAGCTTACCAATTTTTTCACATGGCCCCCCCTTATAGCGGTCATTTTTTGTGATGACCCCCCCCCCAAAAAAAATTGAACAAACAATATTTAGATTTCAACTTTTTTAATATTTCTGTATTATCCCCCTACTTCACGTTATTGTGCGCACTATGAAGACAATATTTACAATCTCTATACGACAGAGAGCTGTTGTTTGAAAAACAAATCAAAAGAAAGAGAAGGCAATTTCGGATCTCGTAGTTATGGCTCGCCCTGAGCGTGTGGCATTTGGCCTCTCACTGGCATCTTCCTCATCTGAATTGATGAATGCAAGAATGACGTCACTTGAGTCATCTTGTCCCCCAGAGTCAATGGCATCACTGTCATACTCATCATTGTCACTTTCATCCGTTTCACTGCTGTCAGCACTTGCCCTGTTGTCATTTTGTGTCAATGTCCTGGCATTTCTCAGTGTTGGTTGGCCAGCTCTGAGAGGACTCTTCTGCTGCAAGCATGAATGTCTTGCAATTGCCTTTACTTTCTCACTCTTGCTGCTTTTCAAATGCTGCTTCAGCCCGTGGTGGTTTGAGTACTTGTTTAGTTCTGGAACACGTAGCTTTTTAAGCTTGGTTAGATAATCGCACAACTCAGTCCAAGGATACTCCTCATAAGATTTATCTTTTGCGTCCCTACTTAACTTTGCCTTTTCTTCTGCTCTCCTTTTCCTTTTAAATTCCAGCACTTCAAGATGCTGAAGATAATCCACCACAAACTTCGATTTGACAATAAACTTATCTGCAAATAGAGCAACGCTCTCTGGGTCAGATAAAACCAGCCTGCCACTTCCATGCTCTTTCTTCTTTATATTGTTAATCCAATCGGGGAAAGAGCGTATTACTACATGAGCATCATGAAAGAGGCTCATTCCAAAATGCGCAATAATGGCGAAAGCGACGAGTCGTTTAAGAAAAGGTTTACAGCTGAACGATCCAGGCAGTTTGACATCTTACATGCAAAAGAAGCAATTTTTCTAGGTGCGGATGGCTGTTCAGAAAGGGCGAGTGAGTTTTCCATGCAAGGGTACCAGTTGAAGCCCAGTGATGGAAGAAAACTGAACTTCTCCATCAAAGAGCACAGAGCAATGGTGGAAAAGTTGAATGTCATATTGAAAGATGTAAAGGAACACGATTCCACACTCTTTCAGTCCAATGGGCTTGCTTTAAAGCAGGGCGAAGAATTTGCCCACAGTTTTAATGTAAAACAGATCAAATGTACAGAAGCTAAGTTGACGAAGGTCACGCAGGACATGGAAGCACTAGAAAATAAGAAGAGCAATTATAACAGCATATTCAAAGGCATACTCAAACAGCACATCAACAAAAGGAGAAGGAAAAAAGAAAACTGCAGAAAGTCAAATGAAAGAAAGAGGAAACGGACTGAAAACAACGTCCAACGAGTTTATGGAATCTGTGTTGGAAACCCGCTAGGAAATGATCTTCCACAATGCCTTGTGTACCCTCCTAGAACGGCCGTCCCGGAAGAGTGTCTTACAGTTGACGATGTTGCCACGTCGATATTTGGAAGAGATGGGCCATACATCGCACAGCTCTTGGAAGGGAATTATTTCACCAATGCTGCAAGAAGCAGAATCACCACCAACCTTGAGCGGGAAGTCAGAGATTATGTTTACACCTTCATGTACCCTGAAGAGTACACTCTGACGGAAAGCATTGCTGCTTCTTGCAGCATTGGTGAAAGAGACTCCCATAGCAGCACAAGCGGCGACGAAGAACTCGACGACAGCGAAGATGAAGATGAGTGCCAGTGAAAGTTGCATTAGAAAATAACAGTGTTAAATACTTCTTTTCAGTAGCTACAAATACTTTTTGTCGCCAAACGTTTTTTTAAAGCAGAAGGAAAGTTTGTAATAAATTTATATCCTGCCTTCTATGTTTATTCTATAGCAATTTTTTTGATATTCAAACATGATGCCATTTTAAAGTTTTACTAAAATATTTCACGTGACCCCCCCCTTTTCCCCTTATTTTTTTGGGATGGCCCCCCCTCGAAAGCCATTTTTTTTCGCACGGCCCCCCCCCCCAAATCCCATCAGCCCCCCCTACCTTATAAAAAATGAACGGTCCCTTAGTCGCAGGCAACAAGCTCTTTCAAATATGAGTGTATTTTAATATCGCACATTTAAAGTTTCCAAATGGATTAGCAGATAAACTCTCGGGATGAAAGTAATGTTGTAATTCGGAGTCAAGGCCTAAAAGTTTATTTTGTATGAGCATTTTAATTATACTAAAAGATTGGAAAAATAGACAAAGGGTAATCCCTTGCAGATCTTCAGTGGATAAGAAAGAACGCAGTAAAAATTATAAATTCATCTTCATATTTTCTTATCTCCACAGTCGTGATTGGTTGTTTAAGGCGCTACGTCACTGGTAGCGTATCCTTGAAAATTTATTCTAAAATTTAAGTATTCATTTAGTCTAAGATACAGAGCCACCCTTTCGAGTTTACTGCTTCCTCCTTGATTTGTACCACATTAAAAGTGACTCACATTTACCATACCCAAGCTTTTTAAAGAAGAAACAAAGAGAAAGGATAGATATAAGCCAAATTTCATTTCGCTAAGAGGAAAGTGCAGCTTTATATTCACAATAGCTAAGAGATAAATTGGTGCCAAGACTGCGCATCTCAGAATTTCAACCCCTTAAAAATGAAATGGAGCGGAAAAGCTGAAAACAGATTTTAACATTTCAAAAACCTTAAATATTGAAATTACCCGGGAAAACTACGATAGACTGGTGATTTAAGTTAGGCTTTGGGATTGAGTATTTAGAATTCGTTTAAAAATTAAAATTAAACAAGTTTGCTGGCAACGGAAGCGAAAGTGTTGTGCCAATAATGTGTCAATGACTAATTGAGAATTCGAGCGAAAAGTGATCATTACGCCAGTTGCAACGGGGGCCAAGAAAATAATCTGGGGCTTCAAATGAGAACTTTTTAAAATCTTTGATTTTGAACGTTGTTCGCTCATTTTATTAAGCTTCAAATGTTACCGGAACAAATTCTCCATAGATTGACGTTTTCAAATTTGTTGGAGCAGGTCAGAGTGGCGCCGGAATTAAATCAGAGTGCAAATTGTAAACAGCGCAAGCCACTGAATTAATATCATGGAACTCACAAACCCAGGTAGAGATTGAGAACTGCAACGTACTCAGCGCAATGTAAGGATAGGATAAGAATTATATATCCGGGCTCATCCGACTTGAAGGAAAGAAAGGATCCAACAATAAAGCAAACTTACTTTGAAATTTTGTATCCACAGATCATTAGAGGTGTCGATTTCACTGAAGCCGTACGCGTTCAAATGAAGGATGTGCCGACAGATGAGTCGAAATTTGACCCAAGATAACGTTAAGAACATACCATTTTGCCTATCGACAGCTAAAATGACTCACCTTGTTAAACAAGCAAACATTTATGGAAGTAAAGGTGCGTCAAAGCTAACAATTAACAATGCCGACAATGGCCCCTGAGGCGAAACGTCGCCTGCAAAACAAAAGGCGCTTAAGGGTTCACGTTAATTATTAACAAATGTGAATGTACTTCAGTTCCACACTGTCAACTCTCTTAACTGATTGACATACTCCTCTTTAAATTTCAGTTCGAAGAATTTAGTGGTAAATCAAAACAAATGCTTTCTTTGTTCTTGTCACCTGTCTACCGGAAAGTTATCGATTTTGTAACGAGAATTTAGATAGTGAACACTTCGTATTTTTTAAATAACTTTATAGGGCAAACACTTGTAGAACTGTCAAGGTAAGATATGGACACTGGGTTTCTTATGAAGACATGATTGATCACCGCAGTTATACAATCATGTCAATCATGTCGGAGATTCATATCTGTCTCCGCAGTTCAAATATATGATCTTTCATATGTTTACTTTTATAGGATTTCTTATATATTACACTGACATGTACAGCGGTCATATTTTTCTCACTTTTCAAAAACAAACTCTGGATATAAGCTTTAGCGCCTTCGTGATTTAATTGGTGACACACAAAAATCTAATCGATTATGTACACGTGCTAGTCGTTGTGGAGTCTTCATTGTATTTTTCCAATACCATTTATAAAAGTATTAACTCTTATCGTGTCAAAATTTTCTATTAGCCAATCAGAAGCTGTGTATCCAGCCCTGATTTCCTACGATATCAAGTCACTGACCTGATATGGCTACGATATCGCATGGTCACTTAGCCGGATATGGGTACGGCAAAGTAAAAAAATGAGATTTTCTGGGTCAGATTCTGGATAAATCGCTGTTCGCCCTGACAAGAACCGGATCACACTGACATTGATTATTCTTAATATTTCTGGTAAAAAATTCAGAGGACACTGAAAGAGCAAAAATTCAATCAAAAAACCCAAGTTGATGTTATTGAGGCTCCTCAAAAAATCGAGAAACAAGCAAGATAGGCAACTGATAAAATTAACACCGAGAATATCAGTAGCAAATAAATATTCCGGACTCCTTTGAACTGTTCAATGATACCTGTAGTTTCTCTTTCTCTAAATCAACAATTCCGGAGATAAATCAATCGTTTGGAAATTTAGAGATGACACGAACTGACAAAAAGAAAAACAGAACGTTTGCTGTTCGCTAATTATCTCAGCTAGACGAAGTTACAATGCACAATATTCAATCTTATCTTGCTTGATAATTGGCTTCAAACGTAATATTCAAGGAGACAACGGCTTCGCCGCAACGAACGTTTCGTAATTAAAATCTCATACCTCTCTCTTATTGTGCGTTGATTCTTTCTGCTCCAAGTTTTCCTTAGAAACCTTCTGTTTGTTCTTTGTTGCGGTTTCCTCGTTTTTCAGTTTATCAGTTATACCATGGCTCGAAAATGCACCTTACTTATTTGCATCTTGTCAATACACCATACTTCGCATAAACAAATTTTCGAGAAAAACCACCGTGCACTGAGCAAATCAGACAAACGCATAATCAGTTATCTTTTGTATTTATGACAATCTCTCAGTCACATCGTAATTAAATAATTTTAACGAACGTTTTTTTTTACAAACTACTTCGAAGCCGACACAAAGAAGATTACCAAGTATTGTTGCACGGGCTTCATCAAGACCAAGAAACAGTAAGTTATTCAATTTTTGATATAGATTGGGCCAAAAAAGCCCGATCACCTTAACGGAAAAAAGAAACGAATTTAATTTCGTCCTTTAATTTGGTGTTGTTTATTATGTCACGTTATACGTTGATTGAACCGAAGAAGAAAAAGGAAAAGGGAAAAAAACGACGATTGTTTGTATCATTCCAGCCGGTAGTAATTATCTCGGCAGAACTCCTACTTTCTTAGCTTTCCAGGAAAGCGAAGGCTATTGTTTTCTTCGTGCGTTTGTTTTAGCGCGCTTTATTGTGATCAAGTATATTTACTGGCAGCTGAAACAGTGGCGAAAATCAGCGAGCGCGCAGCTAAAATGATTTAAAAACATTTCAAGCAGCCCCTGAGGCAATCCTACTGAGACAAGAATATTAATTATAAAATTCAGGGGCAACTTGCATTTTGGCCGAAATAGTGCTTACTCAGACGTTGAAAGAAGCAGAGACCGGGCTGTGCAGACTTTTTTTTGACCTACTTACACTTCATTTCCACGAGCTTACACGATATTTCAGTCCCAGGGACTTTAAACTAACTCGAGAAGACCTTGTTCTTCAATAAAATCGACAAGCGAAAAATAAGCGAAAGATTGGTTATGTGCATGCTGGCCGAAATATAGCTTACTCAGACACTGGAAAAATGCAGAGACCGGCTGCGCAAACTGATGATAATAATAATAATAATAATAATAATAATAATAATAATAATAATAATATTATAATAAGTAGTATTTTCTATGGAATGTGTTAATTAATGTTATGATTTTTATACGAACTAGAGGTGATATAATTATGATAATTAGACAAACAGTTGACTGAAGAATACAGACCTCATATTTAATGAATAATAATAACAATAATAATAATAATAATAATAATAATAAACAAGGGGTGTTTCTTGGCTTCCCTAGGCAACTTGTTGTTGCCCGGAGCCAATGACGAAACCAGTTTCAATATCATCAATAGCTGTGCGAATCTTTAATAATAATAATAATAATAATAATAATAATAATAATAATAATAATAATAATAATAAACAAGGGGTGTTTCTTGGCGTCCCTAGGCAACTTGTTGTTGCCCGGAGCCAATGACGAAACCAGTTTCAATATCATCAATAGCTGCGCGAATCTTTAATAATAATAATAATAATAATAATGACTTTATTATCGTGTCAGTTACATCTAGCAGTTTAGAATCCCCACTGCTAATGGGGGACATCTAACAAGACCTATCTAGATATAATATACAAAAAAGTCTTATAAGAGAAATTAAAATTATGAGTTAAAAAGATGGCAGCCACTAAATCCATCTAGGATGTTGCTTAGATCTAGCCTCCGTACGGGGGTCTTAAACTACTTGACGGTCAGGGATAGGGCTAGGGTTTAGGGCCTATTTAGACTTGATTTCCAAGAGCTTGCACGATATTTCCGAGTTCCAGGGACTTTAAACTAACTCGAGAAAACCATGTGCGTCAGTGAGATCGACAAGCGAAAAATAATCGAAAGCTTGGTTATGTGCTTGCTGGCCGAAATATAGCTTACTCAGACACTGGAAAGAAGCAGAGAAAGGCAGCGCAAACTTTGATTTCCACAGACTTAGGCCTAATTTCCAAGAGCTTGGACGATATTTTTGGAGTCCCAGAGACTTTAAACTAACTTGAAAAGACCTTTGCCCTTCAGTGAAATCGACAAGCGAAAAATAATCAAAAGCTTGGTTATGTGCATAGTGGCTGAAATATAGCTTACTCAGACACTGGAAAGAAGTAGCGACCGGGCTGCGCAAACGTTTTCTTTGACCTACTAGACTAGATTTCCAAGAGCTTGCACGATATTCCGAGTCCAGAGGACTTTAAACTAACTCGAGCAGACCTTGTTCTTCAGAGAAGTCCACAAGCAAAAAATAATCCAAAGCTTGGGTAGGTGCATGTTGGACGAAACATAGTTTACTCAAACACTGGAAAGAAGTAGAGACCGGGGCTCCGCAAACGTTTGGTTTGACCTACTTAGACTTGATTTCCAAAACCTTGCACGATATTTCCGAGTTCCAGGGACTTTAAACTAACTCAAGAAGACTTTGTCCTTCAGTGAAATCGACAAGCGAAAAATAATCGAAAGCTTGGTTATGTGCATGCTGACCGAAATATAGCTTACTCAGACACTGGAAAAAAGTAGAGACCGCGCTGCGAAAACTTTGATTTTGACGAACTTAAACTTGATTTCCAAGAGCTTGAATGATATTTCCGAGTCCCAGGGACTTTATACTAACTCGAGAAGACCTTGCTCTTCAGTCAATTCAACAAGCCTAAAATAATCAGAAGCTTGGTTATGTGCATGCTGGCCGAAATATAGCCACTGTTAAACTTAACAGACCGGTCTATGCAAACTTTGATTTTGAACTATTTAGGCTTGATTTCCAAGAGCTTGCACGATATTTCCGAGTTCCAGGGACTTAAAAAAACTTCAGAAGACTTTGTCCTTCGGTGAAATCGAAAAGGAAAAAATTATCGAAAGCTTGGTTATGTGCATGCTGGCCGAAATATAGCTTACTCAGACACTGGAAAGAAGGAAAGAGCGGGCTACGCAAACTTTGATTTTGATCTATTTAGACTTGATTTCCAAGAGCTTGTACGATATTTCCGAGTTCCAGGGACTTTAAAGCGAGAATACCTTGTCCTTCAGTGAAATGGACAAGCGAAAAATAATCGAAAGCTTGGTTATGTGCATGCTGGCCGACATAGAGCTTACGCAGACACTGGAAAAAAGCATAGACCTGGCTACGCAAACTTTGATTTTGACCTACTTAGCCTTGACTTTGACGATCTTGGACGATATTTCCGAGTCCCAGAGACTTTAAACTAATCGACAAGACCTTGTTGTTCAGTGAAATCGACAAGCGAAAACTAATCGAAAGCTTTGTTAGGTGCATGCTGGCCGACATAGAGCTTACGCAGACACTGGAAAAAAGCATAGACTGGTCTACCCAAAGTTTGATTTTGACATACGTAGACTTGATTTCCAAGAGCTTGCACGATATTTCCGAGTTGCAGGGACTTCAAAGTAACTCGACAAGACCATGTCCTTCAGTGAAATCGACAAGCGAAAAATAATCGAAAGCTTGGTTATGTGGATGCTGGCCGAAATGTAGCATACGCAGAAACCGGAAAGAAGCAGAGACCTGGCTACGTAAATTTTGATTTTGACCTTCTTAGACTTGATTTCCAAGAGCTCGCACGATATTTCCGATTTCCAGGGACTTTAAACTAACTCGAGAGAACGTTGTTCTTCAGCGAAATCGAAAAGTGAAAAATAATCGAAAGTTTGGTTATGTGCATGCTGGCCGAAATACACTGAACAAGTATACGCTACTGTTGGAATCGTGTTGTTCATTATTAAAAGGATTTTTAGATTTTATTGGTTTCACAGTTAATCTCTTATTCGGTGGTATTGAAAGGATCCTGCCAAAATTCAATTATTAAGCGCAGTTTGATGGTGATTACTGTCCTTCTTCAGTGTGGTTCGATCATAGAGTGCCATCTTACTGAGCGAATCTGAAAAACGTGAACACTTTGGTGCCGTGTGAGTTTGACATGGTCTATGTCCCCGCGGCTAATCACCTGACAGATAAAATTATGTAAAAATACCCTAAAAGTTTTTGGCTTGATCACCTCGCCTCCAGTTTGGTTTTCACTCGCGACATAATATTCCACAAATAGTTCTTTGCCTACAAACTTTTCTGATTGTACCATTAACAACGGGAGAAATATAGGTAGGGGACAAAACTACTCAAGGTATGGTTGTGGTGATTTGGCTGTCCTGTGATAAGAACACGTATTCGTTCTCAGCTTTTAATATTCAGTGGCGATTTTGCGGTCTAACAACTTGCGGGAGCAGTTAAGCTTTTGTACAGTGTGATGACAAATGTTGTGGTATTTTGCGACTCGAACACCCCCATTTAACCATTAATTTTTTGGCAGGTATAGATGGATTATTCATAACTGCTACTCAAAACGCAACAGGGTTTTCTTGCCTTTACATCAAAGGCGCATTAAAACTAACCTCAAGTCTTGATCAGATACTATTAAGTGCTCTCATTGCATTACTTTAATTTTTGAATAGTCTTTGTAAAGGCTGAATTTAAAAAGATTTCAAATGAACGACATCATGCATAATAGAAGGTGTGCGAATTTGAATGAATTCAATAAAGGAAGACCTGGATTTTGCCACAAGGAATTCAAGAACCAGCTTTCTATTCAGGGTAAAGCATGGACCGAAGATATACTAAGAGTTCGATTTTCTGCTAAGCAACATGCAACTGATTAGATTTTTAGGACTATATAGGAGACAGGAGTTTCCGAAATTGTTGAATAGAACAGCACAGCGTAGAAAGCCGCCCAACACCGACACCATTATCCCGTAAAATCTCTCAAAATGTCACCAAACAGCTTTGTTAAAAGGTTTTTTCTCATACCTTGTTGGATAAAATCTGGACGGACCCCTAAATGGACTTGAAAGGCTTCAAAGCGAATTTGCTTTTGTGGCACAGCAAACGAAATTAACACCTTTAAAACAATTTTTAACTAGTGCAAATTAACATTTGACAAAGTGCTACGAAAACGTCCTGAAATGCTATCTTGGTAATTACTTTTCCCGGAAAGGCCTTTCATTGTGCATTGACATTTGCAAAAGATCTATTACCACTAAGGCAAGAGGCTTATCCATACCAAATCTGTGGAACCGTCTCTGTTTAGTGGCTTTTAATGGCCAAAGTAGATCCCTTATATTGTTATCAGTTCTGAAATATCTTGTGCAGACAATTAAAGAAACACTGAAAATTTTAACTGGCAAATCTGTTCAAGTTCTAAATTGAGATTTTGACAAATGCAGATAACCAAGCGGAGACTGATGAAAGTATTACTTATAGCTTTTATTTGAAGGGTTACACGCATGCGCTAGAATTATTTTCAATCTCCTTAATGAAGTTGCTCAGTTCTAACGTCTCACTTCTGTCACTTCCGTCGTGCCGAACTCAATTGTATTTTAAAACAGTTGAGGGCGACTGGAGGTCAATAGTTGATTCAAATGTCGCGTAATTAAACAACAACCGTGGATCAATAGTTGATCAAACGTCGCTCTCGGATCGAACTCCGTTGTGATTCAGTTCTCTCTGGCTCTTCTTTCGAAAGTAACTCAGTGGTACTTGTATTTCAGCTCTACTCTCTATTAGAAGCACTGCATTCTGATAGGTGAAAAATCTAACAGGAAGATCACACATATACAGTGACTGAAGTCGGCACAAGTGTCTTTAGACGTTCGAATCAAAGTCCCGGCAAACTCGGGTGGCGCGACTGATCTTGTCGTGCTACCCGACTCTGGCCCGACGTTGATTAATCGACGGAAAATCTCTTGAAAACATGTCTATCATATTTAAATTATCTTTCACTGCTTGTCCAGTTAAGTAATGAGGTAAACCTTAAGCCTGGTTTTCACTAGCGACACAAGTGCAAGCACAAACGCGAGCACAAACGCAAGCAATAGGGATGACCCAAGTGAAAACGAAATTCGAAGCAAACACAAGCACAAGCAAAATCATTCGAACCGAACTCTCCGGCATTTTAGAAAACTGTTTAGGCGCGAGGTGATCTGGGTCCAGTGATTTCATTGGCCAAACACAACCACGTGTGGTAAATATCCTTGTGCTTGTGTTATGCCTGAGTGGTATTTCGTTTTCGCTTGTTGCAGCGCAAACGCACTGAAGCATAAGCGCAAGCACAAGAGAAAGGAAAATTTTGATCCTTGTGCTTGTGCTTGTGCTTGTGCTTATGCCTGCGTCAAGGCCGTTTTCACGGTGAAATAAGAATTACTATGTTTGCGCTTGTGCTTGCGTCGCTAGCGAGAACCAGGCTTAACACTGTACGTGTGAAGGTTTTTATTAACACCGTTTTGTTTTGTTACGGCTTACACGATGTCCAATCCCTTCGACTCAAGTGCCAAGCCTCGAACTACTCGACTCTAGCACTTTTAAGACAATTCAGTAACGCGTTACCGGTTTCGACGCTAACTGGCTCTAAATCCCATATCAGTCTTACACAAGTCGTCACTAGTTTTTATTTCGAACAGTTAACATTGATGAAATTATCAGTAAATGGACACCGAAATGAGAAAGGTATACGACAGGTTTCGAATGGTGGCGAAAATTTTAGTTTTATGTCCATTTCAAATTATGGTCTTTTTTCGCAACTAATAAAATGAAACAGATTTGAACTGACATTAACAATAGTCCCAGGTCAACCAGCGGCTTTTGCTGACCGAGTAGCTACAGCTACCTGCTTCCCTGACTTACGAATCGGCACAAAATCGTTCCTGAACAAAAACTTCTAAACCTAAATAATTTGAAAATCCATTCATTTATTCGTGTTTTACTCCCAAACAGTAAATCTTTGCTTTTAAACTGTAGGTTTAGTTGCTTTAGAAATTGCTGTCAATAGGCCTTTTTTCAAACGAGTCTTCGTGCAAAACTTTTCATATAAACATGTGTTCCGCGTGGGGGTTTATTTTCATTTAAATCAAACTCACTTTCATATCCACGAGGGCTCGTTTTAACACAGAGTTACAAAGTAGCTCAGAAATGGTTTATTGGACTAATCTTTTTTCTTGCCGTCTCGCTAGTTCATGAACCGGCAGAGTGAACAGCACAGGGGTCTGGAGCCGAGATTTCGGCCAGAAGGTGATTGCGTGGGAAAGAACTAATACCCTCGATGGAAATACAATAAGCTACAATTCAGAAATTCGATTACTTAAAACCATTATTAAAAATTTACATTTGAAAATATCAGATAAAGGGCGCTAGAGGCATACAGCCCACATAATTTTTCAGCAAAAATATTAAGCCTTTTTTGAAAGCCGTTTTCCTTGCAATTCCTGGTATCGCTAAAACGACTCATTTCAGACATTAAATTTGTGAACTGCAATGAAATATGGATAAATATTGAACTTCGGCAGGTTTTTATCCGGTAATTTTTTTTGCGGTGAGACCCAGAAAATAAAATTAACTTAGTTTATAATGACGAACAAATTGAAAACAGCTGCATGTTTTCCGGAAGATATTTCTCAGTTGTCATGGACTATGATGGATGCGACGTTGGGTTGCTATTTTCGTTTTAGCAATTTCCCCAGACAAATTAAAACCTAAAATGCACCTTTCTTCCTGATGTTTTTGCGAAGGATAAATCAAAATTAAACCCTGCTTCAAATTAACTGGACTGAAGCAAATTAACATGTGAAACAAAACCTCGAATTTTCGCAAAATATTTCATTTGCAAATTGGAAGGCACTAGTCTTTCTATGGGACAAGCGCTCTGTAAATCCCCTTAATTACTTTAGAGTGCTTTGTTTTTGAATCGTGAATAAGATCTTTTTGCATTGATACAAATTAAACTAAACTTGTAAATGTTATCGAACAGTGTTTCACAATAACAGTATTTTTCTCTTTTAATCCTACGTGTGATGGGCAGATATCACTAAAGAACCGAAAATCATGATTGGTGTTGGCACCAATCGATTAACAGGGTTTTCGCGGTTTCTACCTTTTATCGGTAAGTGAAGAAAAAACAGTGTCTTTTTAAGACCTCTTTAAAACCTGAATAAAAATGCTTGGTAATCTTCTTTGTGTCGGCTTCGTTTTCGTGCGCCACATCGGCGAGTATAGTTTCCTGGATAATATAATACCGCCCAATGGCGGTTTCCATGAGTCCGGCCGCAGATGGTGACTAATAAAACAGAATGCTATTGTGTTCATGCTGCGCATGTTTTGTTAAGATAACATTAAGCGATGGTGGATTAGTGGAATGCAAATCAAGAAATTCTGGATTGCCAAGAGATAAGCTAACGAGTTGATACCAGAAAAGCATTAGCAGTGCATACGATGAAAGACACGAAACAAGCACTGATAACTGACCTCAACACAAGCCAGGCACGCAGATTTTGATTTAAGGTAACATAAATTTAAAAGCGTGACAATTCCTCTCAAGAAACGCTCGTTTTCCCAATTAAAGTTGAAGCTCATATTTTCACAATTACTCAGTAGTAATTTGCAAACTCAAAGGTTTTGTGACTAGCTATTTTTTAACCGAAAGAATCGTAATTTCAATTCACGGGTTACAGTTTTTAATTTTTACCAATTGATTAACCTCTTGCCGTTGTTAATTTAGGAAATAAATTGAAGGTGATAAGCAAACACTGGAATCAAGATTCGTTCTCGGATTGAGTTTTCAGGTGTTAAGATTTTATTTTTTTTTACTTGTTATCTCGATATCATCCTCGCTTGCGTTCCGCTGCGGAAAATTTAAGTTAACTTGGTACAGTGGAACCCTGTTTTAACCCGGTCACAAATCTTATCGTATTAAAAGGGTTCTTCAAATAAGAAAATTGCAGACTGAGCATTTTTTCTTCGGGCCAGAATAACGTGGCTGTAATAACGAGGAAGCCGTGTGAACGAGGTGGCCGTAAGGCGGGGTCTCACTCTATTCGGATCTCCCTATGAACATCATCATAAAAAACTGACCAACTGACTAGTTAGATAAAAACTCATCCTTACACATGAGACCTCAAGGGATGGAGGGAGCCGGGTAAAACTACATGTATTTAAGAAATTTGAATATTCGCTTAGCTTAAAGAAGGTTGAACAGCACGCGACGATTTTTTTGAGAGTCGAAAGCTCATGCTAATCTCCACAAAAAACGTGTTCATTCAAATTTCACGAAAGCAGATGAGAGAAGCGAATAAAGAAAATCGTCGACAAGGGCAGATTTTATCGATGCAACACCAAATTCTCACAATTCTCATTAAAAGAAATGTACGAAAATCAGTAATGAGAATTGATCTTAATCGTGGATCCTTAAACGTATTATTCATATTTTCCGGACGAAAAACCTCTTTTGTATTCTCAGCGACACTTGTCTAAGATGCCATTGTTTTAGCTTTATGTTGCCTGCAATTACAGAAATGTATGTTTGTTGACATGGCTTTATTTACGTGAAGCAAAGGAGCTCAGTATCAGTTTATTATTGTCTATTTCGTTGGCAAACGACCTCGACTGTACTGCATGCGACATCATCCAGTTATTCAAACCATATCGAGACAACAGCGGTAAGTTACGCGCAAGCGAGTGGATACCAAATTTCGTAGTAAATAACTCAAATGCTTTCTTAGCTCCAATCACTTAGCGGAAATTTCATGCTAGCTCATATCATATAAAGTATGGAAACGAGTTGAATTATGTTGTTTTAGTCCCACAAGGACGAGAAAAAGTTGGTTAGGCCTTAAATAGTTGCGAGCAAGATTTCGAGTTACTTGTTAGACTGTTAGATTGAGACGCCATTTTCTGTTGTCTCTAATTCCCATCCACACCATCTTTACACCTTCGATATATTACAATAAGGCATTCAACAATGCTGTCAAGTTAAATGCTTCATATTTGACGTAGATTTATTGCTATTTAGAAGAAGTGTTAACTACAGTTTGTTCGAAACAACCAAAAACAATTTAAAACAAGCAAGCAAGCAAAGATCAAGAAAAATCCGTCACTGTTTGCTATTTCAATTTAGCCTAAATAAAACAGTCTAAAGGTAGACCTCCTTACCGCGCAAAGAGTCAGAGTGGTTTGAAAGTCGTAAGAAATCCTTGTAATAAAGAAGCTGTGTGCTTCGTTCATGGCGCTGTAAAGTTAGCTAGTACACTGCTGCTTCACAACGAATGAGGCCTCAATGGGACTATCAGCTTTAACGCTTCAAAGCGATCCCTCAGTGTGTCAGATCTTTTAATAGGTTTTATCTTTGGTAGTTTGTAGTGCTGGATATGTAATTAGTTAAGATCTCGTATCGGTGTAAACGGTAATTTGCAAGTGTTAAGCTGTAAATGGCCAAGTCTTTATGTTGATTAGGCATGTTGTCTTTAGTGGTCAGGCCAATGAAATACACTTTAACCTTCCTTCTAGATCTTTCAGGTTTCACTTGCACGAAAATTCGTCTGAGAAGGAGATGTTCAACAACACAAACGGAACAGAGCGTCAAGGACTTTCTCCAGTCAACAATATCAGCACCAACACTCAAGCAATAGCTGAACTAGTTCCTGTTGCATTTCTGATCATCCTTGCCAATGGGTTGGTGTTGGTTTTATTCTCGAAAAGAACACAACTCCGTACACCAGCAAATTACGTGCTTTTCAGTTTGGCAGCTTGTGACTTCATCACCGGAGTCATCAATATTCCCTTGTTCATCGTAACTGCATTCACACCGGCCATCACTTCGTTCAAGGTTCGATATTATATGACTGTTCTGGTGAGCGTGCTAAACAATTTTACAGCCATATTAGCTTGCTATCACATACTCGCTGCCACTACAGAGAAATATCTGTCGATAATCTGGCCAGTAACGCATCGCTCGATGACGAGAAAAACCGTTTTTAAAGTGCTTCAAGTTCTTTGGGTAGTGTCTTTCATTGTGCTTTCATTCCCTTTGCCTGGGTCAACATAGAGGATAAAGAAACGCAAGAGAAATTAACACTAGGCCATGTCATATTCTGTCTCGTGGCAGTCTTCCTGTTGCCGTATGCATTCATGATCTATGCTTTTGTGGTTATTTTCAAGTCTATTGCCAAAAGGGGCAAAGCGAAAGAAAACACTTCCTCACGGACCTCGCAGCTCAGTCGACAAGCCGCTCTCGAAAAAAGATGCTTGATTTTGTTCGCTTCCATGGCAACAGTCTTCCTTGTATGTTGGTTGCCATGGTTTATTTTGATGTTGTTGTTCAAAGTAAAAGACAATGTTAAAGAGCTGGAAATCCCTGCTCACGTGTTTGTCCTCGTTAGGTATACTACCTCTATCATAAATCCTGTTCTGTATACTTTCTTTAGGCGTGATTTTAAAACAACTCTAAAATCCTTGTTTCAAAACAAGAGATCACGATACTTTTCTTCGTCATTGTTTTTAGAGGACAGTAAAGTCAATGAACCAAGGGTAAAACTGACTGAAAAAATGGCTGAAGATGTTGTCTAGGACCCAAGTTCAGTCAGTGACGATCCTTTCAATTTGAATAATGAAATTGAGTTAAGTTTTAATGGAAAAATGTTTTAATAGAAACAGTGCTTTCAAGTCTAAAGTAAATGTATGATGTACCGTGTCTGTTTGTTGATGAATTATGTGTGTTTATAAAAAATTGTACGTAACTTCAAATCAATAAAAATTAATAAACTAAAAAAAAATTTAAGGTCCTGCGGGGACTCCCACTAGAACTCCCACTGTATCAAAAGGACAAGGTCGGGGGTGCTCGTCGAAAATTTTGAAAAGATAATCTCTGCTATGTTGCTATGTTGCTCAAAACGATCGGTTAATGGGCCGTTAAGACTCATAGAGTAGCCGAGACTGCCTATTCGCGCATCGTGATTTTGACCAACTTTGGCTTGATTTCCCGGAGCTTGGGGGATATCTTGCACTCCCGGGGACTCTAAACCAACTCCTGATGGCCTTGGTTTAGAGTAAAATTGACACAGCAAAACTTTTTCAACTCTCTCTTTCGAGCTTCTGGATCGAAATATAGCCCCACTTCACTTTAAGACTCATACAGTAACCGAGACCGCCTTGCGCGCATCGTGATTTTGACCATCTTCGGCTCGATTTCCTGGAATTTGGGGAATATTTTTCAGTCCCGGGGACTCTAAACTAACTTCTGAGGGCCTTGGCTTGCATTGAATCGGACACAGCAAAACTTTATGAACGCTCGGTTTCGAGCTTTTGGGCCGAAATATAGCCCCACTTCACTTTAAGACTGATAGAGTAGCCTAGACCGCCTTGCGCGCATCGTGATTTTGACCAGCTTTGATCGATATTTCGGAACTTGGGGGATATTTTCCAGTCCCGGGGACTCTAAATTAACTCTTAATGGTTTTGGTTTGCCGTGAAATGGACACAGCAAAACTTTTTGAACGCTCGGTTTCGAGCTTCTGGGCCGAAATTTAGCCCCACTTTACTTTAAGACTCATAGAGTAGCCGTGACCGCCTTGCGCGGATCGTGATTTTGACCAACTTCAACTCGATATCCCGGAACTTGGGGGATATTTTCCAGTCCAGGGGACTCTAAACTAACTCCTGATGGACTTGGTTTGCAGTGAAATGGACACATGCAAAAGGAGCTTACGCTCGGTGTCGGCCTTCTAGGCCGAAATATAGCCCCACTTCATTTTAAGTCTGAAAGAGTGGCCGAGACCGCCTTACGCGCATCGTGATTTTGAGCAACTTTGCCTCGATTTGCCGAAACTTGCGGGATATTTTCCAGTCCGGCGGAATCTAAACTAACTCCCGGTGGCCTTAGTTTCCAGTGAAATGGACACAGGCAAAAGAAGCGCACGCTCGGTGTCGAGCTTTTAGGCCGAAATATAGCCCCACTTCATTTTAAGACTAAAAGAGTGGCCGAGACCGCCTTACACGCATCGTGATTTTGAGCAACCTTGGCTCGATATCTCGGAAATTGGGGGATATTTTCCAGTCCCGGGGACTCTAAACTAACTCCCGATGGCCTTATTTTTCAGTGAAATGGACACAGGCAAAAGGAACGCACGCTCGGTGTCGTGCTTCTAGGCCGAAATATAGCCCCTTTTCATTTTAAGACTGAAAGAGTGGCCGAGACCGCTTTACGCGCATCGTGATTTTGGGAAACTTTGGCTCGATTTGCCGAAACTTGCGGGATATTTTCCAGTCCAGGGGACTCTAAACTAACTCCTGGTGGCCTTAGTTTTCTATGAAATTGACAGAGGGAAAAGAAGCGGACGCTCGGTGAGAAGCTTCTAGGCCGAAATATAGCCCCACTTCATTTTAAGACCAGAGGAGTAGCCGACACCGCCTTACACTCATCGTTATTTTGAGCAACTTTGGCTCGATTTGCCGAAATTTGCGGGATATTTTCCAGTCTAGGGGAATCTAAACTAACTCCTGATGGCCTTAGTTTTCAGTGAAATGAATACAGGCAAACGGAGCGCACGCTCGGTGTCGAGTTTTTAGGCAGAAATATAGTCCCACTTCATTTTAAGACTGAAGGAGTAGCCGAGACCGCATTACGCGAATTGTGATTTTGAGCAACTTTGGCTCGATTTGTTGGAACTTACGGAATATTTTCCCGTACCTGGGACTCTAAACTAAGTCCTGATGGCCTTAGTTTTCAATGAAATGGACAGAAGCAAAAGAAGCGGACGCTCGGTGTCGAGCTTCTAGGCCGAAATGTAGCCCCACTTCATTTTGAGACTGAAAGAGTAGCCAAGACCGCCTTACGCGCATCGTGATTTTGAGCAACTTTGGCTTGATTTGCCGAATTTTGGGGGATATTTTCCAGTCCCGGCGACTCCAAACTATCTCTTGATGGCCTTAGTTTTTAGTGAAATGGACACAGGCAAAAGGAGCGCACGCTCGGTGTCGTTCTTCTAGGCCGAAAGATAGCATTACTTAATTTTAGGACGGAAAGAGTGGCCGAGACCGCCTTAGAGGCATCGTGATTTTGAGCAACTTTGGCTCGATATCTCGGAACGCGGGGGATATTTTCCAGTCCCGAGGACTCTAAACTAACTCCTCAGGGCCTTAGTTTTCAGTGAATAGGACACAGGCAAAAGGAGAACACGCTCGGTGTCGAGCTTCTAGGCCGAAATATAGACCCACTTAATTTTAAGACTGAAAGAGCGGCCGAGACCGCCTTACGCGCATCGTGATTTTGAGCAACTTTGGCTAGGTTTGCCGGAACTTGGGGGATATTTTGCAGTCCCGGGGACTCTAAAGTAACTCTTGATGGCCTTAGTTTTGAGTGAAATGGACACAGGCAAAAGGAGCGCACGCTCGTTGTCGAGCTTCTAGGCCGAAATATAGCCCCAGTTCATTTCAAGACTGAAAGAGTAGCCGAGACCGCCTTAGGCGCATCGTGATTTTGAGCAAGGTTGGCTCGATATACCGGAAGTTGGGGGATATTTTCCAGTCCCAAAGATTCTAAACTAACTCCTCATGGCCTTAGTTCTCGGTGAAATCAACACAGGCAAAAGGAGCGCACGCTCGGTGTTGAGTTTCGAGGCCAAAATATAGCGCCACTTTATTTTAAGACTTAAAAAGTGGCGGACACCGCCTTTCGCGCAACGTGATTTTGAGTAACTTTGGCTCGATTTCCGGGAACTTGGGAAATATTTTACAGTCCCGGGGACTCTAAACTAACTTGTGATGGCCTTTATTTGCAGTGAAATAGACAGAGCAAAACTTTCTGAACGGTCACTTTCGAGCTACTGGGCCGAAATATAGCCCCACTTCACATTAAGACTCATATAGTTGCCGAGACTGCCTTTCGCGCATCCTGATTTTGACCAATTTTGGCTTGATTTCCCGGAGCTTGGGGGATATCTTGCACTCCCGGGGACTCTAAACCAACTCCTGATAGCCTTGGTTTGTAGTAAAATTGACACAGCAAAACGTTTTCAACGCTCTCTTTCAACCTCACTGATCGAAATATACCCCCACTTCACTTTAAGACTCATACAGTAGTCGAGACCGCCTTGCGCGCATCGTGATTTTGACCAGTTTTAGCTCGATATCCCGGAACTTGGGGGATATTTTCCAGTCCCGGGGACTCTAAACTAACTCTTAATGGTTTCGGTTTGCCGTGAAATGGACACAGGAAAACTCTTTGAACGCTCACTTATGAGCTTCTGGGTCAAAATGTAGTCGCACTTCACTTTAAGACTCATAGAGTAGCCGTGACCGCCTTACGCCCATGGTGATTTAGACCAACTTTGGCTCGATATCCCGGAACTTGGGGGATATTTTTTAGTACCGGGGACTCTAAAATAATTCCTGATGGCGTTGGTTTGCAGTGAAATGGACACAGATAAAACGATCGCACGCTCGGTTTCGAGCTTCTAGGCCGAAATATAGCTTCACTTCACTGAAGACTGAATGAGTAGCGAAGACCGCCTTGCGTGCATCATGATATTGACCAACTTCGGCTCGATTTCCCGGAACTGGGGGGATACTTTCCAGTCCCAGCGTCTCTAAATTAACTCCTGATTGCCTTGGTTTGCAGTGCAATGGACACAGGAAAACCTTTTGAACGCTCACTTGCGAGATTCTGGGCCGAAATATAGCCCCACTTCACTTTGAAACTGATAGAGTAGCCGACACCGCCTTTCGTGCAGCGTGATTTTGACCAACTTTGGCTCGATTTCCCGGAACTTGGGGGATATTTTCCAGTCACGAGGACTCTAGACTAACTCCTCATGGCCTTGGTTTGAAGTGAAATGGACACAGGTAAAACGATCGCACGCTCGGTTTCGAACTTCTAGGAAGAAATATAGCCTCAGTTTACTTTTAGAATGAAAGAGTAGCCGAGACCGCCTTGCGCGCATCGTGATTTTGAGCAACTTGGGCTCGATTTCCCGAAGCTTCGGGGATATTTTCCAGTCGCAGGGACTCTAAACTAACTCCTGATGGCCGTGGTTTCCATTGAAATGGACACAGCAAAACGTTTTGAACGCTCACTTTCAAGCTTCTGGGCCGAAATACAGCCCCACTTCACTTTAAGACTCATAGAGTAGCCGAGACCGCGTTCCGCGCATCTTGATTTTGACCAACGTCGGCTCGATTTCCCGGAACTTGAAGGGTTATTATCCAGTCCCGGGGACTCTAATCTAACCCTTGATGGCCTTGGTTTGCAGTGAAATGGACACAGGAAAACTTTTTGAACGCTCACTTTCGAACTTCTGGGCCGAAATATAGCCCCACTTTACTTTAAGATTGAAAGACTAGACGAGACCGCCTTGCGCGCATCGTGATTTTGACCATTTTCGGCTAAATTTCCCGAAACTTGGGGGATATTTTCCAGTCTCCGGGACTCTAAACTAACTCCTGATGGCCTTAGTTTGCAGTGAAATGAACAGGGCAAAACTTTTTGAACGCTCACTTACGAGCTTCTGGGCCAAAAGATAGTCCTACTTTACTTTAAGAGTGATAGAGGAGCCGAGACTGCCTTTCCCGCATCGTGATTTTGACCAACTTCGACTCGATTTTTCGCAATTTGCGGGATATTTTCCAGTCCCGGGGACTGTAAACTAACTCCTTATGGCCTTGGTTTGCAGTGAAATGGACGCAGCAAAACTTTTTGAACACTCACTTTCGAGCTTCTGGGCCGAAATATAGCCGCACTTCACTTTAAGACTCATAGACTGGCCGAGAGAATCTTGCCCGCATCGTGATTTTCATCAATTTCGGCTCGATTTCAAGGAACTTGGGGGATATTTTCCAGTCTCGGGGACTCTAAACTAACTCCTGTTGGCCTTGGTTTGCAGTGAAATGGATAGAGGAAAACTTTTTGAACGCTCAATTTCGAGTTTCTGAGCCAAAATATAGCCCCACTTCACTTTAAGACTGAAAGAGTAGCCAAGAGCGCCTTACGCGCATCGTGATTTTGACCAACTTCGGCTCGATTTCTTGAAACTTGGGGGATATTTTCCAGTCGCGGGGTTTATAAAGGAACTCCTGATGGCCTTGTTTTGCAGTGGAATTGAAACAGGAAAACGTTTTGAATGCTCGGTTTCGAGCTTCTGGGATGAAATATAGCCCCACTTCACTTTAAGACTCATAGAGTAGCCGAGACCGCCTTTCTAGTCCCTGGGACTCTACAATAACTCACGATTCCCCTTGTTTGCAGTGAAATGAACACAGCAAATCTTTTTGAACCCTCACTTTCGAGCTTCTGGGCCGAAATATAGCAACTTTTAACTTTAACACTCATAAAATAGCCCTGACCGCATTGCGCGCATCGTGATTTTCACCAATCTAGGCTCGATTTCCCGAAACTTGGGGGATATTCTCCAGTCCCGGGGACTCTAAACTAACTCCTGATGGCCTTGGTTTGCTATGAATTGGACACAGGAAAACTTTTTGAACGCTCACTTTCGACCTTGTAGGCCGAAATATAGCCCAACTTCACTTTAAGACTCATAGAGTAGCCGAGACCGCCTTGCGCGCATCGTGACTTTGACCAACTTCGGCTGAATTTCCCGGAACTTGGGGGATATTTTCCAGTCCCGGGGACTCGAAAATAACTCCTGATGGCCTTGGTTTGCAGTGGAATGGACACAGCAAAACTTTTTGAAGTCTCGGTTTTAAGCTTCTGGGCCGAAATATAGCCCCACTTCACAACTTTGGGCCCATTTGTCGGAACTTGGGGGATATTTTCCAGTCCCGAGGACTCTAAACTAAGTCCTGATGGCCTTAGTTTTCAGTGAAATGGACACAGGGTAAACGACCGCACGCTCGGCGTCGCGCTTGTCGGCGGAAATATAGCCCCACTTCATTTTAAGACTGAAAGAGTAGCCGACACCGCATTACGCCCATCGTGATTTTGAGCAACTTTGCCTTGATTTTGCCAGAACTTGGAGATATTCTGCAGTCTCAACGTCTCTAAACTAACTCCTGATGGCCTTAGTTTTCAGTGAAATGGACACAGGCAAAAGGAGCTTACGCTCGGTGTCGAGCTTCTAGGCCGAAATATAGCCCCACTTCATTTCCAGACTGAATGAGGAGCCTAGACCGCCTTACGCGCATCGTGAGTTTGAGCAACTTTGGCTTCATTTCCTGGAACTTGGGGGATATTTTCCAGTCCCGGGGACTCTAAACTAACTCCTGATGGCCTTAGTTTTCAGTGAAATGTACACAGGAAAAGGAGCGCATGCTCGGTGTCGGGCTATAGCCCCACTTCATTTTAAGACTGAAAAAGTGGTGGAGACCGCCTTACATGTATCGTGATTTTGAGCAACTTTGATGCGATTTGGTGGACCTTGGGGGATATTTTCCAGTCCCGGAGACTCTAAACTAACTACTGATGGCCTTAGTTTTCAGTGAAATGAACACAGGCAAAAGGAGCGGACGCTCGGTGTCGAGCTTCTAGGCCGAAATATAGCCCAACTTCATTTTAAAACTAAAAGAGTAGCCGAGACCGCCTTACGCGCATCATGATTTTGGGCAACTTTCGCTCGATTTGCCGGAACTTGGGGGATATTTTCCAGTCCCGGAGCCTCTAAACTAACTACTGATAGCCTTAGTTTTACGTGAAATGAACACAGGCAAAAGGAACGCACGATCGGTTTTGAGCTCCAAGGCCGAAATATAGCCCCACTTCATTTTAAGACTAAAAGAGTAGCCGACACCGCCTTACGCGGATCGTGAGTTTGAGAAACTTTGGCTCGATTTGCCGGAACTTGCGGGATATTTTCCAGTCCCGGAGACTCTAAACTAACGCGTGATGGCCTTAGTTTTCAGTGAAATGGACACAGGCAAAAGGAGCGCGTTCTCGGTGTCGACGTAATAGGCCGAAATATAGTCCCACTTCATTTTAAGACTGAAAGAGTGGTGGAGACCGCCTTACGCCCATCGTGATTTTGACAAACTTTGGCTCAATTTCCCGCAACTTGGGGGATATTTTCCAGTCCCGGGGACTCTAAACTAACTCCTGATGGCCTTGGTTTGCGGTGAAATGGGCACAGGCAAAAGGAGCGCACGCTCAATCTCGAGCTTGTAGGTCGAAATATAGCCTCACTTCACTTTAAGGCTGAAAGACTAGCCGAGACCGCCTTACGCGCATCGTGATTTTCAGCAACTCTGGCTTAATTTCCCTGAACTTGGGGGATATTTTCCAGTCCCTGGGACTCTAAAAAAACTCCTGATTGGGTTACTTTTCAGTGAAATGGACACAGGCAAAAGGAGCGCACGCTCGGTGTCGAGCTTCTGGGCAAATATAGCCCCACTTCATTTTAAGACTGAAAAAGTAGCCGAGACCACCTTACGCGCATCGTGATTTTGAGCAACTTTGGCTCGATTTGCCGGAACATGGGGGATATTTACCAGTCGGAGACTCTAAACTAACTACTGATGGTCTTAGTTTTCAGTGAAATAAACACAGGGAAAAGGAGCGCACGCTGGGTGTCGAGCTTCTAGGCCGAAATATATCCCCACTTTATTATAAGACTGATAGAGTAGCCGAGACCACCTTACGCGCATCGTAATTTTGAACAACTTTGGCTCGATTTCCTAGAACTTGGGGGATATTTTCCAGTTCGGGGGTCTCTAAACTAACGGGTGATGGCCTTGGTTTTTAGTAAAATAGACACAGGTAAAACGATCCCACGCTCGGTTACGAGCTTCTAGGCTAAAATATAGCGCTAATTCACTTTAAGAATGAAAGAGTAGCGGAGACCGCCTTGCGGACGTCGTGAATTTGACCAACTTCGGCTCGACTTCCCGGAACTTGGGAGATATTTTTTAGTCCCGGGGACCCTAAAGTAACTCCTGATGGCCTCCGTTTGAAGTGAAATGGACACAGGAAAACTTTTTGAACGGTTACTTTCGAGCTTCTGGGACGAGATATAGCCCCACTTCACTTTAAGAGTGATTGAGTAGTCAAGACCGCCTTACGCGCAGTGTGATTTTGACCAACTTTGGCTCGATTTCCCGAATTTTGGGGATATTTTCCAGTCCCGGGGACTCTAAACTAACCGGTGATGACCTTGGTTTTTACTGAAATGGACACAGGTAAAACGATTGCACGCTCGGTTTCGAGCTTCTTGGTTGAAATATAGCCCCACTTCACTTTAAGAATGAAAGAGTAGCCGAGACCGCCTTACGCGCATCGTGATTTTGACCAACTTCGGCTCGATTTGCCGGAACTTAGAGGATATTTTCTAGCCCCGGGGACTCTAAACTAACCGGTGATTGCCTTGGTTTTTCGTAAAACAGACACAGGTAAAACGATTGCATGCTCAGTTTCGACCTTCTAGGCCGAAACATAGCACCACTTTATTTTAAGACTGAAGCAAGGTGGCGAAGTCACCTTACGCGCATCGTCATTTTGACCAACTTCGGCTCAATTTCCCGGAACTTCGGGAATATTTTCGTCCCGGGGACACTAAACTAACCGGTGATGGCCTTGGGTTTTAGTGTGATGGACACAGGTAAAACGATCGCACGCTCTGTTTCCACCTTCTAGGATGAAATATAGCAACACTTTACTTTAAGATTTAAAGAGTAGCCAAGACCGCCCTGCGCGCATCGGAATTTTGACCAACTTTGGCTGGATTTCCCGGAACTTGGGGTTATTTGCCAGTCCCGAACACTCTAAACTAACTCCTCATCGCCTTGGTTTGCAGTGAAATGGACACACCAAAACTTTTTGAACGCCAACTTTCGAGCTTCTGGGCCGAAATATAGCCTCACTTTACTTTAAGACTGAAAGAGTAGCCGAGACCGCCTTAAGCGCATCGTGATTTTGACCAACTTCGGCTCGATTTCCCGGACCTTGGGGGATAATCGCCAGTTCCGGGGACTCTAAAAAAATTCCTGATGGCCTTGGTTTGCATTGAAATGGACACAGGTAAAACAAAACTTTTTCAACGCCAACTTTCGAGCTTCTGGGCCGAAATATAGCCCCACTTTGCTTTAAGACTGAAAGAGTAGCCGAGACCGCCTTACGCGCATCGTGATTTTGACCAACTTTGGCTCGATTTCCCGAAACTTGGGGGATATTTTCCAGTCCCGGCGATTCTAAACGAACTGCTGATGGGCTCGGTTTGCAGTGAAATAGACAGAACCAATCTTTTTGAACCCTCACTTTCGAGCTTCTTGGCCGAAATATAGCCCCACTTCACTTTAAGACTGAAAGAGTAGCCAAGACCTTCTTGCGCGCATCGTTATTTTAAACAACTTTGACTCGATTTCCGAAACCTTGGGGGATATTTTTCAGTCCCGGAGATTCTAAACTAACTCTTGATGGCCTTGGTTTGCAGTGAAATGGACACAGCAAAACTTTTTGAACGCTCACTTTCGAACTTGTGGGCCGAAATATAGGCCCACTTCACTTTAAGACTCATAGAGTAGCCGAGACCGCTTTGTGCGCATAGTGATTTTGACCAACTTCGGCTATATTTCCCCGAACTTAGGGGATATTTTTTAGTCACGGGGACTCTAAACTAACTCGTGATCGCCTTCGTTTGCAGTGAAATGGACACAGCAAAACTTTTTCAACGCTCACTTTGGAGCTTCTAGGCCTAAATATAACCCCACTTTACATTAAGACTCATATAGTAGCAGAGACCGCCCTGCGCGCATCGTGATTTTGACCAACTTCGGCTCGATTTCCCTGGACTTGGTGGATATTTTCCAGTCCTGGGGACTCTAAAATAACTCCTGATGGCCTTAGCTTGCAGTGAAATGCACACAGCAAAACTGTTTGAACGTTCGGTTTCGAGCTTCGGGGCCGAAATATAGCCCCACTTCACTTTGAGACTCATAGAGTACCCGAGGTCGTCTTGCTCGCATCGTAATTTTGACAAACTTCGGCTCGATTTCCCGGAAGTTGGGGGATATTTTCCAGTCGCAAGGACTCTAAACTATCTCCTGATGGCCTTGGTTTGCAGTGAATCCGACACAACAAAACTTTTTGACCGGTCACTTTCGAGCTTCTGGGTCGACATATAGCCCCACTTCACTTTAAAACTCATAGGGTAGCTAGGACCGCCTTACGCGCATCGTGATTTTGAGCAACTTTGGCTCGATTGGCCGGAACTTGGGGGATATTTTCCAGTCCCGAGGACTCTAAACTAACTCCTGATGGCCTTAGTTTTCAGTGAAATGCACACAGACAAAAGGAGCGCACGCTCGGTGTCGAGCTTCTAGGTCGAAATATAGCCCCACTTCATTTAAAGACTGAAAGAGTGGCCGAGACCGCCTTGCGCGCATCGTCATCTTGAACCACTTTGGCTCAATTTGCTGGAGCTTGGGGGATATTTTCCAGTCCCGGGGACTCTAAAGTAACACCTGATGGCCTTAGTTTTTAGTGAAATGGACAACGGCAAAAGGAGCGCACGCTCGGTGACAAGCTTCTAGGCCGAAATATTGCCTCACTTCATTTTAAGACTGAAAGAGTAGCCGAGACCGCCTTACGCGCATCGTGATTTTGAGCAACTTTGGCTCGATTTGCCGCAACTTGGGGGATATTTTCCAGTCCCGAGGACTCTAAACTAACTCCTGATGGCCTTAGTTTTCAGTGAAATGGACAACGGCAAAGGAGCGCACGTTCGGTGTGGAGCTTCTAGGCCGAAATATAGCCCCACTTCATTTTAAGACTGCAAGAGTCGCCGAAACCGCCTTAAGCGCATCGTGATTTTGAGCAATTTTGGCTCCATTTCCCGAAACTTGGGTGATATTTTCCAGTCCCTGGAACTCTAAACTAACTCCTGATGGCGTTAGTTTTCAGTGAAATGGACACAGGCAAAAGGAGCGCACGCTCGGTGTCGAGCTTCTAGGCCGAAATATAGCCCCACTTCATTTTAAGACTGAAACAGTAGCCAAGACCGCCTTACACGCATCGTGATTTTCAGGAAGTTTGGCTCGATTTACGGGAAGTTGGGGGATATTTTCCAGTCCCGAAGACTGTAAACTAAGTTCTGATGGCCTTAGTTTTCCGTGAAATGGAAGCAGGGAAAAATAGCGCACGCTCGGTGTCGAGTTTCTAGGCCAAAATATAGCCCCACTTCATTTTAAGACTGAAAGAGTGGCCGAGACCGCCTAACGCGCATCGTAATTTTGAGTAACTTGGACTGGATTTGCCAAAACATGGGGGATATTTTCCAGTCCAGGAAACTGTAAACTTACTCCTGATGGTCTTAGTTTTCAGTGAAATGGACACAGGCAAAAGGAGCGCAAATTCGGTGTCGAAATTCTAGGCCGAAATATAGCCCCACTTCATTTTAAGAGTTAAAAAGTAGCGGAGACCGCCTTACGCGCATCGTCATTTTGAGCAACTTTGGCTCGATTTGCCGGAGCTTGGGGTATATTTTTCAGTCCCGGAAACTCTCTATGGCCTTAGTTTTCAGTGAAATGGACATTTGACAGAGAAAGGGCCAGAACTGGACTAGAAGCAAGGAAAAAAAATTGACGCGCGCAAGAATATCATCAATGTTGCACACACGCAATTTGGTTAATTACGTTTGGCCACCTTGTTGCAACATCCAACATCTTACAGGATACCTGTGTTTTCGAATTATTTCTTGTTAATTTATTTGAACTGAAAAGCTTGTTAAATCAGGGTCGAAGAAAGGCTCGTCTACTGAATGAGGCAGTAGTTGGTGGTATAAAACGATCCACAAGACTACATGATAAAGCATGATAAAGAGTAGGTAGCACTAATTTTTTTCAGAAGTGTAAACCACAACGTAGGTTAAAGATATACCGACATGTCATTGGCTACAAAAATGTTTCAGGTTTCAGTGCTAAATAGCAATGAAAACCAACCGTGGCGTCACAAATTTGGTTTGTAAACAAGGCAATTTTTATCAGGAGTTTTCTCTCATCCCCACCCCAGCGTTATCAATGCAATTCAACTCTTTTCTCTTCCTTTCTCGCCCTGCAAGTTGATCATGAAACTGATACTGACGTCTCTTTTTCCACCCCGATCAATGAGCTGAATGCAAAGGTAGGCTTTTTGTACTGGACGAAGCTTCAAAGGAAAGTTAACTGATAGCTGAATATCGCATAATTTGAAAAAGCGATTGAAGGTTGAGTTCTGGAGAAAGCTCCATCATCTTCTACAGATTTGACGCATCTTCCAAGTCCGTCACGTACTCGCTCCATAGTAGCACAGTGGATTGCAGTGTAAAGCTTTAGTACGCGTTGTTATTTGAGAAAGCTGAACAGTGCGTTTTAGCCGTCCCGAATATCCTTGCTCCTGCAGATTTCAATTGCTTCTGGGAGGAGTTATCTAAACGCAAAGGGAATCTAAGAGCAACTGGTGGGGAAATACTTTGAACGCTTCAAACACTCCGTCACTTATCCCGAAGCTGCATAAATTACTTGACCTTCGCCACAGATTGTCATGTCCAAGATTGTAGCATGGGCCAAGTGTATCATGCGTGACACAAAACAGGGAGAGTTAGGGAGCGATTAAGTTTGGTTCTACCCGTGTTTTTTCGCTATTACAGGCAATTTCTAAGTTAAATATTATTTCTAAAGCGTTTCAAACGTTAAAGACATTAACAGGCTTTGATTGTCCTGTGTCAAGCCAACAAAAGATTTTTACCTATTCTAGCGTGTTGCGTTACATTGCAAATTTCATGGGGGCTGAATTGCAATTTTCTCGATTTTTGATCGGCGTTCATGCAAAATTGCTGGTAGATCCCACAAAAATGAATCTGTAAGCCTAAAATTCATCGACTGAACTGTCTTTTGCTAGAATATCAGACGATTTGAAGCACTACCGGTCAGCGTTTTTCCTCACTGAATTTGCATAACTTTTGAGTTTTGTTTTAATTAGAAAAGTGTGTCTACTTAATCGGGCCTCAGTTCGGCCAGAAAGCACAAGAAGTAAAAATAATCACTATCTCTTGATTAACGAAGAATCAATACATAGATTTAAAGTTGAGAACGTTTCACAGCGATGTAAACGACTGTGTAGCAAAAAGCTGAAAAGTGTAAAATTTCGGATTATCGCGAAGTGAAATCTAAGCTTTCGGTGCGATAACCGTTTTTCGTGAATTTCTGCCGTTATATTGGATATTTCAAAAAGCTAACTTGATTTCCTTCAGTTACTTACCTAGGCCTTCAAACTGGCAAATTATGAGCAAAATCGATTTTTCGACCGTGGCCACGATTTCTTTGATTGTTAGTGGCAGTTACTCTTAAAGTGTACTGGGGCTATATTTTGGCCCAGAAGCTCCTACGTGAGCGTTCAAAAAGTTTTGCTGTGTCCATTTCACTGCAAACGAAGGCCATCACGAGTTAGTTTAGAGTCCCGGCAACTGGGAAATATCCCCTAAGTTCCAGGAATCGAGCCAAAGTTGGTCAAAATCACGATGCGCGCGAGGCGGTCTTGGCTACTCTATGAGTCTTAAAGTAAAGTGGGGCTATATTTCGGCCCAGAAGCTCGAAAGTGAGCGTTCAAAAACTTTCGCTGTGTTCATTTCACTGTAAACCAAGGCCATCAGGAGTTAGTTTAGAGTCCCCGGGACTGGAAAATATCCCTCAAGTTCCGGGAAATCGAGCCGAAGTTGGTCAAAATCACGATGCGCGCAGGGCGGTGTCGGCTACTCTATGAGTCTTAAAGTGAAGTGGGGCTATATTTCGGCCCAGAAGCTCGAAACCGAGCGTCCAAAAACCATTCCTGTGTCCATTTCACTGGAAACCAAGGTCATCAGGAGTTACTTTAGAGTCCCCGGGATTCGAAAATATCCCCCCAGTTCGGGCAGAACGAGCCGAATTTTGTCAAAATCACGATGCGCGCAAGGCGGTTTTCGCTACTTTATGAGTCTTAAAGTGAAATGGGGCTATATTTTGGCCCAGAAGCTCGAAACCGAGCGCTGAAAAAGTTTTGCTGTGTCAATTTTACTGCAAACCAAGGCCATTAGGAGTTAGTTTAGAGTCCCCAGGACTGGAAAATACGCCCCAAGTTCCGAGAAATCGAGCCGAAGTTGGTCAAAATCACGTCGCTTGGAAGGCGGTTTCGGCTACTCTATGAGTCTTAAAGTAGTGGGGCTACATCTCGGCCCAAAAGCTTCAAAGTGAGCAATCAAAAAGTTTTCTGTGTCCAGTTAACTGCAAACAAAGGCCATCACGAGTTAGTTTAGAGTCCCCGGGACTGGAAAATATCCCCCATGTTCCGGGAAATCAAGCCGAAGTTGGTCAAAATCACGATGCGCGAGGGGCGCTTCCGGCTACTCTTTCAGTCTTAAACTGAAGCGGGGCTATATTTCCGCCTAGAAGCTCGAAACCGAGCGTGCGATCGTTTTACCTGTGTCCTTTTCACGTTAAACCAAGGGCATCAGGACTTAGTTTAGAGTCCCCGGGACTGGAAAATATCACGCAAGTCCTGGGAAATCAAGCCCAAGATGGCCTAAACCACGATGCGCGTAAGACGCTCTCGGCTACTCTATCAGTTTTAAAGTGAAGTGGGGCTATATTTCGGCCCAGAAGGTCGAAAGTAAGCATTCAAAAAGTTTTGCTGTGTCCATTTTACTCCAAACCATGGCCATCTGGAGTTAGTTTAGAGACCCCGGGACTGGAAAATATCCCCCATGTTCCGGGAAATCAAGCCGAAGTTGGTCAAAATCACGATGCGCGAGGGGCGCTTCCGGCTACTCTTTCAGTCTTAAACTGAAGTGGAGCTATATTTCCGCCTAGAAGCTCGAAACCGAGCGTGCGATCGTTTTACCTGTGTCCTTTTCACGTTAAACCAAGGGCATCAGGAGTTAGTTTAGAGTCCCTGGGACTGGAAAATATCACGCAAGTCCTGGGAAATCAAGCCCAAGATGGCCTAAACCACGATGCGCGTAAGGCGCTCTCGGCTACTCTATCAGTTTTAAAGTGAAGTGGGGCTATATTTCGGCCCAGAAGGTCGAAAGTAAGCATTCAAAAAGTTTTGCTGTGTCCATTTTACTGCAAACCATGGCCATCTGGAGTTAGTTTAGAGACCCCGGGACTGGAAAATATCCCCCAAGTTCCGGGAAATCGAGCCGAAGTCGCTCAAAATCACGATGCGCGCAAGGCGGTCTCGCCTACTCTTTCAGTCTTAAAGTGAAGTGGAGCTATATTTCGGCCCAGACGCTTGAAACCGAGCGTGCGATCGTTTTACCTGTGTCTATTTCACTACAAACCAAGGCCATCAGGAGCTAGTTAAGACTACCCAGGACTAGAAAATATCCCCCAAGTTCCGGGAAATCAAGCCAAATTTGGTCAGAATCACGATGCGTGTAAGGCGATCTCGGCTACTCTATCAGTCTTAAAGTAAGGTGGTGCTATAATTCGGTCCACAAGCTCGAGGGTGAGCGTTAAAAAAGTTTTCCTGTGTCCATTTCACTGTAAACCAAGGCCATCAGGAGTTAGATTAGAGTCCCCAGGACTGGAAAATATTCCCCAAATTCCGGGAAATCAAACCGAAGTTGGTCAAAATCACGATGCGCGCAAGACGGTCTTGGCTACTCTTTCAAATTTAAAGTTAAATGGGGCTATATTTCGGCCTCGAAGCTCAAAACCGAGCGTGCGATCGTTTTACCTGTGTCCATTTAACTTTAAACCAGGGCCATCAGGAGTTAGTTTAGAGTCCCCGGGACTGGAAAATATCCACCAAGTTCCGGGAAATCGAGCCAAAGTTGGTCAAAATCACGATGCGCGCAAGGCGGACTCGGCTACTCTATCAGTATTAAAGTGAAGTGCGACTATATTTCCGCCCAGAAGCTCGAAAGGGAGCGTTCAAAAAGTTTCGGTGTGTCCATTTCACTGCAAACTAAGGCCATCAGCAGTTAGTTTAGAGTCGCCGGGACTGGAAAATATCATTCAAGATCCGGGAAATCGAGCCAAAGTTGGTCAAAAGAACGATGTGGGAAAGGCGGTTTCGGGTAGTCTTTCAGTCTAAAAGTGAAGTGGGGCTATATTTCGGCCCAGAAGTTCTCAACCGAACCTCCAAAAAGTTTTGTTGTGTCCATTTCACTGCAAACCAAGGCCATCAGGAGTTAGTTTAGAATCCACGGGACTGGAAAATATCCCCCAAGTTCCGGGATGTCGAGCCGAAGTTGGTAAAAATTACGGAGCGCGCAAGGCGGTCTCGGCTACTCTATGACTCTTAAAGTGAAGTTGGGCTATATTTCGGCCTAGAAGCGCGAAAGTGAGCGTTCAAAAAGTTTTCCTTTGTCCATTTCCCTGCAAATCAAGGCCATCAGGAGTTAGTTTAGAGTCTCCGGGACTGGAAAATATCCCCCAAGTTCCGGCAAATCGAGCCGAAGCTGGTGAAAATCACGATGCGCGCAAGGCGGTCTCTGCTGCTTTATGAGTCTTAAAGTGAAATGGGGCTATATACTTTGGCCCAGAAGCTCGAAAGTAAGCGTTCAAAAATATTTGCTGTGTCCATTTCACTGCAAACCAGGGCCATCAGGAGTTAGTTAAGAGTCCCTCAGACTGGAAAATATCCCCCACGTTCCGGCAAATCGAGGCAGTTTCTCTAGATCACGATGCGCGTAAAGCGGTCTCGGCAACTCTTTCAGTCTTAAAATGAAGTGGGGCTATATTTCGGCCTAGAAATCCGACACCCAGCGTGCGCTCCTTTTACCTGTGTCCATTTCACTGAAAACGAAGGCCATCAGGATGTTAGTTTAGAGTCTCCGGGATAAGAAAATATCCCTCAATTTCCGGCAAATTAAGCCAAACTTGCTCAAAATCAGGATGCGCGTAAGACGGTCTCGGCCCTTCTTTCAGTCTTAAAATGAAGTGGGGCTATATTTCGGCCTACAAGCTCGACACCGAGGGTGCGCTCCTTTGACCTGTGCCCATTTCACTGAAAACTAAGGCCATCAGGAGTTAGTTTCGAGTCCCCGGGACTGGAAAATATCCCCCAGGTTCTGGCAAATTGAGCCAAAGTTGCTAAAAATCACGATGCGCTTAAGGCGCTCTCGGCTACTCTTTCAGTCTTAAAATGAAAAGGGGCTATATTTCGGCCTAGAAGCTCGAAACCGAGCGTGCGCTCCTTCTGCCCGTGTCCATTTCACAGAAAACTACGGCCATCAGGAGTTAGTTTAGAGTCCGCAGGACTGCAAAATATCCCGCAAGATCCGGCAAATCGAGTCAAAGTTGCTCAAAATCACGATGGGCGTAAGGCGGTCTCCGCCACTCTCTCAGTCTTAAAATGAAGTGGGGCAATATTTCGGCCTATTAGGTCGACACCGAGCATGCGCTCCTTTTGCCTGTGTGCTTTTCACTGAAAACTAAGGCCACCAGGAGTTAGTTTAGAGTCCCCGGGACTGGAAAATATCCCCCAAGTTGCGGCAAATGGAGCCAAAATCGCTCAAATTGACGATGCTCGTGAGGCGGTCTCGGCCACTCTTTCAGTCTTAAAATGAAGCAGGGCTATATTTCGACCTAGAAGCTCGACACCGAGCGTGCGCTCCTTTTGGCTGTGTTTATTTCACTGAAAACTAAGGCTATCAGTAGTTAGTTTAGAGTACCCAAGACTAGAAAATATACCCCAAGTCCCGGCAAGGCGACCCAAAGTTGCTCAAAAGCACGATGCGCGTAAGGCGGTCCCTGCTGCTCTTTCAGTCTGAAAATGAAGCTGGGCTATATTTCGGCCTAGAACCTCGACACCGAGCGTGCGCTCCTTTACCCTGTGTTAATTTCACTAAAAACTAAGGCAATTAGCAGTTAGTTTGGAGTCCCCGAAACTCGAAAATATCCCCCAAGGTCCGGGAAATGAAGCCAAAGTTGCTCAAAAGCACGATGCGCGTAAGGCAGTCTCGGGTGAGCAAGAGGTACGCCAAGGCAAACAACCAGCAAGTACCGGTATACGACCCCAGCAATCCCAAAAAACACATCATCTATCTCGACGCAAACAATCTTTACGGATGGGCGATGTGCAAGCCCCTCCCGATAAGAGGCTTCAAGTGGAAAAGAGAGTTACCCACAGAGGAGGAGATTCTTGGTATGAAAGAAAATGCGAAGAAGGGGTTCATTCTTGAGGTCGATCTCGAATACCCGCTACAACTTCACCAGGAGCACAACAGCTATCCCCTTGCGCCGGAGAAAGAAGCCGTAAAAAAGGAGTGGATGTCAGATTACCAAGGGGGGCTGATGAAAGACCTGGATCTAAAACCCCCGGACAGCAAAAAGCTGTTGCTAACGCTTCATGACAAAAAGAACTACGTCGTGCATTACAGAAACTTGCAGTTTTATCTGAAGCAGGGCATGAAACTGAAGCGTGTGCACAGGGTGCTGGAGTTCGAACAAGAACGATGGATGGAGCGGTACATCCGGATGAACATGGAGTTCAGGAAAAAAGCGAAGAGCGAATTTGAAAAGAACTTTTACAAGCTCATGAACAACTCCGTTTTCGGTAAAACCATGGAAAACCTGCGTAACCGCGTTGACATAAGAATAGTGTGCAGCAACAAGACAGACAAAATAAGGAAATTGATCGCCAGCCCTTTGTACTCAAGGCATGTTTTATTTTCAAACGACATGGCAGGGATTGACATGCGAGAAAGCAAGCTGCTTCTAAACAAGCCGGTCTACACGGGGACGACAATCCTTGACAACAGCAAGATCCTGATGTACGACTTCTTTTACAACGAGCTAAAAAAGAAGTATGGCTCAAAAGTCGAGCTCTTGTACACGGACACCAACAGCCTTCTGATTATAATCAAAACAGAAGACGTCTACGAAGACATGAAAAACAACATGCACCTTTACGACACGAGCGACTACTCAAATGAGCATCCTCTCCACTCAAACACGAACAAAAACGTCTTGGGCAAAATGAAAGACGAATGTGCAGGGACCCCCATCGCAGAGTACGTGGGTCTGCGACCGAAAATGTACTCAATCCTGAAGGCGGACGAAAAAAATATCAAAAAAGCGAAGGGTGTGAAAAAGAACGTTGTCAAGAAACAGATAACGCATGAACAGTACAAGGAAACGCTTTTAGGCGCGAAGCAGCAATGGCATGGAATAAATATTCTTCGAAGCGAGGGGCATGAGATATACGGCATGCATCTTAACAAAATTTCGCTTACGCCATTTGATTCAAAGCGATGGATAGGTGATGATGGTATCCATACAAAAGCTTACAGGTACACCTGCATCGGTACATTGTCAACATTGACGGATGATGAACTTAAAGGGTTGGAAGCTGAAGTTTCAAAGTTGCTCTGGGGGTAACTGTGTGTTCGGAGGGACAACCAGCAGCTCTTCACGCACGAAGCCGCGCTTAGGCCCGTCGCTCAGATAGTAGAGAACGGTTGATCCGGTTTGATGAAAGACCTTTCAATGTTGTAAACTTTCAAAGACCAGATTGGGTCTCTGGCTCTTTTCACGCCCCCTTCAAGCTCACCGGCCTGGTAGAGATAACGAACCTGGACAAGAGGGGGGAGGATTTTTTCGCATTTTCCAACAGGCCTCGTGTAAGGTGTCGACGGCCTTGCGTAAACAGATTTTTCTTCGATGGCGACAGTGGGTTTCATGCCGATAAGGCTTGTGACCTTGTTGTTAAGAGCCGAAACAACTCCAGGATGTCTTTTCACCCAGGCAGTGGACCGCTTGCCCTCAGGGAGAAGCATCTCCACGGCGTACTGGTGCCCGAACAATCGCTCCGCCAGGGTGCGTTTGAAACGTTCCACAATGGCCTGGTCGCAGTGAATGTTAACGCGCCCGCACCGGATATATGTCTTGTGCTTTTCCATTTCTTGTGTGACAGCGCCCATGAATTCACGCCTGGGGTCAACCTGCAGCATTTCGGGCCATTCGAGAGGCGAGCCCTTGTAAATCTTCTGAAAGGCCTGGGTGACCTCATCAGAATTCTTCGAAGTCAGGGCTTCGGCCTCTTTGAAGCGGCTGGCCACTTCGACAACGGTCAGCGCGTATTTGAAAACTTTGCGGCCGCGAGGGAGCTTGTCGTGCGGCAGAAAAAGAAGGTCTGCCTGATGGACCTTGCTGGGCATGGGAACGTCGAATTTCAGCCAAGCGAACCGCTTTGGCGCGGCGAGGAATATCTGCCAGAGCGCTTGCCTGATCAGCCACTTTTTTGCGGTTTCTTCAGGTACCTTGGCGGCCTCGGCCAATTTTTTTATCGCGGCTATGCCTTTCCAGTAGCCCCCGGGCCCGTAGTAAATCTTTGCGAGTTTGGCGTCCATATTAGTAAGGCGTAAAAAAGTTTAAAGGAACTGGCAGGCCACGTAGCCCAGAGCGACAGCACTGGCGCCCACGAACGCGAGTTCACCGTTTTTCTGCTGCTCGCTCGGCTGATAGAAAGCTGAGAACTTGGGCTCCTTGGGCGACGCCACCTGCGCACCGGGATGCGCCTGGTTGTAGAGTTTGAAGGCGTAGTCCGTGTTGGTCATGTTCTGCTTTGCTTGCTCCTTTGTTTGCGCGTTGGTCGCGATCCAGTTGAGAAGTTGTGTTCGGTCGCACGTGTATTTGGCCTAAGCGGCTTGATAATCTTCGAGAGCTTTGTCGTGACGCTTTTTTTCTTCAAGCACGGCTTCGTCGCCCCCACCGAGCGCCCTAGGCAGATAATTGCCGCCGGTAAAAGCCGTGGCGTTCAAAACAGCCCCGCCAATCATAATCGCGATGCTCAGCATCGCGCGCTATTGAGAGGCTTCTTTTATTCAAAAAGAATTATGTGGTCTTCACCCCGTCCTGGGGTGCGTCGCAGAGCCTCGCTTTCAAATGCTGATGGGGAGGATTTTCTGGTCCTCAAGGTAGTTTTTGAGCCCAATGCTGCCCGCCACGACGGCGGTGAACTTCATGTAATTCATAAAGCTGCTGCTGGGATTGGAAGTGAAATTCTCTTTCACAACCTTTTTCGCGGCCCAGCTGATGCCCGCGGCTAATCCCGTGAGAGTTGCGGCGTCAATGACGGTCTTGACAAGCTTGTTGTCGGACATGGCGCGCTTGATATAAGGAAAGAGCGAAAGTTTAAAACAAAATTAATCTGTCTTTCCCACGGCTTCTTCTTCTTCTTCTTCTCTTGTTCTTTCTTCTTTTTTCCATCTTGTTTCTATTTCTTTTCTCCATCTTCTTTCTTCTTCTTCTTCTCTTCTTTCTTCTTCTTCTTCTCTTCTTTTTCTTCTGCTTTCTTCTATTTCTTTTTTCCGTCTTGTTTCCATTTATTCTTCCATTTCACACCACATTGAGTCGATAAGATCGGTGACTCTTTTATAAACCATTATGTTGAAGTCGAAAAACACCATCGTGATACCCAGAAATGCTGCTGAAGAGATCAGAACATGCGGAATGCAAACTCTCGGCATCGTTATATAAATCGGAAAGAGCAAAAGTTTAAAACAAAATTAACGGGGACCTGTCTTTTCAACTTCTTCCGCGAATTTTTTGATTTTGTCATCTCGCCTGACCTCTTGTTTCATTTTTCTCCGCCTTTCTCACTCTTCAAGAAGAATTTCGTCGGTAAGACGTCTCACCATCCCCCAAGTCTTGAAGGTGAAATCGAGCCAAAAAGCGTAATCCCTCCGATTGCTGCTGTATGGATGAGAAATTGCGCAAGGCTCGGCATCGTGGTATAATTCACACGCAAATGTTCAAACCGTTGTTTTTAATCCTCTTGGCTGTGTATCATGAGCAGATTCTGGATCGACAATCGCGGGCTCAGGTCCGGGCTCCGGCGTTTTGAATTAGTCAAACACAGGCTTGGCCCTCGCCATGAGCTCTTTACGTTTGTAATAAAGCCCAAGCAGTGAAACGCATATGCCGCCAATACCAATCCATTGGTTGGTGCTGAGGCCAAAAAGGCCGCCGATCTTTGGGCTTTCGCCTTCTGTAGTCGCAGTTGGCTCAGGGGCCTCTGGGGCGGCTTTCACGTCATAAGCCTCGGCCGCTTTTTTCTGTTCTTCTCGGGCCACTCGCGTTCTTTCGGCACCCATTTTTCTCGCAGCCACACGCTTGGGGTTTTTTATGCGCTGCATGGTTGCAGTCGGAGCCGTTGCTTGCTGTGTGGGGTTCCACCCCACAGCCCCGAAGCACGGGGCAGAGGCCCACTCATCGGCAGCAGGCGCTGCCTTGGTCTCTACCTGAGGCGCAGTGACGGCACCAGGCACGCTCTCGGATTGTTCGGTTGACATGGAAGCGAACCGTATTATAAGCAAATGAAAAAAGTTTAATTGTTAACAAATTGTCAGCAAGACCTCACCATCCGTTGATGAATGGTGACCATTTATTCTGCAGTTGCTGAGCCGGGTACTTCATCAACGCCCTCAAGCGGGTAGCCATTTTCATCACAAGAAGGGTGGCTCTGCACGGCCAACTGTGGACTAAAATCAATATGTTTTGTGGTGATCAGCACCGCGTTGGCCGCGGCAAGAAACCGGCCGCACTTCAAAGCAAGGTTGCCAGTCAGATACGAGAGCTCTTTGTTCAAGATGTAGTCGTTTCTGAGCTCTCTCCAATAAGCGTCGATGTCTTTGATCTTGACGGTCATTCCGACCACTTTGGTTGCAAGAAAAATGAAGCTGTCGATCAGGCTTTCCGTTGTCTTCGAGCCCATGTACGTCTCGTAGCGTTTGGTGAAATTCTCGACCTCTTTGTCGCTCAGGCGCTTCACCTGCTCGTGGGAGAGCTGCACTCCAATGGCCTCTTTGGCTTTGCCTGTGGACACGAGCACGGCCAGCTGCTCCCGAAGAGCAGGAATGTCGAGGGCGGTTGGAACAAGGCCGCCTGCGGGGCCACCACTCGACATCTCGGGCTCCATTTGAAGAAGGTTCATAACTTCTGTTAACGCGGCGTCTTCTGCAGCCATTGTGCAAGGCTATATACAGCTGCAATTTTTTTTATTCAAATATCTTTACCCCGTATGGGTGGCGAAGCACGAACATAAGATAAGAGAACTTTCACTCTTTCAGCTTTGAAATCAATCCTCTGTACTCATCGGGGGAGAGCTCGCCGGCGTAATCGTCCAAGATGGCTTTCGTTGTCCTGGCCAAGGGGGTGTAAAAGAGGACGATCGCTGCCACGTTCTCACGTAAGGAAGATGTTATTCCGGTCAACTTCTGGGTCAGCGCCCACACGCTGATGCCCATATGCCAGGCGGAAAAGGCGAGATTCACCAGCTCGCCTGTGCGCCCTTTCACGTCTTTGGAGGCCACGCAGTCGTTGAGGATTATGAGCGTGTTGGTGCCCACGAAAAGCCATCTCACGAGCTTCAACCACCTTTCCACGTCGTTCTGCTCACAGACTATCACATCCATTCTCGGATCGTTTTCGCCAAGCCGGTGGTAGGTCTTGTTGTGTGTGAACGTCGGGCAGATGAGCACGATGAAGTCGAACTCGCTGCGGAACGGGCCGTAGAGCTGGTCCACCACGAACCTCGATTTGCCTGAATTGGTCGGCCCCACGATGAGAGCGTTAAAGGGTATGTTGCCGGGGTCCATGTTTATATTCAATACTACACATCTTAGAGCTGACTGTCCATAAGGTTGAGCTGCGAGTCGGATATGATGAATACGTGGCATTTCACGTCGCCTGAGCCTTCGGTTTTCTGCTCAACTTCCAGCTGGACACCGTCCGAACTGTTCACAATGCGCGTCCCGCTGCCGTGCATCGACTGATTCGCCATCGTGCGCATATCAATCACAAGCCCGAACTTATCACCAGTGTAAAACTTTGTCATATCCATGTGCTCCATTTTATTTTTTTCTTTCACAAACAGGTTGCGGGCCTCTTCCCACATGTCCTTGCCTTCGATGCCGTTGTTCTAAAGCATGTTGGGCAAGCCGTTGACTGTGACGCTGACTTTCGTCAGATCGGGGAAAATGAATTTCTCTGAATCTCTGGCGCCCACGTTATACGGCTCTATGAACAGGAGGAGGAGAGCTTTCAGTGACATTCTTTGGGCGTTGACTTTGATGGTTAGCCTCTGGTCAGTGTTTTTTTTGAGGGACACCTCTTTGTCATGCACCACGTGGTCGTAAAGTAGCTCTTTACCGCTGGAGTAAACGCTCCGCGCCTCATCTGCCAGAGTCTTGGTGCAGATCATTTTGTACTCGAATTGGATGTTTTTCAGCTTGTATTTCAGCTGGGTCGTGTCAGAGCCTTTGACCACGTGTCTTGCTTCGGCAAGTTTTACTTCGAAATTCAGGTCGTTGTAAAGGGCCTGGGGGTAGAAAATGCCGTTGTCGGTTAAGATCTGGTGGTCAAGCCTGATCCGGTACTTTTTTCCGTATACCTCGGTCAGCTTTTCTTCGGCGTCAACGCCCAAGGTTTTCTTGTCTCCCGCTTCTGAGCGGATCTTGCACAGATCTTCGCTCTGAATCTCTTCGAGAATCCTGCGAAAGGAAAAGGTCTTCGAAAGTTTTGTAGATGTCGTACCCAACCGTGTCTTGCAGGGTTCTGCCCGCAAACAACACGACCAGCTTGTCAACGAGCGCCCGCATGACGTTCTGGACGAGGAAGTTGTTGGCGTGCCCCCCAGCAAGGTCGATGTCAAAGACAAGCACTAGCGAGCCCGGCACCAGAACCTTGTTCTCGTTCAGCTTGGGCACGTAAACGTACAGCGTATTTCCGGGGCTGGCCTCAGAGGGGTTAAAAGTGATTCGCTTGACCGCGCGCTCGGCCTTCATGGCGTGTAAGGTCTTTTCGCTGTGCGTTGGGCGAAGGTTCTCTGGAACTGAGATCGTATTACACGCCGGCGATTATTTCTAACTTGAAAAATAATAGGCTTGAAATATATCGCTATGTCGGCGGAAGGCGGGGGCGAATTTGTTCCCGAAAACACGGAACGTGTCAGGCTGCTTAAACATGACTCTGATGATGATGATGGGGGGCAAGAGGTCAACAGAACCCAACCTTTTGAGCCAGGCGTGACATCAACTCCTTACCACGGCGGAGAGACAATAGAAATGCAAACGTTGCAACACGAGCAGACAGGGCTGCCTGACACTTATGCGGAAACATCGAGAAAACTTACAGATGAAGAGCTTACAAGAAGGTTGAATGCTTTGAGAGATCAGAACACAAAAGTCCTTCCTGATAACGCAATACCTCTTGTCCCCCACGATTTACGACAAAAAGAAATCGAAAGAGTCAGAGAATTTATCAAATCTCAGTACAGAAGCGCCAATGTCAACGATCTGGTCATCAGATACTCCGACCAAGGAAAGATAGTCGCTCTTGGCCCGAAGCAAGGTGAAACAAAAATTATGCTAGAAGATGGGAGCGGTTTTCGGAAAGATTTCTTAAATAAGTCATTCTTCAAAAAAATTCTGGGGCAAAAAACTGAAGATGTCATTGTAGAAGACCGGGATACTATCAGAGAAATGAAACAAAGGCTGACAGAAGCTGAAAAGCAACCACAACAGGTGGAAACACTCTCTTTGCAAAGAGAAAAAGAAAAGAGAGAGGTGGAAGTTCTGAGAAGTAAAATAGAGCAAACTGCCGCTAAGATCGATTCCATTCAGGATAAAGAAGGTTCGAATCTTGAAAGTGAAGCAGAGCTTCGCAGGCTGAAACAACTGAAAAAGAACTATCAAACCAATCTGGAAAACAAGAAAAAAGAATTGGACTCGCGGGCAAAAGAAGCAAAAAACAGAGAAAAGGAGCAAGCCAAGGTTGACAGACTCAGGGCCAGCCTCGCAGCAAAAGAAAGTGAAACAAACGCCATAGAAAAAAGGCTCAACCAAACAAAACCGTTGGACGACCTGAAAGAACAGGAAAGCGAGCTGCAGCGCCAAAACGAGAAAGACCAGAAGATTATCCAAGATGAGAATGCCTCGTCCTCTGAGAAAGAAGTCGCAGAAGGTAGAGTGGCAGAAAGAAACGAGGAGATCGCGCGTTTGCAAACTCAGATCGCGGAAAGGGAAATAGAGCGGCCTCTCTTGGAAAGGGTCAAAGACATCTTCAAACAATATGGCGTGACGTTGACCGCCATTCTTCTCGCTGCCGGAAGCACAATCGGCGCTGTCATCGGGGTCCTCACCAGAGGTTTGAAAGCCACCGGCAAAGCTTTGGGGAACGGCCTCAAAGATATTGCCGCGAAACTCGGCTCTCTGCTGCCCGGGCTGATTGGCTCGATTGTGAGCTTCCTGTTCAAAGCCGCCGGCCAAGTCGTCGGATTTCTGGCCGAGCACACCTGGCTTCTCATTCTTGCCGCGGTGGCCTTTTTGTTCGAAAAATATTTAAGAAGCAGCGTTAGCCAGCAGGGCTTTGGGGTGGAACCCCCACTTTACCGCCAAACCATTAACATAAAAGCTGATAAAACAACAACACCGACAATGACAACCGTTTTGTTAATTTCGTGTTGAGGTGTTTTGTCTAGAGCCTCGGGCTCAATTTTTTGTGCCGCTGGCTGCGCTTGTTGAGTTTCGGACGAAGCTGATTTCCTGTGGGGTGGAACCACACGCCCCGATTTGGCTGTTGCCACTTTGTGTATAGGGTTGGACGGATGGCTGTTGGGCAGGTTAATTTTTGACGGGCCGCCTGCCATTAGTTTGAGCCCAGCTTTTTTTGTCTCAGGGTTTACCTTGTTGTTCACCCCAAGTTTCATCCCGGTGACCGCCTGTTTCAGCTTGTTGTTGTAACCTATCGTGCTTGCGGTGTTGATTATCATCTGCGCGGGCATGAGCCAGGCCATGGGGGCAACAGCGAGATTGAGCCTGACCTTTGCTTGGTCCACTGCGAGCTGGTACCTTTGCACGCTCACGGCCAAGTCGGGCTGTCTGATTGCGTCTTCCATCAGCACCAGGAACTCGCTCTGAGCTTCTCTCGCCCGATTGCCAGAGCCGAGAATGCTGCTATGGACGTTGACTTGCGCGCCCAGGATGCGGTAAACGAAAGCCTCGATTGACTGATTTATTCTCGACAATCCCGCCTGCGTCAAACCATTCGCGGTGTTTGGCGCGAACCAGTCCGCTTGAGCATCAGAAGCAGCCCCCAGCTCGATTTAATAGATCAGGTTTCCTTTTATCCCTCTCCCGCCTTCATCACTGAATTTGTTCCATCCAGGGTATTTATAGTCAGTTTTTGTCGCGCCCGCGCCTGTCGCGTACACATAAACGCTTCCCGGACTGTGGTTTTCGCCGTGTGTGAAGCGCAAATCACTCGAGGGGGCAATGCCGAACTCGCTGCATATCCTTTTGTATGAAGCGACGTCGTAATGACTATTGTATTGGTTGAAAGGCGGGTGTCCGGGCAAAGCGCTCATGCTCTGAATTCCTCCAAGCTGGTACAAAATGCGCCTGACCGTGAAGTACACGTGGAATTTGTAGAAAGCTCTTATCTGCGGAGGGAGATCCAACCCGCTGTCAAAGATTTCGCGAGAAACTCCGCACCCCTGTGTCAAGCAGAAAACCGCGAAGTTGAGCTGCTGTGGCCAATATTTCATGTCAGGCCCTCCCAGCCAGCGTTTTGATTCGACTGCCGACATGTGCCTGAGTTTGGTTTTTTCAAATATTTCTCGGAATTTTGTCGTAAAATATTGTTCAGGCGTGACGTATATTTGGATGGGGGTATCGAATATTTTTTTCAAACTTTGTGCTTTGCCGTCGAAAGGTACGGCAGGGATGGGCAAGGAAACTTTTGAACCAAGCGGCGCCAGCTGGTAAGGAAACCTTCCAATTTCCCCCGAGCGCTTGTCTTCCAAACCCAACGCCTTTTTCATTTCCTCGCTCCAATATTTTTTGTCTGAGCCGAAGACGCTTTGAAGGGAGCCTGGGCCCTCTTTGAAAAAGATTTCTTCTGTAACGTTTTTTCCGTCTGTATTCCCCTGAGCGATGAAACGGGATCTATCGGCCTTGGGGAAATGTGCTGCAAATTCTATCAATGCGTTTGTCTTGGCTATTGCGTCTTTTATCACAATGTTTGGATCTTTCCACACATTTGCCATATTATTTGAACACAATTTTATTTGTTGAATATAAAATGGTTGTTCTCACTATCGCCACGCAACAGAACGGGCAGACTATCTATTTCGAAGACCCGATTCCGAAAGTGCGTTGGGACACTTTGAAAATAGAAGGTTCGGCCTCCTTGGGAGATAAAAACAAAGATAAAGCTTTGTCAGTTAGTAAAATACCCCCAGGGCATTATAATTTAGAAAGAATGTCAAAACAAATAGACGGTCTGTTGGACAAATATGGCTATAAACAGTTAGAAACAGAAATAAACCAACCTCTTGGCCAGCTTGTAATCAGACATTTTGGGGCAAAACCGATTGAACTTGATCGCGATTTAGCCGGTTTGCTTGGTATTGGGCGAAAGTTGAGTCTTATAACATTTGTAAAAAGGCTTACAGCTTCAACGACATATTTTATTCATTGTGATTTGATCGACACAAAACGGAATCTGTTCAATGGCAAAAGGTCAGATGTATTAGCCTTCTTTGATGTGAAAGGGAATCCTTATGAAAAGGTGAGCTACCAGGGTTCTCCGCAACAGGTTTTGCGAGACTGCTCTACAGACCAGTCCATAAATAGCATCACCATTAGCGTGAAAGATGAAAATGGCGAACTCTTTGATTTCAAGGGCTTTCCTCTTCTTTTTGAATTAGAGTTAAATTAAATTTCTATATATACGCGATGTCTTCGGCAAATCTGTTGCCACCAAGTGCACCGCCTGACATCTATCCAAGCCTTCCCGAAACGATGAATGCCGAGAATTTCCGGCTAACCGAGATCAGCAGAATTGAAAAAGAAATTTCTGCTGAGGTCGAGCATTACAGGCTTGTGTTGAAAAAATACAAAAAAGCCCAGAAAGCGCTTCACTATTCCGTGGTTGGCCTTACCGCCTTCACAGCAGTTCTGTCTTCTGGGGCTGTCGCAACATCACTCACTGGTGTTGGAATTGTTGTCGGCGCGCCTGTTGCCGGGATTGCCGCTTTATCTGGTGCAGTTTTCACTGGCCTGTCCGTTGTCAACAAGAAGCTTGAACGCAAAGTCAATAAGCACTCCAGAATCCATTCTCTGGCTATTGCGAAACATGACTCGATTAACCTCGCCGTCTCACAGGCTCTTAATGATAATCAGGTTTCTGACACGGAGTTTCAACTGATCACACGTGAAATGCAGAAATATAGCCAGCTTAAAGATACTTTACGCTCGAACTTTGCTCAAATACAGACAAGTCCAATCCAGCCAGATATCAAAAAAATAAGAAACCAGGTTCGGGACCAGGTTCAGGAATATAGAAAAAAAAATGCAGAGTAAACACCAGATTTGAACTAAATTTTGAGCGAAAAAACACAAAACTCTCTCTTTGTCTTATCAAAAACATGTGATTGTGTATTTATCATGTCACAAAAATAGCCTTGAACTTTCGAGAAGGTTACTCACTTACGCAGTCACGTGCGAAATAGGGAAAACCCCGCGATCAGCTGTTTCTTTTTATCGTTCTGGTGAAGTCTCTTTGTTCTATCACGTTTCGTGCCCAATTTTTTTTCGAAAAAAGGTGAAAAGTGCCATTTTTATTGGCCAGGCCGAGAAGAAATACCATATTCTAACAAACTGTGGACAAAAAATAGAAATCCGCCTGTAAAATTCCTTTTGACTTCAACATTCCTGATGGCTTTGAAAATTCCTGATCGCTTCAACTGAAGCCAAGAGGAATGCAACAAACTTAAACTGTAGCCTTCAGGAATTCGCAACGGGAAGCTGTATCGCCTCAACCGGAACCGCGTCATGAAAGCAATCAACAACTTCGCGTGTAATATCACGCACTTGTCTCTGCCACTCAGGCGTGAAATATTCATTCAAAAGAAACGCAATCAAGTGAACACTGACAAGCATGTTTTATCATATGCAAATGAAACCATAGATTTTAAATGTAATTCGGCCGGAGGTTATATCGTAGCCGCTCAGTAAAATTTCTGAAAGATTTCGGCGTGGTCGTTCTCATCATACATGGGGTAGTCAAGATAATGTTTTTCTGCATTTTTATAACACTCGTAACAGAGCCCGTTTATGCCACAAGAGTTGCATTTACGGCAAAACATGACCTTTACAATTCTTGATCGTTTTTCGCAGATCGGTGCCTCTTCAATCTCGTCATGTACCTCATCCCAGCCCATTTCCTTTTTTTGCCTCTTTTTTATCGCGAGATACTCCTTGAGTATCATCTCACGAAGCTCTGGAGAGAGGTTTTGAATGGCCTCTGAAAGCCTGCAGCTTTCTTTCCGGCCCCGCATCAGCCACCCACACTTGTTTGGGGCTCGTGCCATCCCTGGCTCTGGTGGTATAACAACGTGCTCGCTTGTTTCTAACATGTCACACTCCTTTGTTGTGAGTTGTACCCCCGGTGCAGCGCCGTCGCCGCAATGGCTTTGGCGGATGATGCTTTTCGCTAAAACATTATGTAGTCGGTAAGAAATAATTCGTGATAATCATAAGCACCCAAAGAACATGGAATTATAAACCCACTGAACTCGGACCTCCGCATTTCATGAACATTTCCCTCATCAAAACAGCGAGAACATTTCCCTTCGAAAGGACAGTCTGGATCATCGAAACATATTATCATGCGGGCTATTTGCTGCTTCAGTTCGCAAAACGGTAGTTTTTTAAGATTTTCGTGTACTTTCCCCCACCCCATTTCTTTTTTTTCCTTGATTTTTTTCGCAATGTACTCCTTGAAAATCATCTCACGGAGCTCTGGAGGGAGATTTTGGATGGCCTCGGAAAGTCCACAGGCAGCCATGTCGGCACAGTATACACTGAGCGTGCACTTCTCCAATGGGAAAATTTTTCGCGAGAAACTCCGCACCCCTGTGTCAAGCAGAAAACCGCGAAGTTGAGCTGCTGTGGCCAATATTTCATGTCAGGCCCTCCCAGCCAGCGTTTTGATTCGACTGCCGACATGTGCCTGAGTTTGGTTTTTTCAAATATTTCTCGGAATTTTGTCGTAAAATATTGTTCAGGCGTGACATATATTTGGATGGGGGTATCGAATATTTTTTTCAAACTTTGTGCTTTGCCGTCGAAAGGTACGGCAGGGATGGGCAAGGAAACTTTTGAACCAAGCGGCGCCAGCTGGTAAGGAAACCTTCCAATTTCCCCCGAGCGCTTGTCTTCCAAACCCAACGCCTTTTTCATTTCCTCGCTCCAACATTTTTTGTCTGAGCCGAAGACGCTTTGAAGGGAGCCTGGGCCCTCTTTGAAAAAGATTTCTTCTGTAACGTTTTTTCCGTCTGTATTCCCCTGAGCGATGAAACGGGATCTATCGGCCTTGGGGAAATGTGCTGCAAATTCTATCAATGCGTTTGTCTTGGCTATTGCGTCTTTTATCACAATGTTTGGATCTTTCCACACATTTGCCATATTATTTGAACACAATTTTATTTGTTGAATATAAAATGGTTGTTCTCACTATTGCCACGCAACAGAACGGGCAGACTATCTATTTCGAAGACCCGATTCCGAAAGTGCGTTGGGACACTTTGAAAATAGAAGGTTCGGCCTCCTTGGGAGATAAAAACAAAGATAAAGCTTTGTCAGTTAGTAAAATTTCTGAAAGATTTCGGCGTGGTCGTTCTCATCATACATGGGGTAGGCAAGATAATGTTTTTCTGCATTTTTATAACACTCGTAACAGAGCCCGTTTATGCCACAAGAGTTGCATTTACGGCAAAACATGACCTTTACAATTCTTGATCGTTTTTCGCAGATCGGTGCCTCTTCAATCTCGTCATGTACCTCATCCCAGCCCATTTCCTTTTTTTGCCTCTTTTTTATCGCGAGATACTCCTTGAGTATCATCTCACGAAGCTCTGGAGAGAGGTTTTGAATGGCCTCTGAAAGCCTGCAGCTTTCTTTCCGGCCCCGCATCAGCCACCCACACTTGTTTGGGGCTCGTGCCATCCCTGGCTCTGGTGGTATAACAACGTGCTCGCTTGTTTCTAACATGTCACACTCCTTTGTTGTGAGTTGTACCCCCGGCGCAGCGCCGTCGCCGCAATGGCTTTGGCGGATGATGCTTTTCGCTAAAACATTATGTAGTCGGTAAGAAATAATTCGTGATAATCATAAGCACCCAAAGAACATGGAATTATAAACCCACTGAACTCGGACCTCCGCATTTCATGAACATTTCCCTCATCAAAACAGCGAGAACATTTCCCTTCGAAAGGACAGTCTGGATCATCGAAACATATTATCATGCGGGCTATTTGCTGCTTCAGTTCGCAAAACGGTAGTTTTTTAAGATTTTCGTGTACTTTCCCCCACCCCATTTCTTTTTTTTCCTTGATTTTTTTCGCAATGTACTCCTTGAAAATCATCTCACGGAGCTCTGGAGGGAGATTTTGGATGGCCTCGGAAAGTCCACAGGCAGCCATGTCGGCACAGTATACACTGAGCGTGCACTTCTCCAATGGGAAAATTTTTCTGGTGCGGTTTTCTATATATACCAGTGAAAGGCACGTCCGCGCATATTGATTACGGACGTTGCAGCTTTGCTGGACCCGCTTTTTCGCCAAATTTTACTGGTGCACTGGTGCGTACATACACTCACCGTTCTGGCGCAGTGCTCACGCAACACGCTGTATCCTTGTCGAGCTTTGCTTTCAACAACTGATGTTCTTTGTACACACACACATATAAAGTGAGAGTTCTGGTCGCAAGCGAACGCACACAGTGCAAGCGTGACGCAACTCCGAATCTTTGAGATGAGGAGTTGCGTTACGCTTGCACAGTGTGCGTGAGCGCTGCGCCAGAACCCTCACTTTATATGTGTGTTTTTTAAATGTTGTCGCCACTGTGCAGGTAATGCGTCTATTATCGCCATTAGCTGAAACTTTTCTTTGGATGTAAGCGAAGAGCTTGTAATAATTTGAAACCCTGTGAATACTGCATTTTCTTTAGTCGTAAGATCCCCAAGTGTAATAATTCCTTTTCTAAATAACTCTTCGTAGAAAATGGACCTAACTTGTATACAAATAAACTTGTTGTGTATTTCTTGACAAAGTGCTTGTTCAGTTATTCTACTCAGTTATTCTACATTCTACTGCAAAACATCGCAGACATTCTTCAAAATAAATGGGTAAATTAATAGGCAATTTCTTTAAGTCAAAAGTACAGCGCAGAAGTAGTTTCGACCCCACATTTTTAGGTAATGGGAAAGAATAATCTTCCAATTACTTTGTTGATCATCGGCAAATTTCTTGCAACACATGATCCTTTGGCTTTTAATAATCGATTCTACGTGAGGCGCTTTTAGTCCACCTTTATCGATATCACTTACAAGTGATAAACGTTTGACTTTATCGTTTCCTTTCCAGATGAACTGGAAGAGTAATCTGTTGACTTCCATTACGGTATCTTTTTGCACACAAATTAAACTGGCTCGGTACATGAACAATGGTGTCACAAACGTCTTTACAATCTGAATTCTTCCTAGAATGGTAAGGTCCCTCCACTTCCACCTTTGCAACTTTTCTTTAATGGATTTAAGAATTTCATCAAAATTTAACTTTTTTCTTTGACTTTCATTGTAAGTAAAGTAAACACCTAAAATTTTAACCGTGTCTTTAATTCGGATGTTTTTGGAGGAATGACATCCATTGCTGCCAAGGAGACTCGATTACCCAAAAGCATACATTCAGTTTTTTCGGAGTTGATTTCAAGTCCAGAGCACTTACTAAACAAGTCAGTAGTGCAGAGAAGGGCTTCAAGAGATCTCCTGTTTCTTACAAAGGCTGTAACATCGTCGGCAAACATTTCAAGTTTAATTTCTTCCTTATCGACTTGAATCCCCTGGATATTGTTATTTTCACGCACAGAGATAGTAAGAATTTCAAGACAGATAATAAACAAATACGCTGATAGGGGGTCACCTTGTCTAACATCTCTCCGTACGTTGAATGGGCCAGTCCAAAAACCATTATTCATAACTGAACTTGTTATATTTTGATAAAAAGTCCTAATCCAACGCACGAAGGAAGGGCCAAAGTTAAAAGTTAACAGCGTTTCAAACATAAAACTTCTGTTAAGCGAATCAAACGCTTTTTTAAAATCAATTGCTAGCATAAAACCTTTGATCTTTTTCTGTTCAGTAAATTATAAAATATCGTCAATACTTCTAACTGCGTCAAAGATAGACTTTCCTTTAACATAAGCATTTTGATCATGATGTATTATATCAGGTAAAACCCCCTGAAGTCTTCTTGCAATTGCTTTTGATCCAATCTTTGCATCCGCATTTATTAACGAGATTGGTCTCCAATTGGAAATATGTCTTCTGTCTTTTCCTTTCTTTTCTATCAAAGTTATAATCGCTTGCTTTTGTGAATTTGATAACTCACTGTAGCCAAAAGCACAATTTAGACTTTCTACTAGAAGATTACCCAGAACACCCCAGAATGTTTTATAAAATTCTACAGTAAGTCCATCATTTCCTGGTGATTTGTTTTCTTTAAAGGATTGTAGGCTTTTAAAACATTCTTCCACCATTAGCTTTCCTTCACAAGTTGCTGCTCTATCTGGTGAGAGTTTAGAAATTGCAGAATGTTGAAAAAAGGAATCTGCAAATTCTGGTAGGTTACTCTCGAGACCGTATAAATCTGTGTAAAAATCTTCAATCTCATTCATAATTTTCTTTGGGTCTGAGCTTAAAGTTCCTTTTTTAGTAAAAACTTTATGGACACAACTTTTGGCCTTTTTATGAGATTCTAAGCTTAGAAAGTACTTATTATTTTTTTCACCCTTCTCGTACCAGGACGCTCTCGAATGAATAATAGCTCCTTTCGAAAGGTAATCAAAATGTGCATCGTACTTACTTTGAAGAATTTCAAGCTGCTCAATATTTTCTGCTGATGGATCAGTAGGGCATTTTTCCTGGTACACTTTAAGAAGTGTTTCTATTTCTAGCAATTTGTCTTTTCTTAGCCATGCTTTCCCTTTACTATATTTTATAGAAACTTGTCGGATTCCATATTTATAAGATCCCAGAGCACTCTTTTGTCATTGACCTCTTTAAATTCCTCAATCCAAACGGGTACACTTTCACTAATAAGTTTTACATGTTCGTCATCCTTAGTCAAAGTAGAGTTGAATTTCCAATGAGATGGACCATGCTTTTGTTCTTCTATGCCATTAAAAATTAATGTAAATGCTAAATGATCTGACTTTATAGAAGGTATAATTTTAACTTCTTCGACTTCATCTTGGCAGGTGTCACTAATCAGCCAAAAATCTAGTCTTCTTTGGATCAAAGGTTTGGTTTGCTTCAGAGTAAACAGCCTCTCTTTCGGATTTCTTACTCTCCAGATATCGATCAAATCCAGATCCAAACAGATTTCTTCAAGAATCTTAACCAATTCTGTTTTTGCTGGTGAACCACCCAAACAGTCCAGACTTGAATCAAAAGTGACATTGAAGTCACCTCCAATGATAACGTTTTGTTCAGCGCTTGTTATGATGTCGTCCAATTTTTCATATAAATCTTTAAAGTAAGTACATTGATGACGTACCTTATTTGGTGCATAGATGTTGGCAAAGACATATTTAACTCCTTGCACAGACGCATTCAAAATTATAAATCTACCATTTTGGTAACACTTGCAGGATTCTTCTTCAAAATCTAAATCATTTCTAACGAGTGTTATAACGCCACAACTGTGATTTGATCCATGCGCGAAAAACATTTTCCCATTCCATTGGGTTCTCCATATATTCTCGATTTCTACTGAACTGTACATTTCTTGGAGGAAAATAATGTCTGCTTTTTGCTTATTCAACCAGATAAACAAAGCTTTCCGTTTTTTCGAGCGAACGGATTCCACGTACGTTAAGCGAAAGAAGTTTAAAATTCACATTCTCCTTTTTGCTTGCCATTGTATAATCATTATTTGACTCAAAAGAGCTGTTTCCTAACTGGCAGCTCCAAAAGAAAAGTCTATGCAGTATACATAGAAGCAATAACACGTACACTCACTAAATAGACATTTTAAACACATATTAAAACAAAAAACTAAACTGATTAGATGGTAAAAGGGTCTCAAGATTTGAACCTTGGTTTGGACCCTTGGGACTTTGGACTTATTCAGCTATTGTTATAAAAACAAAACAAAAATGTTAGGTGCTAATGAAAAAACTTTGGCGAATTAAATGTTTTGGTGTTTCATTCCGTTAAATTTTGGTATGCAAGAATTTTATCGCAATTCTAATTACCATTTACATCGCAATTTTAGCGACACCAAAGCAAAGTTAAGACTTATAAATTGCCTATCAGTTGAGAGGTTTGGTGGCGCCTTAAACGATAAAAGCCGATCATCGGCTTTACAAAATAAAATGGAAATAAAGTCAATCAAAGGTTTTTACTCAGGAGTAGTTGATTGCTCGCTTGGCAGCGAGTACTCTGGTAATGTGTCTACAGAATATTTACTACTATTTATAATTAGACTTTTACCTCTGAGTAGTACCTTAGCAATGTTCAGTTGTTTAGCTTTCCTAAAGGCAGCACATAATTTAGCTCGGTCTTTAGCAGATTCTGGAGAGAGATCCTTGTCGATAAATACAGTCGGGAAACGGGCGCTCTTCAGCAATTCCTTTCTCTTAAACCACACCAAATCGCAGTCCATACGCGATAGAAAACGGGCTAATATTGGTCGCGGGCGAGGTGGTCCCTGTATCTCTTCTTCATTCGATGTTGAAGGTGTTCGTGTGCCCACATTTGGCTTTCCTGTACGATGAACCCCATGAAATTTGACATCTGAAGGCGCTCCGAGCTCGGTCAAAACTTGCCTCAGCTTCTGAAAACATTCTTTGTTCATCTCATTTGGTTCTTCTGGGATATTATAAAAACGTAAATTTTCCCTTCTTGAGTAATCCTCCTGTTTTACCAGTCGCTCCTTAGGGTTTCGACCTTCTTCTCTAAAGTATCACTCTTTTTAGTGGTGCTGTCAAGTTGCTTTTTTAGCTCTTTGTTCTCTTCTTTGAGCAATCGAACTTCTTCCCATACGGCATTTAGAGATTTTGTTGTCTCACCCAGTTCTTCTTTAACAGACTTGATATTGTGGTTTAGTTCAGTCTTCAAAGTTTCTATTTCATCGTAAATCTTTGTAAATCCATTTTCAATGCGATTTTGGATGCTTAACAGCCTCTCAAGAATTTCGTCAGCCTCCCCGGTCGATGAACTTGAACCTCGTGGCCACTTTTTTTTCCTTCGGTGGCATCTTTAAAATCCAGGTCCAGCTACATCAGCCAAATATTTGTGTAGAAATAGTCCATCTAACCTTTTTGTTCACCATGCATAACCAAAACTTCAGCTTACAAATCATTAAATCGCCATAGTTTGTGGAGCTATAGAAGCAGTGAGCTCGACACCATGATGGTCAGCCCCAGTCCCCCAAAAAAATCAACTCGTGGGTTTTCTTTTCTTTCCTATATGAGTATGGGCCTCCGCTTAGCGGCCCTTTGGGCCGCCCGAGCTCCGCTATAAAAAGTATAGTGAAAAGAAAAAACAATGGACGAGTGAAAGAAATCAGTAGTGTACATCTACAAAATCCACAATTAAAAAGTCACAATCAATCACGGTGTTGATGGATACAGTTTTTTAAAGTATAGACTAACAAACAATGAACATTCTGACAGTAATTCCATGTCGAGCTAATTTGCATATTGTCACAAACAAACATTAGTAAATGATGCAAAGAGAGGTTTTCCAACAGCGTCCTTCACAGAGTTTTTGCTTTTCAAACTGAAAGATCATTTCTTTGGCAAGCTTTAGATAGCTCCAAATTTGATTGGAAAAACAGGCCGCATCACTTCAAACACCAACTTAAGGGCCCATTAACCAATCTTTTCAAGCCGTTGCTAGGGAAAATTTATTCTCATATAACCTCGTCATTTTGAGCTACTTCAGAGTTTTTTTCATGTGTTTTAACTTTTTCATGATCAGCAACACTAGTGATGACCTCATCAGTCCACGCCCATAGTCATGTGACCAATACTGAAAAAATGCAAAGGCTCCCAGGCAAATTACTTTATCGGAATTTTTTTCATTGATTTAATATTTTAATTTAAATCCTCATTGCACTATGCATAGATTTTGTTTCATTTCTAAAAGGTCAAATTTTGAGAGAATTTCAAAATATTAAAAAGTTCGCAATTTTTTGAAAACAGCATGATTTTGAAAAAAGAATGCATAGCTATGTTTCCAACGTTGCCTTTAATTTAAGTCCGTCAAAAAAGGCTGGATTTAAGGAAAAACCGGGTTTCCTTTAGCATTTAAAGAAACTGGAAGTGCGCCTGATATATATTGGAAGTTACCCTATCAGCGTGTGCACACTTTACACCACCAGCACATTTTGGTAAGATCAAACAAAGCCACACGGAGTTAGTTTTTCTCTTTCTATTGCTCTTGTTTTTCTGTCTTTCTCTTATTTTGTCTTTGCTTGTACTTTTTTTACTTTGCATTTTGTGAAACACGAAGAAAAACAACTAAAATGTGTGCGAATTTGGAAGTTATTGAATTATTTTTATTTTCTGCCTCGGGCTGACTTAAGTAACCGGAAGTGAAATTTCACCTCCTTAGCAACGCACGCAAGGGCGCACATAAATCGGTTAATGGGCCCTTAAAAGACCCTACTGTTTAGATATGACTTGACTAGGGTGAGTTGAAATTTAGCTCCTGGCCAAAAAAATAAGCCACGGAAGTTTACTCAACGTTTTATTTCTAAGGGTTTGAACTACTCTATGCAGAAATATAATGTCATTTCAAGTTGTTTCTAGCTTGCAACAAGTGATCAAACTTGATGTATATTCTTACCACAAATTTGACAGTTTGATTGACATATCTCGTAAACAATAGACAGTTTAATCAAACTGCTGCACTTAGTTAACATAATAGTGATGTTGTGCACGTTTGCCATGTTTCAGGGGAATCGGTGATGTTTTTCTCTCTCTCTCTCTCTTTCTCTTTGTGACCAACAGGTCTTCTTCTTGTGCCTGCATGTACCCTGCTGTTGAGCAACTGAGCCTCTAACAGAAAGGAAATGCTTATGACACTCGAGAGTGAAAGGGAAACAATTGTCTGGACTTTCTTTGCCTAAACTCGTAAGAGTTAATTTAGCTTTTCTTGCCCATTGACTTGAAACCTACTTTTATTAGGGGGAATCTTTGTCTTTTTTTCTCTTCTTTACGCACTGAACTCGTGAACACTTGCTGCCAAGATGTAGCGACAATGTCTGCTTTTCCTCAGTTACCGTCTGTTACTAAGCTAAACCATGCCTGATGAGGCGTTCAACTATCGACAAACCTGGGTTGACTTACTTTTGATTTTGCTGCCATTTAAGGGGGTTTACTACGGTGTTTACACATTTAAAAATTTCACTTCAGGAAAGTTAAAACAAAACCAAGGTAAACATCTTTCTTGAAAACACGGGCTATATTAGTTGGTGGTTTATCAGTCAAGTGCCAAAAATAGTGCCGTCCAGTTGTCCAGAACAAGTAGATTCTCCTTCTGAGGAAGTACCTTTTCATTCTGACTTGCCTGATGGGCAAGGCATCAGGCAAGTTGTCTGCCAATGCAACTAAATCATAAAAAGAGCAAACTAAGGCTTGCCCACGGCAAGAAATATTTGAGACATACTTGTCCCAAGGGCAGCTGGAATTCAAGTTTTTTTCGAGCCCTGGACTCTAGGCCTATTTAAGCCCTTCAGCACGGACCATGGACTCAGAAATATTGAAAACAAATTGGCTCTGCCAACCCCAATTTATTGAAACGTAGTTGCTGCTACAGTGGGGCATATTTGTGGAATAGCCTTCCATCCAACGTCAGAGCCATTAGATCTTTTATTAACTTTAGAAATGAGATAAATCACCAACTGTCCTCCTTGTACTCCCACACGGCAAACATGTAAATCGGCTTTTTTTAAAATCTCGATCTTGTAACTGATGTTTCGACCGTGTCTAAATAAAGTGTGTCCATGCATATTTGTTAAGTGCGTTTGGTACATACATCAGTTAGGCATCAGTTGAATAGCAGTATCTGTCATACATGTACCTAACCCAGCTGATGGTAGTAAATCGGCTATGTATCGGTGATCAAAGTATTGGAAAATTAGAGGTAATGTGTCTGTGAACAATATTGGTGAACTACTACATGTAAATATATCGGTCCAAGTACATATCCACCAATACATATGTATCAGAGATAAAATAATTCTATACTTAAAGTCAACTTTTAACACATTACATAACACTATCCATATTAGTTAAGTTGATTAAGACATTGTCACGGTCCAAAAGCTGCAACTACTGCTCACCTTTGTCTCATTAAAAATCCAGTCCATCTTTTCCTCATTCATGTTGCTGAGCCTTGCGAAAATATGGCTGTTGCAGCTGAATATCCATCTCTTCTACCTGAAAAATGGAATAACATTTTCAATTAAAACCTACAAGGGCTGTTTTAATTCAAATTTGAGATATTTGTATACGAAACGAAGCTTAAAATAAATAGTAAGCTGAACACTGGTCAATTGTCTCTGGTAAATAAGGGTCATTTAAATATCAGCAAGTGTCTCTGATATATTGATGGTACATAGGTCAGCTGCTAGTTAACTATCAATTGACAGCTGCTGCTGTATAAATCAACTGCCAATGGTATATTGGCCAACTGTATGTAATATATGTGTTAACTGTGAGTAATATATTGGTCATCTGTCTGTGGTGTATTAGTGAACTATCTTTGGTATATTGGTCAACTGTAGCTGGTATCTCCCCAACCTGTTAGTAAATATTGGTCAACTATGGGTGGTTTGTGTGGAAGGCGCAGTGGCCTCATGGTTAGTGCGCTCGTCTCTGGATCAAGTGGTCTGGGCTTGAGCCCTAGCAGGGGATATTGCATTGTGTTCATGGGCAAGTCACTTAACTCTTGCAGTGCCTCTCTCCACCCAGGTGTATAAATGAGAACCAGCTAACGTAATGCTGGGAGCAACCCTGGGGGCAATAGAAATACTCCTAGTCGCTTCAGGCAACAGAAACCAGGATAAGCTCAGGCCTCGTGGGCCATCTGGCTTCTATACAGATTTAACCTTTACCTTAGTGGTATGTAGTCAACAGCCAGTGGTATCTTGGTTACCAGTCCCTAATAAATCATTGTTTATGGTATATCAGCCAAATATTACTGGTACATCCCTGAAATGTCGGTAATCTATCAATCCAATGTTCTTTGTATATCAGCAAACTATTTGTGTAGGTGCCAGAATTTGAGTAATAGCTTTGAGTTTGGTGTCAAGTTTTCACGTAATTAGTTTCCTTTGTTTGGTGGCCTATGTACATGTTATGTTCATTTGCATACTCTATATGTTCGGTTCACGCATAATTTATTTAGTTAGTAGCAGTTTTAGTTTCTGTATATGCCTTGTTTGGATTTGCTTCAGTTTTACAGTTCCTCTTTGGTTTTTGGGTTCGTCACATTTGTCTTGAAAGTTTCCTTGTTTATTTCGCTTTGCCAGTTTTCTGCATTCTTCATGTTCGGTCGTTGTTAGTTATTTTATGTTCATTCCCGTGTTTGTAATTTTGTTATGCTCAGTTACTGTGTTCAATCTACGTTTGGGTGGAATTAAACTTCTATTGCAAGATTTTGATACGTGTAATAAGCGTATGCAACATTATTCGTAAAAGACGAATCGGGTTTGTGGGTATGGTCTACCACGATGTCTTCTGATGATGCGGATGTTCATTTGTTGAATGCTGAAGGGAAGAGCAGTCAACCTGTTCAACACACAAGTGCACGTGTTCCTAAACCTAACTCTTCTTTGGATCACAAAGGAGCGTCACTTGAACAAATTCGAGACCTAAGAAAGAAGAGAGGAGGAGGGTTATGTTCCTTATCTGCTAAATGGAGAGAGATTGACAATCTTCTAACCAATGAAAGCAATTTGGTAGCACTGAAAATAAAGCTGCCGGAAAATACATCATTGTTTTGCAAGTTTGCTAAAGCCCAGCACGTGTATCATGCAGTTTTGATTGACAAAGGTCAAAGGCAAGAATCGGAGGTCAATTTCACTGAAATAGAAAGTAGTATGGATTTCTTCTGTCGAACGGTAAATGATTGGTTACGGGTTACGGAAACAAATCTTCAGGATAACCTGGTGACGCCCGATGACAGTGCTTCTCAAGTTGGAATTGGTCTTCGAAACAAGCCTAAACCCTCTGAGTGTGGATCTAGGTCAAGCAGCCTCTCTAAAACAAGCTCTATATCAGCTGCAAGAGCAAAAGAGGCAGCCCAGATCACCGGACTTCGAGCCAAGGTACTTGCTTTAAATCAGCGCCATTCTCTTCAGGAGACAGAGCTACTCCTCAAACAACAAGAGTACAAGCTTCAGCTGAAGAAAGATGAGCTGAACCTCAAAAAGGAATATGCTAAGGCTCTGGCTAGAGAGGAAGCTTATGCCCAAGCGGAAGCAGGAAACTTTGTTCCCAAAAAGTGCCAGCCTCTAACACTCATGTTGATGTCCAGATGTGTCCTCCAACACCAAGGTGACGAGGACCAATGGCACTAAAAATTTTCAGTTTGTACCTTCTGGAAAAAAGCGAGGAAGGATCAGTTAAAGCAGGGGTCAATTTGGCGGCTATCGACCAGGTGAGTGTTGCAAGTCAGGGCTGTCATTAAGGGCCGTAACCCGTAACACCTGTTACGGCTGAGTTCACTCGATGTTACGGGTGAAGATGTTGATTGATGGTACGAACATGCTACACTTACCTAATTTATTTTTAAACATTTACCTGTTGAAATAAACATAACTGTTTCTTGGTGTCTTGCATCCTTGGTTCTACTATTTATATTTTACTCTGGAGATGAATTTTCAGTTTGCTTAATCGCCGTGAATTACATTTAGACACCATTTTAAGCAGCAAAACTTATTACGCAATGCGCTGCTCCTACCTTTTGAGAAATTCCGCCGACCGATGTAGAGTGTTGTCCAGGCTGATCGATCGTGTTTGGTCCCGCGCGTGTGTAGAGAAAGTTATGTTTTAATATGAATAAGAGAAAAGAACCCACGTCAAAACAGCCTGAGATCGACAGATTTTTTTTCTAAATCCCAACGGACCGATGGAAATGAGGAAGCTCACAAAACAGCCGGTCGAGGCGGTCGACAAATACCAGCGATCACAGCTTCAAGTACTGCCAGTACTTCAGCCGCACGGGGGCAACCTATAGAACCGAGTATTATGCTACAAAGAGTGGAAGAAAAATTTCCCGAGTCTAGAAATGGTTAAGCATTTCATTCTTATTACCACTGTAACGGAAAGAGATGTTCAATCCAGCTTATTTGAGCTCCTCTAACGGTAAGATAGCTTGGTAATGTAGAGATGTTATTATAATTTTTATTTCCCGTTTCACTCCCGTGTTTTGCATTTGACCATAATAACGAATAATTATAACTGTTAGCAGACATCAAACCATATTGCTGATTATGGACTGTCATTTATTTTTTTATTAAACAAGGAACACTCAAGTCTGTTGGAGATATTTTGTAACTTTATTCATTTGATCTCTGTAAATTAAGGTGCATGAATTTGAAATTATGCACTGTGAAAAACAAACAGTACTAAAATAAGGACCACTTGCATAGGTTGGTGCAACAAAGATGTTATTTCACTATTTGCTGATGATGTACTATAACATATTATCACTCTGTTTCATCAGCATTTTTGATTAGGAAAGTTGCCATTTTCATGCCCTAAAAAGCAGAAAAATGCATTTCCAGGGGTTTCATGTTCCAAAAATTTCTGGGGGGCATGCCCCCAGACCTCCCTAGATGCTCAGCCCCTTTTGGGCCTTCGGAATGTGGCCGTCGGGCATGTATTTCAGTGCTACGCCTGATCACTTACATGCAACTGCTGCTTCAAAACTTAATGACAGCCCTGCAAGTGGTTCAATCTCAGGCTCTGAGAAATCTGGACTGAGTGACATGGCTTATGACATTCTTGCACAACAGAATTGTGTCATGAAAGAGTTCGTGAGCCAACAACAAAGAAACTTGCTCCCCTGGAAATGCGTATTCGTGTTTAGTGGCAACCGCTGGATAATTGAACCTTCATTTTGTGCCTTTGAAACTGTGATCGAGACTAGAGTGTCAGATTACCTAGAATAGCATATGACTGGCAGACACAGGCATAGACTGGCATAGCTGTCTCTACACGAACGCTGAAACAGGCTACCTAAAGGCAAGGAAGCTTTTGGAGAGTAAATTCGGTCAGAAGCATAAAATTGCAATGGCTTATGTGGATAAAGTGACAAATGGTCCTGCTATTAAGGCTGAAGATGCCAAAGTTCTAGAAGGTTTCGCCACTTTGCTGGCCAGTTGTACGAACACTCTTAAAGCTATTGGTTACTCCAGCAAGTTTGAAAGCCCGGATTGCATGCGACAGATTATCAAGAGACTTCCTCCAAAGCTGGACACTAGTTGCCATGACAACACTGACAGAATCCCCAACACTGAAGGGAGAGACATTTGTATTGATGACATTTCCCTGTTCGTTGAGCAGAAGGCACATGCTTTGTCCTATCCAGTCTTTGGAAAACTCCCTTTCTTGGAAAAGGGAAAGAAGGATAACAGGGACAGAGGCCTGAGATCTAAATCTGAGAAGTGTGGTGACATGCAAATTGCCCTCTTTACCATTACTGAGAAGACACCTCCCAGTACATCCAGTCGTGATTCGTCCAATTCAGCTAACCCTTCCCAGAAGAAGTGCCCCTTTTGCAATGCAGATCATACTCTCGCTGAATGTTCCAGTTTTGCCAAAGTGCCCGATGCTGATCTACGCAACTTCGTGATGAAGCAGAGGCTTTGCTGTTCTTGCTTGAGTGGCAGCCACCAGTCCAAAGGTTGCTACAAGAAGAAACCCTGTAATCACTGTGATAGGAAACATGCCACTGTGTTGCATCCAAGTACCCCGGAAGTTGTTGCTGGAGTCGGAACACAACAAGGCTTTGTTGGAACTGAGGGTGGAGAAGGCAGACCTCAATCTTTGAACAGCCAGTCGAACACTGTCCAGAACATGAACCAGAGCACTGGTGATCAATTCTGTGGCCTAACCACGATGGAGGGTTCCCCCATTACTGCATTGCCTATAGTGGTGGTAAAGGTCAAAGTTAAAGGAAGTCCTCTGTGCATCGAAACTTATGCGTTACTGGACAATGGTTCCAATTCTACCTTTTGTTTAGTTAACCTGATGGAGCATCTAATTGTCATCGGCAAGAAGACAAGACTGAAGCTAACCACCATGGATAGCAAAAAAGATGTAGACACTGCTCATGTTAACAACCTGGTGTATCTGATCTGGACAGAAATGTTGCCATCCTCCTGCCTGAACTACTTTCTAGACCAGCTATGCCCGTAGGTAGGGAAGAAATCCCAAAGCAAGAGGATGTGGAGTGATAGTCTCACCTTCAGGGCCATGTGTACTTAACCAATCTGAATTCCGGAGTGGATTTATTGATTGGAGGCAATGTTCCTGATGCCTTGCAGCCGAAAGAAATAATCCCTGCTGCTGATGGAGGTCCATATGCAACCAGAGTTGACCTCGGCTGGGTCATTAATGGTCCAACTGGGAGAAAGCAGAAGTATGTACCTTGCTCTAGTTTCGTCATTACATCTGAGGAGACTCATCCTATGTGTGCAGCTTGTACTGATCTCGTGGACGCACTTTACTCTGATGGTCTAAGTATGTCAAAGGATGACCTCAAGTTTATGAACATTGTCGTCAACATTCAGCTTGGACAGCGACTTATGTCTTTACTTAATGTTTACAAACCACCATCAGTAAACAACCAGACGTTTACGAGCAACATGCGCGAAATTTTAGACGCAGCGATTTCAAACCGAGCTAGTGTGTTATGTTTGGGAGATCTTAATTGCGATATTCTAAAACCACAAGACAGCTGGAAAAGAGGTCGAGCTTTCTTAGATATCTGTGACATCTACGGCTTGGACAATCTCATAAATGAGCCAACAAGGATTTCAATTTCTAGAGAGTCTTGCTTAGACATTATAGCAACAAATTCTCCAACATTTGCATTAAAATCAGGAACAATGGAGACAGGCCTGAGTGATCACAAACTGGTCTACACCATTCTTAACAAGAAATTATCCAAAACAGAGACCGTTTTTACGAAAGGCAGGTGTTTTAAAAGCTTCAATGCAAATGCTTTTAATAACGACCTTGCACGTGTGCCATTTAATGTGGCGTATGTGTTCGAAGACATCAATGACATCTGTTGAGCTTGGGAAAAGATGTATACCAGGGCTCTCATTAAGTTTTGAAGCAGCAGTTGCATGTAAGTTATCAGCTGTAGCAGTGAAATACATGCCCGACGGCCACATTCCGAAGGCCCAAAAGGGGCTGAGCATCTAGGGAGGTCTGGGGGCATGCCCCCCAGAAATTTTTGGAACATGAAACCCCTGGAAATGCATTTTTCTGCTTTTTAGGGCATGAAAATGGCAACTTTCCTAATCAAAAATGCTGATGAAACAGAGTGATAATATGTTATAGTACATCATCAGCAAATAGTGAAATAACATCTTTGTTGCACCAACCTATGCAAGTGGTCCTTATTTTAGTACTGTTTGTTTTTCACAGTGCATAATTTCAAATTCATGCACCTTAATTTACAGAGATCAAATGAATAAAGTTACAAAATATCTCCAACAGACTTGAGTGTTCCTTGTTTAATAAAAAAATAAATGACAGTCCATAATCAGCAATATGGTTTGATGTCTGCTAACAGTTATAATTATTCGTTATTATGGTCAAATGCAAAACACGGGAGTGAAACGGGAAATAAAAATTATAATAACATCTCTACATTACCAAGCTATCTTACCGTTAGAGGAGCTCAAATAAGCTGGATTGAACATCTCTTTCCGTTACAGTGGTAATAAGAATGAAATGCTTAACCATTTCTAGACTCGGGAAATTTTTCTTCCACTCTTTGTAGCATAATACTCGGTTCTATAGGTTGCCCCCGTGCGGCTGAAGTACTCGCAGTACTTGAAGCTGTGATCGCTGGTATTTGTCGACCGCCTCGACCGGCTGTTTTGTGAGCTTCCTCATTTCCATCGGTCCGTTGGGATTTAGAAAAAAAATCTGTCGATCTCAGGCTGTTTTGACGTGGGTTCTTTTCTCTTATTCATATTAAAACATAACTTTCTCTACACACGCGCGGGACCAAACACGATCGATCAGCCTGGACAACACTCTACATCGGTCGGCGGAATTTCTCAAAAGGTAGGAGCAGCGCATTGCGTAATAAGTTTTGCTGCTTAAAATGGTGTCTAAATGTAATTCACGGCGATTAAGCAAACTGAAAATTCATCTCCAGAGTAAAATATAAATAGTAGAACCAAGGATGCAAGACACCAAGAAACAGTTCTGTTTATTTCAACAGGTAAATGTTTAAAAATAAATTAGGTAAGTGTAGCATGTTCGTACCATCAATCGACATCTTCACCCGTAACATCGAGTGAACTCAGCCGTAACAGGTGTTACGGGTTACGGCCCTTAATGACAGCCCTGTATTATACCGATGTGCTTGACGATCATGCACCCCTCAGAATGAGAAAGCGTAAGGCGACTTCAGGCCAATCCAAATTTATTACACCGGAGATAAGAAAGGCCATTCGGAAGCGAAACAATCTAAAACGAAAATTTAACAAACCAAGGAAAACAGACGACTGGGAAGCATACCGAAAGAAATCGCATGGTCTCCATGAGGCGAAAGTCTGTTGTTAAACATTTCGATCATCTGTGCTGCTCACGTGCTGGAAACTACAGGGCTTTTTGGCAGTCACTACGTCCTCTTTTACACACAAAGAAACGTGCGCAAAGTGTTTTGATCATTTTAAAAGAAAATAGCAGAACGATTATCAATCAAGCTCAAGTAGCAGAGATTTTTAATGACTATTTTACAAATATCACCGATAGGTTAACAATCGATTCATACACACCGTTCCAACATCAGTCACATGCCTCTTGCTTACCTACGAACAGTATAGCCAGTAAGAGCTTTACTTTTCGTTTTACAAATCACCACGAAGTAAGGCAAATACTCAACAACATCAAGGCAAACAAAGCCCAGGGATATGACTTAATTCCACCATGCGCAGTCAAAGCAGTGGCACCATTAGTGTCTGAACCGCTAAGTGATCTTATAAATACTATTATTGCAATGGCAGAAGTCCCCAAAGGGTGGAAGTATGGTCAGATTACACCTTTACACAAAAAGGACAGCGTGTTGGACAAAGCAAACTTTAGACCTGTCACCGTGCTGCCCACATTCGACAAAGTGTTTGAACGCATTGTCCATACTCAGATGAGTAGTTATTTTGATACCATTTTCCACGATTTTACGTTTGCGTATTGGAAATTGCATGGCTGCTCTGCGGCGTTATTAACACTTACCAAAGAGTGGAAAGAAAAACTTGATCAAAGCCACGTTATTGGTGCTGCTACACTGGACCTTAGCAAGGCATTCAACTGTATCCCTCACGATCTTCTGTTGGAAAAGCTTAGATTTAACGGACTAGATGAAAGATCATGGTCCCTCCTTCAGAGTTACCTCTCACATTGCTACCAACAAGTCAAACTGGGAAACAGTTTTTCATTGTGGAATGTCGTTCGTAGTGGTGTACCCCAGGGGTCAATATTAGGACCACTTCTTTTTAATATTTTTATGAACGATTTGGCCTATACTATAAATGAGAGCAGCTTGTTAAGCTTTGCAGACGACACCAATTTACATGCTTCAAACGAATGTCCCCGCACAGTAGAAAACATGATTAACCAAGATCTGTTCAATGCCACCTCTTGGTTTAAACAAAACAGAATGATTGCCAACCCGACAAAATATAACGCCATGTTGCTAGGAAGTGCTAATCAGTGTGGCATTAGCATCAAATGTGCGGGTAAAGAGATTCCAGTATCCAAGGAGATAAAACTACTGGGCATAACTTTAGACAAAAAACTAAAATTTGATTCACACATTGCGGACATTTGTCACAAGGTGGGGAGCCAAACAAATGCTCTAAGCAGGTTAAAGAACATTCTACCTTGCAAAATGAAGGAATCCTTGTATCGAGCTTTTATTTTACCATATTTCTCTTATTGTAGTCAGGTTTGGTATCACTGTGGAAGAAGGAATATAGCAAAACTGGAAAGAACAAATGCGAGGGCCTTGAGATTTGTGTACAGCAGCAAGATCTCGACGTACGAAGCACTCTTAGGGCGCATTGGATCAACATCAACCTTAGAAAATCATCACACTCAAGACACGTTACTGACTGTGAACAATATTATTCAAGGCAGGGCTCCATCCAGCTTCAAAAATCTTATAACTGAGAAGAGAACAGCCCACAATCTTCGCAGAAATTTTAATCTTTCCATACCTGAAATGAACACTATCAGATATGGTCTTAAGTTGTGGCATTATGCAGCAGCAAAGTACTGGAATATACTACCTCGTGATATTCATTCCATGGCAGGCTCAAAAGACTTTTTGAAAAAGATTCGGCAAACTGATTTTCATGTTTAATACACTTTGATTATATTTTATCGCTTTTAGCTCGGGTTCTTTTTCTTTTTTTTATAGTGATTTTTAAATTAGCTTGATGTGAATACCTTTTTTTAGGCTCCTATAATGTTGTACATTACTTAATTTAAATCGTGGAACACCTGGAAACTAGCGAACAGCTAAGTGTGTACTTGTCCACGTTAAATAAAGTATGTCTATGTCTATGTCTAGGACTCGGTTGTGCAGTGTGCAGATGGACATTGCCAGGTTTCACTGCCGTTAAGGAACCGCAACATGAAAATGCTAGTAAATAGCAGAAGAAGATAGAGATTTCCTGCAATTCCTCTGGTGGTCCAAAGGTGACCTCACCAAGATTCAATACAAGATTGGTGGATTCAATTTGACTAAATGGGCGAGCAATGATCAACAAGTCTTAGAGTCCATTCCACTGGAAGAAAGAGCCAAGGACATGAAGGAGCTTAATCTTGAATGGGATACGCTTCCTACAGAGAGAGCTTTGGGCGTGTCATGGTTTGTCGAGACGGATCCGTTCGGTTTCAGAGTGAACATTAAGGATAAACCTTGTACCAGGCATGGGATTCTCTTGGTTGTCAGCTCAGTCTACGATGTGCTCGGCATGGCAGCGCCTTTCGTTCTCCCAGCAAAGCTTCTCCTTCAGGACTTATACAGGAAAGGCCTCGGTTGGGACGATGAAATTCCGTGTTTACACTTATCTCGTTGGCAGGCTTGGCTTGCTGATCTGCTGAAGCTTTCTCAGCTCTCAGTGAAAAGATGTGTTAAGGGAGCCGATCTGGGAGAAGTAGTAATCACTGAAATTCATCATTCCTGCAATGCTTCCCACTGCACTCATGGAGCTGTCTCATATCTTCAGCAAGTTAATTCACATGGTCAGGCTCATTAATAATAAGACTTTATTGGAGAGGGTAACATTTGACAGTAACAAAACTGATAAACTAATGGTCCTTGTCTTTGTTCATCATTGCTCCTTTCTGGTTGGAAAATCCCGCCTCGCCCCTTTTAAGCAGATGAGTATTCCAAGATTGGAATTAGCAGCTGTAACTGTGGCAGTTCGTTTAAACAAGTTGTTGAAGAATGACCTGGAAATTCTAATAGATAAAATTACCTTCTGGACTGACAGCATCACTGTCCTGTGCTAAATTGCGAATGAGTCCAAATGCTTCCACACTTACGTCGCTAACTGTGTTGCTATCATCAGAGAAGACTCAAGTCCTTCACAATGGAGATACATAGAATCCAAGTCTAATCCAGCTGACGATGCCTCATGAGGAACTTCTGCAGATGCATTCATTTGAAATGACCGTTGGATTTCCTTTTAAAGCCTCCTTCCAAATGGATTAACCTACCCAAACACAGTATAGAGCTGTCTGGTGATGACCTGGAGGTGAAACAAGAGTCAAAATCCTTTGTTGTCAACACACATCTGAGTGAGATGCAGTCAAATGTCATTTATGTGGTCCAGCGGTTCTCATCCTGGCTCAAGTTGTTGAAGTTCATCGCGCTTTGTCTTTGGTGCCAAAGGGGATGTATTACTAGGAAACAGAAGTCTACCCAAGATGGCTTTGACAGAAGTTCCCAGACTACCCTTGAACAAAATTCACAGGTATTGAATTGTCCTTGGTAAATTTGCGGTTGTTTACGCACGCACACCGGTTTTTCAATAATTTCAAGTTTTTAAAGTCATGAATCCGTTTATGTCCTTCTTTTAGTCTTCTCAGGAATTTAATTATCCGTTCACATCTAAAACTTTCTTCCAAAACTTCGGAAAAGCAATAAAAACATCACATTTCCTGGAAGACCAACAGCTACTGCACTCTAATGGCTGATAGTATATGAGTAGCTCAGCCAATCAGGTTGCAGCATTTGCATTAGTATACTAGTAGAATTCTACTAAATAAATTTAGAAGAATTCTACTAGTATACTAATGCAAATGCTGTAATCTGATTGGCTGTGCCATTGAACACTATCAGCCATTATAGTTCACCACAAAATTTTCTGCGACTCTTATTGGTTTGAATTGATCATGTGACGGGATAGTATTCATCCGCGGAGAGACACTATTAGCCCATGGTAACCATCCAAGGAAAATTCCCGGATGGATAGTACTCGTAAGTGAAAAATTTTCTGTAAACAAGCGAGCTTATAGAAAAAATAAACAAATGAAATTGTACTAAGTGGGTTTTGTTTATTTTCCTTTTTAAATTTACATTTGGCTTTCACGGCTTTCATCTAAAAAAGTTGAAAATAATTCAATATGATTTTTGAACTGGCATGCGGAAGAAAATTTAGTGGTGAACAATAAAGACAATAGAGTGTTTATGTCTTGGAACTATCAGTCTGATAGTTGCCTCTTGGAAATTTGATGTTCCTAAAACTAGCATATTTGCTTTAAGAACATCAAATTTCTGTGGGGCAACTGTCAGTCAATAGTTCCTCAACAGAAACACTCTATTGTGTAATTAGTGTGCAGTGGCTGGAGGTCGTCTAAGAAATGAAAACGTTTTTCTCGTTTTCCAAAGTTTTGGAGGAACATTTTGATGGGAATGGATAATTAAATTTCTGATAAGGCTTAACAAAGGACATTTACGGCTTCTTGACTTTAAAAAAAGTTGAAATTATTGAAAAAAGCTGATGTGCGTGTGCACACAACTTCAATTTTAAATGACAATTCAATCCGAGCAATCTTTTTCAGGCGCAAAGTTTAATAATACGTCAAGAAATAACTGGAAACAGTTATTTGATGTAAATTTTAGTAAGAATTCTACTAAAACAGTTAGGTTATTCTCTATCGATTTCTATGAAGTGGTAGTTGATTCAGCCTTCAGCCTCATCAGCTATCACCTCATAGCAATCTCGAGCTCACAATCTAATTGTTAAATAGTATCCATTCTCCATTTTAGGGGGAGACCATTTGACTTTTGAGGGGGTGGGGGTGATTTCGCATAGGCACAGCAGTATCTTTCGGATTTGTTTACTACCTTTATCTTGTAATTCATAAAAAATTTCAAGATTATTTTTTTAAAAATTACTGGACATCAATTGAATTCTTGCCATGTTTGGTTGAAGGTTTGTGATCTGCGGTCTGCACTCAGCAAATTGTTCGCAGAGCAATTGTACCACACTAGTTCAAAGACCGTCGGTCATGATGCTTTTAAGACAATAAACAGACTATATACACACCTCGGATCTCCATTTCCAGTTGCTTTTCAGTCAATAGTATCTTCCTTTATCATGATATGGTTGTAAACTCACGGAAGCCATGGGTCATGTCGTACTTGCACGTGGGTACTTCGAGATCTCGTTTAAATCTCCTAAGTCGAAAAGAAACATCAGAAAATTATCTTAATGTACAAACGAAATGGTAGTATTGGGTAGAATACCGGAAAATTTCCAACAAAGGATGTTTCAGAATAGAAACTAACCTGTTTTTCAAAGACATTTTTCAATTTTTCGCGGTCGAAGTAAACGTTTAGATAGCTCAATACCACAATACATTGCCAGCAGCGTGAGTTCGCGTGCGACGCGCGCCGCCACCCGAGTTTCGCGCCTTTAGCCTCGTTCTCATTAGACTACGAGTAGATTAGTCCGTCGTGCGTGACGCGAGAGAAAACCGCGAGAAAAAAATGGCCACGCGAAACCCTGGCTCCTCGCCCCCAGGATTTCGCGCGGCTATTTTTTTCTGGCAGTTTTCTTTCGCTACACGCACGACGCACGAAGCGAAAAAGGGACTACTCGCAGTCTACATTCTCATATGCCGCCGACCTACCTGCGACGCAGTCGCCGGTTGCAAGTAGTGACAACGTTCGGCGACCAGTTCTAGTGGGTCTCCAGTGCATACCATACAATACAATACAAATTTTATTAGCACTCCCCAAGGGGGCTTTTCAGTACTAATGCTACTAAATAATTTACATTAAAATTAAAATGAAATAAATCAACGTACCAAGGAATTATAAAAATAATATGAAATAAGGTAGAATTATGTGACAATATTCTATTATGAAGATGCGTATTGTAATAATTATGCGATAGATCGCAAACGTCCCGGGCCGACGTACTCAAACTCGCGCGAAATGCAAATCGAATTGGGGCAATTTTCAACCATTCCATCTGTAAAGTAAGGAGTTGTGGGAAAAATCGAGTTGTTAGGTCATACACTGAGTCCGCAGATGGTCCAGATGATGTTCACATAAAATATTTTTATCGCCGACAACCGCTGGCTTGCCTGCGAAGTTAAACTCAGCTAGGCAAGCCGGCGGTCAATGCCTGGGATAGATTATGATTCGGCGATAAATGTTCACAAATGCCGTAACGGTGTCCCAGGCCCTGTCCCAGGTATGTCGGTGCATATGAGAACCAGGCTTTTTAGCGCTATTGACAGACGACGTAGAGAGACATAGGACCTTGAACATGTACGGCCCGGAAGGCCACTCGTTTCTATGTCCTGATTAGCCTGCGAATACAGCCGCCTCTCATTCTCTCCCGGGACTACGTGCGGGAGTAGCGGGTACGTAGCGGGCACGCATTCGAGCGAATGAAAGGCGGCTGTATTCGCGGGCTATGCCGGTCTTGATACGCTGATAAAGAGCAGCTTTTTGCTATAAGAATCTTATCCTCGTTTTGCTATTTGTCCTGGGAAGTGGATAAGGAAAGAAGGTACACATAAGAGTTGGGCTCTCGCTTTGATTTAGCCCCTATAGCTATTCCAACGGTAGTGGAGAGATCACCTGCCGGGTCTTTCTAAGACTGGCTGTCTTCGAGTCCATCGGTGAATAAGGTCCAGTCTAGTTTTCTCAGTTTGTGGTTAATAAGACGAATAATAAGGTAATTTATTTTTTAAAAAATTGATTATCGTAAATACTTAAAAAAATGGCAATAATTTCCTATTTTGCGTGGAAAACCCCTCTCAAATAACGTCATAGAACTCCCCGGCCTAAGGCAGCGCGGTAATTAAATGAAATTTCTTCAAATGAGGATAGAATTTCTTTAAAAAAACGTGACAGAATTTCATCTAAAGGCTTGAGAGCAATTCTTCAAATAGCGTAAAAAACAAATACCGTGACCTGTGCCCTGCGGTGATGACGAAATGAACGACAGCCGAAAGAAGTGTCTTTGTGCGGGTGGATTGCAACAGTGTCATACGAACAAGATTTTCATCTCTAATGGCTCCAATTTTGGGCTACTGGAATGTGCGAGGGGTAAGAGGCTTCTGGAAAATTCATTTGTATTTGCCCTGTGGATTTACAAACACATTTAGTTGACAGAAATTTGTTAATTTTAGATATTTGTAATAATTGAAATTGAGGTCGCATGTCCTAAAGTATGAGCTCAATGTAGTTCATGTAATTTTCTCTGTATTCAGGTTTGCCCAATTTCAGTCTCGAAAAATGTAAATGAACCTCTTTAACAAACCTTTTTTCAAATAACCACTTAGTAAAACATTGCCATAGGTTTCTGCAGCGTGATTGTATTAAGGAGCACAAGCCAGATTTCTTAAGCTTGACTTACTCCCTTATCCGCCGCTGAGTATTCGAAGATGTCGTATGTTGCTAATTAGTTTCAAAAACACGCACATTCCAAATTCAATGTAACGCAAACCCGGGGTGGGGTACTCCTTTATTGGGCTATGTGGGTATGTGCGGCCCCAAGGGGTATAGTCTCCTCCGCAGCCGTTATTTTTGGGATGTCACGCAACGCTCCCCCAAAGAAAGGGGAGCGTTGCGTGACATCCCAAAAAACGGCTGCGGAGGAGACTACAAGGGGTATGGTTTTTCATCCGTTTTGATCATAAAGAGGGTATCGATTTTGGCCATTTTGGTCATCAATAGGGTATGGTTATTAGGGGTGGCGAATGGTAAATGCGAGACGAGACGGCGAGACAAGCGTTTTTCTTTTCTAGCACGAGACGTTTTAACTTTTAGATTGCGAGACTAAGACTTCAAAGTTTTAAGTGCGAGCGCGAGACGTTCAGACTCTTAAAATTCAAGCCCTAGATTTAGTTGAGAGCTAGACATGATGAGCTTGTACAGCTTTCTAGCCAGCTTCTTCGAACTGGCTGGAACTGGAAATTCGATTATAACACACTTCGTTATGATATCCTAGGACAAAATAACTGTTTTTCTGGCACCAAAACGGATGTTTCGGTAGGTTTTGTAGTTTTTTGTGGAATTCAGACAATTTAGGAGAAGTTAGAATTAACTTTTTCTCGGAAATTTGTAAGTTGCTTCATTGAAATTCAATATCAAGTGACGAAAAGAAGTTATTAATAAAAACAGGTAAACAAACGAATCAGGACTTGGAGACCCTTAGCTTTGCAAAAAATTGAGACTCCGAGACAGTTTCGCATAAAAATCGAGACGGCGAGACGCACATAACTGCTTCAAAATGAGACTGTGAGACCCGTGAAGTTCGACTAAAATTTTGCGAGACCCAGAGTTTTTGAAGGACCATTAGCCACCCCTGCTGAGATTTAGGTCTTTACGGGAAAATCGCAGACCGAGACCTTGCCGTATTGACCGAGCGTACGACAAGATCGAGGTTTGAGATTTTCCCGTAAAGACCGAACGTTCGAGGTTAATAAGTTGTTTATTATATGGCTTTTTGTTTTGTTTATGCAAGCCCGCAATCGGCCCGTGTGCACTACGGGAGAATAATGCCCTTCAATTAGCCAATCAGAACGCGCGTTACAGTGTATATCGGCTACAAGAATATGCCATATAATAATGAGTCTTATTTTTGCTGTTTTTCGAAGCTTGCCCAACCCATTCGTTATCTGTTGGCTTACACTGAAACAGAGTGCGAATATTGCGATTACGTGACAGGGGACGGTAAGTCCTTCCTTTGAACAAAACCTGTTGTATTAAGTCAGAAAGAACTGTTATTGATTTATTAGTAGCAAGAGAACATAAGACTGGTTTTCACTAAAGCATAAGCATAAACACAAGTGAAAACAGCCGCGACATAAACATAAGCATAAGCAGAAACATAAGAAGAACGAACTCACTTATTTGTCTTGTGCAGTTTTCAGTAGTAACGCAGCTGTTTTCATTTGTGCTTATGCTTATGCTTGTGCTTATGCTCTAGTGAAAACCAGCCTATAGACACATACATTCATAATCCTCTTTGAGCTTGGGTAGCACATAAGGCCTTTTAGGGTACGTTCCTTTGGGGTGATCTGGATCAGGATCAGTGATCCAAGATCACTTTGATCATAGTTCATCAAAGGAACCGATGAATCCGTGTTCCTTTGATGCACCATGCTCCGAGTGATCTTGGATCACTGATCCTAATCCAGATCACCCCAAAGGAACGCACCCTTAGTTGAACAATGAGTTTCAATGTTGCCTTCAGCTGCCTACATTTGGATCTGGCTCCAGGTCCAGCCAGTCTTTCAACAGCTGTGGCAACAAAAGAGCCGTTATTATTCCGCAAAAGAACGAACGAAACGAGCAGACCAAACAAACAAACAAACAAAAGAAAACACTGAGAAAACAACGAACTGAAGGAAACACGAACGGACAGACGGACGGACGCACAAGAGGAACTGCAAGAGATAGTTCAACTGGCCAATCACAACCGACGAAAAAAACACTCCAAGGTGATCGTTTCTCAACAAAAGGCCGAGGAGAGGAACGGGCCTTGAAATATCTTATCTCGCTTATTTTTTTGACCTCGCTTCTCCCTTTAACAAATTGACGTCCGTTTTTCATGTGTCCGTCCTGTTATTGATCGTGAATTTCGTCATAACATTGTCAAAGTAGCTGTGGATCCACGGGGCGATAGCCGAATGGATCCGCAGACTGCTTTGACAATATTATGACGGAATTCATCGTCAATAACAGGACAGACGCATTAAAAACTGACATTAATTTGTTTTTTACGATAACAAATTGTCAAATCGTCCGCTTTCGCCCGTTGACGCATCGCATAAATTATAAATTCATGTGTCTGTCCGCTTATTGACAATAAAATTAGCCAATGAGCGCTCGAGAATTTCTGCAGTTATCGTAAAATACTTTTTCGATCGTTTCTCCCTCCTTCCTTAACCGTTCCTCTCCCCTCCTACAAATATTCTTGACAAATTTTGACTGAGTTCTTTTTAAATCATCTTCGCTACAACGTAATAAATGTCACATTAAGTACCGAGCTGACAGAAATCTCATGTCAAAAATCTTTAGCTCCTGGGTACGACAAGAGCTGCTGGTTGTCCGTTAAAGAAACATTAGGTTTACCGTTCCCAAACGTAAGTACACTGACTTCCTTTCCTCTTTTTCAAAATATCTTTATGTTAATTTTCCCATTGCGTCAATTAAAAGGAAATATTAAACTGACTCTAAACTAAATTACCAGAATATGTAAAAAAAAAGAATAGATTGTCATCAACTTCGATTATTCTCTAACCAGCAAAACTTAACGCATTCAGAACTAAGACGTGCAAACTTGGCCGGTTTGTCAGTGTCGCGGAGTTGTCATAGATCGTGAAGATGGCCAAATAGATCAATCACAACCATGAGGGTAACCTAGGATCAGAAGTTCTGTTTTCCATGGCGTCGGAAGGAAGGAAAAAAGAACATTTGATCTTAAGTACGCGGCCTCTTGCGGGCCCCAGTTGCTCGAACGCTGGATAACGTTATCCACCGGATAAATCGCTGTCCAGTGGATACGTGTTAGCTTAACAAACCACGCTATCCGCCCGCTGGATACTGATTTATCCGGTGGATAGTGTTATCCACCTTTCGAACAACGCGGGCCTGGTGGTGGTTCAAGTTCTTCTACAAAATGTTCGACCTGAAATGCGCGCAGCAGCCTCGAACACGGGGGAAGGGGGAGGAGAACTCAAATATAAAAAGACGGGTTTGTTCGCCGTGCCTTTTAGGCGTTAAAAATCGGTTTTGCTATCTCTTAGGGTGTGTAGCTTCAAAAGGTCCACGGTTGGAGCTTTTACGTTATCTTTTAGGGTGTTGAGCAGGAGATAATTTCTCGTTTTAGCATAGGCACCTCTAAGGGGGAAAAGAAATTTCAAGCCATGCCCACAAGGCAAGATCTTTGTACCTCTTAGGGCTTTTTTGTTTCAAAATTTCCGACGGGCACCCCGACCTTTTTATATGGGAGTCCCCCCGGGGGCTCGACTAACCGGGGCCTGGTGCGTTTATTTAAAGCACGATCTTCTGGTCCTGGGGTTATTACAATGGGGAGTGAGTTTATTTCGAGATCTTTTATTTTTCAGTTGCCTTACTTTATCGATGGAGATGTGAAACTGACACAGACCATGGCGGTAAATACATGGAAAGTAGCTAATAAAACTCTTACATGTATAATTTTCCAGAAAAATAAGACATCCATTCCCGTCAGAAACACATCCGCCGCAGTTTTTTTTCTTTTTTTTTTTCTTTCTTTTTTTTTTTGCAACAATTCATGAATAAGAAGCCACCATGTACGTGCAAGTTATTATATATTAGAATATTGACTGACTGGAAAATCAAAGTTGCTTATGTGCATCACGGTCTTCTAATACTGCCAAAAATTACAACCAAGGGACCCTTGCGCTCTCTTCACTCGCCGTTAATTCCTCGAGCTCAAGTAATATCGACTTCCCAACTAAGCGATCACCTGGCACAAGTGTGGCTACATTATAGTACTGAAGAAATCTGTGAAATAGCAAACTTTACTGATATGTTTTGTCTTCTCAGATTATGCGACACATCGCACGCAAGCACGATCTGTGTAAGTTCATTACTTTGATTAATTTGGAATCTTACAGATAACTCCAAATCCAGACTTGCTTTATATCGCCATCCGTTGCATCAGAGTAACTTCCTTTTCTTTTCCATAGAGCCCCCAAGGGAGATTTTTTAAATAGTCGGGAAAGCATGCTAGTACTTGTTCCCTTTGCGAGTGTGCGGCAGCCGCGTGAAACCTTCACGCTCGAGACGAAGCCGTAGATATATTGAGATAGTGGAGGGCAGCATGGACGACGGCGAGGCAGGCTACTGATACTCAGATTCGTTTTCCTTCGTTCTCTTAACACCTGCATTCCGCGCAATGTGGAAATCCCCGCGAGTGTCTGCTTAGACGAAACTGAGCTTGCTGCCTCACAGCACTTAACTTGCTTTGCTTACGGATCAATTACCTAAAACAGGCTTGACGCGTAGAGGACAGTTACATAGTACTGCATAGCAAGCGTAGAAAAGGGAGGAGAGGAGAATTTGAGTGAAAATCGGCAAGTCCGATCGATCCAGGGGTGAATTGAAAGCGGCTGCTTAACGTTTGCACCCAAATCCCCCTCTCTTTACTCCTGCCCCGCTAGCAAGTTTTCACATGAAAGGGGATAATTGAACTTTGAGTGGCTTATAGTTTTTCAGTATATCTGCTGGTCTGTGTTACCCTCTATAAGTAGAGTTGAGTATTTTAAATATAATTATGGTTACCATCTTGATGTGCAGAGAACTGAAAGAAGTAAAAAGTGTGTCGATTGGTAAAATGAAAAAATAATTTTCGATCCTCCTCTCAGGTGGAACCACAGAGGAGGAAATGATGAGAGCGGATGTCATTGAAGGCGAGGTATCACCTTATAGTTTCAGTTTGTTTGGCTTAATTGATCAAATTAATCTACTTTTGTGGGTCAGAAAGCCGGAAGACTGTATTATTACTACTTTTTTTATGTCGCGCTTTCGTAAGTCACATCTTAACCCCGCCCAACCCATTTTCAGCATAATTTATGTGCACCCATCCAAGCTGACCGACTATTTTTTGACTTCTTTCTCCCGCTACAGGCCACGGACTTCATCGCTGGATTCATGAAATTCACTTACTTCAGCCCAGACTTTGTGAGTGCAAGTTTTGTGGTTTACATCCAAAACAGCATTTTTTGACATCTTTATTTTAACTTTATTTCAACTTTATTTTAACTTTGTTTGTGATTAGGAAGGAGGTAGAGCTGATTATCTGAATTCTTGCAACAGCTTCCTTCGGCGTCATTCTGACTTCCTTGGTACTTATCCTTATTTCACTGGAGAACATGTAAGTATAAATCGTCTACGGTCATTAACCCAATCAAAAGCGTCCAACTTTGTCAATTTTAGTGTATCACAGATCTCTCTTCAAAGAAGTGACCGTCGCCGCTCCGACAACTTTGCTTCCCTTGAGGTGCATGATGTACGAATGTGTTTTAAATGAAAAATCTCTCAGTACTCATTCAATTAAAAGCAATAGCCAAGCAAAATAGGAGGGGTGAGGAAACAAGCGAGAAGAGGAAAGGGGTAGGGTGAGGCTTTCGTTATATGTTGTACAACAAAAATGAATGTAGAGCTTAGCTATAGCCAGCTGGTTCTCGGGCATGCCACTTAAACTGATATAAACAAATCGTTCAATTAAATGTAAACCTAATGTTTTTTTTTTTATAAGCATGACTGAGAAGCTGAACTAGAGTCTACCGAGAAAACAACTCCAGATTAGTGGTCAGAGCGGGACTTGAACCTGCGAACTCAAAAGAGCCTTTTACACAATATTCTTCGACACTGATATCTGTAAAAAAAACATTTATTGAAGGTTGCTTTCCTTGTTTCACAGCTAAGTTTCGCCGACTTTATGATGTATGAATTCTTGGATCAACTGCGAACCTTTGAACCTTTAACTCTTGACCCTTTTCAAAACATAAAGGACTTCATGGCAAGAATTGAGGTAAGCAAGATGAACTCGCAATAGTTGATAAGTGAAATCTTGTAACAAGACAACATGGTTCCAAAATCCTGTTTTTCGATTGCAAGAAAAACTAACCCAAATATGGTGCAAGGACAATGATTGGTTGGTTTATAACCTGTTCTGGGCGTTGAGTAATACCCGGAGCGGCACGAAAACAGCGGAAAAAAAACGGGGGGGGTATTACTCATGTATTCTCTCACCGTTTATCGCACTACTTCCCAACTAATCAGAAAAATGTATTTGGCGCTTTGGCAGCCAAGGTGTGCACAACTTATTATCCCTTTGTATGAGATCTACACATTTTTACATCTTATCGAAAATTATCACAGTCTAGCACTTTTAGGGATGTCGTGTAATGTTTAACTGTTCTTTGTCTCGCATATGAAAAAAAATAGTTTTTCTATCTAATTTCAGGAAATCCCCGCTATCAAAACATTCCTTGATTCGGAGTACTTTCGTAATCAACCAATAAGTAATAAGATGGCCCACTGGGGAACCAAGCCTCTTCCACGTCACTGATATGAATGACGTCACCCCAAGCAAGCAATATATGTAAACGTCATCTCACAACACATCCAATCAGACAAAAATTATGGCTGAGAAAGAGTCTTCAATATCAGAGCTAATGTCCTATTACAAATAAAGACATCTTTTCATGTTTGATTTATGTGTGAAATTTAATGGAAATAGGCCATTTTACAGTTGCGTTCTTAGTTACCTGGCCTTGATTGCAAGCGAGGCTGGAGCTGACCTTGCTTTGATACAGACCTCTCTGCTTTTCTCATTTAAATGTCAACTAGTTAGCATAAGAACAACTTGATTTACACAACAAAAACAGTGAGGTCTGTATCAAAACAAGGTCACCTGCAGCTTTGCTGCCATTCAAAGGCCAGGTCACTGAACAGACAACTGTAAAATGGTCTATTAAACCCTTCTATTCTTTTAACTTCATCTCAGGTTTCAGTATACGTTTTTTAAAAACAATTTACATTAAATGACAACACAGCACTCTGTGTAACTCTTACTTTACATCTGCGTCAGAGAACTGACATTCAAGAGGTTTAGACTGTTCAGAAATATCTGCAATAAAAAATATCTGCAATCAGAACACTTAATTTAGTCTGTAAATTAAACAAAAAGTTAAATACTTGTCTCATACTTTGTCTGCCTCATTTCTAAAGTGTTTGTAGGTAGTTCAGAGGCTTCTATGGCACAGAGGGTAGCCTTTCTGGTAACATGAAACCACTGGCCAGGGAAAATTGGAAAGTCCTGAGATACATTAGAATGCTCAAGATTGTTTGAAATCCCAGGCTTTCTCTAACTACCTGTCTTTTTCTGTATTCATTTATGCTAAAAGAGAGAGAGAAAAAAAGATGCATCTCAGCTACAAACAAAGAAACCCAATTTCTTGGCATTATCAGCTAACTTTGTCACAGAATTTGGAGAAGCCCTGAAATAAACTGAAAAAGTCCGCAGCAGTTTGAAATAGACCATTTTACAGTTGTCTACCTAGTGACTTGGCCTTTGAATGGCAGCAACGCTGGAGGTGACCTTGTTTTGATACAGACCTTACTGCTTTTGTTGTGTAAATCAAGTTATTCTTATGCTAACTAGCTGACATTTAAATGAGAAAAGCAGAGAGATCTGTATCAAAGCAAGGTCACCTCCAGCCTCGCTTGCATCCATGGCCAGGTAACTAAGCACACAACTGTAAAATGGCCTATTCCTGACTTTGTATAACAACTTGTAACTATGTTTCTGTACTTCTCAACTACAGATCCATCCAACCACAATTCCCAGAAAATTGTAGCCATGTAATAAACATTTAACTTCTCCTTACAGTAATCGACACATTGTCAAGCAAATATTTATTTATTTATTTATTTATTTATTTATTTATTTATTTATTTATTTATTTATGGATTCGCACAAGTACAGGTGCTTAACAATAGGACACAAGTCCCCTACTTGGTTAATACACCCACACCCAACCCCCTAAAAAATATCCTGAAAAAACCCTTTCCTGACCCATCTAAACTACAAATCAAATAATCTAAATAACACAAATACAATCTAAAAAAGTCACCTGAGTAGCTTCGGGAAACTAACATCAAAATTAAATAAGGCAATCAGTAGGGATAACAAATTTAACAGCCTGGCACTGAAAGCTGCTGACCTGTTGAAGAGTTTTCATTAGATAAACTCTTGCAAACATTGTGGGGAAAAGATGTTGCTTTGACTCCTTGAAATTTATGAAAGAAAAATACAAATACCAAGTAAGTGTTAGTGAGTTGATTCTTGGAGAATCAAGAACATGTAGTTCATTCTGCAGATAGTGGTTACAAATAACCTTATTGAAAAAAAAATAAAGAAAAGAAACAACACTGTTTCAAAAACATTGACATGGGAGCAAAGGAAAAGCAATGCCACTCGTTTGCATCTCATACAGGGCTCTCCCTCTCCAGGTGATGAAGAAACTTGACAAGCGCTTGTAAAGTACAATGTAGTAGCCTGAGTAGCTGGCATCATTTTACATAAGAGTGCTTTGTTTTGCCAGCAGAGCCAGGAGAGGGAGTGACAAAGTTTCAAGGGAAATCTACCCGGGGAAGGGATGGGGTAACACCAGAAGAGAATTCAAGCTCAGGAAAAGTATTTGTCAAAACTGTCCTTAATTTTTGTTAGTTTCTTTCACAGTCCAAATGTATTACTGGTGCCTAACTTGTACACTTCCACTGCAAGTCAAATTAGAGCAGGAATGATATCAATATAGTCTTACAGTCCATTAAATTACTCACTCCAAGAATGTGCACTCGTCCATAATATGCACTAAATTTGTGACTCAAGTTGAACAGGAAACAACAGATCTAAAAGAGGTTGAACACAAAACAGTAAATTACAAATAAAAACGACAATGCAGATATCAACCAAAAGATTGTAGAGAAACATAATATTATTTGTTAAACAATGGTTCTGTCAAAATTGTTCACAGCATAATAGATGCATGTGCTTGTGTTTATATGTACGTTCCCATAACAAATGAACAAGCAGAAGTTTGTTCTGACAGGTTACATACTTTGGCTGAATATGGTTATAGCTTTCCAAATTATGTTACCACCAGGGCTAATTTGTATCACCTTCACATTCACCTGTGAAACAGGTTTAGTTACTGTGAATGAGGTACAATGTATAACTGGAGCCGCCATTATGTCTTACAGTTGGTTATTTAACACTTAAAGGTGAAAAGAAGACAATTATTGTTTTCCTGCACCAATTGACTAACATGAACAGTGATGTTAATTGACCTTATTTGTGTGGATGGTGACATTTTGTGACTTGGCTATGGTTGCTGGCACAGCATCCCTTACAATGGATGGAAAAGCCACAATATAGTTTAATGTTAACTCCCATTCTGCCTGTTGACAAGGATAGAGACAAGTGAACATTGGACTAGTAAGAGACTTTATAGTTTGTCATTCAAATGTACCTCAGTCTTCTCCATTGCTTAATAATCCATCATTACTCAGGGCTTCTTGGCTTAATGTAAGTTACAGTATAGACCCTATTCAAAAATGGCTCCCAATGAAAAATTAATTAGCCCAACTAACCTCATTTTTGAGTTGATAATTCAAAAGAATTTTTACTCTCAAACTAGGTTTGTTGGGCTAATTTAAATGCATACAAAAGAATGTTAAATTGGCATCCATTTATGAATAGGGTCTATTGGCCTTTATCTTACTGGTCTATTAACTTGACTTATGGTTTTCTTCAATTTGACAGTAATTTGAACATCACCCAAAACAACTAACAGATCTTTAGCATCTTAAGTTTCCCTTTATCAGATCTGGCTTTTGCTCAATATTGATCTTTGACAATAAATAGTGGGACTTCTGCTAATTAATAAAAACCTTTCTCTAACTGTTTATTTTGAGGCAAATCAAATCAAATCAAATCAAATTTATTTATTTATTTATTAAACTCAGTTCAGTTACATGTAACTTTTGTACATAGATTACACTATAAACAGATCATCACATCAAAAATAAAGAATAAAAATAACAATGACTTAATAGTGAGTGAGTTAGGATCATCTAAATAGCAAAGGTAAGAGTGGATACTCCTAATAGAATACAGTTACACAAAGTGTAAAAGGAAGTTCTTGAAGATAAAAAGTACTTCTTCATGTGCTAGGCTTTAATTAATAAGTATAATTGTCAAGCATAGAGTTCTTAAGGGTTTTATAAAGATTGAAAGAGAAGTTGACCTGATAACATTTATTGGCAGGGAATTCCAAAGGTGAGAAACAGAAAATTTTAGGGCGTGTAATCCATATATGATGGTGTCCACTTAATTAACATAGAGGTTTCCACCACATGATTGCATGTATTTCTCATCAAACAAAACTTACTTGATCATGCAAGAGATTAAAATCCACATCATTTACAGGTGGGAGGGCTGGATAAATACCTGTATAACAAGAGAACTGTTTGTTTATTTGTTAATAGAAGATAAAGGTGTGGTACATGTAGGGCTTGTGGACTAGAGGTTTCTTAAAGTGGGTTTCACCCTCGTCCATTTAACCGAGACACATTAATACTGAAGTTGTTGTTGTTGAAAGTTTGAGAAATGCATATTGGCTCAAACTCACTTAGATTTACATCTGTTAGGTAAAAGGACTGAGTAGATTGTAATGAAACAGGTATTTTTAGGCTTTGAAACTGAATCACTATAATTTTATAGGAAGTGTTTATCTCACCTTTGTGGACATTTTCCTCAAAGTTTTGAAAAAGTTTAGCAAGTCTTGCATAATTGTACAAAACAAAGGTGGCCTGCCTGAATTCTCTTGAAGTTTCACACAAGTCAATTTTCACCTAGAAATGCAAGATTGCAGGAAAAATTCAATTAACTTTTTTTTCTCAATCAATTGACACTGAGTGACATGTGTGAAATAAGAAACATAAGAATTGCAATGGTCTGAAAACTGTTAAATAAATAACAGAGATTATATTAACTGATTTTGACAAAAATCTGCACTTATTAAAGGCATCAAAATTTGCTTATCTTATTAACTCATGTAAACGTTTGATGTCAGTTCTCAGGGTTTGTTGGTTTGTTAGTACTGAGATATAAAGGATCCAATATTCTTAGTTGAAGATTTATTTTTTACTCTTGTCATGTATTTCACAGTGCATGCATCACACTGAAAAAATAAATTTTATATTAATTTGTTATGCAAAATAATACGAATTTTATTATTTTGAAAATTTAAAGACTCTTATAAAGCTTCATGAAGTTGTAGAATCTCCATGGTAACAATATTTAATATGATCTCTTTTCTACAGGATTAGGAAGTTTATACTCACTGATTACATTTTCAATGTTCATTACAAGCTGCAACCCCATGATACTCACTTCACTGTTAGGAGCTGCAGAGAGAATTTCTAGTTTGATAACAGCTATTGCCATTTCCCTGATTGATATGTCCCAGCCACGACCTGGGAATAGATAATGGAAAACAGATACACCATGTGTAATATTTCTTCCAGTGCTTGTACATGTACACTATGAATCTATCTGATGTCATTAAAAGGTTGGCACACATACCGTAAATCCTCAAATTAGCGCCCCCCTCAAATAAGCGCCCCCTTCGAATAACCGCCCCTCCAATTGGCCAAAATTTAAATTAAGCGCCCCCCTCCCCCCCATTTTGTGGATGAGTAATGAGACAGCAAAGGATATTGTTCATTGCTTCAGTTTGTGACCACATGAATTTCTAACCGTGCCACGATTTAAACTTTAGGATCAGCTTTTTGTGTCGCTAAACAGCTTATGTTGTTGTTTACATCCAGATGATGTATTTAAAAAATGATCATGTCAGGCTACGATTTGGGAAAAACTAAATAAGCGCCCGCCCTTGATTAATTGCCCCCCTCAAATAAGCACCCCACGTCTTCTCCTAAATTTGAAATAAGCACCCCTGGCGCTAATTCGAGGATTTATGGTAAGGGGACAAGTCTCCAAGAAATAATAAAATTAAATAAATAACAATATTTAGAGAGAAGCCACATCAGCCTTAGCTGGTTTTCATGCAGGTCCGCTATCCTGGGTTTTGTGGAGGGAGGAAAACCAGAGAAGTTAGAGAACCCGGAGAAAAACCCTCGGAACAAGGCAAGAACCAACAACAAACTCAACCCACATGTGGCACCAAGCCGAAATTCAACGCAGGCCACATTGGTGGGAGATCAGCGCTCTCACCACTGCGCCAAACAGTTCACACAAAAGGTTTCGAGAGACAAGCCCACGGTATTTGTAAGCTTATGAGAAATTTCCTACAGTCTGTTTACGTAAGTAAAAGCAATAACATCTACATGGGTTTGAGTGTGACATATCAATCAAACTTTGATTTAATTTCATACCTTCTACTTTATCTCCATATTTCAGAATGTAAGATTCTCTTAGCTGTTTTTTACGTACGCTATCAAAAAATATAAATAAACAACCATTGTAACTTTCAACTGTACCATAAAATCCCACGTTAAAGTCCTGGGCTTATATAACTTCATAAGGGGATTTGGGTGGGCTTATAAACAGGGGGGCTTGGAAAACGAGATAAAACATATCAGAGAAATGAATTAAAGCTAACATACCATTATATTTAAAGCTATTACCTTATTACCCTATTATTACCCTATCTGCCTCTAACTTTCAATTAAAAATTTTAATCTTTGTAAAGAAATGCAAAGGGAATGCACTTATACATTAGATGGGCTTATATCCGGCGGAACTTATATCCGGAATAATACCTTTGTTAGCAAATAGAAGGGCTTTTATTCGGGGAAGGGGGGCTTTAACATGGGATTTTACGATATGTGAGTTAAATTATGGTTGGCTGCTCAATAGGGGTAAGGAGAATAGAACCCCTCATCGGGATGACCAAAAGGTGGCCATGGCCACCTACACTGTAATAGCAGTGGCTTGTTAATAGGTTTTTTTACAGTATTTTACTGACAATTTTGTGACTTCAGTAACTGGCTGCTTAATAAGGGGTGACCACTTAATAGAGATTCAACTGCATCATTAAATAGAAATTGTCCCGATGTGTTAAAATCATCCCAGCTACATGTAGTTTTAAGAGACTTTTATAAATCAAGCTGTAAGCTTAGGAGAATTCACATTTTCAAACTGGAGTCCAATTATATCATGCTATGATGCTATGCTAAAGAAATAAACCCTCTGCACCTTAGAAGATCCATGGCATCAAGATGTTCTTGGATTTTTTCTGTGCCATTATACACTGATACCAAACCATGTGTCAGGTAAAACTGTATGTCAACGAACAAAATAGCCAATGTTAGTTAGAAAACAAATGTCAGAATTTTTCATTGAAAGTAAGTACTGCTTGAGAAGAAAATTTGTGCGGTTTTTTCTGCAAAAGTAGTTACTAAGCAAACCATGCGTGCTTGTGCCTGTTTTAGATTAGATAGTTAGGATCCAAAAATCTTTCAGTGTCACAGCAAATATTTACCAAAAAATAACAATGATATACTGTAAGTTCAAAATGATGTTACTAGACATAATAACCACTCAGTATTTATTTTTCATTTGTAGTTAAGACCAGGCAGATTATACATGTATGAATCAATCAATCAGTCAACCTTTAATTTAAATTGATAGTTTTCAAAACTACAAAGCTCATGGGATTGTTTAACAAAGGATCTAATGCACTAATGGACTCATAAACAGACAACCAGTAAAATTTGTAAGTAGTTTCAGTAGTGCTTTGTCGTGTGTTGATAAAAAAAAACCCAGTAAATTTAGCTAGGTAAGTTAAAAACACTTAACATTGCACTGTTCCCAGTAAGTTACCTTACAGTTAAGAACTACAAATACAACATTAGTTTGCGTAGTACAAGTCCAACAGCCAGAGCACAGTCTATTACTTCCTCCCATTTTATCAGTATTGGCTTTGTATCTGTTTTTTCATGAAACATTTCCTTGTATAAGAGATACCTTTGAATCGTCATTTGAGATACCCTTAAAACCCCAATCTACACACTTCTATAACACAATTTGGTATGTGTGCACATGCCTGTTTCCTAGTCAGCAGACTTGTAGATATCATAAGCCACACATTGCTGATTTGCTGTTGAATAAATTTTCTTCTACAGCTTGTAACATGGAGCACCATATCTGCATTTGCTGCCTGATGACATGGAAATAACGGTGGGACAGTTAAGTAATGTCATAGTACAACAATAGACCTGCTAACATTTCTGGAGCCACAGCTTTGAAATGTTTATTCTGGAGATCCAAAAGATTTTCAAGGATACTTCAAAGATTTCCTCAGATATCTTTGTCTTAGTTCCAGGATATGTTTTGCAAAACATAACAACATTGCCAGCTTGAAATTAGGGAATTGAGGAAAGTGCACTATCCTTTACTTGTATTGGCTTGAGTTTCTATATTATTAATTTTTTACAAAAGTGTGCCATTAAGGCTGTAATAGTTCCAAAAACTTCAGTTAGGCATGAGACATTGATTACTAGGCATGAGAAGTCTTAAGATCAAAGTTTTTAACCCGAATACATGAGACTGATGAGACAGGTAAACAATAAATTAAAAAATATGTCTTGATCCCATTCCCAACAAATGTGAAACTACCTTACATTTTTTCCAGCTAAATCCAGCTTTGCCACATCTTTAAGAAGTGAAGTTGACAGGGTAACTAGAAAAAATGTGGGCCGTTGAAAATTAAATAGTTGGCATTGTTGGCAAAACCTTTTGAGAAAGTTTTACGGCACAAGCAGTTAAATGCAGTTCATGGAGTGTGACATGCAAACCTCGGAAACAGTTTGTTGTTCTACCTAATTATGTTACAATCCTGTCAAATTATATGTTTGGCACCTACAGCTCTAGATCAGGTGAGATCCTTGAATGTTTTATTGTGTCAAGTGTGGCGAACGACTGTCTAGTCTTATCACAGTATGACCTGCATCATGGCATCTTTCTATTGGTTACACATCAAAGTGAACTCACACAGAACAGGGACATTAACAAAGATTTGACCATAACACACTGTAATGAGCAGCTGGTTTCCCAGTACTACAAATAAAATGTTTACAGTACTTTACTCTTGATTGTGACAAGAAAGAAATTCCATACCTTTTGATCGACTCCCAACAGCTGTCAAACCTCAGACAAAGAAAAAAAATCGAACTAGCAAATCGGCATATAATTTCAGGAAAAAGATTAACATGCTATTCACAGGATTTGTGAGCTAATATTGCATGTTTATCATGTGCTTACAATATAATACATTTTATTGATTCTCCCAAAAGGGTTTTTCAGAATTTATTTACATGAAGTAAAAAGGAAATACAATGTAAGATAAATTCAAAATGTCTAATAACATTCATATTAAAAACATGTGATGGATGACTTATAAAACTTTAAACTTGAGTAAACCTATTAGATTATCACTACATCCTACTTAAATCTACATGCATCTTACTTGCCACATTTCACTTCCCGCACTCTTCTTGAAATGCAGAACTGAGTGCAAGTTCTTAGTTGCAACAGAAAGATTATTCCAAGTTTTAAGTGCCCTACACTGTATAATGGAAGCCATGTTGCACTGCTGATGTCCTACATATAGGTAAACTGAGATGGTCTTTATTTCTGGTGTTATATGAATGAGTTTCAGAGCGTTTGAAGAGGGTAGTAGATAAAGAGGTTGGGGCTAGAAAATATATTTATAAATCATAGTAACGTCACGTACGTTCAGAAGTTCTTCAATGGTGAGCCATCCAAGATCATTTTGAATGGATGAAATATGATCCTTTATAACCCTTGATAATTCTAGACATATTCAAAGGTAATATATTTTAAGAACAAAACTAAAATCGCATGCTACTGGATTGTATTATGAATGTGTTCCTCACCTTCAAACTGTGTATTATCTTTAAGAAACTCCTCCCCATCCAAAATAATTCCATCAACATTCAAATCAGAGTCTTGACAGCTGCAATTATCTTCACAATCACAATTACAATTCGGTACATTGTTTGCAACTTGATCTCTAGTCTCAATATTTATTGAGACTGCTGACTCATGACTTTGTTTTGCATATTTGCAGCTTTTTAAGAGTTTGTGAAGTTCTTTAGCGTTTTCATCGAGTTCTTTATCTGTCCACATATTGGTTTTAGTTGGAGTGCAACATGATGTAGAAAAGAGATGACATGTTTCTTGCATATTTTGATTGTTTCTGAGTTCAAATTCATGTACAGTTTGGTCTGTGCTGCCTGGAATTGATTTCACCTCAGCCCTACAAACCAAATTAGAGAATGCTTCAAATTTATAGACATCTGCACCCTTTGACAAGGATACAATGTAAGTAATCTGTTACAAAACAAATGAACTGTTGGGAAAATATATCACTGATGAGTGGAAGAATCAGCAATATATCCTATTTTAAAACACAGTCATGGATAACTGTCTTGTATTCAGATTCTAACCGATTACTCAGAGAGAGAAAGAGAAAGAGTATCTAAAATTATTCCTAAATAAATATTTCTGTGTTTCAGTATAAATACTGCCTTTCATATTATTAACTGGTCAATATACTACTACCAAGCAATTTTACGGTAAGTTATTTACTAATACCAGGTCTGAGTCAAGAGGTAAAAATTGGGCATACGGATAGTCAGCTGTATCTATTTAATGAAAGAGAACAGATAATTGATATCCGGAAAGTAACTGAGCAAAAAGGGTTTTATGGATGATCAATTTGTCTAATGTCCACCCTCAGATTTAATCCCTGTTATATTATTAATGTACATTGCACTACACAATTATATTGAGTACAGAAATAAGCTGAAATGAAGACCCACTGTATATATAATGTTTATAATAAATTAGCACATGACAAGTAGTTATTAAAACACAACATACCTATTAGCATTTAGAAGCTGCTTGGTGTGTTCACAAATAAGGGCTGTTCTTAGATGATCAAGACTTAAATGATCTTGATCCTTATCAAGTGAACTTAATAACACAGAAGGATTCAATAGCACACCCTGAGAGTTTTGTCCAATTGATTTTCCATACTGGTCTGCTTTACTTATAACATTGTGAAGTGCAGCTCTGGTAACATCAGTCTTTTTTAGAGTCAGTAGAAGATGACCTCCACTCGTCAATTGACAGTGTTGTACAAACTGAATTGTTGATATACGCTCAATGATCTCCTGACAGAGTCTTTCAAATTCAGCCTAAAAATACCAAGCATATAACATAGAACCTTTAAACTAATACTGACTGAACAATATAATATATTATAAAATTGTAAAAACTCGATATTTCTATCCCTTTAGGCCACTGACAAACAAGTAGCTCTTGCAAGGAGGTTATTCTGCTCCCAGTCCTTAATATAAGACTAAAAAGTTTGTGTTGTCCGATTATATAGTTGGCGTACTGATCTAATATAGGCACAATGTTCCTGTTTATGTTTAATAAGCACTTACTATTAAATTTTATCATAGATCCTAATAAACTGCTTTATTTTATGTTCTAATAACATATTGATACTTTTTTGATACAATTATCAATGGCAATCAGTGTTTCAGCCAGAAAATTTAACTTGAGGGCCAAAGTGGCCCCTGAAGATCTTTTTTAGGGGCCAATTTTTTAGGAAAGGGGCCACTAAAATTGAAAGCTACAGAAGGAAAAAATGCATCAGGGTACCAAGGAAAATAAAGCAGTTTATTAGGATCTATGACAAAATTTAATAGTAAGTGCTTTTTGAAAGGTTTCTACTCAATAAAGTTTCTTTTGAATCAGATACTAGTATGAAGGATCCGTGCATTACAAGAGAACAATTCTTAGGCATACATGACGTAGTCAATGATCAAGGGCTTGTAATGCACTATAGGGCGATTTCACAGACAGTCAGCCATTTGAAAGTGTTCCGATATCAGAGAATCAATACAGCAAAGCAAAAGGACGGATTGACTTCTTTTCTTATGCTGAATGTTTTAGAAGCAAAGATCTTTCAATATGATTTTTCTAGAAGGACATAATGTGTGACAAAATAACCGTTACTGATAGTCAACACAGAGAAATGTAGTCGCCATTATGCCGTAATATGGCGACTAAACCAGAATTTTTGGTCGTCAAGGATGAACTGCTTGTTACATTGACGATCATATAGATCACAATTTCAAGCCCTGGGATGGCTTTTAAAATATTATGCCTGTGTTAAGCCTGCAGTCTTGTAAAAGGAAAGGGCCAAATTGGCCCTTTTTTCATTTTTCTGGGGGCCATCTCTGATTGTAACACGGGATTCCCGCAATAGCGCACTCTGGAAGAAACACTGGGCAATTCAGTTTGAGTCTCAAGCAATGCACAAATCAAAATTTACTCTATAAAAAAGATCATCTATTGATGTGATGCCCCCTTAGAAACAACCTGATTTTTAGTTACCCTACTTAAGGGTAAGCCTCCATAATTTTAGAGAAAATTGCCCTCATAAATTATCCCATTAGTGCTGCAACGATACACCAATGCACCAGTGAATCGCAATATTTTTTGTAACAATACGAATATCAATATTATGACAAGATATCACGATATTATAATATTGTGATTCTTCATGTATTAAAAATTCAACATTCAGAAATAACTGTCTTTTATGACTCTTTACCCAAGTCCAAGCCCTTTCAGGGTTATTTATAAAACAAAGAGACCCAGGAAAGGGAAAAAAACTTCCATCTTTGCTTTGTATTGCTTTGCGTTCTTCTGGTCATATATCTGTCAAGATGGCAAACACAAGAGCAGGTGCAGTTCTAATTAATTGTCAGCTGACACAGTCTTGTGCGCCCATGGACAAAACACATTGGTTCGTCTGTTCTTTGCAGCTCTTCTTCACCTGTCAGTCGTATGTAATGATGTATCGTATCATGTATCATATTGTGACAGTTGTATTGAGATGTGTATTGTATTGTGAGAAATTGTATTGTTGCAGCCTTATATCCCATATCCTCTATCCCATACTCCAACTCCCATTTAGAAAACAGCCCTAAGAAAATACACTTGTCGATTGGTTAAAAATCTTGTTTCTATTTAACAAATTGACATCAGTTTTTATGCGTCTGTCCTCTTATTGGTGATAAATTACATCATAACATTGTCAAAGTAGCTGTGGAACCATGAGCCACAAGCGAATGCTTCCGCAGTAAACTTTGACAATGTTATGATGAAATTTATCATCAATATGAGGACAGATGCATAAAAAAACTGACGTTAATTTGTTTTTTACAATAACAAGACCCCAAAATGGTCAAATGCTGGGAATGAGGGGAAAAGACGCCATAAACTTGCTGTAAACAAAGATAAGTGAATGACACGAACATTGTCAATAGCTTTTCTTGCTTTTTGATTGGCTACTTAAAAAAGTCCATAAAATCTCATTGGTTAAAAAGTTGACAGTTTGACAACTAAAAGTTGAACTTGAAAGCTGGCATAAATTAAAATTTTATCTGTCTGTACTCTTATTGATGATAGAAATGAGCCAATCAGTGTGCAAGAAATTAGACAGTTATTGAAAAAACTTGACAGAAACACAGAACAAGCATGAGCTGTTGACGTAATGATGGCGAAAGCAAAGAGAATTTAAATTTTGATGACCAAAGTAAACAAGTTGCTTTCCTTTTTTTGTCGTGGTGTTTTCTAAAAGAAATAGAAAACATGTTCTCTGTGTTTCTATGGAGTTATAGAAACACTCATAAAAGCTTGCGAGAATTCGAAAAAGCTGTGGAAACACTCACCTCCTACAGCATTTCTCGTTCTCCCAAACTTTCAAGAGTGTTTCCATTAAGCAATTAGATTATGAAAATTGGGGAATATCCTTGGATATTCCTCAGTTTTAGCTGGGCAATATTCAGTCATTTGACGCGTTTAGACCAATCGCGCATGAGCGAAAACATTTAATGGATTATAATGGCTCATAACCCATGATGGCTAGGCCAATGAATTTAACTCTCAAATTGCATTATCCAATGATCAAGTTTTTAATAATGTCGAATATACACGGCTTTCCTGTATTCTGATTGGCTGTATTTTCTATGGCATGGTATAAGTAAATAAATGACTTCACTCAAACAAGGCCAACTGAATAAAAACATTTTGTCTGAGCTGTGGTCCCACTTTTCAGCTTATCAAAAGAATGTATCAAATTATTAATAACTGGTTATTGACTTATTCCGCAGCTGTTATCCTCCGCTTCTTCTAAAGAGCAATATAAAGAGCTGATAAACCTTTACAAGTAAGCTTACATGTAAGACTTAAGGAGTTAAGCCTTTTACCTTGTTGTCGTTCATAACATCACCGAGACAGGTTCGTACAAAGGCAGGAATGATTAAATCTCCATTTAAAAGTTTCTTATTGAACTTTAAAGAAAACGAATCCAGTTTTCTTTGATCTAGCCAACTGACTGTTCTCAAAGCTTCACAGAACAAACGTTTTAAGTAAGGGAATAGATCATTATCGTAAACAGTTCTCACGCTCACGTCCGCCATATTGCCAAAAAAGGCCACCTCTCCTTGTATAGAAACTGAAAGAGACTGGGACAAAAGTGCCGCGTGCGTGTAACGCGCGTGTATGCAAACGTCTCGGCCTGTGTTACTACATGTATGTTCCGTGTATACGGAAATTTAACTGCTTATCGTTATATCAACCTCGTGCGCCGACTGTCAATTTAGACTGTCAAACATGGTACTAGAGACCTTTATTGGTAAGGTTTTCATTAAAGAAACAACGTTTACAATCAATTGATTTTTCGAGAAATATTTGCTGTAAAATGAACGGTCACTTAGAGACTACGTCCTATTAAAATGCATGAAAAAAGAACTGCGAATAAAAGATACAAATGCTCACGAAATATAAGACCAATTTTAAAAACGTGTTTTAAAAAGTTTAGATCAATGAATTACAATGATTTTGATGATAAGAAAATCCCGCAAAATTATTTTGTTCTTCTCAGAACTTTAATTAAGGACCAATCAGCCCTAATTTCCGGCTTCTAAGTTACAAAAGTTCCTTCTTTGCATCGGCTGTCGATCAAAATATGCAAATAAAATTCCCTTGAAGTTTAAGTTCTGATACATTAATCTTCACTAAGAAATAACGGCCAGGTTCAACTGGTACAAGCACGGGAAAGGTAAGATAAATAATCAGCGATATGAAGTAATTTACAGAGACACACCACGAAAGATATACAGTGGATATATCGCATCTACAGCCGTGCGGCCCACGACATTTGGAGAGCGGATGCTCTGAGCTGACTGGGATGCAGTTTTAATGGTAGTACATGTATTGAAGTAAATGCTGTCATTTCACTCATGTAACTGAAGCTTAATAACTGAATTTCGGTTAGTTGTATATCTACAGAATTCATGCACGCGGAGTATAAATAAAATAAATTGAATAAATCCTGGTTTTCAATGGCACAAGAATAAGCCGAATTAGTGAACACCCGAGGCGAAATTAGCAGAGGTACAACAAGTGCTACATGCATGTGAAATCTTTGTGCGCCCGTGGAGGAATTGTATCAGTAGAACGAGAACAAGCGAAGTTAGGTTGCTTTTATCACGGGGTTAGGTGTAGCATGCTTCCATAACAGAAATATATTCTTAGTATATTTATTGACTCATGCCGTATAGCGCAAAATTGATAGCACTTGATAGAAAACTGTCTCAAGAGAAACATACTGAGCTAAGATCAAAAAATTATCGATCACGCTTATTTGCTTTAGCTTATCCTTGAGTCGTCCACTTTTGAGAAACAGAACAGCCACACTTAATATCTGTAAAAATAACAATTAAGCGTAACGTGAAATGTTTTAATTACATTTTGTGTAACGTATGATAAATGCTTGCTCATAAACACTTGCGAACTGTAGCCGCAGTTACTCGACTGCGAGCAGATCCTCGCTCAATTTTTTTTGTTCAGGAGTTTCAACTAAAACTGAAAAAAATTATTTTAAATTTTGTAGATTCTTCTTTCCAGAAGTGGAAAGGAAATGTTTGCTCGAGGTCCAAAGTTATTCCGTCTGGTGTTAATAGCGGCTTGTTCGGTTGCTGTAGCGGTGATCTTAACCATGTGGCAAATAAATGGAATAACCGACAGGGTTTTGACAGGTATGTATCATAAACTCAAGAATATAATATTATTGGTAACCTTAGATGCTAACTTATCGGTGGTTAAAGCGAAATAAAAAATCGAAAAAAAAATCGCCAGAAATTTCATCTTCACGATCAGTCATACGACAAGGAAGACGGAGAGGCCACAAAGTGTAACATGCCTAGGCCCTTAAGGACGTTCGCACTAATTGTTTCTGCGCATCCTTACTGCGCACTCAAATTCACACGCCACGTCATGCGTGAGAGAGCTCGCTAAGTAAATAAATAAACAATGATAGGACAGATGGCCATTGCTATGGCTTTCCCTGGATTTAACGATCTTGGACGTTCGGTGACCCCTACTTTTCTATTTACAATTATCTCCACATTGTCCAAAAAGGAACAAAAAATCAATGTGGGAAGTTAAAAAAAATTCAAGATTTCTGTCCACGGGACATCGAATCCTGCCATCTTGCGGCTGCAAGGCGCGTGAAACTATCGTCGCTAAATGCGAACTTGTTCTTTAAGGAACCTCACCAGTTGACTAAACTCACTTAATAGGTCCACCTAAACAATATTGGGCAGAGCACATTTCTCTTCAAAGATCTAATTGCAATATTTTTGGGCTTACAGACACTGTGGCCTTATTCACTAATGAGGCCCGATTTTTTTCAGATTCAGGGTGTTCTTCCGTGCATGTTTTCTCTAAACAAAGTCGGTGACCCCCCATTTTTTTACATTTCTGACATAACTAACTCATCATCTTACAGTGCTAAAAGTCTCAGAAAAAAGTCAATGTTTGAAAAGTTTCGCGCGAACGTCCTTAAGTAAAGAAAATTGTGGTTACCGTGAGTGAGATTTAAAACTACTGATGTATAGTGGTGTGAGGCTTTTATTGATTAAAATGTATATGCTGGCAGATATCTTATTTACTTGAATTGCAACACCGATTGCAGAAATTGTAAGGATTTTTCGGAAATTACAATTCCTGTTTCAGATGGAACGAACCATGGGAGCATTGTCGGTGATTCCCACTCTGGAAGCAAGAAAAACGTAGAAGAGATCAAATCCTTAATTCAAATCCGCGACAAGGGTAAGAACGCTATTGAATTTAAAATTAATAATTCGAATTATTTTAGAATAATAAAGTACCAAATTCATCGGTAAACTGCGCAATATTAGATTGATTAGAAAGACAGACGGCAAAAGGCAGACGGACAGACAACCTTTCTTTAAGCACGATTAAAATCAAAGTTCAGTAGCTTGTGAAGTCGAGCATAATAGAGCGGTTTTCAATTGAGTGTCGTAAAACCAAAATCAAGCCAATAACTTACCAATTTAGACTACTCAGCCAATGTCAAACCACAGTAAAACCAAAGTAATTGCCTGATTACTTTCGACACTCAATTGAAAACTGCCCTAAAATTAAAATTAAATTAAATTGTTACACCTCTCAACCTTAGTAGGTTTTCTGATTGGACGAGAAGGTGTCACTCACTGTTGTTCGTCCTTCGTAGTCGAAGATGACCAAAGACATCTAGTTTGTTAATAAATTTCTACGGTGTGTCCGGAGGTGGCTGATGAGACCAATCCGGGCAAGGAAGCCTCTCCCACAGGAAGGGCAGAAGTGGGTAAGGGCTGTGCTATTAGTGCTAGTGGCTCTTTCCTTGCGTACTGCTCGCTTCTCGTCACTCACTAACTCCCTAGGGAAACAAAAACTTTCGACTCGCATGTGATCAGGTCGTGCACCTTGAAACCAATGAAATAATAATTTTTCTACTATTAAAATTTTCTTTTAGATAAAACGAACCCCAGTTTCAGCGGCGTGAGTGATTCACAACGCAAAAACAAGGAAGACGTTAAAAAGGATAATTCCACCCAACAAGAACACGACAATGGCAAGAATTTGAATTATTGCTGAATTTGTGTAATCAATTAATTGAAGTCTGAAAGTAATTTGCAGTGAATTGTGTGAATAGTCTATAAAGATAGCTCGTTTGATCTGGTCATAGGCTTGGATAGGGACTGAGCATAGATCAGAGGGTGTACACTCCTAGTTATGCACTGCTGGTGTTATTTCCGGGACCTTCATTTTCCGGGATTCTACGTTGACTGTTACAACAACATTGGCTCTATACAACTTGAAAATGTTTTGTTTTCCTACCTTTTGTAATTGTCTAATCGAAAGAGTCTTTTACATAATGTAACATATAAACCTAACGCTTTATTTAACCAAGGGCGCATGAACTTTTTTCGGTTCTAGCCGGTTTCAAAGAACAGCATATTTTCCGTGAAAAAATATAAATAAAACTAAGAAACGAAAGATGCTGGGTATCACCAAAACCAACTGCAAATACGTAAATCATCTTACATGTAACTGTAAAAAAATGTAAATTAATTCGGGGAAAAAAAGAAACAGAAAGAACTGTGACATTTTGCGGTGCTACTTTCGTTGTGTTGGGAGTACTCAAAAGCATTCCTCTGCAAAGAGGTTGCTCGGTTCTCAAATAATTCACGTAACGCTTCTATTTTATCTTTTACAGAGGAGCCTACTAGCGAAGAAGACAATAAAAACAGAGCTTATGATCACTTGACTACGTTGCTGTTGTTCGTTGGTTATTCACGTAGTCGACACAGCTTGGTGTCTTCTTTACTCGATGCTCATCCACACATGATAGTTGCCGACGAATCGTACGCGCTGAGAAAATGGATTTCAAACCCAGACTGGAAGACGGTTAACTCGAAGTATGATTTTTTTGATACCATGATGGGAAATTCAGTGCGGTCTTCTTTACATGGTCGAAGATCCCGCGAATCGAAAGGAGGCGTTACCAACCTCCAATTGTTTGGCTACAATGTTCCTGATCAATGGCAGGGAGCATACGATCGATATATTCAGGTATAATGCTATTACAGCATTGATGCATAAACGTACAAGGTACAGGTTTACGATCTGTGGAAGTCTTTTGAGTCATGGCTCGTGTTCGTTATATGCCCCTTATAAACCGTCAGTTTCAATTTAGTCCAGTATACCCCTGTAAAGTCATGATAACATTTTATTTCGAGTTAAAGAGATATTAGACGTACAATAGTATCTTTTTCTCAAGACTGTATAGTATGAACAGTCTACAATCAGTGACAAAAGACATTTCCCTTTTTAGAATCTCTTTCTATTATTTTTATTGCAATCGTGCCCAGTTTGCACCGCCCCCAATCAATGTAGGTATGCAGACTTACAACATTGAAAGTGGGAGTGGTGGAGGACTGGAGTACTAAGTTTGTATTTTGACAATGCGAAATGTTGGAACCACCTCAACAATTTTTGTCACCGATTCTAGCTTTGATAAAATTATCGTTTTGATATTCTCTGAATTTTTTTTTCATATAACAACCCTAAGGTCATTGGAGACAAGACAGCATGGGACACTGCAGTAGTGCTTCGTCTAAAAGGCACAGCCGCAATTTACGAGATGGAAGAGAAACTAGGAGTGAAAGTCAAGTTCATTCACGTTGTTAGAAATCCCTTTGACAATATTGCAACATTTGTTTTACGTCACAGAGATATCCAGGCAAGGGACGCTGATCCGAACATCAAGGTATCGTACTCAAATGACTACTTGCGCCCCAAATATCGAACTTTTTTAACTGAGTTACTCGCACACCATCCCAGTACAGCAGTTTTTTGAGTCTCTAATCTATCAATCTCCTGATCATTAAGATACACACTCTCATTCCACACCTAGTATTTGATAAGGCTTACCTATAGAGGCGTTGTAAGTACCAAGCCAAAGGCGAGTGTTTTAAAAATCTTTGGATCACTGAGTAGGCCGAGCGAAAATCCCCGGCAGGAAGAGGCACAATAGCGGGGAAGTGGAGGGGGTATGGCATGGGGAAAGAGAAAGCAGCAAGGTTTATCAAATCAATTGGGGTCTTAATTGAGAGTCTCTAGGCAACTGAACGAAGACAGGTCTAACAATAGGCTACAGTTTTTGTTTATTTTACCACTAAATAAGAAAGAAATAAGATTACCACTTATCACTGACTAATGATGTGGTAGAACTCTCAGCAGATTAATGCGAGTGAAATTCTGGATATAAAGATACAGCTTTACAATAACTGGGCAGAGGGAACTCACGTGGCACAGAAAACCTTCCCAGAAGACTTCATAAACGTTGTCAGCATGGATGTTGTGAAAAATCCAGCGGATTCACTCAGAAGAATATGCGATTTCCTCGATATCACGTGTGAAGAAAAATACATCCAGGATTGTGCAGCTATAGTAGATCCAGTCCCTTCAATCACCCGACATCGCATTGTGTGGACGGATGAACAGATAAACAGGGTGTATGCAATGATGAAGAAGTTTCCCTTTTATGACAGGTTTACATTTGAAGACGAATGAATAACTCCTTATCATAATGATAGGGACAAAAATACGTGCTTCTTTACGTGAGGGCGGCGTTCAGGTGGGGGGGGGGGGGGAGTCTAGTCCCTGAACTCTTCCTGTCCCGTCCTATATAAGAGTTGAAACCACGCGGGATAAATTGTAATATATATGTAATTAACTGGCAACCTGGCATTTTTGACTATTTCAGGTTGTCAGTTACCTTTATTTTAATTTAATTATTATACTACTATGTAATTTAATTTATATGAAAAAAATAAGGGAGAAATAAATAAAGTTGTTGTTAGAGAGACTGTCTTTTCTACTGCCTGGAATGAACCCCTATTTAGAGCGCGCGGAGAAGAGAGAGTTCAGGGACTGGACTACAAGGAGGGACGGGGGGTGGTAAGGCAGAGTAGAGCTATCCTGCTTCCTGAGCTAAGCTCCTCTTTCTCGTTGAGAAGTGCAGTGCTTGATATCGAGACCGAGATTACTAGTGCTTTTACTTGGGGAGGGCGCTTAATTGAGGGAGGCGCTGTTTTGAGTAAATAGGGTAATAAAAACTGCATGACTGAAGCGTACATTTAATCAAAATCTAATGAAATCAATTTATTGAGGTCAAAACGTGGGATGAGGTTTCCCTCCATATTCGAGCAAGAGGCTGATGCATAAAACTCTTGACAATGAACGAAAAATCAAAAGGATTAATTATATTAAAATTAATTTAAGTAAATTCGGAATTGATCCCGGAGTCTAATAAACCGCTTATTTCAAATCTAAGTTTATCCTTATTGTCTCATTTTCTTTTAAGACAACAAATGTAAACATTATTTTATTTAAGAACAAAGCAGGAACCCATGACCATGGCTCCTGAAATATAATAATTCTTCAGCCACCACTTTTTTCGCAAAATATTTCTGTAGTAAGCGTTTGCACGCTTTGAAAGTCAAAGTTATTCGCTTTCGTTTTAACAATTTACATGTAGTCCCAACAGTGATCAACTTATATTTTCTTATGGTGGTCACCCAGCTATTTTGGATCTTTGGTTATTTTGGGTAACCAGTTACTGTGGGTACTTTTAATTTATATATTAAATTCTACAGTAAAAAAAAAGTTGTCTTGTCTTGTCTTCTTTATACAATAGTTCTGATAAATAATTACGTCAAATGCCTAAGCCCAAGCCTTGTTTGCGCGCGATTTCCTCAATCCTTTGGTACCTTAAGCTTCGTGTTGTTTTCGCGTAGATTTTCTTTTCATATTTACTTTGGCAATTCGCTGACGATAAATTTGCAAATTGCATTTTCAAAGCCTAACGTCAACGTGGAAAAAGTTCAATAGAAAATACTTCCGCACGGATAGAAGAACATTAAGAAAATCTTTCCCTGAGAGAATGATATAGACGTCACGTGAACTTCTCCAAATCGATCATTAACAAATATGGCATAAGGAGGAAGAATTCGTAAATGCTTAGGTGGCTCTGATGAACCTCCTTTGATAGATATATTGACTAGAATATCAAACTACTTTGTACAATTCATTTGGATCTCTTATTACAACTCTTAAATGTTATTAGGAACTAACCACCTTTACAGAGAGGTTAGAAGTTTTTTTATTATTATTTTAATTAATTAATGTTTTCTTTGAACATACATAATAAAATGTGATATATCAACTCAAAATTATACTAAGATCTTAATGTGCTTTTTAAGTGGTACGTTAAAAGCCCAAATAACGTCGCCTATAGTTCTCTATTACTATTACTATTACTATTAAGTGTCAAATGGTTTAGTACTAAGCTGAAAGCAAAATATTAAATTCTTGGCTAAATAAAAAATCTTTTAGTGTGAGTGTGTGATGATCAGGTTTCATAAGAAACCGAGAAATACATACTAGACAATGTGTTCTATTACACGAGAGTTACACGATTGTCTCAGCCATGTCATCCTCAGCTTTACTTAGAACTTGCCTATTGCCTTCACTGTCAATTGAAGACAGTGGAAACGAAGAGCGCCGTGATCGCTGCTTTTTAAACAGAGACTTGAGGGCGGTGGTGAAATCTCGTCTAAAAAACGTATACAACACAGGATTTATGATAGAGGTAGTATACCTAACGAGAACAAACACTTTAGTTGCAATTTCCATTCCTTTCATTTCAGTGCCGTATACCTCGGTTACCTTATACAGTAACGTCAAAATGAACCATGGCAACCAACATACAAGGAAGATAGTTGCCATGAAAGCGAACAAAATCAAGCATCTTCTTTCTAGAACAGCTTGTCGACTAAAATGTGACCTCGAGATAATGCTCCTATTCACTTTGCCACGATTGGAAATTGATTTGAAAATAAGCACAAAGGCAGAGATCATAAATGTATACGGCAACAGGAAAACTGCCACGAGGCAGAATATGACGTGCCCTAGTGTTAATTTCCCTTTCGTTTCTGTATCCTCCATGTAAACCCAAGCAAAGGGAATGAAAGCCACAATGAAAGACACCACCCAAACAACTTGAAGCACTTTAAAAACTTTTTTCCTGCTCATCAATCGATGCTTCACTGGCCAAATTATGGACAGATATTTCTCTGTAGTTGCAGCTAGTACGTGATAGGAAGCTGATGTGGCCGTAAAATTGTTCAGCGCGCTCACCAGCTCAACCATGTAATATTGAAACTTGGACGAGTAAGGGATGACCGGTGTGAACGCGACTATAATGAACAAGGGGATATTGATGACTCCGGTGATGAAGTCAGAAGCTGCCAAACTGAAAAGAACGTAGTTTGCTGGTGTGCGGAGTTGTGTTCTTTTCACAAATGAAACAAGCACCAATCCGTTCGCAACGATAATCAGAAATGCAACAGGAACTAATTGAGCAATTGCATCGCCGTTGATGTCGTCTTTGGAATGTGGGGACGCTGTCGAGTTGGTGTTGTTCGACATCTTATCTCTGGTTCGATGATTTTTCTTGGTCCACACATGAGAAGAGTCGAATGTGAACTAAAATTACAATTACAATCTTCTTTTATACAAATTGCGCCTTCGAAGCAAAAACTCCATTAACGTAACAATATACTCCCAATTTATTTTCAAGTGACTATGAAATTCACCCTTTTAAAAGGTCTCTAAGAATCCTCTCAAGGCGCCGGATTTTTGATGTAATTAAATCGCAGCCATTTACCATCGAAAGAACCGTGCCATTGTATTGCGCATATTTAAAACAGAAAGAAACAGATATAAAAGTTTCGTGGGATAAATGATTTTTCTTAATCGGGGAGCTTACGCCGTTTCCTTTTTTCATACACTTTTGTGAAACTGAACTACATACGTACATACATAATCTTTATTTAAGTACGGTAAAAAAATTTCGTCAGGTTAAAACTACCTAACCCATTTAATGTCTAATGTCTAATATAATAAAAATAATTAAATAGAAATCCTGCTTTCCACGAATGCCGTGCCTTTTACATCTCCTTTGAGCAGACGTTTAATATTCCTCAGGGACTCTGCTTCCCTTAAGTCGCAAAGGCGGCTGGTCCAAAGAATGGAATCACAATTTTATGATAGTTTGTGCGCGGCAATGGAACATTTAGTTTACTCTCAGAGTCCCTTAAGCTATATGCGGTTTCTGGCCGCTCGAATTTAGAACTGCGATATTCTGGAGCCATCCCGTGCAGAGAGTTGTAAACCGCCTTAGCTCTTTGAATTTGCTGCTGGCATGCTAAATTTTTCCACCCGAGAAGTTTGAACAGGTGTCCAGCAACTACGTCATAGTTTGAGTAGGTCAAAACACGGGCTGCTCTATTTTGTAACTAGACAAGTAAAGGATTCGTCGCGTGTTACATACCTTGAAATTGTTAAAATATCAATGTCACTGCTTCCTTGCTAAATGGAATCAATCAGCCGGCTACATTGGGGTGTAAGCCACTTACAATTAATGTCGCTCTAGAATTCAAGTGCTTGGACTAAGCACTTTGGAGTTGTTGTTTAGCAAAGCGCCGTTTAAAAGTATTTTTCATGGGCTTAAAAGTACTCTCATGTGCAGCCCTCATTCGGCACCAGCACTTAATCGAGGGAAGCTCTTTTCCATGTAAATACCGTACTTAAAGCTGACTGAAAGCGAACCGATGGAAAAAATTCATTTTATTTGACGATGGTGTCTGATAAATCATGTAATTCGAGGAAGAGTGTTTATTTTCTCATACTACTCTGATGACATTAAGGCTACTGTTGCTTTTACGAACAAAAAATAACCCTGAGGCCTTTCTAGAACGTTTTTACACTTTAATGTTCGGTGTTAATTTCCGTACAGAAGTCACATTTGTCTTTTGATTAATGTCAGCTTCTCAGTTATAAATCCAACAGTAATAAACATAAAGTTTCTTCTGACAATGGCCGGATACAGATCCTCACACAGACAGGTGACGAACGTGAAGTAAACTTCAAAAATGTACGAAGAATTGATAGTTTGTAGCTAGAGCTGAATGTGTTAAACTGTCAAAGAGGAATAAAAACTGAGTAAGGCAATTCTTACCGCCCAAAGATGTTCGACGAATTATTGAATTGCTTTAGGCATAGTATACTTACAATGTTCACTCTGGAAAGTTCTGGAAAGGATAAAGGCTTTTATATATGTATAATTTTGCTAGGAGGTTGTAAATGTTCTTAAATTTTATTATTGTATTTCAGGCTTTTAATCTGTATAACTTTTAGATACAGGGCCCCTATGGAGACCAGCCTTGGAGCTGAATGTGCCACCCTGTTTAAATAAAGTTTACTTAACTTAACTTACTTTGCTATTGGATAATAAGAATCGTTTCAGTAGAACTTTAATAAGGCGTGTTTTCAATGAGCTCCATTAGGTAAATTGTTCAGTAAAAGCGCCAAAACTGAGCTTTTCCTTCAAGTATTTCTCTTAGAATTAAATAACAAGCAAGCTGTGATCGGTTTTCAAAACAAATCGAGGCCCTAGACAATGTCTTTTAACACAAATGAGTCAGACGATGTTCTCAGCAGTGTCATCCCCGTCTTTAGTTAAAACTTGCCTGTTGACATCACTGTCTCTCGAAAAGCGCTGTGATCGTTTCCTTTTAAACAGAGACTTGAGTGCCTTGTTGAAATCTCGTCTGAAAAACGTGTACAGTAGAGGATTTATGATAGAGGTAGCATACCTAACGAGCACAAACACGTGAGCTGCAATTTCCATATCTTCCAAATTGTCTTCTACCTTGTACATGAGCAACAAAATAAACCATGGCAACCAACATACAAGGAAGATTATTGCCATAGAAGCGAACAAAATTAAGCATCTTCTTTCTAGAGCAGCTTGTCGATTGAAATGTGACCTCGAGATAATGTTTCCTTCCGTCTTCCCCTGATTGGAAATTGATTTGAAAATAACCGCAAAGGCATAGATCATAAATGCATACGGCAACAGGAAAACTGCCACGAGACAGAATATGACATGCCCTAGTGTTAATTTCCTTTGCGTTTCTGTATCCTCCATGTTAACCCAAGCAAAGGGAATGAAAGCCACAATGAAAGACAAAACCCAAACAACTTGAAGCACTTTAAAAACTGTTTTCCTGGTTATCGATCGATGCTTCACTGGCCAGATTATCGACAGATATTTCTCCGTAGTTGCAGCTAGTATGTGATAACAAGCTGATATAGCTGTAAAATTGTTGACTACGCTCACCAGAAGAACCATATAATGAAGGTCTGACGGCCCGATAAGCAGTGTGAACGCGACTACGATGAACAAGGGAATATTGACGATTCCGGTGATGAAATCACAAGCAGCTAAACTGAAAAGGACGTAATTTGCTGGTGTGCGAAGTTGTGTCTTTTTCACAAATAAAACTAACACCAATCCATTGGCAAGGATAATCAGTAATGCAACAGGAACTAGCTCAGCTATTGCTTGAGTGTCAACGCTCAAGATGTCGTCTTGGGGATGTTGGGGCGCTGATGAGTTCGTATTGTTGAGCATCTTGATATCTGCCTGAATTATTTTTGGTTTGCTACACCTGCTACACCCTGCAAGATTTGAACAAGAAATAAAAATAGCCATCACATTTCCCTGTTATATTCCGTTTGGTTTTACGTCCGTAATTTTTATTTCGTACGTAATTCACCAATTACAAAGTAGCTGAAAGCCTTTCTGAAACGTTCGATTTTCCCTGAATTTAGTCGCAGCCAACAAGCTCTTTCAAATATGAGTGTATTTTAATATCGCACATTTAAAGTTTCCAAATGGATTAGCAGATAAACTCTCGGGATAAAAGTAATGTTGTAATTCGGAGTCAAGGCCTAAAAGTTTATTTTGTATGAGCATTTTAATTATACTAAAAGATTGGAAAAATAGACAAAGGGTAATCCCTTGCAGATCTTCAGTGGATAAGAAAGAACGCAGTAAAAATTATAAATTCATCTTCATATTTTCTTATCTCCACAGTCGTGATTGGTTGTTTAAGGCGCTACGTCACTGGTAGCGTATCCTTGAAAATTTATTCTAAAATTTAAGTATTCATTTAGTCTAAGATACAGAGCCACCCTTTCGAGTTTACTGCTTCCTCCTTGATTTGTACCACATTAAAAGTGACTCACATTTACCATACCCAAGCTTTTTAAAGAAGAAACAAAGAGAAAGGATAGATATAAGCCAAATTTCATTTCGCTAAGAGGAAAGTGCAGCTTTATATTCACAATAGCTAAGAGATAAATTGATGCCAAGACTGCGCATCTCAAAATTTCAACCCCTTAAAAATGAAATGGAGCGGAAAAGCTGAAAACAGATTTTAACATTTCAAAAACCTTAAATATTGAAATTACGCGGGAAAACTACGATAGACTGGTGATTTAAGTTAGGCTTTGGGATTGAGTATTTAGAATTCGTTTAAAAATTAAAATTAAACAAGTTTGCTGGCAATGGAAGCGAAAGTGTTGTGCCAATAATGTGTCAATGACTAATTGAGAATTCGAGCGAAAAGTGATCATTACGCCAGTTGCAACCGGGGCCAAGAAAATAATCTGGGGCTTCAAATGAGAGCTTTTTAAAATCTTTGACTTTGAACGTTGTTCGCTCATTTTATTAAGCTTCAAATGTTACCGGAACAAATTCTCCATAGATTGACGTTTTCAAATTTGTTGGAGCAGGTCAGAGTGGCGCCGGAATTAAATCAGAGTGCAAATTGTAAACAGCGCAAGCCACTGAATTAATATCATGGAACTCACAAACCCAGGTAGAGATTGAGAACTGTAACGTATTCAGCGCAATGTAAGGATAGGTTAAGAATGATATATCCGGGCTCATCCGACTGGAAGGAAAGAAAGGATCCAACAATAAAGCAAACTTACTTTGAAACTTTGTATCCACAGATCATTAGAGGTGTCGATTTCACTGAAGCCGTACGCGTTCAAACGAAGGATGTGCCGACAGATGAGTCGAAATTTGACCCAAGATAACGTTAAGAACATACCATTTTGCCTATCGACAGCTAAAATGACTCACCTTGTTAAACAAGCAAACATTTATGGAAGTAAAGGTGCGTCAAAGCTAACAATTAACAATGCCGACAATGGCCCCTGAGGCGAAACGTCGCCTACAAAACAAAAGGCGCTTAAGGGTTCACGTTAATTATTAACAAATGTGAATGTACTTCAGTTCCACACTGTCAACTCTCTTAACTGATTGACATACTCCTCTTTAAATTTCAGTTCGAAGAATTTAGTGGTAAATCAAAACAAATGCTTTCTTTGTTCTTGTCACCTGTCTACCGGAAAGTTATCGATTTTGTAACGAGAATTTAGATAGTGAACACTTCGTATTTTTTAAATAACTTTATAGGGCAAACACTTGTAGAGCTGTCAAAGTAAGATATGGACACTGGGTTTCTTATGAAGACGTGATTGATCACCGCAGTTATACAATCATGTCAATCATGTCGGAGATTCATATCTGTCTCCGCAGTTCAAATATATGATCTTTCATATATTTACTTTTATAGGATTTCTTATATATTACACTGACATGTACAGCGGTCATATTTTTCTCACTTTTCAAAAACAAACTCTGGATATAAGCTTTAGCGCCTTCGTGATTTAATTGGTGACACACAAAAATCTAATCGATTATGTACACGTGCTAGTCGTTGTGGAGTCTTCATTGTATTTTTCCAATACCATTTATAAAAGTATTAACTCTTATCGTGTCAAAATTTTCTATTAGCCAATCAGAAGCTGTGTATCCAGCCCTGATTTCCTACGATATCAAGTCACTGACCTGATATGGCTACGATATCGCATGGTCACTTAGCCGGATATGGGTACGGCAAAGTAAAAAAATGAGATTTTCTGGGTCAGATTCTGGATAAATCGCTGTTCGCCCTGACACGAACCGGATCGCACTGACATTGATTATTCTTAATATTTCTGGTAAAAAATTCAGAGGACACTGAAAGAGCAAAAATTCAATCAAAAAACCCAAGTTGATGTTATTGAGGCTCCTCAAAAAATCGAGAAACAAGCAAGATAGGCAACTGATAAAATTAACACCGAGAATATCAATAGGAAATAAATATTCCGGACTCCTTTGAACTGTTCAATGATACCTGTAGTTTCTCTTTCTCTAAATCAACAATTCCGGAGATAAGTCAATCGTTTGGAAATTTAGAGATGACACGAACTGACAAAAAGAAAAACAGAACGTTTGCTGTTCGCTAATTATCTCAGCTAGACGAAGTTACAATGCACAATATTCAATCTTATCTTGCTTGATAATTGGCTTCAAACGTAATATTCAAGGAGACAACGGCTTCGCCGCAACGAACGTTTCGTAATTAAAATCTCATACCTCTCTCTTATTGTGCGTTGATTCTTTCTGCTCCAAGTTTTCCTTAGAAACCTTCTGTTTGTTCTTTGTTACGGTTTCCTCGTTTTTCAGTTTATCAGTTATACCATGGCTCGAAAATGCACCTTACTTATTTGTATCTTGTCAATACACCATACTTCGCATAAACAAATTTTCGAGAAAAACCACCGTGCACTGAGCAAATCAGACAAACGCATAATCAGTTATCTTTTGTATTTATGACAATCTCTCAGTCACATCGTAATTAAATAATTTTAACGAACGTTTTTTTTTTTACAAACTGCTTCGAAGCCGACACAAAGAAGATTACCAAGTATTGTTGCACGGGCTTCATCAAGACCAAGAAACAGTAAGTTATTCAATTTTTGATATAGATTGGGCCAAAAAAGCCCGATCACCTTAACGGAAAAAAGAAACGAATTTAATTTCGTCTTTTAATTTGGTGCTGTTTGTTTTGTTACGTTATACGTTGATTGAACCGAAGAAGAAAAAGGAAAAGGGAAAAAAACGACGATTGTTTGTATCATTCCAGCCGGTAGTAATTATCTCGGCAGAACTTCTACTTTCTTAGCTTTCCAGGAAAGTGAAGGCTATTGTTTTCTTCGTGCGTTTGTTTTAGCGCGGTTTATTGTGATCAAGTAGATTTACTGGCAGCTGAAACAGTGGCGAAAATCAGCGAGCGCGCAGCTAAAATGATCTAAAAACATTTCAAGCAGCCCCTGAGACAATCCTACTGAGACAAGAATATTAATTATAAAATGCAGGGGCAACTTGCATTTTGGCCGAAATAGTGCTTACTCAGACGTTGAAAGAAGCAGAGACCGGGCTGTGCAGACTTTTTTTGACCTACTTGCACTTCATTTCCAAGAGCTTGCACGATATTTCAGTCCCAGGGACTTTAAACTAACTCGAGAAGACCTTGTTCTTCAATAAAATCGACAAGCGAAAAATACGCGAAAGATTGGTTGTGTGCATGCTGGCCGAAATATAGCTTACTCAGACACTGGAAAAATGCAGAGACCGGCTGCGCAAACTGATAATAATAATAATAATAATAATAATAATAATAATAATAATAATAATAATAATATTATAATAAGTAGTATTTTCTATGGAATATGTTAATTAATGTTATGATTTTTATACGAACTAGAGGTGATATAATTATGATAATTAGACAAACAGTTGACTGAAGAATAAAGACCTCATATTTAATGAATAATAATAATAACAATAATAATAATAATAATAATAATAAACAAGGGGTGTTTCTTGGCTTCCCTAGGCAACTTGTTGTTGCCCGGAGCCAATGACGAAACCAGCTTCAATATCATCAATAGCTGTGCGAATCTTTAATAATAATAATAATAATAATAATAATAATAATAATGACTTTATTATCGTGTCAGTTACATCTAGCAGTTTAGAATCCCCACTGCTAATGGGGGACATCTAACAAGACCTATCTAGATATAATATACAAAAAAGTCTTATAAGAGAAATTAAAATTATGAGTTAAAAAGATGGCAGCCACTAAATCCATCTAGGATGTTGCTTAGATCTAGCCTCCGTACGGGGGTCTTAAACTATTTGAGGGTCAGGGATAGGGCTAGGGTTTAGGGCCTATTTAGACTTGATTTCCAAGAGCTTGCACGATATTTCCGAGTTCCAGGGACTTTAAACTAACTCGAGAAAACCATGTGCGTCAGTGAGATCGACAAGCGAAAAATAATCGAAAGCTTGGTTGTGTGCTTGCTGGCCGAAATATAGCTTACTGAGACACTGGAAAGAAGCAGAGAAAGGCAGCGCAAACTTTGATTTCCACAGACTTAGGCCTAATTTCCAAGAGCTTGGACGATATTTTTGGAGTCCCAGAGACTTTAAACTAACTTGAAAAGACCTTTGCCCTCCAGTGAAATCGACAAGCGAAAAATAATCAAAAGCTTGGTTATGTGCATAGTGGCTGAAATATAGCTTACTCAGACACTGGAAAGAAGTAGCGACCGGGCTGCGCAAACGTTTTCTTTGACCTACTAGACTAGATTTCCAAGAGCTTGCACGATATTCCGAGTCCAGAGGACTTTAAACTAACTCGAGCAGACCTTGTTCTTCAGAGAAATCGACAAGCAAAAAATAATCCAAAGCTTGGGTAGGTGCATGTTGGACGAAACATAGTTTACTCAAACACTGGAAAGAAGTAGAGACCGGGGCTCCGCAAACGTTTGGTTTGACCTACTTAGACTTGATTTCCAAAACCTTGCACGATATTTCCGAGTTCCAGGGACTTTAAACTAACTCAAGAAGACTTTGTCCTTCAGTGAAATCGACAAGCGAAAAATAATCGAAAGCTTGGTTATGTGCATGCTGACCGAAATATAGCTTACTCAGACACTGGAAAAAAGTAGAGACCGCGCTGCGAAAACTTTGATTTTGACGAACTTAAACTTGATTTCCAAGAGCTTGAATGATATTTCCGAGTCCCAGGGACTTTATACTAACTCGAGAAGACCTTGCTCTTCAGTGAATTCAACAAGCCTAAAATAATCAGAAGCTTGGTTATGTGCATGCTGGCCGAAATATAGCCACTGTTAAACTTAACAGACCGGTCTATGCAAACTTTGATTTTGAACTATTTAGGCTTGATTTCCAAGAGCTTGCACGATATTTCCGAGTTCCAGGGACTTAAAAAAACTTCAGAAGACTTTGTCCTTCGGTGAAATCGAAAAGGAAAAAATTATCGAAAGCTTGGTTATGTGCATGCTGACCGAAATATAGCTTACTCAGACACTGGAAAGAAGGAGAGAGCGGGCTACGCAAACTTTGATTTTGATCTATTTAGACTTGATTTCCAAGAGCTTGCACGATATTTCCGAGTTCCAGGGACTTTAAAGCGAGAATACCTTGTCCTTCAGTGAAATGGACAAGCGAAAAATAATCGAAAGCTTGGTTATGTGCATGCTGGCCGACATAGAGCTTACGCAACCACTGGAAAAAAGCATAGACCTGGCTACGCAAACTTTGATTTTGACCTACCTAGCCTTGACTTTGACGATCTTGGACGATATTTCCGAGTCCCAGAGACTTTAAACTAATCGACAAGACCTTGTTGTTCAGTGAAATCGACAAGCGAAAACTAATCGAAAGCTTTGTTAGGTGCATGCTGGCCGACATAGAGCTTACGCAGACACTGGAAAAAAGCATAGACTGGTCTACCCAAAGTTTGATTTTGACATACGTAGACTTGATTTCCAAGAGCTTGCACGATATTTCCGAGTTGCAGGGACTTCAAAGTAACTCGACAAGACCATGTCCTTCAGTGAAATCGACAAGCGAAAAATAATCGAAAGCTTGGTTATGTGGATGCTGGCCGAAATGTAGCATACGCAGAAACCGGAAAGAAGCAGAGACCTGGCTACGCAAATTTTGATTTTGACCTTCTTAGACTTGATTTCCAAGAGCTCGCACGATATTTCCGATTTCCAGGGACTTTAAACTAACTCGAGAGAACGTTGTCCTTCAGCGAAATCGAAAAGTGAAAAATAATCGAAAGTTTGGTTATGTGCATGCTGGCCGAAATACACTGAACAAGTATACGCTACTGTTGGAATCGTGTTGTTCATTATTAAAAGGATTTTTAGACTTTATTGGTTTCACAGTTAATCTCTTATTCGGTGGTATTGAAAGGATCCTGCCAAAATTCAATGTTTAATCTTATTTTATTAAGCACAGTTTGATGGTGATTACTGTCCTTCTTCAGTGTGGTTCGATCATAGAGTGCCATCTTACTGAGCGAATCTGAAAAACGTGAACACTTTGGTGCCGTGTGAGTTTGACATGGTCTATGTCCCCGCGGCTAATCACCTGACAGATAAAATTATGTAAAAATACCCTAAAAGTTTTTGGCTTGATCACGTCGCCTCCAGTTTGGTTTTCACTCGCGACATAATATTCCACAAATAGTTCTTTGCCTACAAACTTTTCTGATTGTACCATTAACAACGGGAGAAATATAGGTAGGGGACAAAACTACTCAAGGTATGGTTGTGGTGATTTGGCTGTCCTGTGATAAGAACACGTATTCGTTCTCAGCTTTAAATATTCAGTGGCGATTTTGCGGTCTAACAACTTGCGGGAGCAGTTAAGCTTTTGTACAGTGTGATGACAAATGTTGTGGTATTTTGCGACTCGAACACCTCCATTTAACCATTAATTTTTTGGCAGGTATAGATGGATTATTCATAACTGCTACTCAAAACGCAACAGGGTTTTCTTGCCTTTACATCAAAGGCGCATTAAAACTAACCTCAAGTCTTGATCAGATACTATTAAGTGCTGTCATTGCATTACTTTAATTTTTGAATAGTCTTTGTAAAGGCTGAATTTAAAAAGATTTCAAATGAACGACATCATGCATAATAGAAGGTGTGCGAATTTGAATGAATGCAATAAAGGAAGACCTGGATTTTGTCACAAGGAATTCAAGAACCAGCTTTCTATTCAGGGTAAAACATGGACCGAAGATATACCAAGAGTTCGATTTTCTGCTAAGCCACATGCAACTGATTAGATTTCTAGGACTATATAGGAGACAGGAGTTTCCGAAATTGTTGAATAGAACAGCACAGCGTAGAAAGCCGCCCAACACCGACACCATTATCCCGTAAAATCTCTCAAAATGTCACCAAACAGCTTTGTTAAAAGGTTTTTTCTCATACCTTGTTGGATAAAATCTGGACGGACCCCTAAATGGACTTGAAAGGCTTCAAAGCGAATTTGCTTTTGTGGCACAGCAAACGAAATTAACACCTTTTAAACAATTTTTAACTAGTGCAAATTAACATTTGACAAAGTGCTACGAAAACGTCCTGAAATGCTATCTTGATAATTACTTTTCCCGGAAAGGCCTTTCATTGTGCATTGACATTTGCAAAAGATCTATTACCACTAAGGCAAGAGGCTTATCTGTACCAAATCTGTGGAACCGTCTCTGTTTAGTGGCTTTTAATTGCCAAAGTAGATCCCTTATATTGTTATCAGTTCTGAAATATCTTGTGCAGACAATTAAAGAAACACTGAAAATTTTAACTGGCAAATCTGTTCAAGTTCTAAATTGAGATTTTGACAAATGCAGATAACCAAGCGGAGACTGATGAAAGTATTACTTATAGCTTTTATTTGAAGGGTTACACGCATGCGCTAGAATTATTTTCAATCTCCTTAATGAAGTTGCTCAGTTCTAACGTCTCACTTCTGTCACTTTCGTCGTGCCGAACTCAATTGTATTTTAAAACAGTTGAGGGCGACTGGAGGTCAATAGTTGATTCAAATGTCGCGTAATTAAACAACAACCGTGGATCAATAGTTGATCAAACGTCGCTCTCGGATCGAACTCCGTTGTGATTCAGATCTCTCTGGCTCTTCTTTCGAAAGTAACTCAGTGGTACTTGTATTTCAGTTCTACTCTCTATTAGAAGCACTGCATTCTGATAGGTGAAAAATCTAACAGGAAGATCACACATATACAGTGACTGAAGTCGGCACAAGTGTCTTTAGACGTTCGGATCAAAGTCCCGGCAAACTCGGGTGGCGCGACTGATCTTGTCGTGCTACCCGACTCTGGCCCGACGTTGATTAATCGACGGAAAGTCTCTTGAAAACATGTCTATCATATTTAAATTATCTTTCACTGCTTGTCCAGTTAAGTAATGAGGTAAACCTTAAGCCTGGTTTTCACTAGCGACACAAGTGCAAGCACAAACGCGAGCACAAACGCAAGCAATAGGGATGACCCAAGTGAAAACGAAATTCGAAGCAAACACAAGCACAAGCAAAATCATTCGAACCGAACTCTCCGGCATTTTAGAAAACTGTTTAGGCGCGAGGTGATCTGGGTCCAGTGATTTCATTGGCCAAACACAACCACGTGTGGTAAATATCCTTGTGCTTGTGCCTGAGTGGTATTTCGTTTTCGCTTGTTGCAGCGCAAACGCACTGAAGCATAAGCGCAAGCACAAGAGAAAGGAAAATTTTGATCCTTGTGCTTGTGCTTGTGCTTGTGCTTATGCCTGCGTCAAGGCCGTTTTCACGGTGAAATAAGAATTACTATGTTTGCGCTTGTGCTTGCGTCGCTAGTGAGAACCAGGCTTAACACTGCACGTGTGAAGGGTTTTATTAACACCGTTTTGTTTTGTTACGGCTTACACGATGTCCAATCCCTTCGACTCAAGTGCCAAGCCTCGAACTACTCGACTCTAGAACTTTTAGGACAATTCAGTAACGCGTTACCGGTTTCGACGCTAACTGGCTCTAAATCCCATATCAGTCTTACACAAGTCGTCACTAGTTTTTATTTCGAACAGTTAACATTGATGAAATTATCAGTAAATGGACACCGAAATGAGAAAGGTATACGACAGGTTTCGAATGGTGGCGAAAATTTTAGTTTTATGTCCATTTCAAATTATGGTCTTTTTTCGCAACTAATAAAATGAAACAGATTTGAACTGACATTAACAATAGTCCCAGGTCAACCAGCGGCTTTTGCTGACCGAGTAGCTACAGCTACCTGCTTCCCTGACTTACGAATCGGCACAAAATCGTTCCTGAACAAAAACTTCTAAACCTAAATAATTTGAAAATCCATTCATTTATTCGTGTTTTACTCCCAAACAGGAAATCTTTGCTTTTAAACTGTAGGTTTAGTTGCTTTAGAAATTACTGTCAATAGGCCTTTTTTCAAACGAGTCTTCGTGCAAAACTTTTCATATAAACATGTGTTCCGCGTGGGGGTTTATTTTCATTTAAATCAAACTCAGTTTCATATCCACGAGGGCTCGTTTTAACACAGAGTTACAAAGTAGCTCAGAAATGGTTTATTGGACTAATCTTTTTTCTTGCCGTCTCGCTAGTTCATGAACCGGCAGAGTGAACAGCACAGGGGTCTGGAGCCGAGCATTCGGCCAGAAGGTGATTGCGTGGGAAAGAACTAATACCCTCGATGGAAATACAATAAGCTACAATTCAGAAATTCGATTACTTAAAACCATTATTAAAAATTTACATTTGAAAATATCAGATAAAGGGCGCTAGAGGCATACAACCCACATAATTTTTCAGCAAAAATATTAAGCCTTTTTTGAAAGCCGTTTTCCTTGCAATTCCTGGTATCGCTAAAACGACTCATTTCAGACATTAAATTTGTGAACTGCAATGAAATATGGATAAATATTGAACTTCGGCAGGTTTTTATCCGGTAATTTTTTTTGCGGTGAGACCCAGAAAATAAAATTAACTTAGTTTATAATGACGAACAAATTGAAAACAGCTGCATGTTTTCCGGAAGATATTTCTCAGTTGTCATGGACTATGATGGATGCGACGTTGGGTTGCTATTTTCGTTTTAGCAATTTCCCCAGACAAATTAAAACCTAAAATGTACCTTTCTTCCTGATGTTTTTGATCTGCTTCAAATTAACTGGACTGAAGCAAATTAACATGTGAAACAAAACCTCGAATTTTCGCAAAATATTTCATTTGCAAATTGGAAGGCACTAGTCTTTCTATGGGACAAGCGCTCTGTAAATCCCCTTAATTACTTTAGAGTGCTTTGTTTTTGAATCGTGAATAAGATCTTTTTGCATTGATACAAATTAAACTAAACTTGTAAATGTTATCGAACAGTGTTTCACAATAACAGTATTTTTCTCTTTTAATCCTACGTGTGATGGGCAGATATCACTAAAGAACCGAAAATCATGATTGGTGTTGGCACCAATCGATTAACAGGGTTTTCGCGGTTTCTACCTTTTATCGGTAAGTGAAGAAAAAAGTGTCTTTTTAAGACCTCTTTAAAACCTGAATAAAAATGCTTGGTAATCTTCTTTGTGTCGGCTTCATTTTCGTGCGCCACATCGGCGAGTATAATTTCCTGGATAATATAATACCGCCCAATGGCGGTTTCCATGAGTCCGGCCGCAGATGGTGACTAATAAAACAGAATGCTATTGTGTTCATGCTGCGCATGTTTTGTTAAGATAACATTAAGCGATGGTGGATTAGTGGAATGCAAATCAAGAAATTCTGGATTGCCAAGAGATAAGCTAACGAGTTGATACCAGAAAAGCATTAGCAGTGCATACGATGAAAGACACGAAACAAGCACTGATAACCGACCTCAACACAAGCCAGGCACGCAGATTTTGATTTAAGGTAACATAAATTTAAAAGCGTGACAATTCCTCTCAAGAAACGCTCGTTTTCCCAATTAAAGTTGAAGCTCATATTTTCAAAATTACTCAGTAATAATTTGCAAACTCAAAGGTTTTGTGACTAGCTATTTTTAACCGAAAGAATCGTAATTTCAATTCACGGGTTACAGTTTTTAATTTTTACCAATTGATTAACCTCTTGCCGTTGTTAATTTAGGAAATAAATTGAAGGTGATAAGCAAACACTGGAATCAAGATTCGTTCTCGGATTGACTTTTCAGATGTTAAGATTTTACTTTTTTTTTACTTGTTATCTCGATATCATCCTCGCTTGCGTTCCGCTGCGGAAAATTTAAGTTAACTTGGTACAGTGGAACCCTGTTTTAACCCGGTCACAAATCTTATCGTATTAAAAGGGTTCTTCAAATAAGAAAATTACAGACTGAGCATTTTTTCTTCGGGCCAGAATAACGTGGCTGTAATAACGAGGAAGCCGTGTGAACGAGGTGGCCGTAAGGCGGGGTCTCACTCTATTCGGATCTCCCTATGAACATCATCATAAAAAACTGACCAACTGACTAGTTAGATAAAAACTCATCCTTACACATGAGGCGTCAAGGGATGGAGGGAGCCGGGTAAAACTACATGTATTTAAGAAATTTGAATATTCGCTTAGCTTAAAGAAGGTTGAACAGCACGCGACGATTTTTTTGAGAGTCGAAAGCTCATGCTAATCTCCACAAAAAACGTGTTCATTCAAATTTCACGAAAGCAGATGAGAGAAGCGAATAAAGAAAATCGTCGACAAGGGCAGATTGCATCGATGCAACACCAAATTCTCACAATTCTCATTAAAAGAAATGTACGAAAATCAGTAATGAGAATTGATCTTAATCGTGGATCCTTAAACGTATTATTCATATTTTCCGGACGAAAAACCTCTTTTGTATTCTCAGCGACACTTGTCTAAGCCGCCATTGTTTTAGCTTTATGCTGCCTGCAATTACAGAAATGTATGTTTGTTGACATGGCTTTATTTACGTGAAGCAAAGGAGCTCAGTATCAGTTTATTATTGTCTATTTCGTTGGCAAACGACCTCGACTGTACTGCATGCGACATCATCCAGTTATTCAAACCATATCGAGACAACAGCGGTAAGTTACGCGCAAGCGAGTGGATACCAAATTTCGTAGTAAATAACTCAAATGCTTTCTTAGCGGAAATTTCATGCTAGCTCATATCATATAAAGTATGGAAACGAGTTGAATTATGTTGTTTTAGTCCCACAAGGACGAGAAAAAGTTGGTTAGGCCTTAAATAGTTGCGAACAAGATTTCGAGTTACCTGTTAGACTGTTAGATTGAGACGCCATTTTCTGTTGTCTCTAATTCCCATCCACACCATCTTTACACCTTCGATATATTACAATAAGGCATTCAACAATGCTGTCAAGTTAAATGCTTCATATTTGACGTAGATTTATTGCTATTTAGAAGAAGTGTTAACTACAGTTTGTTCGAAACAACCAAAAACAATTTAAAACAAGCAAGCAAGCAAAGATCAAGAAAAATCCGTCACTGTTTGCTATTTTAATTTAGCCTAAATAAAACAGTCTAAAGGTAGACCTCCTTACCGCGCAAAGAGTCAGAGTGGTTTGAAAGTCGTAAGAAATCCTTGTAATAAAGAAGCTGTGTGCTTCGTTCATGGCGCTGTAAAGTTAGCTAGTACACTGCTGCTTCACAACGAATGAGGCCTCAATGGGACTACCAGCTTTAACGCTTCAAAGCGATGCCTCAGTGTGTCAGATCTTTTAATAGGTTTTATCTTTGGTAGTTTGTAGTGCTGGATATGTAATTAGTTAAGATCTCGTATCGGTGTAAACGGTAATTTGCAAGTGTTAAGCTGTAAATGGCCAAGTCTTTATGTTGATTAGGCATGTTGTCTTTAGTGGTCAGGCCAATGAAATACACTTTAACCTTCCTTCTAGATCTTTCAGGTTTCACTTGCACGAAAATTCGTCTGAGAAGGAGATGTTCAACAACACAAACGGAACAGAACGTCAAGGACTTTCTCCAGTCAAGACTATCAGCACCAACACTCAAGCAATAGCTGAACTAGTTCCTGTTGCATTACTGATCATCCTTGCCAATGGGTTGGTGTTGGTTTTATTCTCGAAAAGAACACAACTCCGTACACCAGCAAATTACGTGCTTTTCAGTTTGGCAGCTTGTGACTTCATCACCGGAGTCATCAATATTCCCTTGTTCATCGTAATTGCATTCACACCGGCCATCACTTCGTTCAAGGTTCGATATTATATGACTGTTCTGGTGAGCGTGCTCAACAATTTTACAGCCATATTAGCTTGCTATCACATACTCGCTGCCACTACAGAGAAATATCTGTCGATAATCTGGCCAGTAACGCATCGCTCGATGACGAGAAAAACCGTTTTTAAAGTGCTTCAAGTTGTTTGGGTAGTGTCTTTCATTGTGGCTTTCATTCCCTTTGCCTGGGTCAACATAGAGGATAAAGAAACGCAAGAGAAATTAACACTAGGCCATGTCATATTCTGTCTCGTGGCAGTCTTCCTGTTGCCGTATGCATTCATGATCTATGCTTTTGTGGTTATTTTCAAATCTATTGCCAAAAGGGGCAAAGCGAAAGAAAACACTTCCTCACGGACCTCGCAGCTCAGTCGACAAGCCGCTCTCGAAAAAAGATGCTTGATTTTGTTCGCTTCCATGGCAACAGTCTTCCTTGTATGTTGGTTGCCATGGTTTATTTTGATGTTGTTGTTCAAAGTAAAAGACAATGTTAAAGAGCTGGAAATCCCTGCTCACGTGTTTGTCCTCGTTAGGTATACTACCTCTATCATAAATCCTGTTCTCTATACTTTCTTTAGGCGTGATTTTAAAACAGCTCTAAAATCCTTGTTTCAAAACAAGAGATCACGATACTTTTCTTCGTCATTGTTTTTAGAGGACAGTAAAGTCAATGAACCAAGGGTAAAACTTACTGAAAAAATGGCTGAAGATGTTGTCTAGGACCCAGGTTCAGCCAGTGACGATCCTTTCAATTTGAATAATGAAATTGAGTTAGGTTTTAATGGAAAAATGTTTTAATAGAAACAGTGCTTTCAAGTCTAAAGTAAATGTATGATGTACCGTGTCTGTTTGTTGATGAATTATGTGTGTTTATAAAAAATTGTAAGTAACTTCAAATCAATAAAAATTAATAAACTAAAAAAAAAATTTAAGGTCCTGCGGGGACTCCCACTAGAACTCCCACTGTATCAAAAGGACAAGGTCGGGGGTGCTCGTCGAAAATTTTGAAAAGATAATCTCTGCTATGTTGCGCTACGTTGTGCTGTTTTCTGCTACTACTTTTTAGGTTGGGTTATAGAGTGCCATTGTGTGTCATGCTGAAATAATTTCTTCTATTCTCTGCTATGTTGCACTACGTTGGGCTGATTCTGCTACTGGGTTTTGGGTTGGGTTATAGAGTGCCATTGTCTGTCACGCTGAAATAATTTCTTCTATTCTCTGCTATGTTGCGCTACGTTGGGCTGATTCTGCTACTAGTTTTTGGGTTGGGTTATAGAATGCCATTGTCTGTCATGCTGAAATAATTTCTTCTATTCTCTGCTATGTTGCGCTACGTTGGGCTGATTCTGCTACTAGTTGTTGGGTTGGGTTATAGAGTGTTATGGTGTTTCATACTAAAATATTTTGTTCTATTCTCTGCTATGTTGCGCTAAGTTGTGCTGATTTGTATTAATAGTTTTTAGGTTGGGTTAAAGAATGCCATAGTGTTTCACGGTGAATTATTCTGTTCTATTCTCTGCTATGTTACGCTACGTAAGGCTGTTTTCTGCCACTAGCTTTTAGGTTGGGTTATATAGTGCCATGGTGTGTCATACTAAAATATTTTGCCATTTTCTCTGCTATATTGGGTTACGTTGTGCTGTTTTCTGCTACTAGTTTTTAGGTTGGGTTACAGAGTGCTATGTTGTGTCATGCTGTAATATTTTCTCATTTTCTCTGCTATGTTGCGCTGCGTTGTGCTGTTTTGTACTAACACTTTTTAGGTTGGGTTTTAGAGTGCTATGGTGTGCCATGCTATTTTACGGCCAGCACGCTCGAAACCAAGCGTGCAATTATTTTTACCCTGTCGATTTCACTGAAAAGCAAGGTCATCACCAGATAGTTTAGAGTCCTTGGAACTGGGAAATATCGCCCAATTTCTTGGAAAGCAAGATTAAGGTGGCCAAAATCAGGCTGCGCTTAGGCCGGTCCCGGCTACTTTTTCAGTGTTTAAATTAAGTGGGGCTATATATCGGCCAGCGAGCTCGAAACCGAGCGTGCAATTATTTTTTCCCCTGTGGATTTTACCAAAAACCAAGGTCATTACAAGTTAGTGTGCTGTTTTCTAGTTATAGTTTTAAGGCTGGGTTATAGAGTTCCATGGTGTGTCATGCTGAAATATTTTGCCCTATTCTCTGCTATATTTTACTACGTTAGGCTGTTTTCTGCCACTAGCTTTTAGGTTGGGTTTAAGAGTGTCATGGTAAGTCGTGCTGTAATATTTTGCCATATTCTCTGCTATAATGCGCTAAGTAGTGCTGTTTTCTGATTCTCAATGTTAGCATAGGTTAAAGTGTACCCTGGTGTCTCATGCTGAAATATTTTGCCATATTCTCTGCTATATTTTACTACGTTAAGCTGTTTTCTGGCACTAGATTTTAGGTTTGGTTTAAGAGTGTCATGGTAAGTCGTGCTGTAAGATTTTGCCATATTCTCTGCTATAGTGCGCTACGTAGTGCTGTTTTCTGATTCTCAATGTGAGGTTAGGTCATAGAGTGCCCTGATGTCTCATGCTGAAATATTTTGCCAGCTTCCCTCCTATATTTTACTACGTTAGGTTTGGTTTAAGAGTGTCATGGTAAGCAGTGCTGTAGTGATATTTTCCGGGACTGAAAAATATCCCCCAAGTTCCTGGAAATCGACCAAAAGTTGGTTAAAATCACGCTGGGCGTTAGGCGGTCTCTTTTACTTTTTCAGCCTTAAAATGAAGTGGGGCTATATTTCGGCCTAGAAGCTCGAAACCAAGGGTGCGATCATTTTTCCCCTGTGCATTTCACTGAAACCCCAGGCCATCACAAGTTACTTTAGAGTCCCTGGGAATGGAAAATATCCCCCAAGTTCCTGGAAATCGACCCAAAGTTGGTCAAAATCACGCTGCACGTAAGGCGGTCTCGGCTACTTTTTCAGCCTTAAAATGAAGTGGGGCTATTTTTTGGCCTAGAAGCTCGAAACCGACCGTGGGATCGTTTTTCCCCTATCCATTTCTCTGCAAAGCAAGGCCATAAGGAGCTGGGACTGGGAAATATCCCTCAAGTATCTGGAAATAGAGCCAAGTTGGTCAAAATCAGGCTGCGCGTAAGGCGGTCTCGGCTACTTTTTTTTCAGTCTTAAAATGAAGTGGGGCTATATTTCGGCCTAGAAGCTCGAAACCGAGCGTGCGATCGTTATACCTCTGTCCAATTCACTGAAAAGCAAGGTCATCAGGAATTAGTTTAGAGTCCTTGCAAGTGGGAAATATCCCCCAAGTTGCTGGAAATCGAGGCAAGGTTGGTCAAAATCACGCTGCGCGTAAGGCGGTCTCGGCTACTTCTTTTCAGTCTTAAAATGAACTGGGGCTATATATTTCGGCCTGAAAGCTTGAAACCGAGCGTGCGATCGTTTTACCCTAGTGCATTTCCCTACAAACCAAGGCAATCAGGGCCTAGTTTAGAATCCCTGGGACTGGAAAGTATCCCTCAAGTTGCTGGAAATCAAGGCAAGTTCCGGCAAATCGAGCCAAAGTTGGTCAAAATCACGATGCGCGTAAGGCGGTCTCGGCTACTCTTTCAGTCTTAAAATGAAGTGGGGCTTTATTCCCGGCTAAGAGCTTAAAAGCGAGCGTGCGATCGTTTTACCTCTGTCCATTTCTCTGCAAACCTACGCCATCAGCAGTTACTTTAGAGTCTCCGGGACTGAAAAATATCCCCCAAGTTCCCGAAAACCGAGCCAAAGATGGTCAAAATTACGATGCGCGTAAAGCAGTCTCGGCTAATCTTTCAGTCTTAAAATGAAGTGGGGCTATATTTCGGCCTAAAAGCTCCAAACCCAGCGTGCGATCGTTTTACCTGTGTCCATTTCCCTGAATAGCAAGGCCATCAGGAATTAGTTTAGAGTCCCTGAGACTGGGAAATATCCCCCAATTTGCTAGAAATCGAAGCAAAGTTGGTCAAAATAACGGTGCGCCTAAGGCGGTCTCGGCTAGTCTATAAGTCTTAAAATGAAGTGGGGCTATATTTTGGCCTAGAAACTCGAAATCGATCGTTCAAATATTTTTCCTCTCTCCATTTCACTGAAAACTAGGTCGATCACGAGTTAGTTTCGAGTCCCTGGGGCTGGAAATTTTCTCCCAAGTTCTGGCAAATCGAGCCAAAGTTGGTCAAAATCACGATGCGCGTCAGGCGGTCTCGGCTCCACTATCAGTCTTGAAATGAAGTGACGTGGGGCTATATTTCGGCCTAGAAGTTCAAAACCCAGCGTTCAAATATCTTTCCACTGTCAATTTCACTGAAAACCAAGGCCATCAGCAGTTAGTCGAGAGTCCCTGGGACTGGAAAATATCCCTCAAGTTACGGCAAATCGAGCCAAAGTTGGTCAAAATCACGATGCGCGTAAGGCGGTCTCGGCTACTCTTTCAGTCTTAAAATAAAGTGGGGCTATATTTCGGCTTAAAAGCTCGAAACCGAGTGTGCGATCGTTTTACCTGAGTCCATTTCTCTGCAAACCAAGGCCATCAGCAGTTAGTTTAAAGTCCCCGGGATGGAAAATATCCCCCAAGTTCCCAGAAATCGAGCCAAAATTGGTCAAAATTACGATGCGCCAAAGACGGTTTCGACTAGTCTTTCACTCTTACAAAAAAGTGGGGCTATATTTCGGCTTAAAATCTCGAAAGCGAGCGTGGGATCGTTTTACCTGTGTCCATTTCTCTGCAAACCAAGGCCATCAGCAGTTTTTTTAGAGTCCCCAGGACTGGAAAATATCCCCCACGTTCCGGCAAATCGAGCCAAAGTTGGTCAAAATCACGATGCGCGTAAGGCGGTCTCGGCTACTCTTTCAGTCTTAAAATGAAGTGGGGCTTTATTTCCGGCTAAAAGCTCGAAACCGAGCGTGTGATCGTTTTACCTCTGTCCATTTCTGTGGAATCCAATGCCATCAGCAGTTACTTTAGAGTCCCCGGTACTGGAAAATATCCTGCAAGTTCCGCCAAATCGATCCAAACTTGGTCAAAATTACGATGCGCGTGAGGCGGTTTCGGCTACTCTTTCAGTCTTAAAATAAAGTGGGGTTATATTTCGGCCTAAAAGCTCGAAACCCAGCGTGCGATCGTTTTCCCTGTGTCCATTTCTCTGGAAACCAAGGCCACCAGCAGTTAGTTTAGAGTTCCAGGGACTAGAAAATATCCCCCAAAATCCGAGAAATCGAGCCAAAGTTGGTCAAAATCACGATGCGCGTACGGCAGTCTCGGCTGCTCTTTCAGTCTTAAAATGAAGTGGGGCTATATTTCGGCCTAAAAGTTCGATAAAGAGCGTGCGATCGTTTTAGCTGTGTCCATTTCTCTGCAAACCAAGGCCATCAGCAGTTAGTTTTGAGTCCTCGGGACTGGAAATATCTTCCAAGTTCCTAGAAATCGAGCCAAAATTGATCAAAATTGCGATGCGCGGAAGACGATTTTGGCTAGTCTTTCACTCTTAAAACAAAGTGGGACTATAATTTGGCCTAAAAGCTCGAAAGCGAGCGTGGGATTGTTTTACCTGTGTCCATTTTTCTGCAAACCAAGGCCATCAGCAGTTTGTTTAGAGTCCCCGGGACGGGAAAATATCCGTCAAGTTTCGCCAAATCAAGCCAAAGTTGGTCAAAATCACGATGTGCGTAAGGTTGTCTCGGCTCCTCTTTCAGTCTTAAAATTAAGTGGGGCTATATTTCGGCCTAACAGCTCGAAACCGAGCGTAAGATCGTTTTACCTGTGTCCATTTTTCTGCAAACCTAGGCCATCAGGAGTTAGTATGGAGTCACCAGGAATGGAAAATATCCCTTAAGTTCCGGCAAATCGAGCCAAAATTGGTGAGAATCACGATGCGGGTAAGGCGGTCCCGGCTACTTTTTCAGTCTTAAAATGAGGTGGAGCTATATTTGGGCCTAAAAGCTCGAAACCGAGCGTGCGATCGCTTGACTTGTTTCCATTTCTGTGCAAACCAGGGCCATCAGCAGTTACCTTAGAGTCCCCGCGACTAGAAAATATCCCCCAAGTTTTTAGAAATCGAGCCAAAATTGGTCAAAATCACGATGCGCGTAAGGCGGTCTCGACTACTCTTTTAGTGTTAAAATGAAGTGGGGGTATATTTCGGCCTAAAAGCTCGAAACCGCGCGTGCGATCCTTTTACCTGTGTCCATTTCTCTGAAAACCAAAGCCACCTGGAGTTACTTTAGAGTCCCTGGGACATGAAAATATCCCCCAAGGTCCGGCAAATTGAGCCAAAGTTCGTCAAAATCACGATGCGCGTAAGGCGGTCTCGGCTATTCTTTTAGTCTCAACATGAAGTGGGGCTGTATTTCGGCCTATAAGCTCCAAACCGCGCGTGCGATCGTTTTACTTGTGTCCATTTCTCTGCAAACCAAGGCCATCAGCAGTTTGTTTATAGTCCTCAGGACTAGAAAATATCCCCCATGTTCCGGCAAATCGAGCCAAAGTTGGTCAAAATAACGATGCACGTAGGGCGGTCTCGGCTACTCTTTCAGTCTTAAAATGAAGTGGGGCTATATTTCGGCTTAAAAGCTCGAAACTGCGCGTGCGATCGTTTTACCTGTGACCATTTCTCTGCAAACCAAGGCCATCAGCAGTTAGTTTAGAGTCCCCGGAACTGGAAAATATCCCCCAAGTTGCGGTAAATGGAGCCAAAGTGGGTCAGAATCATGATGCGGGTAAGGCGGTCTCGGCTACTCTTTCAGTCTTAAAATGAAGTGGGGCTATTTTTGGGCCTAAAAGCTCGAAACCGAGCGTGCGATCGTTTTACTTTTGTGCATTTCTCCGCAAACTAAGGCCAACAGCAGTAACCTTAGAATCCCTGCAACTGGAGAATGTCCCCCAAGTTTCTAGAAATTGAGCCAAAGTTGGGCAAAATCACCATGCGCGTAAGACGATCTCGGCTCCTCTTTCACTCTTAAAATAAAAAGGGGCTATATTTCGCCCTAAAAGCTCGAAACCGATTGTGCGATCGTTTAACCTGTTTCAATTTCACTGCAAACCAAGGCCATCGGCAGTTAGTTAAGAGTCCCCCGGACTGGAAAATATGCCCCAAGTTCCGGCAAATCGAGCCAAAGTTGGTCAAAATCACGATGCGCGTAAGGCGGTTCGGCTACTCTTTCAGTCTTAAAATGAAGTGGGGCTATATTTCGGCCTCAAAGCTCGAAACAGAGCGTGCGATCGTTTTACCTGTGTTGATTTCTCTGCAAACAAAGGCCATTAACAGTTAGTTTAGAGTACCCGGCACTGGAAAATATCCCCCAAGTTCCTAGAAATCGAGCCAAAATTGGTCAAAATAACGATGCGCGTAAGACGGTTGCGGCTACTCTTTCACTCTGAAAATGAAGTGGGGCTACATTTTGGCTTAAAACCTCGAAAGGGAGCGTGGGATCGTTTTTCCTGTGTCCATTTCTCTGCAAACCAAGGCCATCAGCAGTTTGTTTAGAGTCCCCAAGACTGGAAAATATCCCCCAAGTTCCGGCACATCGAGCCAAAGTTTGTCAAAATCACGATGCGCGTAAGGCGGTCTCGGCTACTCTTTCAGTCTTAAAATCAAGCTGGGCTTTATTTTCGCTTAAAAGCTCGAAAGCGAGCGTGCGATAGTTTTACCTCTGTCCATTTCACTGGAAACAAACGCCATCAGCAGTTACTTTAGAGTCCCCTGGACAGGAAAATATCCCCCAAGTTCCAGCAAATCGAGCTAAAGTTGGTCAAAATCACGATGCGTGTAAGGCGGTCTCGGCTACTTTTTCAGTCTTAAAATGAAGTGGGGCTATATTTCGGCCTTAAAGCTCGAAACCGAGCGTGCGATCGTTTTACCTGTGTCCATTTCTCTGCAAACCAAGGCCATCAAGAGTAAGTTTCGAGTCCCTGGGACTGGAAAATATTCCCGAAATTCCGGCAAATTGAGCCAAAGTTAGTCAAAATCACGATGAACGTAAGGCGGTCTCGGCTACTCTTTCAGTCTTAAAATGAAGTGGGGGTATATTTCGGCCTAAAAGCTCGAAACCGAGCGTGCGATCGTTTTACCTGTGTCCATTTCTCTGGAAACCAACGTCATCAGCAGTTAGTTTCGGGTCCCCGGGACTGGAAAATATCCCCCAAGTTCCAGCAAATCGAGCCAAAGTTGGTCAAAATCACGCTGCGCGTAAGGCGGTGTTGACTCCTCTTTTTAGTCTTAAAATGACGTGGGGCTGGTAAAACGATCGCACGCTCGGTTTTGAGCTTTTAGGCGAAAATATAGCCTCACTTTAGCCGAGACCGCCTTACGCGCAGCGTGATTTTGACCAACTTTGCCTCGATTTCCTGCACCTTGGGGGATATTTTCCAATGCCGGGGACTCTAAACTAACTCCTTATGGCCTTGCTCTTCAGTGAAAAGAACAGAGGTAAAACGTTCGCACGCTCGGTTTCGAGCTTCTAGGCCGAAGTATAGCCCAACTTTATTTTAAGACTAAAAAAAGGTAGCCGACACCGCATTACGCGTGGTGTGGTTTTGAAAAATGTTCCCTCGATTTCCAGCAACTTGGGGGATATTTTCCAGTCCCAGGGACATTAAACTAACTCCTGATTGCCTTGCTTTTCAGTAAAATGGACAGAGGTTAAACGTTCGCACGCTCGGTTTCGATCTTCTAGACCGGAATATAGTTAGTTTTCAGTTAACTTTAACACACAGCCTACTCACACAGCCTAGCCTACTTAACTTTTCAGCTAACTTTAGTTTTCAGTGAAATGGACACAGGCAAAAGGAGCGCACGCTCGGTGTCGAGCTTCTAGACCGAAATATAGCCCCACTTCATTTTAAGTCTGAAAGAGTGGCCTAGACCGCCTTACGCGCATCGTGATTTTGAGCAACTTTGGCTCGATTTGCCGGAGCTTAAGGGATATTTTCCAGTCCGGGCTCTCTAAACTAACTCCTGATGGCCTTAGTTTTTAGTGAAATGGACACAGGGAAAACGAGCGCACGCTCGGTGTCCAGCTTCTAGGCCGAAATATAGCTCCACTTCATTTTAAGACTGAAAGAGTGGCCGAGACCGCCTTACGCGCATCGTGATTTTGAGCAAGTTTGGCTCGATTTGCTGGAGCTTGGGGGATATTTTCCAGTCCCGGGGACTCTAAACTAACTCCTGATGGCCTTAGTTTTCAGTGAAATTGACACAGGCAAACGGAGCGCACGCTCGGTGTCGAGCTTTTAGGAAGAAATATAGCCCCACTTCATTTTAAGACTGAAGGAGTAGCCGAGACCGCCTTACGCACATCGTGATTTTGAGCAACTTTGGCTCGATTTGTTGGAACTTAAGGAATATTTTCCAGTGTCGGGGACTCTAAACTAACTCCTGATGGCCTTAGTTTTCAGTGAAATGGACAGAAGCAAAAGGAGCGCACGCTCGGTGTAGAGCTTCTAGGCCGAAATATAGTCCTACTTCATTTTAAGACTGAAAGAGTAGCCAAGACCGCCTTAGCCGCATCGTGATTTTGAGCAACTTTGGCTCGATTTGCCGGAACTTTTGGGAAATTTTCGAGTCCGACGGCTTCTAAACTAACTCCTGATGGCCTTAGCTTTCAGTGAAATGGACAGAAGCAGAAGGAGCGCACGCTTGGTGTAGAGCTTCTAGGCCGAAATATAGTCCTACTTCATTTTAAGACTGAAAGAGTAGCCAAGACCGCCTTAGGCGCATCGTGATTTTGAGCAACTTTGGCTCGATTTGCCGGAACTTTTGGGAAATTTTCCAGTCCGACGGCCTCTAAACTAACTCCTGATGGCCTTAGTTTTCAGTGAAATGGACACAGGCAAAACGAGCGCACGCTCGGTGTCGAGCTTCTAGGCCGAAATATAGGCCCACTTCATTTTAAGACTGAAAGAGTAGCCGAGACCGCCTTAGGCGCATCGTGATTTGGAGCAACTTTGGCACGATTTGCCTGAACTTGGGGGATATTTTCCAGTCCCGGGCACTCTAAACTAACTCGTGATTGCCTTTGTTTGCAGTGAAATAGACAGAGCAAAACTTTTTGAATGCTCACTTTCGAGCTACAACGCCGAAATATAGCCCCACTTCAGTTTAAAGGCCCATTAAGGTGGCCGAACATAGTTTTCAAGAGCCTATGCCTAATTCACCATTACTTTTAAGCTATTTATGCTTTGGCGCCCGTTTTTTGCAAGCGTCAAGGTTAACCACAGAAGGGTTTATTATCGCATTTTGGCTAAGGTGTGTGCTGTTGCCATGGCAACGGGGCTGGTTAAAAACAAGGCTTAAAAAATGGTTTTTGTTTATTTAAAAAAAATCCAGTCGTTAGATTTTTTTCATCATTTGCCCACTAAGAATTGACATTAAATCACTTCTGTCAACACTGTTCTAATAAAATTTTCGTAATTCGCCTTTAACCGTTTTCACTGCATGTTCTGTATTATTAAAAATTCCCTATGTCAAAATTCAAATTTTTTGCGATAAAGCATTCACGTGGTTTCTGAACTATTTTTTTGCCAAATTTCTTGAAATTCTAACGACTGGATCGCTAGAAATCGGCATGTTTCTGCAAAAGCAATCGGTCTCAATTTTTCGAGCAACTGCGTATGCGTTGCATCAAACTGGGTTCTTTCGGTAACAAAGAAAAAGCTGAGAATTGCTGGGTTCTTTGCGTCGTTACCTTTTCTAACATATCTTTGTAATAAAAGACTAAAGCCATCAATACACTGCGTTCAATAATAGAGAAAAATAGCGCAGATAGTGCGGGTGTTGAGGAAATAAAATGATCGCTCTATTGACGGCATGTTTGTTTTTGCAATCCTTGTGCGCGCGAAAACTGTGTTCGGCCACCTTAACCGATTCATGCGCGCACTGGCGCGCGTTGCTAAGGGGGTGAAATTTTACTTCCGGTCACTTACGTCAGCCTGAGCGCGGAAAATAAAAACAACTCAAAAACTTGCAAATTCGCTTACATTTTAGACCTTTTTCTTTGTGTTTCGCAAAATGCAAAGTAAAAAAAGTACAAGCAAAGACAAAATAAGAGAAAGAAAAACAAGGGCAATAGAAAGAGAAAAACTAACTCCCTGTGGGTTTGTTTGATCTTACCGAAGTGCGCTGGTAGTGTAAATTGCGCACGCGCTGATAGGGTAACTTCGAATAGATATCGGGCGCACTTCCGGTTTCTTTAAATGCTAAAGGAAACGCGGTTTTTCATTAAATTCAGCCTTTTTCGACGAATTTCGATTAAAGCCAACGTTGGCAACATAGCTATGCATTCTTTTTTCGAAATCATGCTTTTTCAGAAAATTACGAGTTTTTCAATATTTTGAAATGCTCTCAAAATCTGACCTTTTAGAAATTAAACAAAATCGATCCATAGCGTAATGAGGATTTAAATTAAAATACTAAATCAATGAAAAAAATTCCGGGAAAGTAATTTACCTGGGAGCCTTTGCATTTTTTCTGTAGTAGTCACATGACCATGGGCGTGGCCTGGTGACGTCATCACTAGTGTTACTGATGAGGAAAAAGTTAAAACACATCAAGTAACTCTGAACTAACTAAAAATGATGAGGTTATATGAGACTAAATTTTCCCTAGCAACGGCTCAAAAAGATCGGTTAATGGGCCGTTAAGACTCATAGAGTAGCCGAGACTGCCTATTCGCGCATCGTGATTTTGACCAACTTTGGCTTGATTTCCCGGAGCTTGGGGGATATCTTGCACTCCCGGGGACTCTAAACCAACTCCTGATGGCCTTGGTTTAGAGTAAAATTGACACAGCAAAACTTTTTCAACTCTCTCTTTCGAGCTTCTGGATCGAAATATAGCCCCACTTCACTTTAAGACTCATACAGTAACCGAGACCGCCTTGCGCGCATCGTGATTTTGACCATCTTCGGCTCGATTTCCTGGAATTTGGGGAATATTTTTCACTCCCGGGGACTCTAAACTAACTTCTGATGGCCTTGGCTTGCATTGAATCGGACACAGCAAAACTTTTTGAACGCTCGGTTTCGAGCTTTTGGGCCGAAATGTAGCCCCACTTCACTTTAAGACTGATAGAGTAGTCTAGACCGCCTTGCGCGCATCGTGATTTTGACCAGCTTTGATCGATATTTCGGAACTTGGGGGATATTTTCCAGTCCCGGGGACTCTAAATTAACTCTTAATGGTTTTGGTTTGCCGTGAAATGGACACAGCAAAACTTTTTGAACGCTCGGTTTCGAGCTTCTGGGCCGAAATTTAGCCCCACTTTACTTTAAGACTCATAGAGTAGCCGTAACCGCCTTGCGCGGATCGTGATTTTGACCAACTTCAACTCGATATCCCGGAACTTGGGGGATATTTTCCAGTCCAGGGGACTCTAAACTAACTCCTGATGGACTTGGTTTGCAGTGAAATGGATAGAGGAAAACTTTTTGAACGCTCAATTTCGAGTTTCTGAGCCAAAATATAGCCCCACTTCACTTTAAGACTGAAAGAGTAGCCAAGAGCGCCTTACGCGCATCGTGATTTTGACCAACTTCGGCACGATTTCTTGAAACTTGGGGGATATTTTCCAGTCGCGGGGTTTATAAAGGAACTCCTGATGGCCTTGTTTTGCAGTGGAATTGAAACAGGAAAACGTTTTGAATGCTCGGTTTCGAGCTTCTGGGATGAAATATAGCCCCACTTCACTTTAAGACTCATAGAGTAGCCGAGACCGCCTTTCTAGTCCCTGGGACTCCACAATAACTCACGATTGCCTTGGTTTGCAGTGAAATGAACACAGCAAATCTTTTTGAACCCTCACTTTCGAGCTTCTGGGCCGAAATATAGCAACTTTTAACTTTAACACTCATAAAATAGCCCTGACCGCATTGCGCGCATCGTGATTTTCACCAATCTAGGCTCGATTTCCCGAAACTTGGGGGATATTCTCCACTCCCGGGGACTCTAAACTAACTCCTGATGGCCTTGGTTTGCTATGAATTGGACACAGGAAAACTTTTTGAACGCTCACTTTCGACCTTGTAGGCCGAAATATAGCCCAACTTCACTTTAAGACTCATAGAGTAGCCGAGACCGCCTTGCGCGCATCGTGACTTTGACCAACTTCGGCTGAATTTCCCGGAACTTGGGGGATATTTTCCAGTTCCGGGGACTCGAAAATAACTCCTGATGGCCTTGGTTTGCAGTGGAATGGACACAGCAAAACTTTTTGAAGTCTCGGTTTTAAGCTTCTGGGCCGAAATATAGCCCCACTTCACAACTTTGGGCCCATTTGTCGGAACTTGGGGGATATTTTCCAGTCCCGAGGACTCTAAACTAAGTCCTGATGGCCTTAGTTTTCAGTGAAATGGACACAGGTTAAAGGACCGCACGCTCGGCGTCGCGCTTGTAGGCGGAAATATAGGCCCACTTCATTTTAAGACTGAAAGAGGAGCCGACACCGCATTACGCGCATCGTGATTTTGAGCAACTTTGCCTTGATTTTGCCAGAACTTGGAGATATTCTTCAGTCCCAACGTCTCTAAACTAACTCCTGATGGCCGTAGTTTTCAGTGAAATGGACACAGGCAGAAGGAGCTTACGCTCGGTGTCGAGCTTCTAGGCCGAAATATAGCCCCACTTCATTTCAAGACTGAATGAGGAGCCTAGACCGCCTTACGCGCATCGTGATTTTGAGCAACTTTGGCTTCATTTCACGGAACTTGGGGGATATTTTCCAGTCCCGGAGACTCTAAACTAACTACTGATGGCCTTAGTTTTCAGTGAAGTGAACACAGGCAAAAGGAGCGGACGCTCGGTGTCGAGCTTCTAGGCCGAAATATAGCCCAACTTCATTTTAAAACTGAAAGAGTAGGCGAGACCGCCTTACGCGCATCGTGATTTTGGGCAACTTTCGCTCGATTTGCCGGAACTTGGGGGATATTTTCCAGTCCCGGAGCCTCTAAAGTAACTACTGATGGCCTTAGTTTTAAGTGAAATGAACACAGGCAAAAGGAGACCGGTGGAGACCGCCTTACGCCCATCGTGATTTTGACAAACTTTGGCTCGATTTCCCGCAACTTGGGGGATATTTTCCAGTCCCAGGGACTCTAAACTAACCCCTGATGGCCTTGGTTTGCGGTGAAATGGGCACAGGCAAAAGGAGCGCACGCTCAATCTCGAGCTTGTAGGTCGAAATATAGCCCCACTTCACTTTAAGGCTGAAAGACTAGCCGAGACCGCCTTACGCGCATCGTGATTTTCAGCAACTTTGGCTTAATTTGCCTGAACTTGGGGGATATTTTCCAGTCCCTGGGACTCTAAAAAAACTCCTGATTGCGTTACTTTTCAGTGAAATGGACATAGGCAAAAGGAGCGCACGCTCGGTGTCGAGCTTCTGGGCAAATATAGCCCCACTTCATTTTAAGACTGAAAAAGTAGCCGAGACCGCCTTACGCGCATCGTGATTTTGAGCAACTTTGGCTCGATTTGCCGGAACATGGGGGATATTTACCAGTCTTGGAGACTATAAACTAACTACTGATGGTCTTAGTTTTCAGTGAAATAAACACAGGGAAAAGGAGCGCACGCTGGGTGTCGAGCTTCTAGGCCGAAATATATCCCCACTTTATTATAAGACTGATAGAGTAGCCGAGACCACCTTACGCGCATCGTAATTTTGAACAACTTTGGCTCGATTTCCTAGAAATCTATTTTCCAGTTCGGGGGTCTCTAAACTAACGGGCGATGGCCTTGGTTTTTAGTAAAATAGACACAGCTAAAACGATCGCACGCTCGGTTACGAGCTTCTAGGCTAAAATAGAGCCCTAATTCAGTTTAAGAATGAAAGAGTAGCGGAGACCGCCTTGCGCACGTCGTGAATTTGACCAACTTCGGCTCGACTTCCCGGAACTTGGGAGATATTTTTTAGTCCCAGGGACCCTAAAGTAACTCCTGATGGCCTCCGTTTGAAGTGAAATGGACACAGGAAAACTTTTTGAACGGTTACTTTCGAGCTTCTGGGACGAGATATAGCCCCACTTCACTTTAAGAGTGATTGAGTAGTCAAGACCGCCTTACGCGCAATGTGATTTTGACCAGCTTTGGCTCGATTTCCCGAATTTTGGGGATATTTTCCAGTCCCGGGGACTCTAAACTAACCGGTGATGACCTTGGTTTTTACTGAAATGGACACAGGTAAAACGATTGCACGCTCGGTTTCGAGCTTCTCGGTTTAAATATAGCCCCACTTCACTTTAAGAATGAAAGAGTAGCCGAGACCGCCTTACGCGCATCGTGATTTTGACCAACTTCGGCTCGATTTGCCGGAACTTAGAGGATATTTTCTAGCCCCGGGGACTCTAAACTAACCGGTGATTGCCTTGGTTTTTCGTAAAACAGACACAGGTAAAACGATTGCATGCTCAGTTTCGACCTTCTAGGCCGAAATATAGCACCACTTTATTTTAAGAGTGAAGCAAGGTGGCGAAGTCACCTTACGCGCATCGTTATTTTGCCCAACTTCGGCTCAATTTCCCGGAACTTCGGGGATATTTTCGTCCCGGGGACACTAAACTAACCGGTGATGGCCTTGGGTTTTAGTGTGATGGACACAGGTAAAACGATCGCACGCTCTGTTTCCACCTTCTAAGATGAAATATAGCAACACTTTACTTTAAGATTTAAAGAGTAGCCAAGACCGCCTTGCGCGCATCGGAATTTTGACCAACTTTGGCTCGATTTCCCGGAACTTGGGGTTATTTGCCAGTCCCGAACACTCTAAACTAACTCCTGATGGCCTTGGTTTGCAGTGAAATGGGCACAGCAAAACTTTTTGAACGCTCACTTTCGAGCTTCTGGGCGGAAATATAGCCCCACTTCACTTTAATACTGATAGAGTAGCCGAGACCGCCTTACGCGCATCGTGATTTTGACCAACTTTGGCTCGATTTCCCGAAACTTGGGGGATATTTTCCAGTCCCGGCGATTCTAAACTAACTGTTGATGGGCTTTGTTTGCAGTGAAATAGACAGAGCCAAACTTTTTGAACCTTCACTTTCGAGCTTTTTGGCCGAAATATAGCCCCACTTCACTTTAAGACTGAAAGAGTAGCCAAGACCTTCTTGCGCGCATCGTTATTTTAAACAACTTTGACTCGATTTCCGAAACCTTGGGGGATATTTTTCAGTCCCGGAGATTCTAAACTAACTCTTGATGGCCTTGGTTTGCAGTGAAATGGACACAGCAAAACTTTTTGAACGCTCACTTTCGAACTTGTGGGCCGAAATATAGGCCCACTTCACTTTAAGACTCATAGAGTAGCCGAGACCGCTTTGTGCGCATAGTGATTTTGACCAACTTCGGCTATATTTCCCGGAACTTAGGGGATATTTTTTAGTCACGGGGACTCTAAACTAACTCGTGATCGCCTTCGTTTGCAGTGAAATGGACACAACAAAACTTTTTAAACGCTCACTTTGGAGCTTCTAGGCCTAAATATAACCCTACTTTACATTAAGACTCATAAAGTAGCAGAGACCGCCCTGCGCGCATCGTGATTTTGACCAACTTCGGCTCGATTTCCCTGGACTTGGTGGATATTTTCCAGTCCTGGGGACTCTAAAATAACTCCTGATGGCCTTAGCTTGCAGTGAAATGGACACAGCAAAAGTGTTTGAACGTTCGGTTTCGAGCTTCGGGGCCGAAATATAGCCCCACTTCACTTTGAGACTCATAGAGTACCCGAGGTCGTCTTGCTCGCATCGTAATTTTGACAAACTTCGGCTCGATTTCCCGGAAGTTGAGCTGAGACCGCCTTGCGCGCATCGTGATTTTGGAAAACTTCGGCTCGATTTCACGGACCTTGGGGGATATTTTCCAGTCCCGAGGACTCCAAACTAACTCCTGATGGCCTTGGTTTGCAGTGAAACGGACACAGCAAAGCCTTTTGAAATGTCGGTTTCGAGCTTCGGGGCCGAAATATAGCCCCACTTCACTTTGAGACTCATAGAGTACCCGAGGTCGTCTTGCTCGCATCGTAATTTTGACAAACTTCGGCTCGATTTCCCGGAAGTTGGGGGATATTTTCCAGTCGCAGGGACTCTAAACTATCTCCTGATGGCCTTGGTTTGCAGTGAATCCGACACAACAAAACTTTTTGACCGGTCACGTTCGAGCTTCTGGGTCGACATATAGCCCCACTTCACTTTAAAACTCATAGGGTAGCTAAGACCGCCTTACGCGCATCGTGATTTTGAGCAACTTTGGCTCGATTGGCCGGAACTTGGGTGATATTTTCCAGTCCCTGGAACTCTAAACTAACTCCTAATGGGCTTAGTTTTCAGTGAAATGGAAAGAGGCAAAAGCAGGGCAGGCACAATGTCGAGCTTGTAGGCTGAAATATAGCCCCACCTCATTTTAAGACTGAAAGAGTAGCCGAGACCGCCTTACGCGCATCGTGATTTTGACCAAGTTTGGCTCGATTTTTCAGAGGTTCGGGGATATTTTCCAGTCCCAGGGACTCGAAACTAACTAATAATGGCCTTAGTTTTCAGTGAAATGGACACAGGCAAAAGGAGCGCACGCTGGGTGTCGAGCTTCTAGGCCGAAATATAGCACCACTTCATTTTAAGACTGAAAGAGTAGCGGAGAGCGCCTAACTCGCGTCGTGATTTTGAGCGACTTTGGCTGGATTTAGCGTAACTTGGGGGATATTTTCCAGTTCTGGCGACTCTAAACTAACTGCTGATGGCCTTAGTTTTCAGTTAAAAGGAGACAGGGAAAAGGAGCGCACGCTCGGTGTCGAGCTTCTAGGCCGAAATATAGCCCCACTTCTTTTTAAGACGGAAAGAGTGACTGAGACCCCCTGACAGGCATCGTGATTTTAAGCAACTTTGGCTCGATTTGCCGGAGCTCGGGGAATATTTTCTAGTCCCGGGGACTCTAAACTAACTCTTGATAGCGTTAGTTTTCAGTGAAATGGACACAGGCAAAAGGAGCGCACGCTCGGTGTCGAGCTTCTAGGCCGAAATATAGCCCCACTTCATTTTAAGACTGAAACAGTAGCCGAGACCGCCTTACGCGCATCGTGATTTTCAGGAAGTTTGGCTCGATTTACGGGAAGTTGGGGGATATTTTCCAGTGCCGAAGACTGTAAACTAAGTTCTGATGGCCTTAGTTTAAGTACCCAAGACTGGAAAATATACCCCAAGTTGCGGCAAGGCGACCCAAAGTTGCTCAAAAGCACGATGCGCGTAAGGCGGTCCCTGCTGCTCTTTCAGTCTTAAAATGAAGTTGGGCTATATTTCGGCCTAGAAGCTCGACACCGAGCGTGCGCTCCTTTACCCTGTGTCAATTTCACTTAAAACTAAGGAAATCAGCAGTTAGTTTGGAGTCCCCGAAACTGGAAAATATCCCCCAAGGTCCGGGAAATGAAGCCAAAATTGCTCAAAAGCACGATGCGCGTAAGGCAGTCTCGGGTACTCCTTCAGTTTTAAAATAAAGTGAAGCTATATTTCAACCAGGAAGCTTGACACCGAGCTTGCGCTTCTTTTACGTGTGTCGGTTTTACTGAAAACTAAGGCTATCAGGAGTTAGTTTAGAGTTCCCGGGACTGGAAAATATCCACCAAAATCCGGCAAATGGAGCCAAAGCTGCTGAAAATCACGATGCGCTTAAGGCAGTCCCTGCTAGTCTTTCTGTCTTAAAAAGAAGTGGGGCTATATTTCGGCCTAAAAGCTCAAAACCGAGCGTACGCTCCTTTTACCTGTGCCCATTTCAATGAAACTAAGGCCATCAGGAGTTAGTTGAGACTCCCTGGAACTGGAAAATATGACCAAAGTTCCGGCAAATCGAGCCAAAGTTGCTCAAAACCACGATGCGCGTAAGGCCGTCTCGGTCACTCTTTAAGTCTTAAAATTAAGTGGGGCTATATTTCGGCCTAGAAGCTCGACACCCAGCGTGCGCTCCGTTTCCCTGTGTCCATATCACTGTAAACTAAGGCCATCAGGAGTTAGTTTAGCGTCCCTGGGACTGGAAAATATCCCCCAAGCTCCGGCAAATGGAGCGAAAATTGCTCGAAATCACGATGCGCCTAAGGCGGTCTCGGATACTATTTCAGTCTTAGAATAAAGTGGGGCTATATTTCGGCCTAGAAGCTCGACACCCAACGTGTGCTCCTTTTGCCTGTGTCCATTTCACTGAAAACTAAGCCCATCAGGAGTTACTTTAGAGTCACCGGGACTGGAAAATATCCCACAAGTTCCGGCAAATCAAGCCAAAGTTGCTAATAATCACGATGCGCGTAAGGCGGTCTTGGCTACTCTTTTAGTCTTAAAATGAAGTGGGGCTATATCTCGGCCTAGAAGCTCGACACCGAGCGTGCGCTCCTTCTACTTGTGTCAATTTCACTGAGAACTAATGCAATTAGGAGTTAGTTTGGAGTCCCTGGGACTGGAAAATATACCCCAAGTTCCGGGAAAGCGAGCAAAAGTTGCTCAAAAGCACGATGCGCGTAATGCGGTCTCGGCTACTGTTTCAGTCTTAAAATGAAGTGGGGCTATATTTCGGCCTCGAAGCTCGACACCGACCGTGCGCTCCTTTACCCTGTGCCCATTTCACTAAAAACTAAGACCATCAGCAGTTAGTTTCGAGTCCCCGGGACTGGAAAATATCCCCCAAGCGCCGGGAAATGAAGCCAAAGTTGCTCAAAAGCGCGATGCGCGTAAGGCAGTCTCGGCTACTCTTTCAGTGTTCAAATGAAAAGGGGCTATATTTCAATCTAGAAGCTTGATACCGAGCTTGCGCTTGTTTAACTTGTTTCCAATTCACTGAAAACTAAGGCCATCAGGAGTTAGTTTAAAGTCCCCGGGACTGGAAAATATCCCCCAAAATCCGGCAAATAGAGCCAAAACTGCTGAAAATCACGATGCGCTTAAGGCGGTCCCGGCTAGTCTTTCTGTCTTAAAATGAAGTGGGGCTATATTTCGGCCTAGAAGCTCAACACCGAGCGTGCGCTCCTTTTACCTGTCTCCATTTCACTGAAAACTAAGACCATTAGGAGTTAGTTTAGAGTCCCCGCGACTGGAAAATACCCCCATGTTCCGGGAACTCGAGCCGAAGTTGGTCAAAATCACGATGCGCGTAAGGCGGTCTCGGCTACGTTTTCAGTCTTAAAGTGAAGTGGGGCTATATTTCGGCCCAGAAGCTCGAAACCGAGCGTGCGATCGTTTTACCTGTGTCCATTTCTATGGAAACCAAGGCCATGAAAACTTAGTTTAGAGTTCCAGGGACTAGAAAATATCCCCCAAGGGCCGGGAAATGGAGCCAAAGTTGTTCAAAATCCCGATGTGCGTAAGGCGGTCTCGGCTACTGTAACAGTCTTAAAGTGAAATGGGGATATATTTCGGCCCAGAAGCTCGAAAGTGAGCGTTCAAAAAGTTTTGTGTTGTCTATTTCACTGGAAACCAAGGCAATCAGGAGTTAGTTTAGTGTCCCCGGGACTGGAAAATATCCCCCAAGTCTCGGGATATCAAGGCGAAGTTGGTCAAAATCATGATGCGCGCAAGACGGTCTAGGCTACTTTTTTAGTCTTAAAGTGAAGTGGGGCTATACTTCGGCCTAAAAGCTCGAAACCGAGCGTGCGATCGTTTTACCTGTGTCAATTTCACATCAAACCAAGGACATCAGGAGTTAGTTTGGAGTCCCCGAGACTGAAAAACTTCCCCCAAGTTTCAGGAAAAACCAAGGCCATCACCAATTAGTTTAGAGTCGCCGGGACTGAAAAATATCCCCCAAGTTCCCGAAAATTGAACCAAAGTTGGTCAAAATCACGATGCGCGTAAGGATGTCTCGGCTACTCTATCAGTCTTAAGGTAAAGTGGAACTATATTTCGGCCCAAAAGCTCGAAATCGAGCGTTCAAAAAGTTTTGCTGTTTCCATTTCACTGCAAACCAAGGCCATCAGAAGTTAGTTTAGACTCCCTTGGATTGGAAAATGTGCCCTAAATTCGAGGTAATTGAGCCAAAGTTGGTCAAAATAACGATGGGCGCAAGGCGGTCTCGCCCACTCTATCAGTCTGAAATTAAAGTGAGGCTATATTTCGGCCCAGAAGCTCGAAACCGAGCGTTCAAAAAGTTTTGCTGTGTCCATTTCATTGCTAACCAAGGCCGTCAGGAGTTAGTTTAGCGTCCCCTGGACAAAAAAATTCCTCCCAAGTTGCAGGAAATCGAGCCGAAGTTGGTCAAAATCACGAAACGCGCACGGCCCTCACGGCTACTCTATCAGTCTTAAAGTTTAATGCAGCTATATTTCGGCCCAGAAGCTCGAAAGTGAGCGTTCAAAAAGTTTTGCTGTGTCCATTTCAGTGCAAACCAAGGCCATCAGGAGTTAGTTAAGAGCCCCGGAACAGGAAGAAATCCCTTAATTTGCAGGAAATCGAGTTGAAGTTTGTGAAAATCACGATGCGCCCACGGTGGTCTCGGTTACTCTTTCAGTGTTAAAGGGAAGTGGGGCTATATTTCGGCCTAGAAGCTGGAAACCGAACGTGCGATCGTTTTACCTGTGTCAATTTCACATCAAACCAAGGACATCAGGAGTTAGTTTGGAGTCCCCGAGACTGAAAAACTTCCCCCAAGTTTCAGGAAATCGAGCCGAAGTTGGTAAAAATTACGATTAAAGCAAGGCGGTGTCGGCTACTCTTTAAGTTATAAAGTGAAATGGGGCTATATATTTCGGCCTACAAGCTCCAAACCGAGAGTGCGATCGTTTTACCTGTGTCTATTTTGCAAAAAACCAAGGCCATCACCGGTTAGTTTAGAGTCCCCGGGACTGGAATATAGCCCCCAAGTTCAAGGAAATCGAGCCAAATTTGGTGAAAATCACGATGTGCGTAAGGCGGTCTCGGCTATTCTTTCAGTCTTAAAGTGAAGTAGGGCTGTATTTCGGCCCAGAAGCTCGAAAGTAAGCGTTCAAAAAGTTTTACAGTGTCCATTTCACTACAAACCAAGGCAATCAGAAGTTAGTGTATAGTCCCCGGGAGTAGAAAATATCCCCCAAGGTCCGGTAAATCGAGCCCAAGTTGGTCAAAATCACGATGCGCGCAAGAAGGTCTTGGCTACTCTTTCAGTCTTAAAGTGAAGTGGGGCTATATTTCGGCCCAGAAGCTCGAAAGTGAGCGTTCAAAAAGTTTGGCTATGTTTATTTCACTGCAAACCAAGGCCATCAGGAGTTAGTTTAAAGTCCCCGGGACTGGAAAATATCCCCCAAGATCCGGCAAATCGACCAAAGTTGCTCAAAATCCCGTTGCGCGTAAGGCGGTTTAGGCCACTCTTTCAGTCTTAAAATGAAGTGGGGCTATATTTCGGCGTAGAAACTCGACACCCAGCGTGCGCTCTCTTTGCCTGTGTCCATTTCACTGAAAAGTAACGTCATCAGGAGTTAGTTTAGAGTCCTCGTGACTGGAAAATATTACCAACGTTCCGGCAAATCGAGCCAAAGTTGCTCAAAATTACGACGCGCGCAAGACGGTCTTGGCTACTCTTTAAATCTTAAAGTAAAGTGTTGCTATATTGCAGCCTAGAAGGTGGAAACAGAGCGTGCGATCGTTTTACCTGTGTCCATTACACTAAAAAGCAAGGCAATCTCCGGTTAGTTTAGTGTCCCCGGGAATGGAAAACATCTCCGAAGTTCCGGGAAATCGAGCCGAAGTTGGTCAAAATGACGAGGCGCGTAAGGTGGCTTGGCCACCTGGCTTCAGTCCTAAAATAAAGGGGAGCTATATTTCTGCCTAGAAGATCGAAACTAAGCATGCAATCGTTTTACCTGTGTGTGTTTTACGAAAAACCAAGGCAATTAGCGGTTAGTTTAAAGTCCCCGGGACTGGAAAATATCCTCCAAGTTCCGCGAAATCGAGCCGAAGTTGGTCAAAATCACGATGCGCGAAAGGCGGTCTCGGCTACTCTTTCATTCTTAAAGTGAAGTGGGGCTATATTTAAACCGAGAAGCTCGAAACCGAGCGTGCAATCATTTTACCTGTGTCCATTTCAATAAAAACCAAGGTCATTACCAGTTAGTTTAGAGTCCTCGGGACTGGAAAAGATCTCCTAACTTCGGGAAATCGAGCCAAAGTTGGTCAAAATAACAACGCATGTAAGGTGGTCTCGACTACTCAATCAGTCTTAAAGTGAAGTGGGGCCATATTTCGGCCCGGAAGCTCGAAAGTGAGCGTTTAAAAAGTTTTCCTGTGCCCATTTCACTTCAAACCAACGCCATCGGCAGTTAATTTAGGGTCCCTGGGACTGGAAAATATCTCCCAAGCTCCGGGAAGTCGAGCCCAAGTTGGTCAAATTCACGATGCGCGGAAGGCGGTCTCCGCTCCTCTTTCAGTCTTAAAGTGAAGTGGGGCTATATTTTGGCCCAGAAGCTCGAAACCGAGCGTTCAAAAGGTTTTCCCCTGTCCATTTCACTGCAAGCCAAGGCCATGAGGAGTTACTTTAGGGTCCCCGGGACTGTAAAATATCCCCCAAGTTCCGGGAAATCGAGCCGATGTTGATCAAAATCATGATGGGGGCAACGCGGTCTTGGCTGCTCTATGAATCTTAAAGTGAAGTGGGGCTATATTTCGGCCCAGAAGCTCGAAAGTAAGCGTTCAAAAAGTTTTGCTGTGTCCATTTTACTGCAACCCAAGGCCATCTGGAGTTAGTTTAGAGACCCAGGGACTGGAAAATATTTCCCAAGTTTCGGGAAATGGAGCCCAAGTTGCTCAAAATCGCGATGCGCGCAAGGCGGTCTCGGCTACTCTCTCAGTCTTAAAGTGAAGTGGAGCTATATTTCGGCCCAGACGCTTGAAACCGAGCGTGCGATCGTTTTACCTGTGTCTATTTCACTACAAACCAAGGCCATCAGGAGCTAGTTAAGACTACGCAGGACTAGAAAATATCCCCCATGTTCCGGGAAATCGAGCTAAATTTGGTCAGAATATCGATGCGCGCAGGCGGTCTCCGCTACTCTATCAGTCTTAAAGTAAAGTAGGGCTATATTTCGGTCCACAAGCTCGAGAGTGAGCTTTGAAAAAGTTTTCCTGTGTCCATTTCACTGTAAACCAAGGCCATCAGGAGTTAGTTTAGAGTCTCCGGGACTGGAAAATATCCCCGAAATTCCAAGAAATGAAACCGAAGTTGGTCAAAATCACGATGCGCCCAAGACGATCTTGGCTACTCTTTCAAATTTAAAGTTAAGTGGGGCTATATTTCGGCCTAGAAGCTCAAAACCGAGCGTGCGATCGTTTTACCTGTGTCCATTCAACTTAAAACCAGGGCAATCAGGAGTTAGTTTAGAGTCCCCGGGACTGGAAAATATCCACCAAGTTCCGGGAAATCGAGCCAAAGTTGGTCAAAATCACGATGCGCGCAAGGCGGTCTCGGCTACTCTATCAGTATTAAAGTGAAGTGGGGCTATATTTCCGCCCAGAAGCTCGAAAGTGAGCGTTCAAAAAGTTTTGCTGTGTCCATTTCACTGCAAATCAAGGCCATCAGAAGTTAGTTTAGAGTCTCCGGGACTGGAAAATATCCCCCAAGTTCCGGCAAATCGAGCTGAAGCTGGTCAAAATCACGATGCGTTCAAGGCGGTCTCTGCTGCTTTATGAGTCTTGAAGTGAAATGGGGCTATATATTTTGGCCCAGAAGCTCGAAAGTAAGTGTTCGAAAAGCTTTGTTCTGTCCATTTCACTGCAAACCAGGGCCATCAGGAGTTAATTTAGAGTCCCGCAGACTGGAAAATATCCCCCACGTTCCGGCAAATCGAGGCAAAGTTTCTCAAAATCAATATGCGCGTAAGGCGGTCTCGGCAACTCTTTCAGTCTTACAATGAAGTTGGGCTATGTTTCGGCCTAGAAGCTCGAAACCCAGCGTGCGCTTCTTTTACCTATGTCCATTTCACTGAAAACTAAGGCCATCAGGAGTTAGCTTAGAGTCTCCGGGATGGGAAAATATCCCCCAATTACCGGCAAATTAAGCCAAAGTTGCTCAAAATCACGATGCGCGTAAGGCCGTCTCGGCCCTTCTTTGAGTCTTAAAATGAAGTGGGCCTATATTTCGGCCTGCAAGCTCGACACCGACCGTGCCCTCCTTTTACCTGTGCCCATTTCACTGAAAACTAAGGCCGTCAGGAGTTAGTTTCGAGTCCCCGGGACTGGAAAATATCGCCCAGGTTCTGGAAAATTAAGCCAAAGTTGCTCAAAATTACGATGCGCTTAAGGCGCTCCCGGCTACTCTTTCAGTCTTAAAACTAAAAGGGGCTATATTTCGGCCTAGAAGCTCGAAACCGAGCGTGCGCTCCTTTTGCTTGTGTCCATTTTACTGAAAACTAACGCAACCAGGGGTTACTTTAGAGTCCGCAGGACTGGAAAATATCCCTCAAGATCCGGCAAATCGTGGCAAAGTTGCTCAAAATCACGATGCTCGTGAGGCGGTCTTGGCCACTCTTTCAGTCTTAAAAAGAAGTGGGGCTATATTTCCGCCTAGAAGCTCTACACGAAGCGTGCGCTCCTTTTGGCTGTGTTTATTTCACTGAAAACTAAGGCCATCAGTAGTTAGTTTAGAGTACCCAAGACTGGAAAATATACCCCAAGTTCCCGCAAGGCGAGCCAAAGTTTCTCAAAATACGTTGCTCGTAAGGCGGTCCCTGCTACTCTTTTAGTCTTAAAATGAAGCAGGGATATATTTCGGCCTAGAAGCTCGATCCCGAGCGTGCGCTTCTTTACCCTGTGTCAATTTCACTAAAAACTAAGGCAATCAGCAGTTAGTTTGGAGTCCCCGAAACTCGAAAATATCCCCCAAGTTCTGGGAAATGAAGCCAAAGTTGCTCAAAAGCACGATGCGCGTAAGGCAGTCTCGGCTACTCCTTCAGTCTTAAAATGAAGTGAAGCTATATTTCAATCAGGAAGCTTGACACCGAGGTTGCGCTTCTTTTACCTGTGACCATTTCACTGAAAACTAAGGCTATCAGGAGTTAATTAAGAGTTCCCGGGACTGGAAAATATCGTCAAGTTCCGGCAAATCGAGCCAAAGCTGCTCAAAATCACGATGCCCGTAGGGCGGTCTCGGCTACTCTTTCAGTCTTAAAATAAAGTGGGGCTATATTTCGGCCTAGAAGCTCGACACCGAGCGTGCGCTCCTTTTGCCTGTGTCCATTTCTCTGAAAACTAAGGCCCTCAGGAGTTAGTTTACAGTCCTCGGGACTGGAAAATATCACCCAAGTTCCGACAAATCGAGCCAAAGTTGTGAAGTGGGGCTATATTTGGGCCCAAAAGCTCGAAAGTGAGAGTTTAAAAAGTTTTGCTGTGTCCATTTCACTGGAAACCAAGTCCATCAGGAGTTAGGTTAGAGTCTCCGCGACTGGAAAATATCCCCCATGTTCCGGGAAATCGAGCCGAAGTTGGTCAAAATCACGATGCGCGTAAGGCGGTCTCGGCTACCTTTTCAGTGTTAAAGTGAAGTGGGGCTATATTTCGGCCCAGAAGCTCGAACTCGAACGTGCGATCGTTTTACCTGTGTCAATTTCACTGCATACAAGCCCATCAGGAGTTAGTTAGAGTCCCCGGGACTGGAAAATATCCAGCAAGTTCCGGGAAATCAAACCGAAGTTGGTCAAAATCACGATGAGTGCAAGTCGGTTTCGGCTACTCTTTTAGTCTTAAAGTTAAGGGGGGCTTTATTTTGGCCTAGTAGGTGGAACCCGAGCGTTCGATCGTCTTACCTATGTCCATTTCAATAAAAACCAAGGTCATCACCGGTTAGTTTAGAGTCCCGAGGACTGGAAAATATCCCGAAAGTTGCGGGAAATCGAGCCAAAGTTGGTTAAAATCACGATGGGCGTAAGGAGGTCTCGGCTACTCTAACAGTCTTAAAGTAAAGTGGGGCTATATTTCTACCCAGAAGCTCGAAAGTAAGCGTTCAAAATGTTTTGCTGTGTCCATTTCACTACAAACCAAGGGCATCAGGACTTAGTTTAGAGTCCCCAGGACTGGAAAATATCGCCCAAGTTGCAGGAAATCGAGCCGAAGTTGGGCAAAATCACGATGCGCGTAAGGCGGTCTCGGCTACTCGATCAGTCTGAAAGTGAAGTGGGGCTATATTTCGGCCTAGAAGCTCGAAACCGAGCGTGCGATCGTTTTACCTGTGTCCATTTCTAATGAAACCAAGGCCATGAAAACTTAGTTTAGAGTTCCCGGAAGTAGGAAATGTCCCCCATGTTCCGGGTAATGGAGCCAAAGTTGTTCAAAATCCCGATCTGCGTGAGGCAATCTCACCTACTCTAACAGTCTTTAAGTGAAATGGGGATATATTTCGGCCCAAAAGCTCGAAAGTGAGCGTTCAAAAAGTTTTGTTGTGTCCATGTCACTGCAAACCAAGTTAATCAGGAGTTAGTTTAGGGTCCCCGGGACTGGAAAATATCCCCCAAGTCTCGGGATATCAAAGCGAAGGTGGTCAAAATCACGATGCGCGCAAGACGGTCTCGGCTACTCTTTTAGTCTTAAAGTGAAGTGGGGCTATACTTCGGCCTAAAAGCTCGAAACCGAGCGTGCGATCGTTTTACCTGGCTCCATTTAACTAAAAACCAAGGACATCACTAAGACCATTAGGAGTTAGTTTAGAGTCCCCGCGACTGGAAAAGATCCCCCAAGTTCCGGAAACTTGAACCAAAGTTGGTCAAAATCACGATGCGCGTAAGGTGGTCTCGGCTACTCTATCAGTCTTAAGGTTAACTGGAGCTATATTTCGGCCCAGAAGCTCGAAATCGAGCGTTCAAAAAGTTTTGCTGTGTCCATTTCACTGCAAACCAAGGGTACCAGGAGTTAGTTTAGAGTCCACGTCACTGCAAAAGTATCCCCCAAGTTCGGGCAAATCGAGCCGAAGTTCGTTAAAATCACGATGCGCGCAAGGCGGTCTCGGCTACTCTATGAGTCTTAAAGTAAAGTGGGGCTATATTTCGGCCCAAAAGCTCGAAAGTGACCGTTGAAAAAGTTCTACTGTGTCTGTTTCACTGCATACCAAGGCCATCAGGAGTTAGTTTAGAGTCCCAGGGACTGGAAAATATTCCCCAAGTTCCGGGAAATTGAGCTAAAGTTGGTCAAAATCACGATGCGCGCAAGGCGGTCTCGGCTACTCTAGTAGTCTTAAAGTGAAGGGGGCCTATATTTCCGCCCAGAAGCTCGAAAGTAAGCGTTCAAAAAGTTTCGGTGTGTCCATTTCACCGCACAACAAGGCCATCAGGAGTTAGTTTAGAATCCCTGGGACTGGAAAATATTCCCCAATTTCCAAGAAATCGAGCTGAAGTCGGTTAAAATCACTATGCGCGGAAAGCGATCGCGGCTACTCTTTCAGTCTTAAAGTGAAGTGTAGCTATATTTCGGTCTAGAACCTCGAAACCGTGCGTGCGATCGCTTTACCTGTGTCCATTTCACTTCTAACCAAGGCCATCAGGAGTTAGTTTAGAGTCCCCGAGACTGGAAATTATCCCCCAAGTTCCGGAAAATCGAGCCAAAGTTGGTCAAAATCACGATGCGCGTGAGGCGGTCTCAGCTACTCTATCAGTCTTAGAGTGGTGGGGCTATATTTCGGCCTAGAAGCTCGACACCGAGCGTGCGATCGTTTTACTTGTGTCCATTTCACTAAAAACCAAGGCCATCATGAATTAGTTTAGAGTCCCCGGGACTGGAAAATATCCCGAAAGTTCCGGGAAATCGAGCCAAAGTTGTTTAAAATCACGATGGGCGTAAGGCGGTCTCGGCTACTCTAACAGTCTTACAGTAAAATGGGGCTATATTTCGGCCCAGAATCTCGAAAGTGATTGTTCAAAAAGTTTTCCTGTGTCCATTTCGCAGCAAACCAAGGCAATCAGGAGTTAGTTTAGAGTCCCCGGAACTGGAAAATATCCTCCAAGATCCGGGAAGTTAAGCCGAAGTTGGTCAAAATCATGATGTGCGCAAGAAGGTCGCGGCTACTCTATAAGTGTTAAAGTGAAGTGGGGCTATACTTCGGCCCAGAAGCTCGAATGTGAGCGCTCAAAAAGTTTTCCTGTGTCCATTTCACTGCAAACCAAGGCCATCAGGAGTTAGTCGAAAGTCCCTGGGACTGGAAAATATCCCGCAAGTTCGGAAAAATCGAGCCGAAATTGGTCAAAATCACGATGCGTTAAAGGCGGTCTCGGCTACTTTATGAGTCTTAAAGTAAGGTGGGGCTATATTTCGGCCCAGAAGCTCAAAAGTGAGCGTTCAAAAAGTTTTGCTGTCCAATTCTCTGCAAACCAAGGCCATCAGGATTTAGTTTAGAGTCGTCGAAACTGGAAAATATCCCCAAGTTCCGAGATATCGAGCCGAAGTTGGCGAAATTTACAATACGCGCAAGGCGGTGTGGGCTACTCTATGAGTCTTAAAGTAAATTGGGGCTATATTTCGGCCCAGAAGCTCGAAAGTAAGCAATCAAAAAGTTTTGCTGTGTCCATTTTACTGCAAAACAAGGCCATAAGCAGTTAGTTTAGAGTGCCCGAGACTGGAAAATATAACCCAAGTTACTTGAAATTGAGCCGAAGTTGATGAAAATCACGATGCCGGTGAGACGGTCTCGGCTACTCTATCAGTGTTAAAGTGAAGTGGGGCTATATTTCGGCCCCGAAGCCCGAAAGTGAGCGTTGAAAAAAATTTACTGTGTCCATTTCACTGCAAAACATGGCAATCAGGAGTTAGTTTAGAGTCCTCGGGACAGGAAAATATCCCCCCAGTTCCGGGAAAGCGTGCCGAAGTTGGTCAAAATCACGATGCGCGGAAGGCGGTCTCGCCTACTCTATGAGTCTTAAAGTGAAGTGAGGCTATATTTCGGTCTAGAAGCTCCAAACCGAGCGTTTAAAAAGTTTTCCTGTATCCATTTCACTGCAAACAAACGCCATCAGGAGTTAGTTTAGAGTCCCCGGGTTTGCAGAATATCTCCCAAGTTCCAGGAAATCGAACCTAGATTGGTGAAAATCACGATGTGCGTAAGGCAGTCTTGGCTATTTTAAGGGTCTTAAAGTTAAGTGGGGCTATATTTCAGCCCAGAAGTTCGAAACCGAGCGTTAAAATAGTTTTGCAGTGTCCAATTCACCGAAAACCAAGGTCGTCAGGAGTTAGTTGAGAGTACCCGGGACTGGAAAATATCTTCTAAGTTCCGGGAAATCGACCCGAAGTTGTTGAAAATCACGATGCGCGCAAGGCGCTCTCGACTACTCTATGAGTCTTAGCGTGAAGTGGGGCTATATCGGCCCAGTACCTCGAAAGTAAGCGTTCAAAAAGTTTTGCTCTGTCTATTTCACTGCAAAGAAAGGCCATCAGGAGTTAGTTTAGAGACCTGGGGCTGAAAATATCCCCCAAGTCCCGGCAAATCCAGGCAAATTTCCTCAAAATCACGTTGTGCGTACGATGGTCTCGCCTACTCTTTCTCTCTTAAAATAAAGTGGGGCTATATTTCAGCATAAAAGCTCGACACCGAGCGTGCCCTCGTTTTACCTGTGTCCATTTCACTGAAAACTAAGGGCATCAGGAGTTAGCTTAGTGTCCTCGAGACTGGAAAATATCCCCCAAGTTCCCGAAAATCGCGCGAAAGTTGCTCAAAATAACGATGCGCCTAAGGCGGTTTCGTCCACTCATTCAGTCTTAAAATGAAGTGGGGCTATATTTCGGCCTAGAAGCTCGACACCGAGCGTGCGCTTTTTTTACAAGTGTCCATTTCACTAAAAACTAAGTCCATCAGAAGTTGGTTTAGAATTTCCGGGACGGAAAAATATACTCCACGCTCCGGCAAATCGAGCGAAAGTTGCTCAAAATGGCGATGCGCGTATGGCGGTCTCGGCTACTTTTTAACTCTTAAAATAAAGTGGGGCAATATTTTGGCCTTGAATTTTGACACCGCATGTGCGCTCCTTTTGCCTGTGTCCATTTCACTGAAAACTAAGGCCATCAGGAGTAAGTTTAGAGTCCCCAGAACTGGAAAATATTCCTAAAGTTTCGGCAAATCCCGTCCAAGTTTCTCAAAATTACGATGGGCGTAAGGGGGTCTCGGCCACTATTTCAGTCTTAAAATAAAGTGGGGCTATATTTCGGCCTGGAAACTCGACACCGAGCGTGCGCTATTTTTGCCTGCTTCCATTTCACTGAAAACTTGGGCCATCAGAACTTAGTTTACAGTCTTCGGGACTGGAAAATATACCCCAACTTCCCGCAAATCGAGATAAACTTGCTGAAAATCACGATGCCCGTAAGGCGGTCTTTCAGTCTTAAAATGAAGGCGGGCTATATTTCGGCCTAGAAGCTCGACACCGAGCGTGCGCTCCTTTTGCTTGTGTCCATTTCACTGAAAACAAAGGACATCAGGAGTTAGTTTAGAGTCCCCGAGACTGGAAATTATTCCCTAAATTCCGGGAAATCGAGCCAAAGTTTCTCAAAGTCACAACGCGAGTAAGGCGGTGTCGGCAACTCTTTCAGTCTTAAAATGAAGTGGGGCTATATTTCGGCCTAGAAGCTCGACACCGAGGGTGTGCTCCTTTTGCCTGTGTCCATTTTACTTAAAAGTAAGGCCATCATTAGTTAGTTTCGAGTCCCTGGGACTGGAAAATATCCACGGACCTCTGAAAAATCGAGGCAAAGTTGCTGAAAATCACGATGCGCGTAAGGCGGTCTCGGTAACTCTTTCAGTCTTAAAATGAAGTGGGGCTATATTTCGGCCTGGAAGTTCCACACCGAGCGTGCGCTCCTTTTGCCTGTGTTCATTTTACTGAAAACTAAGGCCCCTAGCAGTTAGTTTAGAGACTTCGGGACTCGAAAATATCCCCCAAATTCCGGCAAATCGAGCCAAAGTTGCTCGAAATCACGATGCGCGTAAGGCGGTCTCGGCTACTCTTTCAGTCTTAAAATGAGGTGGGGCTATATTTCGGCCTACAAGCTCGACATTGTGCCTGCTCTCCTTTTGCCTGTGTCCATTTCACTGAAAATTAAGGCCATCAGGAGTTAGTTTAGAGTCCTCGGGACTGGAAAATGTCCCCGAAGTTCCGGCAAATCGAGCCAAAGTTGCTCAAAATCACTATGCGCCTAAGGCGGTCTCGTCCACTCATTCAGTCTTAGAATGAAGTGGGGCTATATTTCGGCCTAGAAGCTCGACACCGAGCGTGCGCTCCTTTTGCCTCTGTCCATATCACTGAAAACTAAGTCCATCAGGAGTCAGTTTAGCGTTCCAGGGACTGGAAAATATCACCCAAGTTTTTGCAAATGGAGCCAAAGTTGCTCAAAATCACGATGGGCTTAAGGCGGTTTCCGCGACTCTTGCAGTCTTAAAATGAAGTGGGGCTATATTTCGGTTTAGAAGCTCGACACCGAGCGTGCGCTCCTTTGCCGTTGTCCATTTCACTAAAAACTAAGGCCATCAGGAGTTAGTTAAGAGTCCCCCGGACTGGAAAATATGGCCCGAGTTACGGCAAATCGAGCCAAAGTTGCTCAAAATCACGATGCGCGTAAGGCGGTCTCCGCTCCTTTTTCCTGTGTCCATTTCACTGAAACCTAAGCCCATCAGGAGTTAGTTTAGAGTCCCCGGCACTGGAAACTATCCCCTAAGTTCCGGCAAATTAAGCCAAAGTAGCTCAAAATCACGATAAGCGTAAGGTGGTCTCGGCTACTATTTCAGTCTTAAAATAAAAGGGGTCTATATTTCGGCGTAGAAGCTCGACACTGAGCGTGCCCTCCTTTTGGCTGTGTCCATTTCACTAAAAACTAAGGCCATCACGAGTTAGTAAGAGTCCCCGGGACAGGAAAAGATCCCTCATGTTCTGGGAAATAAAGCCAAAGTTGCTCAAAATCACGATGCGCGTAAGGCGGTCTCGGCTACTCTTTCAGTGTTAAAATGAGGTGGGGCTATATTTCGGCCTACAAGCTCGACACCGAGCGTGCGCTCCTTTCGCCTGTGTCCGTTTCACTAAAAACTAAAGCCATCAGGTGTTAGTTTAGAGTCCCCGGGACTGGAAAATATATCCCAAGCTCCGGCAAATGGAGCCAAAGTGTTTCAAACGGAGGATGCGCGTAAGGCGCTCATGGCCATCCTTTCAGTCTTAAAATGAAGTGACGCTATATTTCGACCTAGAAGGTCGACACCGAGCGTGCGCTCGTTTTGTCTGTGTCCATTTCATTGAAAACTAAGGCCATCAGGAGTTAGTTTAGAGTCCTCGAGACTGGAAAATATCCCCCAAGTTCCGTCAAATCGAGCCAAAGTTGCTCAAAATCACGATGCGCGTAAGGCGGTCTCGTCCAATTATCAGTCCTAAATTGAAGTGGGGCTACATTTCGGCCTAGAAGCTCGAGACCGAGCGTGCGCTCCTTTTGTGTGTGTCTATTTCACTGAAAACTAAGTCCCTATGGAGTTAGATTAGACTCCCCGGCATTGGAAAATATCCCTTAAGTTCCGGCAAATCGAGCCAAAGTTGCTCAAAATCACGACGCGCGTAAGGCGGTATGGGCCACTCTTTTAGTCTTAAAATGAAGTGGGGCTATATTTCGGCCTAGAAGCTCGACACCGAGCGTGCGCTCCTTTTGCCTGTGTCCATTTCACTGAAAACTAACGCCATCAGGAGTTAGTTTGGAGTCCCCGGGACTGCAAAATATCACCTAAGTTGCGACAAATCAAGCCAAAGTTGTGAAGTGAGGGTATAGTTCGGCCCGGAAGCTCGAAACCGAGAATTCAAAAAGTTTTGCTGTGTCCATTCCATTGCAAACCAAGGCCATCAGGAGTTAGTTTAGAGACACCGGCACTAGAAAATATCCCGAAGTTTCGGGAAATGGAGCTAAAGTTGGTCTAAATCTCGATGCGCGTAAGGCGGTCTCGGCTACTCTATTAGTCTAAGTGAAGTGGGGCTATATTTCGGCCCTGAAGCTCGAAACTGAGCGTTCAAAAAGTTTTTCTGTATCATTTTAACTGCAAACCAAGGCCATTAGGAATTAGTTTAAAGTCCCCGAGCCTGAAAAATATCCTTCAAGTTCCGGAAAATTAAGCCAAAGTTGCTCAAAATCACGATGCGCGTAAGGCGGTCTCGGCCAGTCTTTCAGTCTTAAAATGAAGTGGGGCTATATTTCGGTCTACAAGCTCGGTACCGAGCGTGCGCTCCTTTTACCTGCGCCCATTTCACTTAAAACTAAGGCCATCAGGAGTTAGTTTAGAGACCCCGGGACTAGAAAATATACCCCATGTTTCAGCAAATCGAGCCAAAGTTGCTCAAAATCACGATGCGCATAAGGCGGTCTCGGCTACTGTTTCAGTCTTAAAATGAAGTGGGGCTATATTTCGGCCTAGAAGTTGGACACCGAGAGTGCGCTCCTTTTCCCTGTGTCCATTTCACTGAAAACTAAGGCCATCAGGAGTTTGTTTAGAGCCCCCGGGACTGGAAAATATCCCCCAAGTTCTCGCAAATTAAGCCAAAAATCTGAAAATCACGATGCGCGCAAGGTGGTCTCGACTAATCTGTGAGTCGTAAAGTGAAGTGGGCTATATTCGGGCCGAAAAGCTCGAAACCGAGCGTTGAAAAAGTTTCCTGTGTCCATTTCACTGCAAACCAAATCAATCAGGAGTTAGTTTTGAGTCCCCGGGACTTCAAAATTTCCGGCAAGTTCCGGGAAATGGAGTTCAAGGATGTCAAAATCACGATGCGCGCAAGGCGGTCTCGGCTTCTCTATGAGTCTTAAAGTGAAGTTGGGGTATATTTCGGCCTAGAAGCTCGAAAGTGAGCATTCAAAAAGTTTTGCTGTGTCTATTTCACTGCAAACCAAGGCCATCAAGATTTAGTTTAGAGTCCTCGAAACTGGAAAATATCCCCCAAGTTCCGAGAAATCGAGCCGAAGTTGGTCAAAATTACGATGCGCGCAACGTGGTCTCGGATACTCTATGAGTCTTAAAGTTAAATGGGGCTATATTTCCGCCCAGAAGCTGGAAAGTGAGCGTTGAAGTGGTTTTGCTGTGTCCATTTCAGTGAAAACAGAGGCCATCAGGAGTTAGTTTAGAGTCTTTGGGCCTGGAAAATATCCCCCTAAATTCTGGGAAATAGAGCCCCAGTTGGTCAAAATCACGATGCGCGCAAGTAGGTCTCGACTGCTCTTTTAAACTTAAAGTAAAGTGAAGGCTATACTTCGGCCCAGAAGCTCGAAACCGAGCGTTCAAAAAGTTTTGCTCTGTCCATTTCACTGCAAACCAAATCAATCAGGAGTTAGTTTAGAGTCCCCGGGACTGCAAAATTTCCCGCAAGTTCCGGGAAATCGAGTTTAAGGTTTCAAAATCACGATGCGCGCAAGGCGGTCTCGGCTACTCTATAACTCTATAGTACGGCTATATTTCGGCGCAGAAGCTTGAAAGTGAGCATTGAAAAAGTTTTACTGTGTCCATTTCACTGCAAACCAAGTCCATCATAAGTTAGTTTAGAATCCCCGGGACTGGAAAATATCCCCCAAGTTCCGGGAAATCGAGCCAAAGTTGGTCAAAATCACAATGCGCGCAAGATGGTCTCGGCTAGTCTTTCAGTCTTAAAATGAAGTGGAGCTATATTTCGGCCCAGAAGCTCGAAAGTGAGCGTTCAAACAGTTTTGCTGTGTCCATTTCAGTGCAAACCATGGCAATCAGGAGTTTGTTAAGAGTCCCCGGGACAGGAAAAAATCCCTTAAGTTGCAGGAAACCGAGTTGAAGTTTGTGAAAATCACGATGCCCGGAAGGTGGTCTTGACTACTCTCTGAGTCTTAAAATGAGGTGGGGCTATATTAGGGCCCAGAAGCTCGAAACCGAGCGTTCAAAAAGTGTTGCTGTGTCCATCTCACACCAAACCAAATCAATCAGGAGTTAGTTTAGAGTCCCCCGGACTGCAAAATTTCCCCCATGTTCCGGGAACTCGAGTTCAAGGTTGTCAAAATCACGATGCGCGCAAGATGGTCTCGGCTACTCTATGAGTCTTAAAGTGAAGTGGGGCTATATTTGGGCTCAGAAGCTCGAAAGTGAGCATTCAAAAAGTTTTGCTCTGTCCATTTCACTGCAAACCAAGGCCATCAGGAGTTAGTTTAGAGTTCCCAGGACTGGAGAATATCCCCCAAGTTCCGGGAGATCGAGTCGAAGTTGGTCAAAATTACGATGCGCGCAAGGCGGTCTCGGGTCCTCTATGAGTGTTAAAGTTAAATAGGGCTATATTTCGGCCCAGAAGCTTGAAAGTGAGCATTGAAAAAGTCTTGCTGTGTCCATTTCACTGCAAACCAACTCCATCATAAGTTAGTTTAGAATCCCCGGGACTGGAAAATATCCCCCAAGTTCCGGATAATCGAGCCAAAGTTGGTCAAAATCACAATGCGCGCAAGACGGTCTCGGTTAGTCTTTCAGTCTTAAATATGAAGTGGAGCTATATTTCGGTCCAGAAGCTCGAAAGTCAGCGTTCAAAAAGTTTTGCTCTGTCCATTTCACTGCACACCAAGGCCATCAGGAGTTAATATAGAGTACCCGGGACTGGAAAATATCCCCCAAGCTCCGGGATATCGAGCCGAAGTTGGTCGAAATCTCGATGCGCGCAAGGCGGTCTCGGCGGTTCTTTTAAACTTAAATTAGTGAGGCTATATTTCGGCGTAGAAGCTCGAAACCGAGCGTGCGATCGTTTTACCTGTGTCAATTTCACATCAAACCAAGGACATCAGGAGTTATTTTAGAGTCCCCGAGACTGAAAATCTTCCCCCAAGTTTCAGGAAATCGAGCCGAAGTTGGTCAAAATTACGATGAACGCAAGGCGGTGTCGGCTACTCTATAAGTTATAAAGTGAAATGGGGCTTTATTTTGGCCTACAAGCTCCAAAGCGAGAGTGCGATCGTTTTACCTGTGTCTATTTTGCTCAAAACCAAGGCCATCACCGGTTAGTTTAGAGTCCCCGGGACTAGAAAATATCCCCCAAGTTCCAGGAAATCGAGCCTAAGTTGGTCAAAATGACGATGCGCGCAAGAAGGGGCCTTGGCTACTCTGTCAGTCTTAAAGTGAAGTGGGGCTGTATTTTGGCCCAGAAGCTCGAAAGTAAGCGTTCAAAAAGTTTGGCTATGTTTATTTCACTGCAAACCAAGGCCATCAGCAGTTAGTTTAAAGTCCACGGGACTAGAAAATATCCCCCAAGTTCCAGGAAATCGAGCCTAAGTTGGTGAAAATGACGATACGCGCAAGAAGGTCTTGGCTACTCTTTCAGTCTTAAAGTGAGGTGGGGCTATATTTCGGCCCAGAAGCTCGAAAGTGAGCGTTCAAAAAGTTTGGCTATGTTTATTTCACTGCAAACCAAGGCCATCAGGAGTTAGTTTAAAGTCTCCGGGACTGGAAAATATTCCCCAAGTTCCGGCAAATCGACCAAAGTTGGTCAAAATCCCGTTGCGCATAAGGCGGTTTAGGGAGTTTTTCAGTCTTAAAATGAAGTGAGGCTATATTTCGGCCTAGGAGCTCGAAACCCAGCGTGCGCTCTCTTTTCCTGTGTCCATTTCACTGAAAACTAACGTCATCAGGACTTAGTTTAGAGTCCTCGAGACTGGAAAATATCGTCAACGTTCCGGCAAATCGAGCCAAAGTTGCTCAAAATTACGACGCGCGCAAGGCGGTCTTGGATACTCTTTAAATCATAAAGTAAAGTGTTGCTATATTTCAGCCTAGAAGCTGGAAACAGAGCGTGCGATCGTTTTACTTGTGTCCATTACACTAAAAAACAAGGCCATCACCGGTTAGTTTAGTGTCCCCGGGACAGGAAAATATCCCGGAAGTTCTGGGAAATCGGGCCGAAGTTGGTCAAAATGACGAGGCGCGTAAGGTGGCTTGGCCACCTGGCTTCAGTCTTAAAATAAAGTATAGCTATATTTTAGCCTAGAAGGTCGAAACTGAGCATGCAATCGTTTTACCTGTGTCTGTTTGACGAAAAACCAAGGCAATCACCGGTTAGTTTAGAGTCCCCGTGACTGGAAAATATCCTCCAGGTTGCGCGAAATCGAGCCGAAGTTGGTCAAAATCACGATGCGCGAAAGGCGGTCTCGGCTACTTTTTCATTCTTAAAGTGAAGTGGGGCTATATTTAAACCGAGAAGCTCGAAACCGAGCGTGCAATCATTTTACCTGTGTCCATTTCAATAAAAACCAAGGTCATCACCGGTTAGTTTAGAGTCCCCGGGACTGGAAAATATCCCCCAACTTCGGGAAATCGAGCCAAAGTTGGTCAAAATCACAGCGCATGTAAGGCGGTCTCGACTACTAAATCAGTCTTAAAGTGAAGTGGGGGGATAATTCGGTTCGGAAGCTCGAAAGTGAGCGTTCAAAAAGTTTCCCTGCGTCCATTTCACTTCAAAACAAGGCCATCAGGAGTTAATTTAGGGTCCCCGGGACTGGAAAATATCCCCCAAGTTCCGGGAAATCGAGCCCAAGTTGGTCAAAATCACGATGCGCGCAAGGCGGTCTCGGCTACTCTATCAGTATTAAAGTGAAGTGAGGCTATATTGCTGCCCAGAAGCTCGAAAGGGAGAGTTCAAAAAGTTTCGCTGTGTCCATTTCACTGCAAACTAAGGCCATTAGCAGTTAGTTTAGAGTCGCCGGGACTGGAAAATATCCTTCAAGATCCGGGAAATCGAGCGAAGGTTGGTCAAAAGAAGGATGCGGATAATGCGGTGTCGGGTAGTCTTTCAGTCTTAAAGTGAAGTGGGGCTATATGTCGGCCTCGAAGCTCAAAACCGAGCGTGTGATCGTGTTAGCTGTGTCCATTCAACTTTAAACCAGGGCCATCAGTAGTTAGTTTAGAGTCCCCGGGAGTGGAAAATATCCACCAAGTTCCGGGAAATCGAGCCAAAGTTGGCCAAAATCACGATGCGCGTAAGGCGGTTTCGGGTAGTCTTTCAGTCTTAAAGTGAAGTGGGGCCATATTTCGGCCCAGAAGCTCTGAACCGAACCTCCAAAAAGTTTTGCTGTGTCCATTTCACTGCAAACCAAGGCCATCAGGAGTTAGTTTATAGTCCACAGGATGGAAAATATCCCCCAAGTTCCGGGAAATCGACCCGAAGTTGGTAAAAATTACGGAGCGCGCAAGGCGGCCTCGGCTACTCTTTTAGTCATAGTGATGTGGGGCTATATTTCGGCCTAGAAGCGCGAAAGTTAGCGTTCAAAAAGTTTTGCTTTGTCCATTTCACTGCAAATCAAGGCCATCAGGAGTTAGTTTAGAGTCTTCGGGACTGGAAAATATCCCCCAAGTTCCGGCAAATATAGCCGAAGCTGGTCAAAATCACGATGCGCGCAAGGCGGTCTCTGCTGCTTTATGAGTCTTAAAGTGAAATGGGGCTATATACTTAAGCCCAGAAGCTCGGAAGTAAGCGTTCAAAAAGTTTTGCTGTGTCCATTTCACTGCAAACCAGAGCCATCAGGAGTTAGTTTAGAGTCCCTCAGACTGGAAAATATCCCCCACGTTCCAGCAAATCGAGGCAAAGTTTCTCTAAATCACGATGCGCGTAAGGCGGTCTCGGGCACTCTTTTAGTCTTAAAATGAAGTGGGGCTATATTTCGGCCTAGAAATTCGACACCCAGCGTGAGCTCCTTTTACATGTGTCCATTTCACTGAAAACCAAGGCCATCAGGATGTTAGTTTAGAGTCTCCGGGAGGGGAAAATATCCCCCAATTTCCGGCAAATTAAGCCAAAGTTGCTCAAAATCACGATGCGCGTAAGACGGTCTGGGTCCTTTTTTCAGTCTTAAAATGAAGTGGGGCTATATTTCGGCCTACAAGCTCGACACCGAGCGTGCGCTCCTTTTACCTGTGCCCATTTCACTGAAAACTAAGGCCATCAGGAGTTAGTTTGGACTCCCCGGGACTGGATAATATCCCCCAGGTTCTGGCAAATTAAGCCAAAGTTGCTAAAAATCACGATGGGCTTAAGGCGCTCTCGGCTACTCTTTAAGTCTTAAAATGAAAAGGGCCTATATTTCGGCCTAGAAGCTCGAAACCGAGCGTGCGCTCCTTCTGCCTGTGTCCATTTCACTGAAAACAATGGCCATCAGGAGTTAGTTTAGAGTCCGCAGGACTGGAAAATATCGCGCACTATCTGGCAAATCGAGTCAAAGTTGTCAAAATCACGATGGGCGTAAGGCGGTCTCCGCCACTCTTTCAGTCTTAAAATGAAGTGGGGCTATATTTCGGCCTATTAGGTCGAAACCGAGCATGCGCTCCTTTTGCCTGTGTGCTTTTCACTGAAAACTAAGGCAACCAGGAGTTAGTTTAGAGACCATGGGACTGGAAAATATCCCCCAAGTTGCGGCAAATAGAGCCAAAGTTGCTCAAATTCACGATGCTCGTGAGGCGGTCTCGGCCACTCTTTCAGTCTTAAAATGAAGTGGGGCTATATTTCGGCCTAGAAGCTCGACACCGAGCGTGCGCTCCTTTACCCTGTGTCAATTTCACTAAAAACTAAGGAAATCAGCAGTTAGTTTGGAGTCCCCGAAACTCGAAAATATCCCCCAAGGTCCGGGCAATGAAGCCAAAGTTGCTCAAAAGCACGATGCGCGTAAGGCAGTCTCGGGTACTCCTTCAGTTTTAAAATGAAGTGAAGCTATATTTCAATCAGGAAGCTTGACACCGAGCTTGCGCTTCTTTTACGTGTGTCAGTTTCACTGAAAACTAAGGCTATCAGGAGTTAGTTTAGAGTTCCCGGGACTGGAAAATATCCACCAAAATCCGGCAAATGGAGCCAAAGCTGCTGAAAATCACGATGCGCTTAAGGCAGTCCCTGCTAGTCTTTCTGTCTTAAAATGAAGTGGGGCTATATTTCGGCCTAGAACCTCGACACCGAGCGTGCGCACCTTTTACCTGTGCCCATTTCACTGAAACTAAGGCCATCAGGAGTTAGATTAGACTCCCTGGGACTGGAAAATATGACCAAAGTTCCGGCAAATCGAGCCAAAGTTGCTCAAAACCACGATGCGCGTAAGGCCGTCTCGGCCACTCTTTCAGTCTCAAAATTAAGTGGGGCTATATTTCGGCCTAGAAGCTCGACACCCAGCGTGCGCTCCTTTTCCCTGTGTCCATTTCACTCTAAACTAAGGCCATCAGGAGTTAGTTAAGACTCCCTGCGACTGGAAAATATCCCCCAAGCTCCGGCAAATGGAGCGAAAATTGCTCGAAATCACGATGCGCCTAAGGCGGTCTCGGCTTCTATTTCAGTCTTAAAATGAAGTGGGGCTATATTTCGGCCTAGAAGCTCGACACCCAGCGTGTGCTCCTTTTGCCTGTGTCCATTTCACTGAAAATTAAGCCCATCAGGAGTTAGTTTAGAGTCACCAGGACTGGAAAGTATCCCACAAGTTCCGGCAAATCAAGCCAAAGTTGCTAATAATCACGATGCGCGTAAGGCGGTCTTGGCTACTCTTTAAGTCTTAAAATGACGTGGGGCTATATTTCGGCCTAGAAGCTCAACACCGAGCGTGCGCTCCTTTTACCTGTGTCCATTTCACTGAAAACTAAGAAAATTAGTTAGTTTAGAGTCCCTGCGACTGGAAAATATCCGTTAAGGTTCGGGTAATCGAGCCACAGTGGCTCAAAATCACGATGCTCTTAAGGTGGTCTCGGCTACTCTTTCAGTCTTAAAATAAAGTGAGGCTATATTTTGGCTTAGAAGCTTGATATCGAGCGTGCGCTCCTTTTGCCTGTGTTCATTTGACTGAAAACTAAGCCCGTCGGGAGTTAATTTAGTTTCCCCGGGACTGGAAAATACCCCCAAGTTCCGACAACTCCAGCCAAAGTTTCTCAAAATCACAATGCAAGTAAGGCGGTCGAGGCTACTCTTTCAGTCTCAAAATGAAGTGTGGCAATATTTTGGCCCAGAAGCTTGACACCGAGCACGCGTACCTTTTACCTGTGTCCATTTCACTTAAAACTAGGGCCGTCAGGAATTAATTTAGTGTCTTCGAGACTGGAAAATATCCCCCAAGTTCAGGCAAATTGAGTCAAAGTTGGTAAAAATCATGATGCGGGCAAGACGGTCTAGCTACTCTTTTAGTCTTAAAGTGAAGTGGGCCTAAAAGCTTGAAACCGAGCGTACGATCGTTTTACCTGGCTCCACTTCACTAAAAAGCAAGGCCATCACCAATTAGTTTAGAGTCGCCGGGACTTGAAAATATCCCCCAAGTTCCGGAAATTTGAACGAAAGTTGGTCAAAATCACGATGCGCGTAAGGATGTCTCGGCTACTCTATCAGTCTTAAGGTAAAGTGGAGCTATATTTCGGCCCAGAAGCTCGAAATCGAGCGTTCAAAAAGTTTTGCTGTGTCCATTTCACTGCAAACCGAGGCCATCAGAAGTTAGTTTAGACACCCTTGGACTGGAAAATATCCCCTAAATTCCAGGTTATTGAGCCAAAGTTCTTCAAAATCACGATGCGCGCAAGGCGGTCTCGGCCGCTCTGTCAGTCCTAAATTAAAGTGAGGCTATATTTCGGCCCAGAAGCTCGAAAGTGAGCGTTAAAAAAGTTTTGCTGTGTCCATTTCGCTGCAAACCAAGGCCATTAGGACTTAGTTTAGAGTCCCCGGGACTGGAAAATATTCCCTAAGTTTCGGGAAATCGGGCCGAGGTTGGTCAAAGTCACGATGCCCGCAAAACGGTCTCGGCTCCTCTATGAGTCTTAAAGTGAAATTTGGCTATATTTCGGCCTAGAAGCTCGAAACCGAGCGTGCGATCGTTTAACTTGTGTCCATTTCACCTGAACCAACGCCATCATCAACCAGTTTAGAGTCCCCAGGACTGGAAATTATCCCCCAAAATCCGGGAAATCGAGCCAGAGTTGTTTAAAATCACGATGTGCGTAAGGGGGTCTCGGCTACTCTAACAGTCTTAAAGTAAAATGGGGCTATATTTCGGCCCAGACGCTCGAAAGTGATTGTTCAAAAAGTGTCCCTGTCTCCATTTCACAGCAAACCAAGACCATCAGGAGTTAGTTTAGAGTCCGCGGAACTGGAAAATATCCTTGAGCCGAAGTTGGTGAAAATCACGATGCGTTAGGGCGGTGTCGGCTACTTTATGAGTCTCAAAGAAAGGTGGGGCTATATTTCGGCCTAGAAGCTCGAAAGTGAGCGTTCAAAAAGTTTTGCTGTGTCTATTTCACTGCAAACCAAGGCCATCAAGATTTAGTTTAGAGTCCTCGAAACTGGAAAATATCCCCCAACTTCCGGCAAATCGAGCCGAAGTGTGAAATTTACGATGCGCGCAAAGCGGTCTCGGCTACTCTATGAGTCTTAAAGTGAATTGGGGCTATATTTCGGCCCAGAAGCTCGAAAGTAAGCAATCAAAAAGTTTTGCAGTGTCCATTTTACTGCAAACCAAGGCCATAAGAAGTTAGTTTAGAGTCCCCGAGACTAGAAAATATTGCCCAAATTACTTGAAATCGAAACGAAGTTGATGAAAATCGTGATGCGGGCAAGACGGTGTCGGCTACTCTATGAGTCTTAATGAGAAGTGGGGCTATATTTCGGCTCAGAAGCTCAAAAGTGAGTGTTCAAAAAGTTTTGCTGCGTCCATTTCACTGCAAACCAAGGCCATCGGGAGTTAGTTTAGAGTCCTCGGGACTGGATAATATCTGCCCAGTTCCGGGAAATCGTGCCGAAGTTGGTCAAAATCACGATGTGCGGAAGGCGGCCTCGCCCACTCGATGGGTCTTAAAGTGAAGTGGGGCCATATCTCGGCCCAGAAGCTCGAAAGGGAGGGTTCAAAAAGTTTTTCTGTTTCCATTTCACTGCAAACCAAGGCCGTCAGAAGTTAGTTTACAGTCCTTGAGACTAGAAAATATCCCTCAAGTTCAGGGAAATCGAGTCAAAGTTGGTGAAAAACACGATGCGCCCAAGGTAGTCTCAGCTACTCTATGAATCTTAGAGTGTAGTGGGGCTATATTTTGGCCCAGAAGCTCGTAAGTGACCGTTCAAAAAGTTTTGCTGTGTCCATTTCACTTCAAACCAAGGCCATCACGAGTTAGTTTAGAGTCCCCGGGACTGGGAAATGTCCACTAAGTTCCAGGAAATCAAGCCGAAGTTGGTCAAAATCACAATGCGCGCAAGGCCGTCTTGGGTACTCTATGAGTCTTGAAGTAAGGTTGGGCTATATCTCGGCCCAGAAGCTCGAAAGTGATTGTGCAAAAAGTTTTGCTGTGTCCATTTCACTGCAAACCAAGGCAACCAGGAGTTAGTTTAGAGTCCCTGTCACTGGAAAATATCCCCCAAGCTCCGGCAAATCGAGCCGAAGTTCGTTAAAATCACGTTGCGTGGAAGGCGGTCTCGGCTACTCTATCATTCTTAAAGTGAAGTGGGACTATATTTCGGCCCAGAAGCTCGAAAGTGAGTATTCAAAAAGTTTTACTATGTCTATTTCACTGCATACCAAGGCCATCAGCAGTTAGTTTAGAGTCCCAAGGACTGGAAAATATCCCCCAAGTTTCTGGAAATTGACCCCAAGTTGGTCAAAATCACGATGCGTGCAAGGCGGTCTCGACTACTGTTTAAGTCTCAAAGTAAAGTGGGGCTATATTTCGGCCTAGAAGCTCGACACCGAACGTGCGATCGTTTTACCTGTGTCCATCTCACTGCACACCAAGGCAATTAAGAGTTAGTTTAGAGTCCCCGGGACTAGAAAATATCCTCCAAGTTCCGGGAAATCGAGCCGAAGTTGGTCAAAATCACGATGCGCGAAAGGCGGTCTCGGCTACTCTTTCATTCTTAAAGTGAAGTGGGGCTATATTTAAACCGAGAAGCTCGAAACCGAGCGTGCAATCATTTTACCTGTGTCCATTTCAATAAAAACCAACGGCATCAACGGCTAGTTTAGAGTCCCCGGGACTGGAAAATATCCCCCAACTTCGGGAAATCGAGCCAAAGTTGGTCAAAATCACAGCGCATGTGAGGCGGTCTCGAGTACTAAATCAGTCTTAAAGTGAAGTGGGGCGATAATTCGGTTCGGAAGCTCGAAAGTGAGCGTTCAAAAAGTTTTCCTCTGTCCATTTCACTTCAAACCAAGGCTATCAGGAGTTAACTTAGGGTCCCCGGGACTGGAAAATATCTCCCAAGTTCCGGGAAGTCGAGCCCAAGTTGGTCAAATTCACGATGCGCGCAAGGCGGTCTCCGCTCCTCTTTCAATCTTAAAATGAAGTGGGGCTATATTTTGGCCCAGAAGCTCGAAACCGAGCGTTCAAAAAGTTTTCCTCTGTCCATTTCACTGCAAACCAAGGCCATCAGGAGTTACTTTAGGGTCCCCGGGACTGGAAAGTATCCCCCAAGTTCCGGGAAATCGAGCCGAAGCTGGTGAAAATAATGATGCGGGTAACGCGGTCTTGGCTGCTGTATGAGTCTTAAAGTGAAGTGGGGCTATATTTCGGCCCAGAAGCTCGAAAACGAGCATTCAAAACGTTTTGCTGTATCAATTTTACTGCAAACCAAGGTCATCAAGAGTTAGTTTAGAGACCCGGGACTGGAAAATACCCCCCAAATTCCGGAAAATCGAGCCGAAGTTGGTCACAATCCCGATGCCCGCAAGGCGGTCTCGGCTACTCTATGAGTCTTAAAGTGAAGTGGGGCTATATTTCGGCCCAGAAGCTCGAAAGTGAGCGTTCAAAAAGTTTTCCTGTGTTCATTACACTGTAAACAAAGGCCATCAGGAGTTAGTTTAGAGTCCCCGGGACTGGAAAATATCCCTCAAGTTCCGGGAAATCGAGCCGAAGTGGGTCAAAATCACGATGCGCGCAGGGCAGTGTCGGCTACTCTATGAGTCTTAAAGTGAAGTGGGGCCATATTTCGGCCCAGAACTCGAAATCGAGCGTCCAAAAAACATTAATGTGTCCATTTCACTGCAAACCAAGGCCATCAGGAATTACTTTAGAGTCCCCGGGATTCGAAAATATCCCCCCCAGTTCAGGGAAATCGAGCCGAATTTTTTCAAAATCACGATGCGCGCAAGGCGGTTTTGGCTACTTTATGAGTCTTAAAGTGAAATGGGGCTATATTTTGGCCCAGAAGCTCGAAACCGAGCGTTAAAAAAGTTTTGCTGTGTCAATTTCACTGCAAACCAAGGCCATTAGGAGTTAGTTTAGAGGCCCCAGGACTGGAAAATACGCCCCAAGTTCCGAGAAATTGAGGCGAAGTTGGTCAAAATCACGATGCGCGATGGGTGGTTGCGGCTACTCTTTCAGTCTTAAACTGAAGTGGGGCTATATTTCTGCCTAGAAGCTCGAAACCGAGCGTGCGATCGTTTTACCATTGTCCTTTTCACTTTAAACCAAGTGGATCAGGAGTTAGTTTAGAGTCCCTGGGACTGGAAAATATCACGCAAGTCCCGGGAAATTGAGCCCGAGATGGCCTAAAACACGATGCGAGCAAGGCGGTCTCGGCCTCTGTATTAGTTTTAAAGTGAAGTGGGGTTATATTTCGGCCCAGAAGCTCGAAAGTAAGCGTTCAAAAAGTTTTGCTGTGTCCATTTTACTGCAAACCAAGGCCATCTGGAGTTAGTTTAGAGACCCCGGGACTGGAAAATATTTCCCAAGTTTCGGGAAATCGAACAGAAGTTGCTCAAAATCGCGATGCGCGCAAGGCGGTCTCGGCTACTCTTTCAGTCTTAAAGTAAAGTGGAGCTATATTTCGGCCCAGACGCTTGAAACCGAGCGTGCGATCGTTTTACCTGTGTCTATTTCACTACAAACCAAGGCCATCAGGAGCTAGTTAAGACTACCCAGGACTAGAAAAATATCCCCCATGTTCCGGGAAATCGAGCTAAATTTGGTCAGAATCACGATGCACCACAGGCGGTCTCCGCTGCTCTATCAGTCTTAAAGTAGAGTGGGGCTATATTTCGGTCCACAAGCTCGAAAGTGAGCTTTGAAAAAGTTTTCCTGTGTCCATTTCACTGTAAACCAAGGCCATCAGGAGTTAGTTTAGAGTCCCTGGGACTGGAAAATATCCCCGAAATTCCTAGAAATCAAACCGAAGTCTGTCAAAATCACGATGCGCGCAAGACGATCTTGGCTACTCTTTCAAATTTAAAGTTAAGTGGGGCTATATTTCGGCCTCGAAGCTCAAAACCGAGCGTGCGATCGTTTTACCTGTGTCCATTCAACTTAAAACCAGGGCAATCAGGAGTTAGTTTAGAGTCCCCGGGACTGGAAAATATCCACCAAGTTCCGGGAAATCGAGCCAAAGTTGGTCAAAATCACGATGCGCGCAAAGCGGTCTCGGCTACTCTATCAGTATTAAAGTGAAGTGTGGCTATATTTCCGCCCAGAAGCTCGAAAGTGAGCGTTCAAAAAGTTTTGCTGTGTCCATTTCACTACAAACTATAGCCATCAGCAGTTAGTTTAGAGTCGCTGCGACTGGAAAATATACTTGAAGATCCGGAATATTGAGCCAAAGTTGGTCAAAAGCACGATGCGGGTAAGGCGGTTTCGTGTAGTCTTTCAATCTAAAAGTGAACTGGGGCTATATTTCGGCCCAGAAGCTCTGAACCGAGCGTCCAAAAAGTTTTGCTGTGTCCATTTCACTGCAAACCAAGGCCATCAGGAGTTAGTTTAGAGTCCCCGGGACTGGAAAATATCCCCCAAGTTCCGGGAAGTCGAGCCGAAGTTGGTAAAAATTACGGTGCGCGAAAGCGGTTTCGGCTACTCTATGACTCTTAAAGTGAAGTTGGGCTATATCTCGGCCTAGAAGCGCGAAAGTAAGCGTTCAAAAAGTTTTGCTCTGTCCATTTCACTGCAAGCCAGGGCCATCAGGAGTTAGTTTAGAGTCCCTCAGACTGGAAAATATCCCCCACGTTCCGGCAAATCGAGGCAAAGTTTTTCAAAATCAAGATGCGCGTAAGGCGGTCTCGGCAACTCTTTCAGTCTTAAAATGAAGTGGGGCTATATTTCGGCCTAGAAGCTCGACACCCAGCGTGAGCTCCTTTTACCTGTGTCCATTTCACTGAAAACTAAGGCCATCAGGAGTTAGTTTAGAGTCTCCAGGAGGGGAAAATATCCCCCAATTTCCGGCAAATTAAGCCAAAGTTACTCAAAATCACGATGTGCGTAAGGCCGTCTCGGCCCTTCTTTCAGTCTTAAAATGAAGTTAGGCTATATTTCGGCCTACAAGCTCGACACCGAGCGTGCGCTCTTTTGACCTGTGCCCATTTCACTGAATACTAAGGCCATCAGGAGTTAGTTTCGAGTACCCGGAACTGGAAAATATCGCCCAGGTTCTGGCAAATTAAGCCAAAGTTACTCAAAATCACGATGCGCTTAAGGCGCTCTCGGCTACTCTTTCAGTCTTAAAATGAAAAGGTGCTATATTTCGGCCTAGAAGCTCGAATCCGAGCGTGGGCTCCTTTTGCTTGTGTCCATTTCACTCAAAACTAAGGCCATCAGGAGTTAGTTTAGAGTCCGCAGGACTGGAAAATAACTTCCAAGATCCGGCAAATCGTGTCAAAACTGCTCAAAATCACGATGGGCGTAAGGCGGTCTCCGCCACTCTTTCAGCCTTAAAATGAATTGGGGCTATATTTCGGCCTATTAGGTCGACACCGAGCATGCGCTCCTTTTGCCTGTGTGCTTTTCACTGAAAACTAAGGCAACCGGGAGTTAGTTTAGAGTCCCCGGGACTGGAAAATATCTCTCAAGTTGCGGCAAATAGAGCCAAAGTTGCTCAAAGTCACGATGCTCGTGAGGCGGTCTCGGCCACCTTTTCAGTCTTAAAATGAAGTGGGGCTATATTTCGCCCTAGAAGCTCGACACCGAGGGTGCGCTCCTTTTGGCTGTGTTTATTTCACTGAAAACTAAGGCCATCAGTAGTTAGTTTAGGGTACCAAAGACTGGAAAATATACCCAATGTTCCGGCAAGGCGAGCCAAAGTTTCTCAAAATACGATGCGCGTAAGGCGGTCCCTGCTGCTCTTTCAGTCTTAAAAAGAAGCAGGGCTATATTTCGGCCTAGAAGCTCGACACCGAGCATGCGCTCCTTTACCCTGTGTCAATTTCACTAAAAAATAAGGCAATCAGCAGTTAGTTTTGAGTCCCCGAAACTCGAAAATATCCCCCAAGTTCTGGGAAATGAAGCCAAAGTTGCTCAAAAGCACGATGCGCGTAAGGCAGTCTCGGCTAGTCCTTCAGTCTTAAAATGAAGTGAAGCTATATTTCAATCAGGAAGCTTGACACCGAGCTTGCGCTTCTTTTACGTGTGTCACTTTCACTGAAAACTAAGGCTATCAGGAGTTAGTTTAGAGTCCCCGGGACTGGAAAATAACCGCCAAAATCCGACAAATCGAGCCAAAGCTGCTGAAAGTCACGATACGCTTAAGGCGGTCCCTGCTAGTCTTTCTGTCTTAAAATGAAGTGGGGCTATATTTCGGCCCAGAAGCTCAACACCGAGCGTGCGCTCCTTTTACCTGTGTCCATTTCACTGAAAACTAAGGCATTTAGGAGTTACTTTAGAGTCCCCGGGACTGGAAAATATCCCCCAAGGTCCGGAAAATCGAGCCAAAGTTGCTCAAAATCACGATGCGCGTAAGGAGGTCTCGGCTACTCTAACAGTCTTAAAGTAAAGTGGGGCTATATTTCTACCCACAAGCTCGAAGGTAAGCGTTCAAAATGTTTTGCTGTGTCCATTTCACTACAAACCAAGGGCATCAGGAGTTAGTTTAGAGTCCCCACGACTGGAAAATATCCCCCAAGTTGCAGGAAATCGAGCCGAAGTTGGGCAAAATCACGATGCGCGTAAGGCGGTCTCGGCTACTCGATCAGTCTGAAAGTGAAGTGGGGCTATATTTCGGCCTAGAAGCTCGAAGCCGAGGGTGCGATCGTTTTACCTGTGGCCTTTTCTAATGAAACCAAGGCCATGAAAACTTAGTTTAGAGTTCCAGGGACTAGGAAATATCCCCCAAGTTCCTGGTAATGGAGCCAAAGTTGTTCAAAATCCCGATGTGCGTGAGGCGGTCGCGGCTACTCTAACAGTCTTAAGGTGAAATTAGGCTATATTTCGGCCCAGAAGCTCGAAAGTGAGCGTTCAAAAAGTTCTGTTGTGCCCATTTCACTGCAAACCAGGGCAATCAGGAGTTAGTTTAGGGTCGCCGGGACTGGAAAATATCCCCCAAGTCTTGTGATTTTAAGGCGAAGTTGGTGAAAATCACGATGCGCGCAAGAGGGTTTCGGCTACTCTTTTAGTCTTAAACTGAAGTGGTGCTATACTTCGGCCTAAAAGCTCGAAAGCGATCGTGCGATCGTTTTACCTGGGTCCATTTCACTAAAAATCAAGGCCATCACCAATTAGTTTAGAGTCCCCGGGACTGGAAAAGAGCCCCCAAATTCCGGAAACTTGAACCAAAGTTGGTCAAAATCACGATGCACGTTAGGCGATCTCGGCTACTCTATCAGTGTTAAGGTTAAGTGGAGCTATATTTCGGCCCAGAAGCTCGAAATCGAGCGTTCAAAAAGTTTTGCTGTGTGCATTTCACTGCAAACCTAGGACATCAGAAGTTAGTTTAGACTCCCTTGGACTGGAAAATATCCCCTAAATTCCAGGAAATTGAGCCAAAGTTCGTCAAAATCACGATGCGCGCAAGGCGGTCTCGGCCGCTCTATCAGTCTTAAATTAAAGTGAGTCTATATTTCGGCCCAGAAGCTCGAAAGTCAGCGTTAAAAAAGCTTTCCTGTGTCCATTTCGCTGCAACCCAAGGCCATTAGGATTTAGTTTGGAGTCCCCAGGACTTGAAAATATCCTCTAAGTTTCGGGAAATCGGGTCGAGGTTGGTCAAAATCACGATGCGCGCAAGGCGGTCTCGGCTACTCTTTTAGTCTTAAAGTGAAGTGGGGCCATACTTCGGCCTAAAAGCTCGAAACCGGGCGTGCGATCGTTTTACTTGTGTCCATTTCACTAAAAACCAGCGCCATTATCAATTAGTTTAGAGTGCTCGAGACTTGAAAAGATCCCCAAGTTCCGGAAAATTGAACCAAAGTTGGTCAAAATCACGATGCGCGAAAGGCGGTCTCGGCTACTCTATCAGTCTTAAGGTACAGTGGAGCTTTATTTCGCCCAGAAGCTCGAAATCGAGCGTTCAAAAAGTTTTGCTGTGTCCATTTCACTGCAAACCAAGGCCATCAGAAGTTAGTTTAGAGTCCCCGGGAATGGAAAATATTTCCCAAGTTCCGGGACGACGAGCCAAGGTTGGTCAAAATCACGATGCGCGTAAGGCGGTCTCGGGTACTCTATGAGTCTTGAAGTGAAGTGGAGCTAAGTTTCGACCCAGAAGCTCGAAAGTGAGCGGTCAAAAACTTTTGCTGTGTCCATTTCACTGCAAACCAAGGGCATCACGAGTTAGTTTAGAGTGCCCGCGACTGGGAAATATCACCTAAGTTCCAAGAAAGCGAGCCGAAGTTGGTCAAAATGACGATGCGCGCAAGGTTGTCTTGGCTACTCTATGAGTCTTGAAGTAAGGTAGAGCTATATCTCGGCCCAGAAGCTCGAAAGTGATTGTTGAAAAAGTTTTGCTGTGTCAATTTCACTGGAAACCAAGGCCAGCAGGAGTTAGTTTAGAGTCCAGGTCACTTCAAAAATATCCCCCAAGTTCGGGCAAATCGAGCCGAAGTTCGTTAAAATCACGATGCGCGCAAGGCGGTCTCGGCTACTCTATTAGTCTTAAAGTGAAGTGGGACTATATTTCGGCCCAGAAGCTCGAAAGTGACCGTTCAAAAGGTTTTACTGTGTCTATTTCACTGCATACCAAGGCCATCAGGAGTTAGTTTAGAGTGCCAGGGACTAGAAAATATGCCCCAAGTTGCGGGAAATTGAGCTAAAGTTGGTCAAAATCACGATGCGCGCAATGCGGTCTCGGCTAGTCTATTAGTCTTAAAGTGAAGTGGGCCTATATTTCCGCCCAGAAGCTCGAAAGTAAGCGTTCAAAAAGTTTTGCTGTCTCCATTTCACTGCAAAACAGGGCCATCAGGAGTTAGTTTAGAATCCCTGGGACTGGAAAATATTCCCCAATTTCCAAGAAATCGAGCTTAAGTTGGTCAAAATCACGATGCGCGGGAAGCGATCGCGGCTACTCTTTCAGTCTTAAAGTGAAGTGGGGATATATTTCGGCCTAGAACCTCGAAACCGTGCGTGCGAGCGCTTTACCTGTGTCCATTTCACTTCAAACCAAGGCCATCAGGAGTTAGTTTAGAGTCCTCGAGACTGGAAATTATCCCCCAAGTTTCGGAAAATCGAGCCAAAGTTGGTCAAAATGACGATGCGCGTAAGGCGGTCTCGGCTACTCTATTAGTCTTAAAGTGAAGTTGGGCTATATTTCGGCCTAGAAGCTCGACACCGAGCGTGCGGTCGTTTTACCTGTGTCCATCTCAATGCAAACCAAGGACATCACCGGTTAGTTTAGAGCGCCGGGACTGGAAAATATCCCCCAAGTCCAAGGAAATCGAGCCAAAGTTGATGAAAATCACGATGCGCGTAATGCGGTCTCGGCTATTCTTTCAGTCTTAAAGCGAAGTGGGACTATATTTTGGCCCGGAAGCTCGAAAGTTAGCGTTCAAAAAGTTTTCCTGTGTCCATTTCACTGCTAACCAAGGCTATCAGGAGTTAGTTTAGGGTCCCCTGGACAGGAGAATTTCTCCCAAGTTCTTGGAAATTGAGGGGAAGTTGGTCAAAATCACGAAAAGCGCACGGCGTTCACGGCTACTCTATGAGACTTAAAGTTAAATGGGGCTATATTTCGGCCCAGAAGCTGGAAAGTGAGTATTCGAAAAGTTTTGTTGCGTCCATTTCAGTGCAAACCAAGGCCATCAGGAATTAGTTTAGAGTCCCCGGGACAGGGAAATATCCCTTAAGTTGCAGGAAATGGGGTTGAAGTTTGTGAAAATCACGATGCGCGCAAGGTGGTCTCGTCTACTCTGTGAGTCTTAAAGCTAAGTGGGGCTATATTCGGGTCCTTAAACTCGAAACCGAGCGTTGAAAAAGTTTTGCTGTGTCCATTTTACTGCAAACCAAATCAATCAGGAGTTTAGAGTCCCCGAGACTGCAAAATTTCCCGCAAGTTCCGGGAAATCGAGTCCAAGGTTGTCAAAATCACGATGCGCCCAAGGCGGTCTCGGCTACTCTATGAGTCTTAAAGTGAAGTGGGGCTATATTTCGGACCAGAAGCTCGAAAGTGAGCATTCAGAACGTTTTACTGTGTCCATTGCACTGCAAACCAAGGCCATCAGGAGTTAGTTTAGAGTTCCCAGGACTGGGAAATATGCCCCAAGTTCCGGGAAATCGAGCCGAAGTTGGTCAAAATTACGATGCGCGCAACGCGGTCTCGGGTACTCTATGAGTCTTAAACTTAAATGAGGTAATATTTCGGCCCAGAAGCTCGAAAGTGAGCGTTCAGAAAATTTTCTTGTGTGCATTTCAGTGCAAACCAAGGCCATCAGGAGTTTGCTTAGAGTCTTCGGGCCTGGAAAATATGCAGCAAATTCCGGGAAATAGAGCTCAAGTGTGTCAAAATAACGATGCGCGCGAGGCGGTCTCGGCTACTCTATAAGTCTTAAACTAAAGTACGGCTATATTTCGGCCCAGAAGCTTGAAAGTGAGCATTAAGAAAGTTTTACTGTGTCCATTTCACTGCAAACCAAGTCCATCATAAGTTAGTTTAGAATCCCCGGGACTGGAAAATATCCCCCAAGTTCCCGGAAATCGAGCCAAAGTTGGTCAAAATCAAAATGCGCGCAAGACGGTCTCGGCTAGTCTTTCAGTCTTAAAATGAAGTGGAGCTATATTTCGGTCCAGAAGCTCGAAAGTCAGCGTTCAAAAGTTTTGCTCTGCCCATTTCACTGCAAACCAAGTTCACCAGGAGTTAATATAGAGTACCCGAGACTGGAAAATATCCCCCAAGCTCCGGGATATCGAGCCGAAGTTGGTCAAAATCTCGATGCACGCAAGGCGGTCTCGGCTGTTCTTTTAAACTTAAAGTAAAGTGAGGCTATATTTCGGCCTAGAAGCGCGAAACCGAGCGTGCGATGGTTTTATCTGTGTCCATTTCACATCAAACCAAGGCCATCAGGAGTTAGTTTAGAGTCCCCGAGACTGAAAAACGTCCCCCAAGTTTCAGGAAATCGAGCCGAAGTTGGTCAAAATTACGATGAACGCAAGGCGGTGTCGGAAACCGAGAGTGCGATCGTTTTACCTTTGTCTATTTTGCTCAAAACCAAGGCCATCACCGGTTAGTTTAGAGTCCCCGGGACTGGAAAATATCCCCCAAGTCCAAGGAAATCGAGCCAAAGTTGATGAAAATCACGATGCGCATAATGCGGTCTCGGCTATTCTTTCAGTCTTAAAGTGAAGTGGGGCTATATTTCGGCCCAGAAGCTCGAAAGTCAGCGTTCAAAAGTTTTGCTCTGCCCATTTCACTGCAAACCAAGTTCACCAGGAGTTAATATAGAGTACCCGGGACTGGAAAATATCCCCCAAGCTCCGGGATATCGAGCCGAAGTTGGTCAAAATCTCGATGTACGCAAGGCGGTCTCGGCTGTTCTTTTAAACTTAAAGTAAAGTGAGGCTATATTTCGGCCTAGAAGCGCGAAACCGAGCGTGCGATGGTTTTATCTGTGTCCATTTCACATCAAACCAAGGCCATCAGGAGTTATTTTAGAGTCCTCGAGACTGAAAAACGTCCCCCAAGTTTCAGGAAATCGAGCCGAAGTTGGTCAAAATTACGATGAATGCAAGGCGGTGTCGGAAACCGAGAGTGCGATCGTTTTACCTTTGTCTATTTTGCTCAAAACCAAGGCCATAACCGGTTAGTTTAGAGTCCCCGGGACTGGAAAATATCCCCCAAGTCCAAGGAAATCGAGCCAAAGTTGATGAAAATCACGATGCGCATAATGCGGTCTCGGCTATTCTTTCAGTCTTAAAGTGAAGTGGGGCTATATTTCGGCCCAGAAGCTCGAAAGTGAGCGTTCAAAAAGTTTTCCTATGTCCATTTTACTTTAAACCAAGGCTATCAGGAGTTAATTTAGTGTCCCCGAGACTGGAAAATACCTCCCAAGTTCCGGGAAGTCGAGCCCAAGATGGTCAAAATAATGATGCGCGCAAGGCGGTCTCGGCTCCTCTTTCAGTCTTAAAGTGAAGTGGAACTATATTTCGGCCCAGAAGCTCGAAACCGAGCGTTAAAAAAGTTTTTCTCCGTCCTTTAACTGCAAACCAAATCAATCAGGAGTTACTTTAGGTTCCCCGGGACTGGAAAATATCTCCAAGTCCCGGGAAATGGAGCCGAAGTTGGGCAAAATATTGATGCGGGCAAAGCGGTCTTGGCTGCTCTATGAGTCTTAAAGTGAGGTGGGGCTATATTTCGGCCCAGAAGCTCGAAAGTGAGTGTTCAAAAAGTTTTGCTGTATCAATTTTACTGCAAACCAAGGCCATTAGGAGTTAGTTTAGAGTCCCCAGGACTGGAAAATATGCCCCAAGTTCCGAGAAATCGAGCCGAAGGTGGTGAAAATCCCGTCACTTGGAAGACGGTTTCGGCTACTCTATGAGTCTTAAAGTAAAGAGGGGCTACATCTCGGCCAAAAAGCTTGAAAGTGAGCAATTAAAATGTTTTGCTGTGTCCAGTTAACTGCAAACGAAGGCCATTAGGAATTAGTTTAGAGTCCCCGGGAGTGAAAATATCCCCCAAGTTCCGGGAGATTGAGCCGAAGTTGGTCAAAAGCACGATGCCGCCTTGAAGCTCGATACCGAGCGTGCGCTTCTTCTACTTGTGTCCATTTCAATGAAAACTAAGGGAATCAGTAGTTAGTTTGGAGTCCCAGGGACTGAAAAATATACCCCAAGTTCTGGCAAAGCGAGCAAAAGTTGCTCAAAAGCACGATGCGCGTAATGCGGTCTCGGCTACTGTTTCAGTCTTAAAATGAAGTGGGGCTATATTTCGGCCTAGAAGCTCGACACCGAGCGTGCGCTCCTTTACCCTGTTTCCATTTCACTAAAAACTAAGACCATCAGCAGTTAGTTTCGAGTCCCCGGGACTGGAAAATATCCCTCAAGCGCCGGGAAATGAAGCCAAAGTTGCTCAAAATCACGATGCGCGTAAGGCAATCTCGGCTACTCTTTCAGTGTTCAAATCAAAAGGGCTAAATTTCAATGTAGAAGCTTGATACCGAGCTTGCGCTTCTTTAACCTGTGTCCATTTCACTGAAATCTAGGGCCATCAGGAGTTAGGTTAAAGTCCGCGGGACTGGAAAATATGCCCAAAAATCCGGCAAATCGAGCCAAAGCTGCTGAAAATCACGATGCGCTTAAGGCGGTCCCGGCTAGTCTTTTTGTCTTAAAATGAAGTGGGGCTATATTTCGGTCTAGAAGCTCAACACCGAGCGTGCGCTCCTTTTAGCTGTGTCCATTTCACTGAAAACTAAGACCATTAGAAATTAGTTGAGAGTCCCTGCGACTGGAAAATATCCCTTAAGGTTCGGGTAATCGAGCCACAGTGGCTCAAAATCACGATGCTCTTAAGGTGGTCTCGGCTACTCTTTCAGTCTTAAAATAAATTGAGGCTATATTTTGGCTTAGAAGCTTGATACCGAGGGTGCGCTCCTTTTACCTGTGTTCATTTCACTGAAAGCTAAGCCCATCAGGAGTTAATTTAGTTTCCCCGGGACTGGACAATACCCCCAAGTTCCGACAACTCCAGCCAAAGTTTCTCAAAATCACAATGCAAGTAAGGCGGTCGAGGCTACTCTTTCAGTCTCAAAATGAAGTGTGGCAATATTTCGGCCCAGAAGCTTGACACCGAGCGCGCGTTCCTTTTACCTGTGTCCATTTCACTTAAGACTAGGGCCATCAGGAATTAATTTAGTGTCTTCGAGACTGGAAAATATCCCCCAAGTTCAGGCAAATTGAGTCAAAGTTACTCAAAATCACGATGCGCGTAAGGCGGTCTTGGCGACTCTTTCATTCTTAAAATGAAGTGAGGCTATATTATGGCCTAAAAGCTCGACACCCAGCGTGCGCTCCTTTTACCTGTGTCCATTTCACTGAAAGCTAAGGCCATCAGGACTTAGTTTCGAGTCCCCGAGACTGGAAAATATTCTCCAAGCTCCGGCAAATCGAGCCAAAGTTGGTCAAAATCATGATGCGCGCAAGACGGTCTAGCTACTCTTTTGGTCTTAAAGTGAAGTGGGGCTATACTTGGGCCTAAAAGCTTGAAACCGAGCGTGCGATCGTTTTACCTGGCTCCACTTCACTAAAAAGTTTAGTTTAGAGTCGCCGGGACTTGAAAATGTCCCCCAAGTTCCGGAAACTTGAACCAAAGTTGGTCAAAATCACGATGCGCGTAAGGATGTCTCGGCTACTCTATCAGTCTTAAGGTAAAGTGGAACTATATTTCGGCCCAGAAGCTCGAAATCGAGCGTTCAAAAAGTTTTGCTGTGTCCCTTTCACTGCAAACCAAGGCCATCAGAAGTTAGTTTAGACTCCCTTGGACTGGAAAATATCCCCTAAATTCCAGGTAATTGAGCCAAAGTTGGTCAAAATCACGATTCGCGCAAGGCGGTCGCGGCTACTCTCTGAGTGTTAAAGTGAAGTGGGGCTATACCTCGGCCCAGAAGCGCAAATGTGAGCGTTCAGAAAGTTTTGCTGTGTCCATTTCACTGCAAACCAAGGCCATCAGGAGTTAGTTTAAAGTCCCTGGGACTGGAAAATATCCGCTAAGTTCCGAAAAATTGAGCCAAAGTTGGTGAAAATCACGATGCGTTAGGGCGGTGTCGGCTACTTTATGAGTCTCAAAGAAAGGTGGGGCAATATTTCGGCCTAGAAGCTCGAAAGTGAGCGTTCAAAAAGTTTTGCTTTGTCTATTTCACTGCAAACCAAGGCCATCAAGATTTAGTTTAGAGTATCGAGCCGAAGTTGGTGAAATTTACGATGCGCGCAAGGCGGTCTCGGCTACTCTATGAGTCTTAAAGTGAATTGGGGCTATATTTCGGCCCAGAAGCTCGAAAGTAAGCAGTCAAAAAGTTTTGCAGTGTCCATTTTACTGCAAACCAAGGCCATAAGAAGTTAGTTTAGAGTCCCCGAGACTAGAAAATATTGCCCAAATTACTTGAAATCGAAACGAAGTTGATGAAAATCGTGATGCGGGCAAGACGGTGTGGGCTACTCTATGAGTCTTAATGAGAAGTGGGGCTATATTTCGGCTCAGAAGCTTAAAAGTGAGTGTTCAAAAAGTTTTGCTGCGTCCATTTCACTGCAAACCAAGGCCATCAGGAGTTAGTTTAGAGTATCCAGGACTGGAAAACATCCCCCAAGTTCGCGGAAATCGAGCCGAAGTTGGTTAAAATCAGCATGTGCGCAAGGCGGTTTTGGCTACTTTATGAGTCTCAAAGTGAAGTGGGGCTATATTTCGGCCCAGAAGCTCGAAACGGAGCGTTCAAAAAATTTTGCTGTTTCCATTCCACTGAAAACCAAGGCAATCAGGAGTTAGTTTAGAGTCCCCGGGACTGGAAAATATCCCCCAAGTGCCGGGAACTCAAGCCAAAGGTTGTCAAAATCACGATGCGCGGAAGGCGGTATCGGCTACTCTATGAGTCTTAAAGTGAAGTGGGGCTATATATCGGCTCAGAAGCTCGAAAGTGAGTGTTCAAAAAGTTTTGCTGTGTCCATTTCACTACAAACCAAGGCCATCAGGAGTTAGTTTAGAGTCCTCGGGACTGGATAATATCTGCCCAGTTCCGGGAAATCGTGCCGAAGTTGGTCAAAATCACGAGGCGCGGAAGGCGGCCTCGCCCACTCGATGGGTCTTAAAGTGAAGTGGGGCCATATCTCGGCCCAGAAGCTCGAAAGTGAGAGTTCAAAAAGGTTTTCTGTTTCCATTTCACTGCAAACCAAGGCCGTCAGAAGTTAGTTTACAGTCCTTGAGACTAGAAAATATCCCTCAAGTTCAGGGAAATCGAGTCAAAGTTGGTGAAAATCACGATGCGGCCATGGTGGTCTCGGCTACTCTATGAATCTTAAGGTGTAGTGGGGCTATATTTTGGCCCAGAAGCTCGTAAGTGACCGTTCAAAAAGTTTTGCTGTGTCCATTTCACTTCAAACCAAGGCCATCACGAGTTAGTTTAGAGTCCCCGGGACTGGGAAATGCCCACTAAGTTCCAGGAAATCAAGCCGAAGTTGGTCAAAATCACAATGCGCGCAAGGCCGTCTTGGGTACTCTATGAGTCTTGAAGTAAGGTTGGGCTATATCTCGGCCCAGAAGCTCGAAAGTGATTGTTCAAAAAGTTTTGCTGTGTCCATTTCACTGCAAACCAAGGCAACCAGGAGTTAGTTTAGAGTCCCCGTCACTGGAAAATATCCCCCAAGCTCCGGCAAATCGAGCCGAAGTTCGTTAAAATCACGTTGCGTGCAAGGCGGTCTCGGCTACTCTATCAGTCTTAAAGTGAAGTGGGATTATATTTTGGCCCAGAAGCTCGAAAGTGAGCGTTCAAAAAGTTTTACTTTGTCTATTTCACTGCATACCAAGGCCATCAGCAGTTAGTTTAGAGTCCCAAGGACTGGAAAATATCCCCCAAGTTTCTGGAAATTGACCCGAAGTTGCTCAAAATCATGATGCGTGCAAGGCGGTCTCGACTACTGTTTAAGTCTTAAAGTAAAGTGGGGCTATATTTCGGCGTAGAAGCTCGACACCGAGCGTGCGATCGTTTTACCTGTGTCCATCTTACTGCACACCAAGGCAATTAAGAGTTAGTTTAGAGTCCCCGGGACTGGAATATATCCCCCAAGTTCCGGGAAATCGAGCCGAAGTTGGTCAAAATCACGATGCGCGAAAGGCGGTTATGGCCACTCTATGAGTCTTAAAGTGAAGTGGGGCTATATTTTGGCCCAGAAGCTCGAAAGTAAGCGTTGAAAAAGTTTTCCTGTGTCCATTTCACCCCAAAACAAGGTCATCAGGAGTTAGTTTAGAGTCCCTGGGACTGGAAAATATCCCGCAAGTTCAAAGAAATCGAGCCCGAGTTGGTCGAAATCACGATGTCCGCAAGGCGGTCTCGGCTACTCTATGAGTCTAAAAGTGAAATGGGGCTATATTTTGGCCCAGAAGCTCGAAACCGAGCGTTCAAAAAGTTTTGCTGTGTCCATTTCATTGCTAACCAAGGCCATCAGGAGTTAGTTTAGCGTCCCCTGGACAGGAAAATTTCTCCCAGGTTCCAGGAAATCGAGCCGAAGTTGGTCAAAATTACGATGCGCGCAACGCGGTCTCGGGTACTCTATGAGTCTTAAACTTAAATGGGGCTATATTTCGGCCAAGAACTCGAAAGTGAGCGTTCAAAAGGTTTTGCTGTGTCCATTTCAGTTCAAACCAACGCCATCAGGAGTTAGTTTAGAGTCTTCGGGCCTGGAAAATATCCACCAAATTCCGGGAAATGGAGCCCAAGTGTGTCAAAATCACGATGCGCGCAAGGCAGTCTAAGCTACTCTATAAGTCTTAAACTAAAGTACGGTTATATTTCGGCCCAGAAGCTTGAAAGTGAGCATTAAAAAAGTTTTACTGTGTCCATTTCACTGCAAACCAAGTCCATCATAAGTTGGTTTAGAATCCCCGGGACTGGAAAATATCCCCCAAGTTCCCGGAAATCGAGCCAAAGTTGGTCAAAATCACAATGCGCGCAAGACGGTCTCGGCTAGTCTTTCAGTCTTAAAATGAAGTGGAGCTATATTTCGGCCCAGAAGCTCGAAAGTCAGCGTTCAAAAAGTTTTGCTCTGTCCATTTCACTGCACACCAAGGCCATCAGGAGATAATAAAGAGTACCCGGGACTGGAAAATATCCCCCAAGCTCCGGGATATCGAGCCGAAGTTTTTTCAAAATCTCGATGCACGCAAGGCGGTCTCGGCTGTTCTTTTAAACTTAAAGTAAAGTGAGGCTATATTTCGGCCTAGAAGCTCGAAACCGAGCGTGCGATGGTTTTACCTGTGTCAATTTCACATCAAACCAAGGACATCAGGAGTTAGTTTAGAGTCCCCGAGACTGAAAAACGTCCCCCAAGTTTCAGGAAATCGAGCCGAAGTTGGTCAAAATTACGATGAACGCAAGGCGGTGTCGGCTACTCTTTAAGTTATAAAGTGAAATGGGGCTATATATCGGCGTACAAGCTCCAAAGCGAGAGTGCGATCGTTTTACCTGTGTCTATTTTGCTCAAAACCAAGGCCATCACTGGTTAGTTTAGAGTCCCCGGGACTGGAATATATCCCCGAAGTTCAAGGAAATCGAGCGAAAGTTGGTGAAAATCACGATGCTCGTAAGGCGGTCTCGGCTATTCTTTCAGTCTTAAAGTGAAGTGGGGCTGTATTTCGGCCGAGAAGCTCGAAAGTAAGCGTTCAAAAAGTTTTGCAGTGTCCATTTCACTGCAAACCAAGGCAATCAAAAGTTAATGTAGAGTCCCCGGGACTAGAAAATATCCCCGAAGTTCCGGTAAATCTAGCCCAAGTTGGTCAAAATCACGATGCGCGCAAGAAGGTCTTGGCTACTCTTTCAGTCTTAAAGTGAAGTGGGGCTATATTTCGGCCCAGAAGCTCGAAAGTGAGCGTTTAAAAAGTTTGGCTATGTTTATTTCACTGCAAACCAAGGCCATCAGGAGTTAGTTTAAAGTCCTCGGGACTGGAAAATATCCCCCAAGTTCCGGCAAATCGAGCCAAAGTTGCTCAAAATCCCGTTGCGCGTAAGGCGGTTTAGGCCACTCTTTCAGTCTTAAAATGAAGTGGGGCTATATTTCGGCCTGGAAACTCGACACCCAGCGATCGCTCTTTTTGCCTGTGTCCATTTCACTGAAAAGTAACGTCATCAGGAGTTAGTTTGGAGTCCTCGTGACTGGAAAATATCACCAACGTTCCGGGAAATCGAGCCAAAGTTGCTCAAAATTACGACGCGCGCAAGACGGTCTTGGATACTCTTTAAATCTTAAAGTAAAGTGTTGTTATATTGCAGCCTAGAAGCTGGAAACAGAGCGTGCGATCGTTTTCCCTGTGTCCATTACACTAAAAACCAAGGCCATCACCGGTTAGTTTAGTGTCCCCGGGACTGGAAAACATCCCCGAAGTTCCGGGAAATCCGGCCGAAGTTGGTCAAAATGACGAAGTGCGTAAGGTGGCTTGGCCACCTGGCTTCAGTCTTAAAATAAAGCGGAGCTATATTTCTGCCTAGAAGGTCGAAACTGAGCATGCAGTCGGTTTACCTGTGTCTGTTTTACGAAAAACCAAGGCAATCACCGGTTAGTTTAAAGTCCCCGGGACTGGAAAATATCCTCCAAGTTCCGCGAAATCGAGCCGAAGTTGGTCAAAATCACGATGCGCGAAAGGCGGTCTTGGCTACTTTTTCATTCTTAAAGTGAAGTGGGGCTATATTTAAACCGAGAAGCTCGAAACCGAGCGTGCAATCATTTTACCTGTGTCCATTTCAATAAAAACCAACGTCATCACCAGTTAGTTTAGAGTCCCCTGGACTGGAAAATATCCCCCAAATTCGGGAAATCGAGCCAAAGTTGGTCAAAATCACAGCGCATGTAAGGCGGTCTCGACTACTAAATCAGTCTTAAAGTGAAGTGGGGCTATATTTCGGCCCGGAAGCTCGAAAGTGAGCGTTCAAAAAGTTTTCCTGTGTCCATGTCACTTCAAACCAAGGCTATCAGGAGTTAACTTAGGGTCCCCGGGACTGGAAAATATCTCCCAAGTTCCGGGAAGTCGAGCCCAAGTTGGTCAAATTCACGATGCGCGCAAGGCGGTCTCCGCTCCTGTTTCAATTTCAAAATGAAGTGGGGCTATATTTTGGCGCAGAAGCTCGAAATCGAGCGTTCAAAGAGTTTTCCTCTGTCCATTTCACTGCAAACCAAGGCCATCAGGAGTTACTTTAGGGTCCCCGAGACTGGAAAATATCCCCCAAGTTGCGGGAAATCGAGCCGAAGTTGGTGAAAATAATGATGCGGGTAACGCGGTCTTGGCTGCTCAATGAGTCTTAAAGTGAAGTGGGGCTATATTTCGGCCCAGAAGCTCGAAAATGAGCGTTCAAAAAGTTTTGCTGTATCAATTTTACTGCAAACCAAGGTCATCAAGGGTTAGTTTAGAGACCCGGCACTGGAAAATATCTCCCAAATTCCGGAAAATCGAGCCGAAGTTGGTCACAATCCCGATGCCCGCAAGGCGGTCTCGGCTACTCTATGAGTCTTAAAGTGAAGTGGGGCTATATTTCGGCCCAGAAGCTCGAAAATGAGCATTCAAAAAGTTTTCCTGTGTTCATTACACTGTAAACCAAGGTTATCAGGAGTTAGTTTAGAGTCCCCGGGACTGGAAAATATTCCTCAAGTTCCGGGAAATCGAGCCGAAGATGGTCAAAATCACGATGCGCGCAGGGCAGTGTCGGCTACTCTATGAGTCTTAAAGTGAAGTGGGGCTGTATTTCGGCCCAGAGCTCGAAACCGAGCGTCCAAAAAACATTCCTGTGTCCATTTCACTGCAAACCAAGGCCATCAGGAGTTACTTTAGAGTCCCCGGGATTCGAAAATATCCCCCAAGTTCGGGGAAATCGAGCCGAATTTTTTCAAAATCACGATGCGCGGAAGGCGGTTTTGGCTACTTTATGAGTCTTAAAGTGAAATGGGGCTATATTTTGGCTCAGACGCTCGAAACCGAGCGTTAAAAAAGTTTTGCTGTGTCAATTTCACTTCAAACCAAGGCCATTAGGAGTTAGTTTAGAGGCCCCAGGACTGGAAAATATGCCCCAAGTTCCGAGAAATTGAGCCGAAGTTGGTCAAAATGACGATGCGCGATGGGTGGTTGCGGCTACTCTTTCAGTCTTAAACTGAAGTGGGGCTATATTTCTGCCTAGAAGCTCGAAACCGAGCGTGCGATCGTTTTACCATTGTCCTTTTCACTTTAAACCAAGGGCATCAGGAGTTAGTTTAGAGTCCCTGGGACTGGAAAATATCACGCAAGTCCCGGGAAATCGAGCCCAAGATGGCCTAAAACACGATGCGCGCAAGGCGGTCTCGGCTACTCTGTCAGTTTTAAAGTGAAGTGGGGCTATATTTCGGCCCAGAAGCTCGAAAGTAAGCGTTCAAAACGTTTTGCTGTGTCCATTTTACTGCAAACCAAGACCATCTGGAGTTAGTTTAGAGACCCCGGGACTGGAAAATATTTCCCAAGTTTCGGGAAATCGAGCCGAAGTTGCTCAAAATCGCGATGCGCGCAAGGCGGTCTCGGCTACTCTTTCAGTCTTAAAGTGAAGTAGAGCTATATTTCGGCCCAGACGCTTGAAACCGAGCGTGCGATCGTTTTACCTGTGTCTATTTCACTACAAACCAAGGCCATCAGGAGCTAGTTAAGACTACCCAGGACTAGAAAATATCCCAAAGTTCCGGGAAATCGAGCTAAATTTGGTCAGAATCACGATGCGCCACAGGCGGTCTCCGCTACTCTATCAGTCTTAAAGTAGAGTGGGGCTATATTTCGGTCCACAAGCTCGAGAGTGAGCCTTGAAAAAGTTTTCGTGTGTCGATTTCACTGTAAACCAAGGCCATCAAGAGTTAGTTTAGAGTCCCTGGGACTGGAAAATATCCCCGAAGTTCCTAGAAATCAAACCGAAGTTGGTCAAAATCACGATGCGCGCAAGACGATCTTGGCTACTCTTTCAAATTTAAAGTTAAGTGGGGCTATATTTCGGCCTCGAAGCTCAAAACCGAGCGTGCGATCGTTTTACCTGTGTCCATTCAACTTTAAACCAGGGCCATCAGGAGTTAGTTTAGAGTCCCCGGGACTGGAAAATATCCACCAAGTTCTGGGAAATCGAGCCAAAGTTGGTCAAAATCACGATGCGCGCAAGGCGGTCTCGGCTACTCTATCAGTATTAAAGTGAAGTGTGGCTATATTTCCGCCCAGAAGCTCGAAAGTGAGCGTTCAAAAAGTTTTGCTGTGTCCATTTCACTGCAAACTAAAGCCATCAGCAGTTGGTTTAGAGTCGCCGGGACTGGAAAAAATCCTTCAAAATCCGGGAAATTGAGCCAAAGTTGGTCAAAAGCACGATGCGGGTAAGGCGGTTTCGGGTAGTCTTTCAGTCTAAAAGTGAAGTGGGGCTATATTTCGGCCAAGAAGCTCTTAACCGAGCGTCCAAAAGGTTTTGCTGTGTCCATTTCACTACAAACCAAGGTCATCAGGAGTTAGTTTAGAGTCCCCGGGACTGGAAAATATCCCCCAAGTTCCGGGAAGTCGAGCCGAAGTTGGTAAAAATTACGGTGCGCGCAAGCGGTTTCGGCTACTCTATGACTCTTAAAGTGAAGTTGGGCTATATCTCGGCCTAGAAGCGCGAACGTGAGGGTTCAAAAAGTTTTGCTTTTTCCATTTCACTGCAAATCAAGGCCATCAGGAGTTAGTTTAGAGTTCTCCGGACTGGAAAATATCCCCCAAGTTCCGGCAAATCGAGCTGAAGCTGGTCAAAATCACGATGCGTGCAAGGCGGTCTCTGCTGCTTTATGAGTCTTAAAGTGAAATGGGGCTATATATTTTGGCCCAGAAGCTCGAAAGTAAGCGGCCAAAAAGTTTTGCTGTGTCCATTTCACTGCAAACCAGGGCCATCAGGAGTTAGTTTAGAGTCTCTCAGACTGGAAAATATCCCCCACGTTCCGGTAAATCCAGGCAAAGTTTTTCAAAATCAAGATGCGCGTAAGGCGGTCTCGGCAACTCTTTCTGTCTTAAAATGAAGTCGGCTATATTTCGGCCTAGAAGCTCGACACCCAGCGTGCACTCCTTTCACCTGTGTCTATTTCACTGAAAACTAAGGCCATCAGGAGTTAGTTTATAGTCTCCGGGAGGGGAAAATATCCCCCAAAATCCGACAAATTGAGCCAAAGCTGCTGAAAATCACGATGCGCTTAAGGCGGTCCCTGCTAGTCTTTCTGTCTTAAAATGAAGTGGGGCTATATTTCGGCCCAGAAGCTCAACACCGAGCGTGCGCTCCTTTTACCTGTGTCCATTTCACTGAAAACTAAGGCCATTATGAGTTACTTTAGAGTCCCCGGGACTGGAAAATATCCCCCAAGGTCCGGAAAATCGAGCCAAAGTTGCTCAAAATCACGATGCGCGTAAGGAGGTCTCGGCTACTCTAACAGTCTTAAAGTAAAGTGGGGCTATATTTCTACCCACAAGCTCGAAGGTAAGCGTTCAAAATGTTTTGCTGTGTCGATTTCACTACAAACCAAGGGCATCAGGAGTTAGTTTAGAGTCCCCACGACTGGAAAATATCCCCCAAGTTGCAGGAAATCGAGCCGAAGTTGGTCAAAATCACGATGCGCGTAAGGCGGTCTCGGCTACTCGATCAGTCTTAAAGTGAATTGGGCCTATATTTCCGCCCAGAAGCTCGAAAGTAAGCGTTCAAAAAGTTTTGCTGTGTCCATTTCACCGCAAAACAAGGTCAGCAGGAGTTAGTTTAGAATCCGTGGGACTGGAAAATATTCCCCAATTTCCAAGAAATCGAGCTTAAGTTGGTCAAAATCACGATGCGCGGAAAGCGATCGCGGCTACTCTTTCAGTCTTAAAGTGAAGTGGGGCTATATTTGGGCCTAGAACCTCGAAACCGTGCGTGCGAGCGCTTTACCTGTGTCCATTTCACTTCAAACCAAGGCCATCAGGAGTTAGTTTAGAGTCCCCGAGACTGGAATTTATCCCCCAAGTTCCGGAAAATCGAGTTAAAGTTGGTCAAAATCACAATGCGCGTAAGGCGGTCTCGGCTACTCTATCAGTCTTCAAGTGAAGTGGGGCTATATTTCGGCCTAGAAGCTCGACACCGAGCGTGCGATCGTTTTACCTGTGTCGATTTCACTAAAAACCAAGGCCATCATCAATTAGTTTAGAGTCCCCGGGACTGGAAACATCCCGAAAGTTCCGGGAAATCGAGCGAAAGTTGTTTAAAATCACGATGGGCGTAAGGCGGTCTCGGCTACTCTAACAGTCTTAAAGTAAAATGAGGCTATATTTCGGCCCAGAAGCTCGAAAGTGATATTTCAAAAAGTTTTCCTGTGTCCATTTCAAAGCAAACCAAGGGAATCAGGAGTTAGTTTAGAGTCCTCGGGACTGGAAAATATCCTCCCAGTTCCGGGAAATCGTGCCGAAGTTGGTCAAAATCATAATGCGCGCAACGTGGTCGCGGCTACTCTATGAGTGTTAAAGTGAAGTGGGGCTATACTTCGGCTCAGAAGCTCGAATGTGAGCGTTCAAAAAGTTTTGCTGTGTCCGTTTCCCTGCAAACCAAGGCCATCTGGATTTACTTTAGAGTCCTCGAAACTGGAAAATATCCCCCATGTTCCGGGAAATCGAGCCGAAGTTTGTGAAATTTACGATGCGCGCAAGGCGGTCTCGGGTACTCTATGAGTCTTAAAGTGAATTGGGGCTAAATTTCGGGCCAGAAGCTCGAAAGTAAGCAATCAAAAAGTTTTGCAGTGTCCATTTTACTGCAAAGCAAGGCCATAAGAAGTTAGTTTAGAGTCTCAGAGAGTGGAAAAAGTAACCCAAGTTACTTGAATTTGAGCCGAAGTTGATGAAATTCAGGATGCGGGTAAGACGGTCTCGGCTATTCTATGAGTCTTAATGGAAAGTGGGGCTATGTTTCGGCCCAGAAGTTCAAAAGTTAGTGTTCGAAAAGTTTTGCTGTGTATATTTCAGTGCAAACCAAGGCCTTCAGAAGTTAGTTTAGAGTTCTCAGGACTGGAAAACATCCCCAAGTTCCGGGAAATCGAGCCGAAGTTGGTCAAAATCACGATGCGCGCAAGTCGGTCTCGGCTACTCTATGAGTCTTAAAGTATAGTGCGGCTATATTTCGGCCCAAAAGCTCGAAAGTGAGCGTTAAAAAAGTTTTCCTGTGTCAATTTCACTGCAAACCAAGGCAATCAGGAGTTAGTTTAGAGACCCCGGAACTGGAAAATATCCCCCAAGTTCCAGGAAATCGAGTCGAAGTTGCTCAAAATCACGATGCGCGAAAGGCTGTTATGGCTACTCTATGAGTCTTAAAGTGAAGTGGGGCTATATTTCGGCCCAGAAGCTCAAAAGTGAGTGTTCAAAAAGTTTTGCTGTGTCCATTTCACTGCAAACCAAGGCCATCAGGAGTTAGTTTAGAGTATCCAGGACTGGAAAACATCCCCCAAGTTCGCGGAAATCGAACCGAAGTTGGTTAAAATCATCATGTGCGCAAGGCGGTTTTGGCTACTTTATGAGTCTCAAAGTGAAGTGGGGCTATATTTCGGCCCAGAAGCTCGAAACGGAGCGTTCAAAAAATTTTGCTGTTTCCATTCCACTGAAAACCAAGGCCATCAGGAGTTAGTTTAGCGTCCCCTGGACAGGAAAATTTCTCCCAGGTTCCAGGAAATCGAGCCGAAGTTGGTCAAAATCACGAAACTCGCACGGCGCTCACGGCTACTCTATGTCTTAAAGTTTAATGGGGCTATATTTCGGCCCAGAAGCTCGAAAGTGAGCGTTCAAAAAGTTTTGCTGTGTCCATTTCAGTGCAAACCAAGGCCACGAGGAGTTAGTTTAGAGTCTTCGGGCCTGGAAAATATCCAGCAAATTCCGGGAAATGGAGCTCAAGTGTGTCAAAATCACGATGCGCGCAAGGCGGTCTCGGCTACTCTATAAGTCTTAAACTAAAGTAGGGCTATATTTCGGCCCAGAAACTTGAAAGTGAGCATTGAAAAAGTTTTGCTGTGTCCATTTCACTGCAAACCAAGTCCATCATAAGTTGGTTTAGAATCCCCGGGACTGGAAAATATCCCCCAAGTTCCCGGAAATCGAGCCAAAGTTGGTCAAAATCACAATGCGCGCAAGACGGTCTCGGCTAGTCTTTCAGTCTTAAAATGAAGTGGAGCTATATTTCGGCCCAGAAGCTCGAAAGTCAGCGTTCAAAAAGTTTTGCTCTGTCCATTTCACTGCACACCAAGGCCATCAGGAGTTAATATAGAGTACCCGGGACTGAAAAATATCCCCCAAGCTCCGGGATATCGAGCCGAATTTGGTCAAAATCTCGATGCACGCAAGGCGGTCTCGGCTGTTCTTTTAAACTTAAAGTAAAGTGAGGCTATATTTCGGCCTAGAAGCTCGAAACCGAGCGTGCGATGGTTTTACCTGTGTTAATTTCACATCAAACCAAGGACATCAGGAGTTAGTTTAGAGTCCCCGAGACTGAAAAACGTCCCCCAAGTTTCAGGAAATCGAGCCGAAGTTGGTCAAAATTACGATGAACGCAAGGCGGTGTCGGCTACTCTTTAAGTTATAAAGTGAAATGGGGCTATATTTCGGCCTACAAGCTCCAAAGCAAGAGTGCGATCGTTTTACCTGTGTCTATTTTGCTCAAAACCAAGGCCATCACCGGTTAGTTTAGAGTCCCCGGGACTGGAATATATCCCCCAAGTTCAAGGAAATCGAGTCAAAGTTGGTGAAAATCACGATCCGCGTAAGGTGGTCTCGACTATTCTTTCAGTCTTAAAGTGAAGTGGGGCTGTATTTCGGCCGAGAAGCTCGAAAGTAAGACTCCAAAAAGTTTTGCAGTGTCCATTTCACTGCAAACCAAGGCAATCAGAAGTTAATGTAGAGTCCCCGGGACTAGAAAATATCCCCCAAGTTCAAGGAAATCGAGCCCAAGTTGGGCAAAATCACGATGCGTGCGAGAAGGTCTTGGCTACTCTTTCAGTCTTAAAGTGAAGTGGGGCTATATTTCGGCCCAGAAGCTCGAAAGTGAGCGTTCAAAAAGTTTGGCTATGTTTATTTCACTGCAAACCAAGGCCATCAGGAGTTAGTTTAAAGTCCCCGGGACTGGAAAATATCCCCTAAGTTCCGGCAAATCGAGCCAAAGTTGCTCAAAATCCCGTTGCGCGTAAGGCGGTTTAGGCCACTCTTTCAGTCTTAAAATGAAGTGGGGCTATATTTCGGCTTAGAAACTCGACACCCAGCGATCGCTCTTTTTGCCTGTGTCCATTTCACTGAAAAGTAACGGCATCAGGAGTTAGTTTAGAGTCCACGTGACTGGAAAATATCACCAACGTTCCGCCAAATCGAGCCAAAGTTGCTCAAAATTACGACGCGCGCAAGGTGGTCTTGGATACTCTTTAAATCTTAAAGTAAAGTGTTGCTATATTTCAGCCTAGAAGCTGCAAACAGAGCGTCCGATCGTTTTCCCTGTGTCCATTAGACTAAAAACCAAGGCAATCACCGGTTAGTTTAGTGTCCCCGGGACTGGAAAACATCCCCGAAGTTCCGGGAAATCCGGCCGAAGTTGGTCAAAATGACGAAGTGCGTAAGGTGGCTTGGCCACCTGGCTTCAGTCTTAAAATAAAGCGGAGCTATATTTCTGTCTAGAAGGTCGAAACTGAGCATGCAATCGTTTTACCTGTGTCTGTTTTATGAAAAACCAAGGCAATCACCGGTTAGTTTAAAGTCCCCGGGACTGGAAAATATCCTCCAAGTTCCGCGAAATCGAGCCGAAGTTGGTCAAAATCACGATGCACGAAAGGCGGTCTCGGCTACTCTTTCATTCTTAAAGTGAAGTGGGGCTATATTTAAACCGAGAAGCTCGAAACCGAGCGTGCAATCATTTTACCTCTGTCTATTTCAAGAAAAAGCAACGTCATCACCGGTTAGTTTAGAGTCCCCGGGACTGGAAAATATCCCCCAAATTCGGGAAATCGAGCCAAAGTTGGTCAAATCACAGCGCATGTAAGGCGGTCTCGACTACTAAATCAGTCTTAAAGTGAAGTGGGGCTATATTTCGGCCCGGAAGCTCGAAAGTGAGCTTTCAAAAAGTTTTCCTGTGCCCATTTTACTTCAAACCAAGGCTATTAGGAGTTAATTTAGGGTCCTCACGACTGGAAAATATCTCCCAAGTTCCGGGAAGTCGAGCCCAAGTTGGTCAAATTCACGATGCGCGCAAGGCGGTCTCCGGTCCTCTTTCAGTCTTAAAATGAAGTGGGGCTATATTTTGGCGCAGAAGCTCGAAACCGAGCGTTCAAAAAGTTTTCCTCTGTCCATTTCACTGCAAACCAAGGCCATCAGAAGCTACTTTAGGGTCCCGGGAACTGGAAAATATTCCCCAAGTTGCGGGAAATCGAGCCGAAGTTGGTGAAAATAATGATGCGGGGAACGCGGTCTTGGCTGCTCTATGAGTCTTAAAGTGAGGTGGGGCTATATTTCGGCCCAGAAGCTCGAAAATGAGCGTTCAAAAAGTTTTGCTGTATCAATTTTACTGCAAACCAAGGTCATCAAGAGTTAGTTTAGAGACCCGGGACTGGAAAATATCCCCCAAATTCCGGAAAATCGAGCCGAAGTTGGTCACAATCCCGATGCCCGCAAGGCGGTCTCGGCTACTCTATGAGTCTTAAAGTGAAGTGGGGCTATATTTCGGCCCAGAAGCTCGAAAGTGAGCGTTCAAAAAGTTTTCCTGTGTTCATTACACTGTAAACCAAGGTTATCAGGAGTTAGTTTAGAGTCCCCGGGACTGGAAAATATCCCTCAAGTTCCGGGAAATCGAGCCGAAGTGGGTCAAAATCACGATGCGCGCAGGGCAGTGTCGGCTACTCTATGAGTCTTAAAGTGAAGTGGGGCTATATTTCGGCCCAGAGCTCGAAACCGAGCGTCCAAAAAACATTCCTGTGTCCATTTCACTGCAAACCAAGGCCATCAGGAGTTACTTTAGAGTCCCTGGGATTCGAAAATATCTCTCCAGTTCGGGGAAATCGCGCCGAATGTTGTCAAAATCACGATGCGCGAAAGGCGGTTTTGGCTACTTTATGAGTCCTAGAGTGAAAAGGGGCTATATTTTGGCCCAGACGCTCGAAACCGAGCGTTAAAAAAGTTTTGCTGTGTCAATTTCACTGCAAACCAAGGCCATTAGAAGTTAGTTTAGAGGCCCCAGGACTGGAAAATATGCCCCGTTCCGAGAAATTGAGCCGAAGTTGGTCAAAATGACGATGCGCGATGGGTGGTTGCGGCTACTCTTTCAGTCTTAAACTGAAGTGGGGCTATATTTCTGCCTAGAAGCTCGAAACCGAGCGTGCGATCGTTTTACCATTGTCCTTTTCACTTTAAACCAAGGGCATCAGGAGTTAGTTTAGAGTCCCTGGGACTGGAAAATATCACGCAAGTCCCGGGAAATCGAGCCCAAGATGGCCTAAAACACGATGCGCGCAAGGCGGTCTCGGCTACTCTGTCAGTTTTAAAGTGAAGTGGGGCTATATTTCGGCCCAGAAGCTCGAAAGTAAGCGTTCAAAACGTTTTGCTGTGTCCATTTTACTGCAAACCAAGGCCATCTGGAGTTAGTTTAGAGACCCCGGGACTGGAAAATATTTCCCAAGTTTCGGGAACTCGAACAGAAGTTGCTCAAAATCGCGATGCGCGCAAGGCGGTCTCGGCTACTCTTTCAGTCTTAAAGTGAAGTGGAACTATATTTAAGCCCAGACGCTTGAAACCGAGCGTGCGATCGTTTTACCTGTGTCTATTTCACTACAAACCAAGGCCATCAGGAGCTAGTTAAGACTACCCAGGACTAGAAAATATCCCCCAAGTTCCGGGAAATCGAGCCAAATTTGGTCAGAATCACGATGCGCCACAGGCGGTCTCCGCTGCTCTATCAGTCTTAAAGTAGAGTGGGGCTATATTTCGGTCCACAAGCTCGAGAGTGAGCCTTGAAAAAGTTTTCGTGTGTCGATTTCACTCTAAACCAAGGCCATCAGGAGTTAGTTTAGAGTCCCTGGGACTGGAAAATATCCCCGAAGTTCCTAGAAATCAAACCGAAGTTGGTCAAAATCACGATGCGCGCAAGACGATCTTGGCTACTCTTTCAAATTCAAAGTTAAGTGGGGCTATATTTCGGCCTCGAAGCTCAAAACCGAGCGTGCGATCGTTTTACCTGTGTCCATTCAACTTTAAACCAGGGCCATCAGGAGTTAGTTTAGAGTCCCCGGGACTAGAAAATATCCACCAAGTCCCGGGAAATCGAGCCAAAGTTGGTCAAAATCACGATGCGCGCAAGGCGGTCTCGGCTACTCTATCAGTATTCAAGTGAAGTGTGGCTATATTTCCGCCCAGAAGCTCGAAAGTGAGCGTTCAAAAAGTTTTGCTGTGTCCATTTCACTGCAAACTAAAGCCATCAGCAGTTGGTTTAGAGTCGCCGGGACTGGAAAAAATCCTTCAAGATCCGGGAAATTGAGCCAAAGTTGGTCAAAAGCACGATGCGGGTAAGGCGGTTTCGGGTAGTCTTTCAGTCTAAAAGTGAAGTGGGGCTATATTTCGGCCAAGAAGCTCTTAACCGAGCGTCCAAAAGGTTTTGCTGTGTCCATTTCACTGCAAACCAAGGCCATCAGGAGTTAGTTTAGAGTCCCCGGGACTGGAAAATATCCCCCAAGTTCCGGGAAGTCGAGCCGAAGTTGGTAAAAATTACGGTGTGCGCAAGCGGTTTCGGATACTCTATGACTCTTAAAGTGAAGTTGGGCTATATCTCGGCCTAGAAGCGCGAACGTGAGGGTTCAAAAAGTTTTGCTTTTTCCATTTCACTGCAAACCAGCGCCATCAGGAGTTAGTTTAGAGTCCCTCAGACTGGAAAATATCTCCCACGTTCCGGCAAATCGAGGCAAAGTTTCTCAAAATCAAGATGCGCGTAAGGCGGTCTCGGCAAGTCTTTCAGTCTTAAAATGAAGTTGGGCTATAGTTCGGCCTAGAAGCTCGACACCCAGCGTGCGTTCCTTTTACCTGTGTCCATTTCACTGAAAACTAAGGCCATCAGGAGTTAGTTTAGAGTCCCCGGAACTGGAAAATATCTCCCAAATTCCGGGAAGTCGAGCCGAAGTTGGTAAAAATTACGGTGCGCGCAAGCAATTTCGGCTACTCTATGACTCTTAAAGTGAAGTTGGGCTATATTTCGGCCTAGAAGCGCGAAAGTGAGCGGTCAAAAAGTGTTGCTTTTTCCATTTCACTGCAAATCAAGGCCATCAGGAGTTAGTTTAGAGTTCTCGGGACTTGAAAATATCCCCCAAGTTCCGGCAAATCGAGCTGAAGCTGGCCAAAATCACCATGCGCGCAAGGCGGTCTCTGCTGCTTTATGAGTCTTAAAGTGAAATGGGGCTATATATTTTGGCCCAGAAGCTCGAAAGTAAGCGTTCAAAAAGTTTTGCTGTGTCCAGTTCACTGCAAACCAGGGCCATCAGGAGTTAGTTTAGAGTCCCTCAGACTGGAAAATATCCCCCACGTTCCGGGAAATCGAGGCAAAGTTTCTCAAAATCAAGATGCGCGTAAGGCGGTCTCGGCAACTCTTTCAGTCTTAAAATGAAGTTGGGCTATATTTCGGCCTAGAAGCTCGACACCCAGCGTGCACTCCTTTTACCTGTGTCCATTTCACTGAAAACTAAGGCCATCAGGAGTTAGTTTAGAGTCTCCGGGAGGGGAAAATATCCCCCAATTTCCGGCAAATTAAGCCAAAGTTACTCAAAATCAGGATGCGCGTAAGCCCGTCTCGACCCTTCTTTCAGTCTTAAAATTAAGTTAGGCTATATTTCGGCCTACAAGCTCGACACCGAGCGTGCGCTCCTTTGACCTGTGCCCATTTCACTGAAAACTAAGGCCATCAGGAGTTAGTTTCGAGTACCCGGAACTGGAAAATATCGCCCAGGTTCTGGCAAATTAATCGCGATGCGCTTAAGGCGCTCTCGGCTACTCTTTCAGTCTTAAAATGAAAAGGGGCTATATTTCGGCCTAGAAGCTCGAATCGGAGCGTGCGCTCCTTTTGCTTGTGTCCATTTCACTCAAAACTAAGGCCATCAGGAGTTAGTTTAGAGTCCGCAGGACTGGAAAATAACTTCCAAGATCCGGCAAATCGTGTCAAAGCTGCTCAAAATCACGATGGGCGTAAGGCGGTCTCCGCCACTCTTTCCGTCTTAAAATGAATTGGGGCTATATTTCGGCCTATTAGGTCGACACCGAGCATGCGCTCCTTTTGCCTGTGTGCTTTTCACTGAAAACTAAGGCCACCAGGAGTTAGTTTAGAGTCCCCGGGACTGGAAAATATCTCTCAAGTTGCGGCAAATGGAGCCAAAGTTGCTCAAAGTCACGATGCTCGTGAGGCGGTCTCGGCCACCTTTTCAGTCTTAAAATGAAGTGGGGCTATATTTCGGCCTAGAAGCTCGACACCGAGCGTGCGCTCCTTTTGGCTGTGTTTATTTCACTGAAAACTAAGGCCATCAGTAGTTAGTTTAGGGTACCCAAGACTGGAAAATATACCCCAAGTTCCGGCAAGGCGAGCATAAGTTTCTCAAGATACGATGCGCGTAAGGCGGTTCCTGCTGCTCGTTCAGTCTTAAAAAGAAGCGGGGCTATATTTCGGCCTAGAAGCTCGACCCCGAGCGTGCGCTCCTTTACCCCGTGTCCATTTCACTAAAAACTAAGGGAATCAGCAGTTAGTTTGGAGTCCCCGAAACTCGAAAATATCCTCCAAGTTCTGGGAAATGAAGCCAAAGTTGCTCAAAAGCACGATGCGCGTAAGGCAGTCTCGGCTAGTCCTTCAGTCTTAAAATGAAGTGAAGCTATATTTCAATCAGGAAGCTTGACACCGAGCTTGCGCTTCTTTTACGTGTGTCCATTTCACCGAAAATTAAGGGTATCAGGAGTTAGTTTAGAGTCCCCAGGACTGGAAAATATCCCCCAAAATCCGAGAAATTGAGCCAAAGCTGCTGAAAATCACGATGCGCTTAAGGCGGTCCCTGCTAGTCTTTCTGTCTTAAAATGAAGTGGGGCTATATTTCGGCCCAGAAGCTCAACACCGAGCGTGCGCTCCTTTTTCCTGTGTCCATTTCACTGAAAACTAAGGCATTTAGGAGTTACTTTAGAGTCCCTGGGACTGGAAAATATCCCCCAAGGTCCGGAAAATCGAGCCAAAGTTGCTCAAAATCACGATGCGCGTAATGAGGTCTCGGCTACTCTAACAGTCTTAAAGTAAAGTGGGGCTATATTTCTACCCACAAGCTCGAAGGTAATCGTTCCAAATGTTTTGCTGTGTCGATTTCACTACAAACCAAGGGCATCAGGAGTTAGTTTAGAGTCCCCACGACTGGAAAATATCCCCCAAGTTGCAGGAAATCGAGCCGAAGTTGGTCAAAATCACTATGCGCGTATGGCGGTCTCGGCTACTCGATCAGTCTGAAAGTTAAGTGGGGCTATATTTCGGCCTAGAAGCTCGAAACCGAGCGTGCGATCGTTTTACCTGTGGCCATTTCTATGGAAACCGAGGCCATGAAAACTTAGTTTAGAGTTCCAGGGACTAGGAAATATCCCCCAAGTTCCTGGTAATGGAGCCAAAGTTGTTCAAAATCCCGATGTGCGTGAGGCGTTCTCGGCTACTCTAACAGTCTTAAGGTAAAATTGGGCTATATTTCGGCCCAAAAGCTCGAAAGTGAGCGTTCAAAAAGTTTTGTTGTGTCCATTTCACTCCAAACCAAGGTAATCAGGAGTTAGTTTAGGGTCCCCGGGACTGGAAAATATCCCCCAAGTCTGGGGATTTCAAGGCGAAGTTGGTGAAAATCACGATGCGCCCAAGACGGTTTCGGCTACTCTTTTAGTCTTAAAGTGAAGTGGGGCTGTACTTCGGCCTAAAAGCTCGAAACCGAGCATGCGATCGTTTTACCTGGGTCCATTTCACTAAAAACCAAGGCCATCACCAATTAGTTTAGAGTCCCCGGGACTGGAAAAGATCCCCCAAGTTCCGGAAACTTGAACCAAAGTTGGTTAAAATCACGATGCGCGTAAGGCGGTCTCGGCTACTCTATCAGTCTTAACGTTAACTGGAGCTATATTTCGGCCCAGAAGCTCGAAATCGAGCGTTCAAAAAGCTTTGCTCTGTCCATTTCACTGCAAACCTAGGACATCAGAAGTTAGTTTAGAGTCCCCGGGAATGGAAATTATCCCCCAAGTTCCGGGACGACGAGCCCAAGTTGTTCAAAATCACGATGCGCGTAAGGCGGTCTCGGGTACTCTATGAGTCTTAAAGTGAAGTGGAGCTAAGTTTCGACCCAGAAGCTCAAAAGTTAGCGTTCACAAACTTTTGCTGTGTCCATTTCACTGCAAACCAAGGCCATCACGAGTTAGTTTAGAGTGGCCGCGACTGGGAAATATCACCTAAGTTCCAGGAAATCGAGCCGAAGTTGGTCAAAATCACGATGCGCGCAAGGTGGTCTTGGCTACTCTATGAGTCTTGAAGTAAGGTAGGGCTATATCTCGGCCCAGAAGCTCGAAAGTGATTGTTGAAAAAGTTTTGCTGTGTCCATTTCACTGCAAACCAAGGCCAACAGGAGTTAGTTTAGAGTCCACGACACTGCAAAGATATCCCCCAAGTTCCGGCAAATCGAGCCGAAGTTCGTTAAAATCACGATGCGCGCAAGGCGGTCTCGGCGACTCTATTAGGCTTAAAGTGAAGTGGTCTATATTTCGGCCTCGAAGCTCGAAAGTGACCGTTCAAAAGGTTTTACTGTGTCTATTTCACTGCATACCAAGGCCATCAGGAGTTAGTTTAGAGTGCCAGGGACTAGAAAATATCCCCCAAGGTGCGGGAAATTGAGCTAAAGTTGGTCAAAATCACGATGCGCGCAAGGCGGTCTCGGCTACTCTATTAGTCTTAAAGTGAAGTGGGCCTATATTTCCGCCCAGAAGCTCGAAAGTAAGCGTTCAAAAAGTTTTGCTGTGTCCATTTCATCGCAAAACAAGGCCATCAGGAGTTAGTTTAGAATTCGTGGGAGTGGAAAATATTCCCCAATTTCCAAGAAATCGAGCTTAAGTTGGTCAAAATCACGATGCGCGGAAAGCGATCGCGGCTACTCTTTCAGTCTTAAAGTGAAGTGGGGCTATATTTCGGTCTAGAACCTCGAAACCGTGCGTGCGAGCGCTTTACCTGTGTCCATTTCACTTCAAACCAAGGCCATCAGGAGTTAGTTTAGAGTCCCCGAGACTGGAATTTATCCCCCAAGTTCCGGAAAATCGAGTTAAAGTTGGTCAAAATCACGCTGCGCGTAAGGCGGTCTCGGCTACTCTATTAGTCTTCAAGTGAAGTGGGGCTATATTTCGGCCTAGAAGCTCGACACCGAGCGTGCGATCGTTTTACCTGTGTCGATTTCACTAAAAACCAAGGCCATCATCAATTAGTTTAGAGTCCCCGGGACTGGAAAACATCCCGAAAGTTCCGGGAAATCGAGCGAAAGTTGTTTAAAATCACGATGGGCGTAAGGCGGTCTCGGCTACTCTAACAGTCTTAAAGTAAAATGAGGCTATATTTCGGCCCAGACGCTCGAAAGTGATTGTTCAAAAAGTTTTCCTGTGTCCAATTCACAGCAAACCAAGGAGATCAGGAGTTAGTTTAGAGACCCCGGGACTGGGAAATATCCTCCAAGATCCGGGAAGATAAGCCGAAAATCAAAATCAAAATCATGATGCGCGCAACGTGGTCGCGGCTACTCTATGAGTGTTAAAGTGAAGTGGGGTTATACTTCGGCCCAGAAGCTCGAATGTGAGCGTTCAAAAAGTTTTGCTGTGTCCATTTTACTGCAAACCAAGGCCATCGGGATTTACTTTAGAGTCCTCGAAACTGGGAAATATCCCCCAAGTTCCGGAAAATCGAGCCGAAGTTGGCGAGATTTACGATGCGCGCAAGGCGGTCTCGGCTACTCTATGAGTCTTAAAGTGAATTGGGGCTATATTTCGGCCAAGAAGCTCGAAAGTAAGCAATCAAAAAGTTTTGCAGTGTCCATTTTACTGCAAAACAAGGCCATGAGAAGTTAGTTTAGAGTCTCCGAGACTGGAAAAGGTAACCCAAGTTACTTGAATTTGAGCCGAAGTTGATGAAATTCAGGATGCGGGTAAGACGGTCTCGGCTACTCTGTGAGTTGTAATGGAAAGTGGGGCTATATTTCGGCCTAGAAGCTCAAAAGTGAGTGTTCAAAAAGTTTTGCTGTCTCCATTTCACTGCAAACCAAGGCCTTCAGAAGTTAGTTTAGATTCCACAGGCCTGGAAAACATCCCCAAGTTCCGGGAAATCGAGCCGAAGTTGGTCAAAATCACGATGCGCGCAAGTCGGTCTCGGCTACTCTATGAGTCTTAAAGTATAGTGCGGCTATATTTCGGCCCAAAAGCTCGAAAGTGAGCGTTAAAAAGGTTTCCTGTGTCCATTTCACTGCAAACCAAGGCAATCAGGAGTTAGTTTAGAGACCCCGGAACTGGAAAATATCGCCCAAGTGCCGGGAACTCAAGCCAAAGTTGGTCAAAATCACGATGCGCGCAAGGCGGTATCGGCTACTCTATCATTCTTAAAGTGAAGTGGGGCTATATTTCGGCCCCGAAGCCCGAAAGTGAGCGTTCAAAAGGTTTTGCTGTGTCCATTTCACTGCAAACCATGGCAATCAGGAGTTAGTTTAGAGTCCTCGGGACTGGAAAATATCCCCCCAGTTCCGGGAAATCGTGCCGAAGTTGGTCAAAATCACGATGTGCGGAAGGCGGTCTCGCCTACTCTATGAGTCTTAAAGCGAAGTGGGGCTATATGTCGGCCCAGAAGCTCGAATCCGAGCGTTTAAAGAGTTTTCCTGTTTCCATTTATCTGCAAACCCAGGCTATCAGGAGTTAGTTAAGAGTCCCCGGGAATGGAAAATATTCCCGAAGTTCCAGGACGACGAGCCAAAGTTGGTCAAAGTCACGATGTGCGCAAGATGGTCTCGGCTACTCTATGAGTCTTAAAGTGAATTGGAGCTATGTTTCCACCCAGAAGCTCGAAGGTGAGCGTCCAAAAAGTTTTACTGTGTCCATTGCACTGCAAACCAAGACCATCAGGAGTTAGTTTAGAGTTCCCAGGACTGGAAAATATCCCCCAAGTTCCGGGAAATTGAACCGAAGTTGGTCAAAATTACGATGCGAGCAACGCGGTCTCGGGTACTCTATGAGTCTTAAACTTAAATGGGGTTATATTTCGGCCCAGAAGCTCGAAAGTGAGCGTTCAGAAGATTTTCTTGTGTGCATTTCAGTGCAAACCAAGGCCATCAGGAGTTAGCTTAGAGTCTTCGGGCCTGGAAAATATCCACCAAATTCCGGGAAATAGAGCCCAAGTTTGTCAAAATAACGATGCGCGCAAGGCGGTCTCGGCTACTCTATAAGTCTTAAACCAAAGTACGGCTATATTTCGGCCCAGAAGCTTGAAAGTGAGCATTAAAAAAGTTTTACTGTGTCCATTTCACTGCAAACCAAGTCCATCATAAGTTAGTTTAGAATCCCCGGGACTGGAAAATATCCCCCAAGTTCCGGGAAATCGAGCCAAAGTTGGTCAAAATCACAATGCGCGCAAGACGGTCTCGGCTAGTCTTTCAGTCTTAAAATGAAGTGGAGCTATTTTTCGGCCCAGAAGCTCGAAAGTCAGCGTTCAAAAAGTTTTGCTCTGTCCATTTCACGGCAAACCAAGTCCATCAGGAGTTAATATAGAGTACCCGGGACTGGAAAATATCCCCCAAGCTCCGGGATATCGAGCCGAAGTTGGTCAAAATCTCGATGCGCGCAAGGCGGTCTCGGCTGCTCTTTTAAACTTAAAGTGAAGTGAGGCTATATTTCGGCCTAGAAGCTCGAAACCGAGGGTGTGTCCATTTCACATCAAACCAAGGCCATCAGGAGTTATTTTAGAGTCCCCGAGAATGAAAAACGTCCCCCAAGTTTCAGGAAATCGAGCCGGAGTTGGTCAAAATTACGATGAACGCAAGGCGGTGTGGGCTACTCTTTAAGTTGTAAAGTGAAATGGGGCTATATTTCGGCCTAAAAGCTCGAAACCGAGAGTGCGATCGTTTTACCTGTGTCTATTTTTCTCAAAACCAAGGCCATCACCGGTTAGTTTAGAGTCCCCGGGACTGGAAAATATCCCCCAAGTCCAAGGAAATCGAGCCAAAGTTGATGAAAATCACGATGCGCGTAATGCGGTCTCGGCTATTCTTTCAGTCTTAAAGTGAAGTGGGGCTATATTTCGGCCCAGAAGCTCGAAAGTGAGCGTTCAAAAAGGTGTCCTGTGTCCATTTGACTTCAAACCAAGACTATCAGGAGTTAATTTAGGGTCCCCGGGACTGGAAAATATCTCCCAAGTTTCGGGAAGTCGAGCCCAAGTTGGTCAAAATAATGATGCGCGCAAGGCGGTCTGGGCTCCTCTTTCAGTCTGAAAGTGAAGTGGAACTATATTTCGGCCCAGAAGCTCGAAACCGAGCGTTCAAAAAGTTTTTCTCCGTCCTTTAACTGCAAACCAAATCAATCAGGAGTTACTTTAGTGTCCCCGGGACTGGAAAATATCCCCAAGTTCCGGGAAATGGAGCCGAAGTTGGGCAAAATAATGATCCGGGAAAGCGGTCTTGGCTGCTCTATGAGTCTTAAAGTGAGGTGGGCCTATATTTCGGCCCAGAAGCTCGAAAGTGAGTGTTCAAAAAGTTTTGCTCTATCAATTCTACTGCAAACCAAGGCCATTAGGAGTTAGTTTAGAGTCCCCAGGACTGGAAAATATGCCCCAAGTTCCGAGAAATCGAGCCGAAGGTGGTGAAAATCCCGTCGCTTGGAAGACGGTTTCGGCTACTCTGTGAGTTTTAAAGTAAAGTGGGGCTACATCTCGGCCCAAAAGCTTGAAAGTGAGCAATGAAAATGTTTTACTGTGTCCAGCTAACAGCAAACCAAGGCCATTAGGAATTAGTTTAGAGTCCCCGGGAGTGAAAATATCCCCCAAGTTCCGGGAGATTGAGCCGAAGTTGGTCAAAAGCACGATGCGCGCAAGCGGGTCTCGGCTACTCTATGACTCTTAAAGTGTAGTGGGGCTATATTTCGGCCTAGAAGCGCGAAAGTGAGCGTTCAAAAAGTTTTGCTTTGTCAATTTCACTGCAAATCAAGGCCATCAGGAGTTAGTTTAGAGTCCCCGGCTCTGGAAAATATCCCGCAAGTTCCGGCAAATCGAGCCGAATTTGGTCAAAATCACGATGCGCGCAAGGCGGCCTCTGCTGCGCTTTGAGTCAAAGTGAAATGGGGCTATATATTTTGGACCAGAAGCACGAAAGTAAGCGTTCAAAAAGTTTTGCTGTGTCCATTTCATTGCAAACCAGGGTCATCAGGGGTTAGTTTAGAGTCCCTCAGACTGGAAAAGATCCCCCACGTTCCGGCAAATCGAGGCAAAGTTTCTCAAAATCACGATGCGCGTAAGGTGGTCTCGGCAACTCTTTCAGTCTCAAAATGAAGTGGGGCTATATTTTGGCCTTGAAGCTCGACACCCAGCGTGCGCTCCTTTTTCCTGTGTCCATTTCACTGGAAACTAAGGCCATGGGGAGTTAGTTTACAGTCTCCGTGATGGGAAAATATCACCCAATTTCCGTTAAATTAAGCCAAAATTGCTCGAAATCACGATAAGCGTAAAGCGGTCTCGGCCCTTCTTTTAGTCTTAAAATGAAGTGGGGCTATATTTCGGCCTACAAGCTCGACCCCGAGCCTGCGCTCCTTTTACCTGTGCCCATTTCACTAAAAGCTAAGTCCATCAGGAGTTAGTTTCGAGTCCCCGGAACTGGAAAATATCCCCCAAGTTCTGGCAAATTAAGCCAAAGTTGCTCAAAATCGCGATGCGCTTAAGGCGGTCTCGGCTACTCTTTTAGTCTGAAAATAGAAAGGGGCTATATTTCGGCCTAGAAGCTCGACACCGAGCGTGCGCTCCTTCTGCCTGGGTCCATTTCACTGAAAACTAAGGCAATCAGGAGTTAGTTTAGAGTCCGCAGGACTGGAAAACATCCCCCAAGATCGGGCAAATCGAGTCAAAGTTGCTCCAAATCAGGATGGGCGTAAGGCGGTCTCCGCCACTCTTTCAGTCTTAAAATGAAGTAGGGCTATATTTCGGCCTATTAGGTCGACACCGAACATGCGCTCCTTTTGCCTGTGTGCTTTTCACTGAAAACTAAGGCCACCAGGAGTTACTTTAGAGTCCCCGGGACTGGAAAGTATCCCCCAAGTTGCGGCAAATGAAGCCAAAGTGTCTCAAAATCACGATGCTCGTGAGGTGGTCTCGGCCACTCTTTCAGTCTTAAAATGAAGTGGGGCTATATTTCGGCCTAGAAGCTCGACACCGAGCGTACGCTCCTTTTGGCTGTGTTTATTTCACTGAAAATTAAGGCCATCAGTAGTTAGATTAGAGTACCCAAGACTGGAAAATATACCCCAAGTTACGGGAAAGCGAGCCAAAGTGTCTCAAAATCACGATGCTCGTGAGGTGGTCTCGGCCACTCTTTCAGTCTTAAAATGAAGTGGGGCTATATTTCGGCCTAGAAGCTCGACACCGAGCGTACGCTCCTTTTGGCTGTGTTTATTTCACTGAAAACTAAGGCCATCAGTAGTTAGATTAGAGTACCCAAGACTGGAAAATATACCCCAAGTTACGGGAAAGCGAGCCAAAGTTGCTCAAAAGCACGATGCGCATAAGGCGGTCCCTGCTCCTCTTTCAGTCTTAAAATGAAGCGGGGCTATATTTCGGCCTACAAGCTCGACACCAAGCGTGCGCTCCTTTACCCTGTGTCCATTTCACTAAAAACTAAGGCCATCAGCAGTTAGTTTGGAGTCCCCGAAACTGGAAAATATCCCCCAAGTTCCGGAAAATGAAGCCAAAGTTGCTCAAAAGCACGATGCGCGTAAGGCAGTCTCGGCTACTCCTTCAGTCTTAAAATTAATTGAAGCTATATTTCAATCAGGAAGCTTGACACCGAGCTTGAGCTTCTTTTGCCTATGTCCATTTCACTGAAAACTAAGGCCATCAGGAGTTAGTTTAGGTTTCCCGGGACTGGAAAATATCCCCCAAAATCCCGCATATCGAGCCAAAGCTGCTGAAAATCACGATGCGCTAAAGCCGGTCCCTGCTAGTCTTTCTGTCTTAAAATGAAGGGGGGGGGGGTATATTTCGCCGTGGAAGCTCAACACCGAGCGTGCGCTCCTTTTACCTGTGTCCATTTCACTGAAAACTAAGGCCATTAGGAGTTACTTTAGAGTCCCGGGGACTGGAAAATATCCCCCAAGTTCCGGCTAATCGACCAAAGTTGCTCAAAATCACGATGCGGGTAAGGCGGTCTCGGCCACTCTTTTAGTCTTAAAATGAAGTGGGGCTATATTTCGGCCTAGAACCTCGAAACCGAGCGTGCGCTCCTTTAGCCTGTGTTCATTTTCACTGAAAACTAAGGCAATCAGGAGTTAGTTTAGAGTCCTCAGGACTGGAAAATATCACCAAAGTTCCGGCAAATCGAGCCAAAGTTGCTCAAAGTCACGATGCGCGTAAGGCGTTCTCGGCCACTCTTTCAGTCTTAAAATGAAGTGGGGCTATATTTCGGCCTAGAAGCTCGACAGCGAGCGTGCGCTCGTTTTACCTGTGTCCATTTCACTGAAAACTAAGGGCATCAGGAGTTAGCTTAGAGTCCTCGAGACTGGAAACTATCCCCCAGGTTCCGGCAAATCGAGCCAAAGTTGCTCAAAATCACGATGCGCCTAAAGCGTTCTCGTCCACTCATTCAGTCTTAAAATGAAGTGGGGCTATATTTCGGCCTAGAAGCTCGACACCGAGCGTGCGTTCCTTTTGCCTGTGTTCATTTCACTTAAAACTAAACACACATATAAAGTGGGGGTTCTGGCGCAGCGCTCACGCACACAGTGAAAGCGTAACGCAACTCCTCATCTGAAGATTCGGAGTTGCGTTACGCTTTCACTGTGTGCGTTCGCTTGCGGCCAGAACCCCCACTTTATATGTGTGTGTGAGCGCTGCGCCAGAGCCGTGTGAGCTGTGTGTGGGCCAGATCCGCGAGCGCCGCGCCAGAGCCGTGTGAGCTGTGTGCGACCAGAACCCCCACTTTATATGTGTGTGTGCGAGAACGCGTGAGCGCTGCGCCAGAGCCGTGTGCGCCAGATCTGCGAGCGCTGCGCCAGAGCCGTGTGCGCCAGATCCGCGAGCGCCGCGCCAGAGCCGTGTGAGCTGTGTGCGCCAGAGCCGTGGCTGCGTTTTAGTAAAATTTGGTGAAAAAGCGGGTCCATCGTCCATAATCAATATGCGCGGATGTGCCCTTCACTTGTAAATACAAAGTGCGCCAGAAAATTTTCCTATTGGAGAAGCGCACGCTCAGTGGATACTGCGGCGACATGGCTGCATGTGGACTTTCCGAGGCCATCCAAAATCTCCCTCCAGAGCTCCGTGAGATCATTATCAAGGAGTACATAGCGATAAAAATAAAGGAAAAAAAGGAAATGGGGTGGGGGAAAGTACACGAAAATCTAAAAAAACTGCCGTTTTGCGAATTCAAGCAGCAGATAGCCCTCTTGATAATATGTTTCGACTATCCTGACTGTCCTTTAGAAGGGAAATGTTCCCGCTGTTTTGATGATGAGGGAAATGTTCATGAAATGCGGAGATCCGAGTTCAATGGGTTTAAAATTCCATGTTCCTTGTGTGATTATCATTATCACGAATCATTTCTTACCGACAACATAAAGTTTTTAGAGAAAAGCATCATCCGCCTCAGCCATTGCGGCGACGGCGCTGCACGGGGTACAACTAACAACAAAGGAGTGCGGCATGTTAGAAACAAGCTAGCCCGCTGTTATACTGCTCGAGCGAGGATGGCACGAGCGCCAAACAAGTGCGGGTGGCTGAAGCGGGGCCGGAAAGAAAGCTGCGGAAAGCGCTGTGAGAACGTCAGAGAATAGGATCCTCGGTATTCAACAAAGCAAACCTCACATTGAGAGTCTTATAACCCATGAAGTCCTCAGGACCAAAACCAGTAATCTCGAAATAACGGTGATTCCGAAAAAGCCACATAAGGGTCTTGTCTCGAGGTTCATCAGTTCTGTAAGGCGCCACGATCTCAAAATTCACGCCGGCAGAATTACAGACCGAAAAGACGTCGCGTTCAATCGGTTCGCCGAACGAAGCGACGTCAATTCGATAAGCTCCAAAAGGGAGCTCGTGAAAGTAGATCCGTTTTTTGTTAATCGGAATAAAAACGCCTTGAATGATGGGAGACCAATTAAGTACACTTGGGTCGAAGACGATGAGGTCGGAAGAAGACATGGGTGAACAGGAGAAGCAAGAGTTCAACTGCTGAAGCGAGCTTGAAGAGGATGCAGCGGTTGCCGAAATCGACAGGCTCGCTGAGGCCGTTTTTGAGGATGAAGCGGGCGTTGCGGCTGAGCTTGAGCGCGCGCCCGACACTGGCGGGGGCCCAGGCGCAGAAGGTCTGGCCGGCGAGGCACCCCGCGCAGCGACCAGCCAAACGAGTGGCGGCGGAGAGGCGAAACACACCAGTAAGAGAAATGTAACCGGGGTTATAGCCGAAGAGCGATGTCTTCCAGTGGACTTTCCGAGGCCATTCAAAGCCTCCCTCCAGAGCTTCGTGAGATGATTCTCAAGGAGTACATTGCGACAAAAATCAAGGAAAAAAATGAAATGGGGTGGGCCAAGGTACACGAGAATATTTTTAAACTGCCTTTCTGCAAATACAGGCAGCAGATTGTGCCGATGGTTATTTGCTTTGAATATGCGGACTGCTTTTTCGAGGGTTGTTGTTTCCCCTGTTTCGAAAGGGATGGAAAGCTTCATAAAGCATCGCTAAGCCGGCCGATGGAGCTTATAGAAGCCAGCCCAGAGCGCAAGAATTTTTTTAAAGTATGCTCTTGGGATGGTTACAATTGGCACGAGTGGTTCCTTTATGGCAGGGAGCTTTAGGGAAAAAGGCGGCGACGATTTAACCTCTGTTTGAATAATTACATTTAAAAATCCACGGCAATATTTGCATACCAAAAAAACATGCTTGTCAGTGTTCACTTGATAGCGTTTCTCGTGAATGAATATTTCACGCCTGAGTGGCAGAGACAAGTGCGTGATATTACACGCGAAGTTGTTGAATGCTTTCATGACGCGGTTCGGGTTGAGGCGACACAGCTTCCCGTTGCGAATTCCTGAAGGCTTCAGTTTAAGCTCGTTGCATTCCTCTTGGCTTCAGTTGAAGCGATCAGGAATTTTCAAAGCCACCAGGAATGTTGAAGTCAAAAGGAATTTTACAGGCGGATTTCAATTTTTTGCCCACAGTTTGTTAGAATAGGGTATTTCTTCTAGGCCTGGCGAATAAAAATGGAACTTTTCACTTTTTTTCGAGGAAAAATTGGGCACGAAACGCGGTAGAACAAAGAGACTTCACTAGAGCGATAAAAAGAAACAGCTGATCGGGGGGTTTTCCCTATTTCGCGCATGACTGCGTCAGTGAGTAACCTTCTCGAAAGATCAAGGCTATTTATGTGGCACGACAAATAGCGCAATCACCTGTTTTTGACAAGACAAAGAGAGAGTTTTGTGTTTTTTCGCTCGAAATTAAGTTCGAAGCGGGAGGTTTCGTGATTTTTTTTTATCATTTCGGCTTCAAGTCTGCCGCGGATGTCTTTCTCAAGTTTTTGGACATCAACATCAGGAAGCTTTCTCGTTGATGGTTGGCGAAGCATCCTTGCCCGGACCTGATCTTTCAGAAAATTGTATTGCTGAAACTCCGAAAAGATAGTGTCGAACTCGTGGGAAGACACCGCGTTGTTGTTCAAAGCGTTCGAGAGAAGTCTGTTGACGGTGTCGCGCTTGGTAACGGCGAGCGTGGTGATCTCTTGATGCTTCTTGATCTTCGAGTCGAGCTTTTTGCCGGCGAGAATCAACGCAGACGAAAGGAGAGCGAAGCACCCACCAGCGCCGCCAAGAGGAACGGCAGCCGGCAAGCCAACCACAGACAGAGCGGAGCCAAAACTCGCGCTGGAAAACGCTGCCGAGAGAGCGCTGGAGCCGGCGACGCCCCAATTAACGAACTTTCTCGCGCGTTTGTATTTTTTCGCGACGAGGCGATAGTGGTGGACCTCGCCGGCCAATGTATTGGAAATCTCGTTGACCTTCTGCAAGCGGAAATTTTGAGAAGGCTCTGCCGCCACCACCGGATATAGTGGCTCGGCAGGCGGAGCGCTTGGTGGCAACAGATTGGCCGAAGACATTGCGTATATAAAGAAATTTAATTTAACTCTAATTCAAAAAGAAGCGGCAGGCCTTTGAAATCAAAGAGTTCGCCATTTTCATCCTTAACTTTTAAGGTGATGCTGTTTATGAACTTGTCTGTAGAAGCGTCACGGAAAACGTTTTGCGATGAGTCGATGTTATAGCTGACTTTTTCATAAGGTTTTCCTCTGACGTCAACCTTGGCAAGAAGGTCTGACCGCTTTCCATTCAAAAAGTTTTTTGTTGAGTCAACGAGATCGCAGTGGATAAAGTAGCAACTCGGGCTGTTAAGCTTTTTGATATATTCCTCTTTCCTCATATTTCTCCCGACACCAAGAAAATTGGCCAAACTGTAATCAACGGAAACTTCTTTCGGTTGATTAGTGTTGAGTGCATTACCAGCGGCGGTTGTAATTTTAAGAACAGAATTAAATAATAATAATAATAATAATAATATTTAATATTTCTAAGGCGCAAATTAACATGTGAATATGATCAAATGCGCCTAACAAACCATATGAGTAATATAAATTAAACGATATGCTATGAATAGTGTGATAAATTTAAAACTAATTATTTACAATAATTATGTACATTAGGCTAAGGTAGCGAGCTAAAAATTAAAATATTAAAAACAAGGGATCTAGTAAAAATGTATATAAAAAATCAAGAGCTATTCAAACGCTTTTCTAAATAAAAATGTCTTTAGTTTGGACTTAAAATGGTTAAAATTGTCCTCATCTGTCATTGCACATGGCAATTTGTTCCAAAGTGATGGTGCAGCAGCAGTAAATGCCCTGTCACCAAGTGTTTTCTTCGTTTTCGTGGATGGTGGTACTAATAAAACTTGAGAATTAGAGCGTAGACCATACCGGGAGGGATTTTTAACACGAATTGGGGTTATTCGTTTCCAAGACCAATTTCCCTTTTTTCTTGTAACGTTCAAAACTGGATTGCAGTTCTTTTACAATGCTCTCGACATTGAAATGCCCTTGAGGCAATGATGCAACCACGTCGTCGGTTCCTTTGAAAAACATTCTGCCAACACGACTCAGATTATGCCACGAGTTGAAAAAAGAACAACTCAAAAGTCTGGCATAGCTTGCTCCTGGGAGCGGTTCTTCAAAAGAGATAGTCTCTCCATTCTGTTGCGTGAAAATAGTGAGAACAACCATTTTTATATTCAACAAATAAATTGTGTTCAAAATACATGGCGAATGTGTGGAATGGTCGTGCGTTAAAAAAAGCGGAGGCGGCGAAGAAAAAGGCGTGGACAAGCTTTTTAAACCGCTTCCCCAAAGCCGACAAAAGCCGGTTCATCTCACAAGCAACGCTCGACGAGAAAAACAACGTGACCGCAGAGGTGTTTTTCAAAGAAAGCGAAGACTCGTTTCAAAGCGTCGTCGGTTCAGATAGAAAATACTGGAGCGCCGAAATGAAAGAAGCGCTTGGTTTGGGAGACAGCGGGGGTTTTCCTTACCAACTGACGCCGCTTGGCTCAAAAATTTCCTTGCCCGTCCCCGCCGTACCTTTCGACGTTAAAGCGCAAAGTTTGAAAAAAATATTCAACGCCCCAATCCAAATAGACGTCACGCCTGACCAACATTTCACAACGAAATTACAAGAAATATTTCAAAACACCAAACTCAGGCACACGTCGGCAGTCGAATCAAAACGCTGGCTGGGAGGGCCAGACATGAAATATTGGCCGCAGCAGCTCAACTTCGCGGTTTTCTGCGCGACACAGGGGTGCGGAGTTTCTCGCGAAATCTTTGACAGCGGGATGGATCTCCCCCCGCAGATAAGAGCTTTTTACAAATTCCACGTGTACTTCACGGTCAGGCGGATTTTGTACCAGCTGGGAGGAATTCAGAGCATGAGCGCTTTGCCCGGAGACCCGACGTTCAACCAGTACAACAATCATTACGACGTCGCTTCGTACAAAAGGATATGCGGCGAGTTCGGCATTGCCCCCTCGAGCGATTTCCGCTTCACGCACGGAGAAAACCACGGTCTGGGAAGCGTTTACGTGTACGCGTCAGGCGCGGGCCCGTCGAAAACCGACTATAAATACCCGGGATGGAACAAATTCAGCGATGAAGGCGGCAAAGCAATAAATGGGGACTTGATCGATTACATCGAGCCGGGCGCCGCTTCAGATGCTCAAGCAGACTGGTTCGCGCCCAACACCGCGAACGGTTTGACGCAGGCGGGCAGGCGTGAATAACGAGGTAAACCCGGAGACAAAAAAAGCTGGTCTCAAACCCATGGCAGGCGGCCCGTCAAAAATTAACCCGCCCAATAGCTACCCGTCTAACCCGATTCACAAAGCCGCAACAGCCGAATCGGGGCGTGAGGTTCCACCCCACAGGAAACCAGCTTCGACCGAAACTCAGCAAGCGCAGCCACCCAAGGCTGCAGACAAAACGCTGCAGCACGAAATTAACAAAACGGCGGTAATTGTCGGTTTTGTTGGATTTTCGGCGTTCCTGTTAATGGCTTGGCACTAAGCTAACGCTGCTTCTTAAAATATTTATCGAACAGAAAGGCCACTGCGGCAAGAATGAGCAGCCAGGTGTGTTCGGCCAGAAATCCGACGACTTGGCCGGCGGCTCTGAACAGGAAGCTCACAATCGAGCCAATCAGCCCGGGCAGCAGAGAGCCGAGTTTCGCGGCAATGGCTTTGAGGCCGTTCCCCAAAGCTTTGCCGGTGGCTTTCAAACCTCTGGTGAGGACCCCGATGACAGCGCCGATTGTAGTCCCGGCGGCGAGAAGAATGGCGGTCAACGTCACGCCATATTTTTTGAAGATCCCCTTGACCCTTTCCCAAAGAGATTTCTCCCCATCGGCTTCTCTCTGGAATTCTTCAAGCCGGGCAGTGACTCGACGGATCTCTTCGTCACGCCGGTTCACTCTTTCTTCTGCCGCATCTTTTTCGTAAGGCGCCGCGTCTTTATCGTTCATCTTCTCAAGGTCTTTTTTCTGCGCCTTTTCCAGTTCTTCTTTGTCAATCTGTAGAAGTTTCATTTCTTTTTCCATGTATTCCTTTCTCGCGCCAAGTACTGTTTGGAACTCTTTTTCTTCTTCGTCCAGTAGTTTTGTTTCCTTATCAATAGCTGCAATCTTTCTTTCGGCTTCTTGTTTCCGTTCGGGGGTGAAATCGGTTTCTTCATTATCCAGCAACTTTCCCAATTCAAACTTCCTTCTATTCTCAAGGGCTTCTTTTCGTCTCTTTATCGATTTGATAGCTTCACGATCTGCTTTTTTTTCTTTTTCTGCAACATCTACCGCTTGCGAATCATCCAGCACCTTAATATCTTCCTCTAATATTGATCTATCTTCTGCCGCTTGAACACTTCCCTCATAAGCGCTTCTTGCCTTTTGATGTTGTGTTTCAAGACTTGACAGTTCTCTTTTCAGTTTGTCAATTTCTTCTTGCGGACCCTCTTCATTTTCAAGAGCTTCAATCTGTTCTTGTTTCTTTCTCACGGCTTCTCTCCTTTCATCCATTTCCTTTTTATTTTTTTCTTTCTGCGAAGCCTCGTATTGCTTCTCTTTGAGCTCTTTCCGCTTTTCGTACGTAATTTCTCGAACCTTCTGGTATTTGGAAGGCCCGAGAGCGTCTTTTATTTCTTTTGAAAGGTTTGGATTGATCTAATCTCTCCCCGTTCTCCTGTTTTTGGTAAACAGGTCATACGTTTTTTTGCCAGCTCCGAACATTTTGACTTGGAGCTTCCCCTTCGAGCTGTATGAAACCTCAAGCTCGCTTGAGCTCATGTCCGGGTAGATATCTTTTGCAGCAACCCACGCTTGTTCACTCAGGGTCTGAGCCCCGGTGAAAGAGGTTTCCGAATAAGAAGTTGCAGGCAGCCCGCTTTTTTCGCGCTGCATTGTCTGCATCGGAATTTCTTCTTCTTTCCCATGTGGCGTTGATGACTCTCCTGGGATAAAAGGAGTCGTTTCGTTGGCATCTTCGCCTGCATCATCATCGTCATCGTCACCCAAACCGTATGGGTCAGGGTCATAAGTAGGGTTTTCAAAGCTTGTTCCTTCGCCTTCCGCCGACATAGCGATATATGTGAAGCCTATTATTTTTCAAATTAGAAATTATCGCCGGCGGCTAATACAATGTCAGTTCCAGAGAACCTTCGCGCGAGGTACAGCAAAAAAACATTACAAGGCATGCAGGCCGAGCGCACAGTGAAGCGGATCACCTTTTCCCGCACTGAAGCCAATCCCGGCAATACTCTGTACGTTAACGTTCCCAAGCTGAACGCGAACGAGATTCTGGTGCCGGGCTCGCTAGCGCTTGTCTTTAACATCGACCTTTCTGGAGGGCACGCCAACAACTTCCTCGTCCAGAACGTCACGCGAGCGCTTGTTGACAGGCTGCACGTGAAGTTTGGAGGCACTCCCCTGCATGACACGGTTGGCTATGGCATCTACAAAATCTTTAAAGACCTTTTCCTTTCGCAGGAAGAAAGAGACAACAGGATCCTCGAAGGGATTCAGAGTGAGAAACTATGCAAGATCCGCTCAGGCGCGGGAGACAAGGAAACCACGGACGTCGACGCTGAAAAAAAGCTGAACGAGGTGTGCGGAGCAAGTACCGGATCAGGCTGGACCATCAGATCTTAACCGACCACGGCGTTTTCTACCCCCAGGCCCTTTACAATGACCTCTCGTTCGAAATAACCCTGGCTGGAGCTGCACATGTGGTCAATGGCTCCGATACAACCCAGCTGAAATACAAGCTGACCAACATCCAGCTCGAGTACGAGATGATCCGCAGCAAGACTCTGGCAGACGAGGCGCATAGCGTTTACTCCAGCGGAAAAGAGTTCGCCTATGACCACGTGTTGCGTTCCCAAGTGGTGACCTTCAAAAAAGACACCGACACGAGGAAGAACATCAAAATCGATGCCCAACACAGGTCGCTAAAAGCCCTCCTGCTACTGTTCATAGAGCCGTATGCTGATGGCGCAAGAGATTCAGAAAAATACGTCTTCCCGGATCTGACGAAAGTCAGCGTCACGATCAACGGCTCGCCCAACATGATTTACAACAACGGCGTCGAAGGCAAGGACATGTGGGAAGAGGCCCAACGCTTCTTCGTGAAGGAAAAAAATAAAACCGAGCACATGGATGTGTCAAAGTTTTACACCGGAGACCATTTCGGGCTTCTGATTGATATGCGCTCCATGGCGGACCAAGACATTCATGGAAGTGGCAAGCGCATTGTGAACAGTACAGACGGGGTCCAGCTGGAAATCGAGAGGAAAGCCGAAGGCTCAGGCAACGTGAACTGCCACGTATTCGTCATCGCCGACTCCCAGTTCAACATTATGGAAAGACAGCTGGAATCTGTACAGAATTGAATAGAACATGGACCCAAGCAAGATACCCTTCAACGCTCTCATCGTGGGGCCGACAAATTCCGGCAAATCGAGGTTCGTTGTGGACCAGCTCTACGGCCCGTTCCGCGGAAAGTTCGACTACATCATTCTCATCTGCCCGACGTTCACGCACAAGAAGACCTACCACCGGCTTGGCGAAAACGATCCGAGAATGGATGTGATAGTCTGCGAGCAGCACGACGTGGAAAGGTGGTTGAAGCTCGTGAGATGGCTTTCCGAGGGCACCAACACGCTCATAATCCTCGACGACTGCGCGGCCTCCAAAGATGTGAAAGGGCGCACAGGTGAGCTGGTGAATCTCGCCTTTTCCGCGCGGCATATGGGCATCAGCGTGTGGGCGCTGACCCAGAAGTTGACCGGAATAACCGCTTCCTTCCGTGAGAACGTGGCGGCGATCGTCCTCTTTTACACCCCCTCGGCGGGGACAACGAAAGCCATCTTCGACGATTACGCCGGCGAGCTCTCCCCCGATGAGTACAGAGGATTGATTTCAAAGCTGAAAGAGCGAAAGTTCTCTTATCTTATGTTCGCGCTTCGCCACCCGTACGGGGTAAAGTTATTTGAATAAAAAAAATGCGAGCTGTATATAGCCTTGTGCAATGTCTGCAGAAGACGCGTTTGCAGATGTTATGAACCTTATGGAAACGGAGCCCGCGCCGTCGAGTGGTCTCGCAGGCGGCCTTGTTCCAACTGCCCTCGACATTCCTGCTCTTCGTGAGCAGCTGGCCGTGCTCGTGTCCACAGGCAAAACCAAAGAGGCTATCGGAATACAGCTGACCCACGAGCAGGTGAAGCGCCTGAGCGACAAAGATGTCGAGAAATTCGCCAAACGCTACGAGACGTACGTGGGATCGAAGACGACGGAAAGCCTGATCGACAGCTTCATTTTTCTTGCAACCAAAGCGGTCGGAATGGCCGTCAAAATCAAAGACATCGGCGCTTACCAAGAAGAGCTCAGAAACGACTACGTCTTGAACAAAGAGCTCTCCAATCTGGCCTGCAACCTTTCTTTGAAGTGCGGCCGGTTTCTAGCCGCGGCCAACGCGGCGCTGATCACCACAAAACATATTGATTTTAGTCCACAGTCGCCCGTGCAGAGCCACCCTTCTCGTGATGAACACGGCTACCCGCTTGAGGGGGTTGATGAAGTAGCCGGCTCATCAACTGCAAAATAAATGGCCACCATTCATCAACAAATGCGGAGGTCTTGCTGAGAATTTTTAATAATTGAACTTTTTCATTTGCTTATAATACGGTTCGCTTCAATGTCAACCGAACAATCCGAGAGCGCGCCTGCCGCCGTCACTGAGACCAAGGCAGCGCCTTCCACCGTCACTAAGACCAAGGCAGCGCCTGCCGCCGATACCACACGGCAAGCGACGACTCAGGCTGCAACCACGCAGAGAGTAAAAAACCCCAAGCGTGTGGCCGCCGGAAAAATGGTTGCCGAAAGAAGTCGTCTGGCCCGAGAAGAACAGAAGAAAGCAGCCGAGGCTTATTACGCAGAAAAGCAAGCGAAAGCCGCCACAGCGGCCCCCAAGCCAGCCGCGTCTACAGAAGGTGAAAGCCCAAAGAGCGGCGGCCTTTTTGGCCTCAGCACCAACCAATGGATTGGTATTGCGGCATAGGCGTTTCCCTGGGCGGCCTCTATTACAAGCGTGAAGAGCTCATGGCTATGACCAACGCCGCATTAGACAAAATTAGAACGCCGAAGCCTGAGCCCCCTCCTGAGCCCGCGAGTGTCGAGCCGAAACCTGCTCGCGATACACGGCCAAGAGGATTAAAAAAATGATTTAAATGTTTGCGCGTGATTCATATCAACATGGTCAAAGTTGATGTTGCCAAGTTTCTCGTCTCTTTCTTCACCTTTTGTACTATCTCGAGGGTGTTGTACAACATAAACAAAGATGTCGTTTTCTTCACCGCAGATCTTTTGAAAGAAGCCTTTGGCGCAGAAGTTGCAGAAGAAGAAGAAGAAGAAGAAGAGGCGTTTTGTGCCAATTGTGCAGAAAAGGCCGCGGGGAAGACAGATTAATTTTGTTTTAAACTTTCGCTCTTTCCTTATATCAAGCGCGCCATGTCAGACAACAAGCTTGTCAAGACCGTCATTGACGCCGCAACTATCACTGGATTAGCCGCGGGCATCGGCTGGGCCGCGAAAAAGGTTGTGAAAGAGAATTTCACTTCCGATCCCAGCAGCAGCTTTATGAATTACGTGAAGTTCACCGTCGTCGTGGCGGGCAGCATTGCGCTAAAAGGGTACCTTGAGGACCAGAAAATCCTCCCCGCCAGCATTTGAAAAAATATTCCGATAATTTATACCATGGCGAGCATCGCTATCATGATTGGCAGGGCTGTGTTGAACGCCACGGCTTTTATCGGCGGCAATTATCTGGCGAGGGCGCTCGGCGGGGGCGGCAAAGCCACGCTTGAAGAAAAAAAGCGCCACGACAAGGCTCTCGAAGATTATCAAGCCGCTTACGCCAAATACACGCGTGACCGAACACAGCTTCTCGACTGGATCGCGACCAACGCGCAAAAAAAGGAGCAGGCCAAGCAGAACATGACCAACACGGACTATGCCTTCAAACTCTACGGCCAGACGCATCCTGACGAACAGATGGTGCCCCACAAGGAGCCGAAGTTCTCCGATTTCTATCAGCCGAACGAGCAGCAGAAAAACAGCGAACTTGCGTTCGTTGGCGCCAGGGCGCTCGCTCTGGGCTACGCGGCCTTCCGGTTCCTTTAAACTTTTTTACGCCTTACTTACATGGACGCAAAACTCGCAAAAATTTACTACAGCCCCGGGGGCTACTGGAAAGGCATTGCCGCGATCAAAAAATTGGCCGAGGCCGCCAAGGTACCTGAAGAAGCCGCAAAAAAGTGGCTGATCAGGCAAGCGCTCTGGCAGATATACCTCCCCGCGCCCAAGCGGATTCCTCGGCCGAAATTCGACGTTCCCACGCCCAACAGGGTCCATCAGGCTGACCTTCTTTTTCTGCCGCACGACAAGCTCCCTCGCGGCCGCAAAGTTTTCAAATACGCGCTGACCGTTGTCGACGTGGCCAGCCGCTTCAAAGAGGCCGAACCCCTGACTTCGAAAAATTCTGATGAGGTCGCGCTGGCCTTTCAGAAGATTTACAAGCGCTCGCCTCTCGAATGGCCCGAAATGCTGCAGGTTGACCCCGGGCGCGAATTCATGGGCGCCGTCAGCAAAGAGATGGACAAGCACAAAACCTTTATCCGGCGCGGGCGCGTTAACATTCACCGCGACCAGGCCATTGTCGAACGTTTCAACCGCACTCTGGCTGAGCGCTTGTTCGGGTACCAGTACGCCGAAGAGATGCTTCTCCCTGAGGGCAAGCGGTCCACTGCCTGGGTGAAAAGACTTCCTGAAGTTGTTTCGGCTCTGAACAACGAGGTCACAAGCCTTATCGGCAAGAAACCCGCCGTCGCCATCAAAGAAAAAGCTGTTTACGACAGGCCGTCGACACCTTACACGAGGCCTGTTGGAAAAAGCGAAAAAATCCTCCCCTCTCTTGTCCAAGTTCGTTATCTCTACCAGCCCGGCGAGCTTGAAGGGGGCGTGAAAAGGGCCACGGATCCAATCTGGTCTTTGAAAGTTTACAACGTTGAAAGGTCTTTCATCAAACCCGATCAGCCCGTTCTCTACTATCTGCGCGACGGGCCCAAGCGCGGCTTCGTGCACGAAGAGCTGCTGGTTGTTCCTCCGAACACAATTACCCCCAGAGCAACTTTGAAACTTCGGCCTCCAACTCTCTAAGTTCGTCATCTGTTAATGTTGACAAGATATCCATGCAGGTGTATCCGTAAGCTTTTGTATGGATACCGTCGTCATTAATCCATCTCTTTGAATCAAACGGCGCAAGCGAAATTTTGTTAAGATGCATACCGTAGATCTCGTGACCCTTGCTTCGAAGAATATTCATTCCATGCCATCGCTGCTTCCCACCGAAAAGCGTTTCCTTGTACTGTTCATGCGTTATTTGTTTCTTGACAACATTCTTTTTCACACCCTTCGCTTTTTTGATATTTTTTTCGTCCGCCTTCAAGATGGAATACATTTTCGGTCTAAGACCAACGTACTCTGCGATGGGGGTTCCTGCACATTCGTCTTTCATCTTGCCCAAGACCTTTTTGTTCTTGTTTGAGTGGAGTGGATGCTCATTCGGGTAGTCGCTCGTGTCGTAAAGGTGCATGTTGTTTTTCATGTCTTCGTAGACGTCTTCTGTTTCGATTATAATCAAAAGGCTGTCGGTGTCCGTGTACAAGAGCTCGACTTTTGAGCCGTACTTCTTTTTTAGCTCGTTGTAAAAGAAGTCGTACATCAGGATCTTGCTGTTGTCAAGGATCGTCATCCCTGTGTAGACCGGCTTGTTTAGAAGCAGCTTGCTTTTTCACATGTCAATCCCCGCCATGTCGTTTGAGAATAAAACATGCCTTGAGTACAAAGGGCTGGCGATCAATTTCCTTATTTTGCCTGTCTCGTTGCTGCGCACTATTCTTATGTCAACGCGGTTGCGCAGGTTTTCCATGGTTTTGCCGAAAACGGAGTTGTTCATCAGCTTGTAAAAGTTCTTTTCAAAGTCGCTCTTCGCTTTCTTCCTAAACTGTGTGTTCATCCGGATGTACGGCTCCATCCAGCGTTCTTGTTCGAACTCCAGCACCCTGTGCACACGCTTCAGTTTCATTCCCTGCTTCAGATAAAACTGCAAGTTCCTGTAATGCACAACGTAGTTCTTTTTGTCTTGAAACGTCAGCAGCAGCTTCTTGCTGTCCGGGGGTTTCAGGTCCAGGTCTTTCATCAGCCCCTTTTGGTAGTCCGACATCCACTCCTTTTTTACGGCCTTTTTCTCCGGCGCCAGGGGATAGCTGTTGTGTTCCTCGTGAAGTTGTGGCGGGTATTCGAGATCCACCTCGAGAATACACCCCTTCTTTGCGTTTTCTTTAATGCCAAGAATCTCCTCCTCTGTGGGCAGCTCGCTTTTCCACTTGAAGCCTCTTATCGGGAGAGGCAAACTCATCGCCCATCCGTAAAGATTGTTTGCGTCGAGATAGAGGAGGTATTTTTTTGGCTTGCTGGGGTCGTAGCCCGGTACTTGCGGGTTGTTTGCCTTGGCGAACCTGTTGCTCACCATAGAGATTCCACCCCGCATCCCCCTTTCTACGAAGAGGTAATTTTCGTAGTCTGTGAAGAGCTCAAGCTCGACCCCAGTCTTTTTCAAGAGCGCGTCCCAGGAGAGGCCTGGCGACGTGAAATAGTGCGCCGGATCTAGCCCGTACTGATCAAGGCACAGTTTTCGGAAGTTCTCAAACACATCCGCCAGCAGCGCGACGTCAGTTTTCACGTAAAGATCGTGGTAATCGCCCAGCGTTTTGCATCCAAAAGCCCCCCAGACGGCCTGCGCGTGCGCGTACTCTTCGTCTGTTATGTGCTCGTCGTTCAGCTTGCTGTAAAACTTCTCTTTGTCCGGAAGCCTTGTCTCGCTGAACCTTTCCCTTGAGTCCATGTACTCGTAAGGATAGATCCCTTTTTTGTAAAGCAGGTCGCTGCCTTTCGAAATCGTTGATGTTATTTTCAAAGCCTCCTTCGGTGTTGCTCTTACAAGTGAATCAAGGCTCCCTTGCAAAAAGTTCAAGCTGTCGATGAAACGATGATTACCGACCGAGAATGTGATATATTTCTCCATGTTGTTGGCGACACATTTCACCTCTTTCTCCAGCTTCGACATCGCTTGCATCAAGTGGTGCGCATCGTAGCCCCTCAGGTTGTGGAATACGACTGGTATTGGGTCAGTCTTGGGGTTAATTCTCAGTTTCTTGTTACATTCGCTGTGCGCGGCTCCGCGAAACCTGCCAGTTATGTGGCAATGGTCCTTTACTGCGTCTCTGAAGTTTTTCTGAAGTAAAGGGTTTCCACAGTACTTGCAGTTTTCCTGCGATCCGGCTTCCAACTTGTCTTTTACATCTTCCAGCCTTTTCAGCCTTTGAAATCCCCACTTCTCCTTCTCTTTCTGTGCCATGTAGAAACATTTTTTGTGGCCTTGCCCCCAGTAAACCCATTTTTCTCTTACGCCTTCTTTATCCGGTTCTTCTTCAAAGTTCCAGACAGGCAAAGAATCCATGAATTCGTCTTTTATCAGAGCTTTGTTGCACACGTGGCAATCGACCGCTTTCTTGAAGTCTTCCCAGTCCTTCCACGTCATTTCAATCGGCTTTGGTGTGGCCAAACTCTCTCTTATTTTCTCTTCCTCCTGCATAATGGCACCTAAAAACTCCCCAACCGCATTTTCACCCCTGTAAGTGTTGGAACCTACCACTTCACCATCGCTTCTCACAACAAGGTAAGAATAGCTGCATGCCTCGTGTCTTTCGGTCTTCTCTGTGTAGCTTGTTTGCGTTCTCTCACGCTCACAGCCATGAATCTTTCTTACAAGAGCCTCAAAATCCGCGTAAATAGTGAAGGGCATCTTCATCTGTTGTTTGAAGTTTTCGAAGGAAAGGGTGTTTTCCCCCTCTTTCGGCATCACAATCCTTGTCGGCCTGCCGTTCACGCCGTTGCAATATTTTTTGTGTTCCACGAGCAAGTCTGCTCTTGAGAAACCGGTCAAGCACAGCATGCAAAAGTGCTTTGCGTCTCTGTACTTTGTCTGATCGAAAAGCAAAGCGCTTTCTCTTTTTACGAAACAGTAATGCTGAAGTTCCGCTTTCTCGATTAACATCAAGTTTATCCGCGGCACGTTCACTTGTTTTCGGCTTATCCGGTGCACAATCACACAATCGTTTTCCCAGCCAAATACGTTTATTGCGAGTTTCGGGTTTTGTGCCTCGAGCTTTTCTATCTGTTTTACCGGCGTCGGGAAATCGATTCCTGTGTAGTTGATGCCGTCATTTACCGGATATTTGCTTGGTCTTTGCGGGTCTTTCCCGTTTTTCGGAGGGAATAAAGCGGCTCTGAGTGCCCACTTCAAACATTCGTTGTCTTTGTTTTTACGTTGATTATTGCCTTCTTTTTCGCCAGTTTGGCGGGAAGTGGCAAATAGGTCCCTCCGCGAAGTGGCTGGTAGCGCGCAACATTCACGTACGCGACCTGTATCCCTTCAACCGCCCAGCCTGATCCCATGTCGGACCAGTGTTCTATTTCTCCTTTTGCGTTTTCAATGAATTCGTCAAATTTTTGTTTTATCAGGTCTCCATCGTTCTTTTTGAAAACGTGCGGTTCATCGTCTTTGAAATAATGCTCCATAAATTGCGTTTGGTCGTTTCTTTCTATTGAGAACTTCACTTGTAACCCGAAACTTACTTTAACGCTTTTTAACCTTAGGGTTTCTTGTTCGACCAAATCGGTGATCTTTTCTTTGTTCTCTCTTGCGAACCTCAAAAGATCTTTATTGTTTGGGTTCCTTTCGGATATGCCCATTCTCCACACACGGAGCCATTCTTGGAAATTGTTTTGGGATATTTAAAACCCGTCGTATAAAGCGTGAACCTCGGGTGTCAACGGCTCTGGAAGGTTTGTTCTTTCCTCCCTCGGTATTTGGCCGTAGAACATTTTGACAACATCGGACGAGTATCTTGTGGCAGCCATGTCGGCGCAGTATGCACTGAGCGTGCGCTTCTCCAATAGGAAAATTTTCTGGCGCACTTTGTATTTACAAGTGAAGGGCACATCCGCGCATATTGATTATGGACGATGGACCCGCTTTTTCACCAAATTTTACTAAAACGCAGCCACGGCTCTGGCGCACACAGCTCACACGGCTCTGGCGCGGCACTCGCGGATCTGGCGCACACGGCTCTGGCGCAGCGCTCACGCGTTCTCGCACACACACATATAAAGTGGGGGTTCTGGTCGCACACAGCTCACACGGCTCTGGCGCGACGCTCGCGGATCTGGCCCACACACAGCTCACACGGCTCTGGCGCAGCGCTCACACACACATATAAAGTGGGGGTTCTGGCCGCAAGCGAACGCACACAGTGAAAGCGTAACGCAACTCCGAATCTTCAGATGAGGAGTTGCGTTACGCTTTCACTGTGTGCGTGAGCGCTGCGCCAGAACCCCCACTTTATATGTGTGTACTAAGGCCATCAGTAGTTAGTTTAGAGAGGGACCCTCCCTCTCGACGTTGCGTGACAAGGAGAGGGTCAAAACAGGACTATCTTGCTTCTGGATATTCATTGAGGGTGTGACCGTTAAAACTACGGAAATTATTTATTTATTATTTTTAAAGTATTAGCTTACCTCGACTTCCTTTAATAATGAAAACTTTTAGCACAAGGACTGGCGTGTTACTTTTTATCTGGTCAGACTGATTTTAAAGTACAAGCCAGCAGGTGCAAGTCAAGGAGGAATATGTGTTGTTATTGTTTGCAGTGAAATGGACACATTGAGGAGAGTTTCTGGTTCTCTGTTCATCAAATTTAAAGGCTTCAGTCGTCACTGGCGCGCCTGAGCCCACAGGGAAGAACTGTTCGGAATCTTCTAGTAAATTCACGGACTTGAATAAACTTCCATTGGCCGTGTGTGTAATTTCCACAGATCCTTGAGTGACATGAATCAACTTCTGGACCTGTACCTAATCAGGAGCCGGTCATGTGCTCCTGACGTAATCAATGAGATTGTGGATTCCAATAAGTTTCTCGGTTTCTCGAAACGCACACATTCGCCAAAAATATTCTTCACGTATGTCTCAATGCGATAAAATCTGAAGGACTTTTAGTGGCTTTTGATATTCTTGTTACACTGTATGAGCGGTATGACCGTAACTGCGTGCCGGGACAAATTCCACCGTATTGAAGAACGAACTCGCGCGGGGCGTCTTTAACTCATTCAGCTCACTTCGATTCTTCTTTGATAAGTGCGTTGTTTGCTTGGTTATCGATACAACATTAACTTTTCGTGGGAATAGATAGCCTCTTACTGGCTGGCGACGGCATAAAGCTTGTAATCCCTAACATCGTTCCAATATGTATATACTATTGGGACCTTTTTTACTTCGTTTGGCGGGTTAACTGGCCAATCTTCTCTTATTAATGCGTGATTTCGCACATCAACAACAAAGACCTTGTTATTAAAATTTGACTCATTTTGAACGGTGAAAAAATGGTTTCAAATGTTTGTTTCCCTTGAAAAATCGCTCGAGCGTAAAACTGAGCAGCGAGAAGATGGAAAGTGCGATTTAAAAGTTTGGTGTTTCTTTTTCGCTTTTTTTTAAACTCTTGTCGGCGATTTTTTTTAAGTTAAATACTACTTTTAAAGCTTTTCAAATGTAAAAGACATTAATAGGCTCTGATTGTCCTGTCTCAAGCCAACAAAAATGGTCTTACGTATTTCAGCGTGTTGCGTTACATTGCAAATTTCAAAGGGGCTGAATTGCAATTTTCTCGATTTTTGATCGGCGTTCATGCAAAATTGCTGGTAGATCCCACAAAAATGAAACTGTAGGCCTACAATTCATTGGCTGAACTATCTTTTACTAGAATATCAGACAGTTTGAAACACTACCGGTCAACGTTTTTCTTCACTGAATTTGCATAACTTTTGAGTTTTGTTTTAATTAGAAAAGTATCTCTACTTAAGCGGGGCTCAGTTCGGCCAGAAAACACAAGAAATAAAAACAATCACAATCTCTTGATTAAGGAAGAATCAATGTATACATTTAAAGTTGAGAGCGTTTCACAGCGATGTAAACGACTGTGTAGCAAGAAGCTGAAAAGTGTAAAATTTCGGATTATCGCGAAGTGAAATCTAAGCTTTCGGTGCGATAACCGTTTTTCGTGAATTTCTGCCGTTATATTGGATATTTAAAAAAACTAACTTGATTTCCTTCAGTTACTTACCTAGGCCTTCAAACTGGCAAAGTATGAGCAAAATCGATTTTTCGACCGTGGCCACATTTTTAGAATTTTCTTTGATTTCTACTGACATTTACTCTTAAGATTCATAGAGTAGCGGAGACCGCCTTGCGCGCATCGTGATTTTCACCAACTTTGACTCGATTTCCCGGAACTTGAGGGATATTTTCTAGTCTCGGGGACTTTAAAGTAACTTCTGATGGCCTTGGTTTGCAGTGAAATGGACACAGCAAAACTTTTTTATTGCTCACTTTCGAGCTTCTGGGTCGAAAGATAGCCCCACTTCACTTTAAGACTCAGAGAGTAGCCGAGGAAACGTTGCGCGCATCGTGATTTTGACTAACTTCGGCTCGTCGTCCCGGAACTTCGGAAATATTTTCAAGTTCCGGGGACACTAAACTAATTCCTGATGTCCTTGGTTTGCAGTGAAATGGACACAAGAAAACTTTTTAAAAGCTCGGCTTCGATCTTCTGGGCCGAGATATAGCCCCACTTCAGTTTAAGACTTATAGAGTAGGCGAGACCGCCTTCCGCGAAGCGTGAGTTTGACCAACTTCGGCACGATTTCCCGGAACTGGGGAGGTATGTTCCAGTCCCGAGGACTCTAAACTAACTCCTGACGGCCTTGGTTTGCAGTGAAATGGACACAGCAAAACTTTTTGAACGCTTACTTTCGAGCTTCTGGGCCGAAATAAAGCCCCACCTTACTTTAAGACTCATAAAGTAGCCGAGACCGCCTTGAACGCATCGTGATTTTGACCAACTTCGCCTCAATTTTTCGGAACTCGGGGGATATTTTCCAGTCCCGGGGACTTTAAACTAACCCCTGATGGTGTTGGTTTTCAGTGAAATGGACACAGCAAAACTTTTTGAACGCTCCGTTTCGAGCTTCAGGGCCGAAATATAGCCCCACTTCACTTTAACACTCATAGAGTAGCCGCGACCGCCTTGCACGCATCATGATTTTGACGAACCTAGGCCCGATTTCCCGAAACTTAGGGGATATTTTCCAGTCCCGGGGACTCTAATCTAACTCCTTATTGCCTTGGTTTGCAGCGAAATGGACAGAGCAAAACTTTTTTAACGCTCACTTTCGAGCTTCTGGGCCGAAATATAGCCTCACTTTAATTGAAGACTGATAGAGCGGCCGAGACCGCCTTGCGTGCATCGTGATTTTGACGAACTTTGGCTTAATTTCCTGGAATTTAGGGGATATTTTCCAGTCCAAGGGAGTCTAAACTAACTTCTGATGGCCTTGGTTTGCAGTGAAATGGACACAGCAAAACCTTTTGAACGCTCGATTTCGATCTTCTGGGTCGAAATATAGCTCCACTTTACCTTAAGACTGATAGAGTAGCCGAGACCGCCTTAAGCGCATCGTGATTTTGACCAACTTTGGTTTAATTTTCCGGAACTTGGGGGCTCTTTTCCAGTCCCGGGGACTCTAAACTAATTGGTGGTGGGCTTGGTTTTAGTGAAATGGACCCAGGTAAAACGATCGCACGCTCGATTTCGAGCTTCTAGGCCGAAAAATAGCCCCACTTCACTTTGACTGATCGAGTAGCCGAGACCGCCTTACGCGCATCGTGATTTTGACAAACTTCGTCTCGATTTCCTGCAACTTGGGGGATATTTTCCAGTCCTGGGAGCTCTAAACTAAGTCCTGATGCCCTTGGTTTGTAGTGAAATGGACACAGCAAAACATTTTGAACGCTTACTTTCGAGCTTCTGGGTAGAAATATAGCCCCACTTTACTTTAAGACTGTTAGAGTAGCCGAGACCTCCTTACGCGCATCGTGATTTTAACCAACTTTTACTCGATTTCACGGAACTTTCGGTATATTTTCCAGTCCCGGGGACTCTAAACTAATTGGTGATGGCCTTGGTTTTTAGTAAAATGGACACAGGTAAAACGATCGCACGCTCGGTTTCCAGCTTCTAGGCCAAAATAAAGCCCCACATCACTTTAAGACTAAAAGAGTAGCCGAAACCGACTAGCGCGCATCGTGATTTTGACCAACTTCGGTTTGATTTCCCGGAACTTGGTGGATATTTTCCAGTCCCGGGGACTCTAAACTAACTCCTGATGGGCTTGGTATGCTGTGAAATGGACACAGCAAAACTTTTTGAACAATCACTTTCGAGCTTCTGGGGCGAGATATAGCCCCATTTAACTTTAAGACTGTTAGAGTAGCCGAGACCGCCTTACGCACATCGTGATTTTAAACAACTTTGGCTCGATTTCCCGGAACTTGGGGGATATTATCCAGTCCCGCGGACTCTAAACTAATTGATGATGGCCTTGGTTTTTAGTGAAATAGACACAAGTAAAGCGATCGCACGCTCGGTTTCAAGCTTCTAGGCCGAAATATAGCCAAATTTCACTTTAAGACTCATAGAGTTGCCGAGACCGCCTTGCGCGCATCGTGATTTTGACCAACTTCGGTTTGATTTCCCGGAACTTGCTGGATATTTTCCAGTCCCAGAGACTCTAAACTAACTCCTGATGGGCTTGGTTTGCAGTGCAATTGACACAGGTAAAACGATCGCACGTTCGGGTTCGAGCTTCTGGGCTGAAATATAGCCCCACTTCACTTTAAGACTGAAAAAGTAGCCGAGACCGCCTTACGCGCATCGTGATTTTGACCAACTTCGGCTCGATTTCCCGGAACATGGGGGATATTTTCCAGTCGCGGGCACTCTAAACTAACTGCTGATGGACTTGGTTTGCGGTGAAATGGACATAGCAAAACTTTTTAAACTCTCACTTTCGAGCTTTTGGGCCGAAATATAGCCCCACTTCAAAACTTTGGCTCGATTTGTCGGAACTTGGATGATATTTTCCACTCCCGAGGACTCTACACTAACTCCTGATGGCCTTAGTTTTCAGTGAAATGGACACAGGCAAAAGGAGCGCACGCTCGGTGTCGAGCTTCTAGGCCGAAATGTAGCCCCACTTTATATTAAGACTGAAAGAGTAGCCGAGACCGCCCTACGGGCATCGTGATTTTGGGCAACTTTGGCTCGATTTGCCGGAACTTGGGGGATATTTTCCTCCTGATGGCCTTAGTTCTCAGTATAATGGACAGAGGCAAAAGGACCGCACGCTGGGTGTCGAGAATCTAGGCCGAAATATAGCCCCGCATCATTTTGACGAAAAGAGTAGCCGAGACCGCCTTAAGCGCATCGTGATTTCGAGCAACTTTGGCTGTATTTGCCCGAACTTTGGGACGATTTTCAAGTCGCGGGGACTCTAAACTAACTTCTGATGGCGTTAGGTTTCAGTTAAACGGACAAAGGGAAAGGGAGCGCACGCTTAATTTTAAGCTTCTAGGCCGAAATATGGCCCGACTTCATTTAAAGACTGAAAGAGTAGCCGAGACCGCCTTATGCGCATCGTGATTTTGAGCAACTTTGGCTCGATTTGCCGGAGCTTGGGGGATATTTTCCAGTCCCGGGCACTCTAAACTAACTCCTGATTGCCCTAGTTTTTAGTGAAATGGACACAGAGAAAAGGAGCGCACGCTCGGTGTCAAGCTTCTAGATTGAAATATAGCCCCACTTCATTTTGAGACTCAAAGAGTAGCCGAGACTGCCTTACGCGTATCGTGCTTTTGAGCAACTTTGTGTTCATTTCCCGGAACTTGGGGTATATTTTCCAGTCCCGGGGACTCCAAACTAACTACTGATTGCCTTAGTTTTTGGTTAAATGGACACAGGTAGAAGGAGCGCACGCTGGGCGTCGAGCTTCTAGGCCGAAATATAGCCCCACTTCATTTTAAGACTGAAAGAGTAGCCGAGACCGCCTTACGCGCATCATGATTTTGGGCAACTTTGGCTCGATTTGCCGGAGCTTGGAAGATATTTTCCAGTCCGGGGGATGCGAAACTAAGTCCTGATGGCCTTAGCTTTCAGTGAAATGGACAGAGGTGAAAGGAACGCACGCTGGGTGTCGAGCTTCTAGGCCGAAATATAGTCCCCCTTCATTTTAAGACTGAAAGAGTAGCCAAGACCACCTTACGCGCATCGTGATTTTGAAAAAGTTTGGCTCAATTTGCCTGAACTTGGCGGTTATTTTCCAGTCTCGAAGACACTAAATTTATTCCTGATGGCCTTAGTTTTAAGTGAAATGGACACAGGTAAAAGGAGCGCTCGCTCGGTGTCAAGCTTCTAGGCCGAAATATTGCCACACTTCATTTTGAGACTGAAAGAGTAGCCGAGACCGTCTTACGTGCATCGTGATTTTGAGCAACTTTGGCTCGATTTGCCGGAACTTGGGGGTATTTTCCAGTCCCGGGGACACTAAACTAACTCGTGATGGCCTTAGTTTTGAGTGAAATGGACACAGGTAAAAGGAGCGCACGCTCGGTATCGAGCTTCTAGGCCAAAATATAGCCCCACTTTATTTTAAGACTGAAAGAGTGGCGGAGACCACCTTAAGAACATGGTGATTTTGAGCAACTTTGGCTCGATTACCCGGAAGTTAAGGCATATTTCCCAGTCGCAGGGACTCTAAACTAACTCCTAGTGGTCTTAGTTTTCAGTGAAATGGACACAGGCAAAAGGAGCGCACGCTCGGTGTTGAGCTTCTAGACCGAAATATAGCCCCACTTCATTTTAAGACAGAAAGACTAGCCGGGACCGCCTTAAACGCATCGTGATTTTGAGCAGCTTTGGCTCGATTTGCCGGATTTTGGGGGATATTTTCTAGTCCCGGGGACTCTAAACTAACTCCTGACGGCCTTAGTTTCGAGTGAAATGGACACAGGTTAAAGAAGCGCAAGCTCGGGTTCAAGCTTCTAGAATGAAATATAGCCCCACTTCATTTCAAGACTGAAAGAGTGGCCGAGACTATCTTACGCGCATCGTGCTTTTGAGCAACTTTGGTTCGGTTTCCCGGAGATTGGGGGATATTTTCCAGTCCCGGGGATTCCAAACTAACTGCTGATGGCCTTAGTTTTCAGTGAAATGGACACAGGGTAAAGGAGCGCACGCTCGGTGTCGAGCTTCTAGGCCAAAATATAGCCCCACTTTATTTTAAGACTGAAAGAGTAGCCGAGACGGCCTTACGCGCATCGTAATTTTGAGCAACTTTGGCTCGATTTCCCGGAGCTTGGGGGATATTTTCGAGTTTCGGGGACTCCAAACTAACTGCTGATGGCCTTAGTTTTTAGTGAAATGGACACAGGGTAAAGGAGCGCACGCTCGGTGTCGAGCTTCTAGGCCGAAATATAGCCTTACTTCCTTTTAAGACTGAAAGAGTAGCATGGACCTCCTCACGCGCATCGTGCTTTTGAGGAACTTTGGCTTGCTTTGCCGGAACTTGGGATATATTTTCCAGTCTTGGGTACTCTAAACTCACTACTGATGGCCTTAGTTTTCAGTGAAATAAACACAGCCAAAAGGAGCGCACGCTCGGTGTCGACCTTCTAGGCCGAAATATAGCCTTACTTCCTTTTAAGACTGAAAGAGTAGCCGAGACCGCCTCAGGAGCATCGTGATTTTGAGGAACTTTGGCTCCATTTGCCGGAACTTGGGGGATATTTTCCAGTCCCGGGGACTCTAAAATAACTCCTGATGGCTTTAGTTTTCAGTGAAAAGCACACAGGCAAAAGGAGCGCATGCTCGGTGTCGACCTAATAGGCCGAAATATAGCCCCACTTCATTTTAAGACTGAAAGAGTGGCGGAGACCACCTTACGCCCATCGTGATTTTGAGCAACTCTGACTCGCTTTGCTGGATCTTGGGGGATATTTTCCAGTCCCGCGGACTCTAAATTAACACCTGATGGCCTTAGTTTTCCGTGAAATGGACACAGACAAAAGGAGCGCACGCTCGGTGTCGAGCTTCTAGCCCGAAATATAGCCCCTTTTTATTTTAAGACTGAAAGAGTCGCCGAGACCGCCTTACGCGCATGGTGATTTTGAGCAAGTTTGGCTTAATTTGCCGGAAATTGGGGGATATTTTCCAGTCCCGGGGACTCGAAACTAACTCCTGATGACCTTAGTTTTCAGTGAAATGGGCACAGGTAAAAGGAGCGCACGCTCGGTGTCGAGCTTCTAGGCCGAATTATAGCCCCACTTCAATTTAAGACTGAAAGAGTCGCCGAGACCGCCTTACGCGCATCGTGATTTTGAGAAACTTTGCCTCGATTCGCCGGAAAATGGGGGATATTTTCCAGTCTGAGGGACTCTAAACTAACTCCTGATGGCCCTGGTTTGCAGTGAACTGGACACAGCAAAACTTTTTGAACGCTTGCTTTGGAGCTTCTGGGCCAAAATATATAGGCCCATTTCACTTAAAGACTCATAGAGCAGCAGAGACCGCCTTGCGCGCTTTGTGATTTTGACCAACTTCGGCTCGATTTCCCGGAATTTGAGGGATATTTTCCAGTCCGGGGGTCTCTAAACTAACTCCAGATCGCCATGGTTTGCCGTAAAATGGACACAGCAAAACTTTTTGAACGCTCACTTTCGACCTTCTGGGCCGAAATATAGCTCCACTTCACTTTAAGTCTGAAAGAGTAGCCGAGACCGCCTTGCGCGGGTCGTGATTTTGACCAACTTCGGCTCGATTTCCCGAAACTTGGGAAATATTTTCCAGTCGCGGGGTCTCTAAACTAACTCCAGATGGCCTTGGTTTGCGGTGAAATGGACACAGGAAAACGTTTTGAACACTCACTTTCGAGCTTCTATGCCGAAATATAGCCCCACTTCACTTTAAAACTGATAGAGTACTCGAGACCGCCTTACGTGCATCGTGTTTTAGCCCATCTTTGGCTCTATTTCCCAGGACTTGGGGGATATTTTCCAGTCCTGGGGACTCTAAACTATCTCCTGATGCCCTTGGTGTGCAGTGAAATGGACACAGCAAAACTTTTGAACGCTCACTTTCGAGCTTCTAGGCCGAAATATAGCCCCACTTCAGTTTAAGACTGAAAGAGTAGCCGGGACCGCCTTGCGCGCATCGTGATTTTTACCAACCTCGGCTCGATTTCCCAGGACGTGGGTTATAGTTGCCAGTCCCGGGGAATCTAAACTAACTTCTGATGCCCTTGGTTTGCAGTGAAAAAGACACAGGTAAAACGATCGCACGCTCGGTTTCGAGCTTTTAGGCCGAAATATAGCCCCACTTCAGTTTAAGACTGAAAGAGTAGCCGCGACCGCCTTGCGCGCATCGTGATTTTGACCAACTTCGGCTGGATTTCCCGGAACATGGGGGATATTTTCTAGTCCCGGGGACTCTAAACTAACTCCTGGCGGCCTTGGTTTGCAGTTAACTGGACACAGCAAAACTTTTTGATTGCTCACTTTCAAGCTTTTGGGCCGAGATGTAGCCCCACTTTACTTTAAGACTCACAGAGTAGCCGAAACCGCCTTCCGAACGACGTGATTCTGACCAACTTCGGCTCGATTTCTCGGAAATTGGGGCATATTTTCCAGTCCCGGGGACTCTAAACTAACTCCTAATGGCCTTGGTTTGCAATGAAATTGACACAGCAAAACTTTTTTAACGCTCGGTTTCGAGCTTCTGGGTCAAAATGTAGCCCAACTTCACTTTAAGACTGATAGAGTAGCCGAGACCACGTTGCACGCATCGGGATTTTGACCAACTTCGGCTGGATTTTCCAGAATTTGGGGGATATTTTCTAGTCCCGGGTCCCTAAACTAACTCTTGATGGCCTTGGTTTGCAGTAAAATTGATACAGCAAAACTTTTTGAACGGTCACTTGCGAGCGTCTGGACCGAAATATTGCCCCACTTTACTTTAAGACTCATAGAGCAGCCAAGACCGCGTTGCCCGCATCATTATTTTGACCAACTTTGGCTCGATTTCCCGGAACTTGGGGGATATTTTCCAGTCCCGGGGACCCTAATTTTGGAGCTTCTGGGCCGAAATATAGCCCCACTTCACTTTAAGACTGATTGAGTAGTCGAGACCGCCTTACATTCGCTGTGATTTTGACCGACTTTGGCTCGAATTCCCGAATTTGGGGGATATTTTCCAGTCCCGGGGACTCTAAACTAACCGGTGATGACCTTGGTTTTTATTGAAATGGACACAGGTAAAATGATTGCACGCTCGGTTTCGAGCTTCTCGGTTTAAATATAGCCCCACTTCACTTTAAGAATGAAAGAGTAACCGAGACCGCCTTTCGCGCATCGTGATTTTGACCAACTTCGGCTCGATTTCGCGGAACTTGGAGGATATTTTCCAGTCGCGGGGACTTTAAACTAACCGGTGATTGCCTTGGTTTTTCGTAAAACAGACACAGGTAAAACGATTGCATGCTCAGTTTCGACCTTCTAGGCAGAAATATAGCTCCGCTTTATTTTAAGACTGAAGCCAGGTGGCCAAGTTACCTTACGCACATCGTCATTTTGTTCGCTTGCCATTAGAATCGGAAATAACCGTTTCGATTTGATATACTGAGGAAACTTTTGCGAGAAAGATCTTTAATGACGGAGGAAATCCTTTATTTCAACAGGAGTAAATGTGTTGTTTTGCTAAGATCAACAGATGGTTGAGAAGATAAAAGTCTACTTGTCTGTTCCAAAGTCCAAACATTTTGGCAACATCTGATAGTGCTTCGATTTTTATTTCTATCGTATTTAGCCAGTTAATTAGTTCTCTCTAGAAATTGTCGGAATATTCACATTTTATTAGTAGATGTTCGATAGACTCACTTTCTCTTTTGCAGAAAGTGCACAGAGACGAAGTTACTAGGCCAATTTTGTGGAGAAACTTGTTTGTCGCTAAATATCTATGTAATATCTTGTATTGGAATTCACGGGATCTAGAATCAATAGCTACTTTGAAGGGAATTCGATATATCTCTTCCCATTCCTGTGTCTCGCTGTATGTCTCTGTATACCTTAGCTGTGCAGTTGGTACACTCTCGTTCTTTGAGCGAACTTCGTTATAAATGCTCTTGGATATGACCTTATCCAAGTTTACATTGTGGCCATTTAGGTGTAACTGTGCGTTACGGGAAAACGTAGAGTTTTTTTAAAAATTATTGCAGGTTTTTAAATGTTGTCGCCACTGTGCAGGTAATGCGTCTATTATCGCCATTAGCTGAAACTTTTCTTTGGATGTAAGCGAAGAGCTTGTAATAATTTGAAACCCTGTGAATACTGCATTTTCTTTAGTCGTAAGATCCCCAAGTGTAATGATTCCTTTTGTAAATAACTCTTCGTAGAAAATGGACCTACCTTGTATACAAATAAACTTGTTGTTCCAAATCACTGTATTGTGTATTTCTTGACAAAGTGCTTGCTCAGATATTCTACTCGCGCATGAATATTCTGCAAAACATCGCAGACACTCTTCATAATAAATGGGTAAATTAATAGGCAATTTCTTTAAGTCAAAAGCACAGCGCAGAAGTAGTTTCGACCCCACATTTTTTAGGTAATGGGAAAGAATAATCTTCCAATTACTTTGTTGATCATCGGCAAATTTCTTGCAACACATGATCCTTTGGCTTTTAATAATCGATTCTACATGAGGCGCTTTTAGTCCACCTTTATCGATATCACTTACAAGTTATAAACGTTTGACTTTATCTTTTCCTTTCCAGATGAACTGGATGAGTAATCTGTTGACTTCCATTACGGTATCTAATTGCATACAAATTAAACTGGCTCGGTACATGAACAATGGTGTCCCAAACGTCTTTACAATCTGAATTCTTCCTAGAATGGTAAGGTCCCTCCACTTTCCAAGGTGATTGCCTTGGTTTTTCGTAAAACAGACACAGGTAAAACGATTGCATGCTCAGTTTCGACCTTCTAGGCAGAAATATAGCTCCACCTTATTTTAAGAATGAAGCCAGGTGGCCAAGCCACCTTACGCGCATCGTCATTTTGACCAACTTCGGCTCGATTTCCTGGAACTTCGGGGATATTTTGCAGTCCCGGGGACACTAAAGTAACCGGTGATGGCCTTGGTTTTTAGTGTAATGGACACAGGTTAAACGATCCCACGCTATGTTTCCAGCTTCTAGGCTGAAATATAGAAACACTTTACTTTAAGATTTAAAGAGTAGCGAAGACCCCCTTGCGCGCGCCGTAATTTTGAGCAACTTTGGCTCGATTTGCCGGAACGTTGGTGATATTTTCCAGTCCCGAGGACTCTAAATTAACTCCTGATGACGTTAGTTTTCAGTGAAATGGACACAGGCAAAAGGAGCGCACGCTGGGTGTTGAGCCTCTAGGCCGAAATATACTCCCACTTCATTTTGAGACTGACAGAGTGGCCTAAACCGCCTTACGCGCAACGGGATTTTGAGCAACTTTGGTCGATTTGCCGCAACTTGGGGGATATTTTCCAGTCCCGGGGACTTTAAACTAACTCCTGATGGCCTTGGTTTGCAGTGAAATAAACATAGCCAAACTTTTTGAACGCTCACTTTCGAGCTTCTGGGCCGAAATATAGCCCCACTTCACTTTAAGACTGAAAGAGTAGCCAAGACCTTCTTGCGCGCATCGTGATTTTGACCAACTTGAGCTCGATTTACCTGAACTTGGGGGATATTTTCTAGTCTCGGGGACTCTAAACTAACTCCTGATTGCCTTGGTTTGCAGTGAAATGGACACAGCAAAACTCTTTGAACGCTTACTTTTGAGCTTCTGGGCCGAAATACAGCCCACTTCACTTTAAGACTGAAAGAATAACCGAGACCGCCTTACGCGCATCGTGATTTTCACCAACTTTGGCTCGATTTCCTTGAACTTGGGGGATATTTTCCAGTCCCGGGGACTCTAAACTAACCGGTGATGGCCTTGGTTTTTAGCAAAATAGACACAAGCAAAACGATCGCATACTCGGTTTCGAGCTTGTAGGCCGAAATATAGCCCCATTTCACTTTATAACTTAAAGAGTCGCCGACACCCCCTTACGTGCATCGTAATTTTGACCAACTTCGGCTCGATTTCCTGAGACTTGGGGGAAATTTTTCAGTCTCGGGGACTCTAAACTAACTCCTGATGGCCTTGGTTTGATGTGAAATTGACACAGGTAAAACGAGCGCACGCTCGGCTTCGAGCTTGTAGGCCGAAATATAGCCTCACTTTACTTTAAGTTTAAAAGAGCAGCCGAGACCGCCTTGCGCGCATCGAGATTTTGAACAACTTCGGCTCGATATCCCGGAGCTTGGGGGATATTTTCCAGTCCCGGGTACTCTATATTAACTCCTGATGGCCTTGGTGTGCAGTGAAATGGACAGAGCAAAACTTTTTGAACGCTGACTGTCGAGCTTCTGGGCCGAAATATAGCTCCACCTCATTTTAAGACTGAAACACTAGCCGAGACCGTCTTGTGCGCATTGTGAGTTTGACCAACGTTGGCTCGATTTCCCGGAACTTGGGGGATATTTTCCAGTCCCGGGCATTCTAAACTAATGATGGACTTGGTTTGCAGTGAAATGGACACAGTAAAACTTTTTCAATGCTCACTTTCAAGCTTCTGGGCCAAAATATAGCCCGAGACCGCGTTGCGCGAATCGTGATTTTCACCAACTTTGACTCGATTTCCCGGAACTTTAGGGATATTTTCTAGTCTCGGAGACTGTAAACTAACTTTTGATGGCCTTGGTTTGCAGCGAAATGGACACAGCAAAACTTTTTGAAGGCTCACTTTCGAGCTTCTGGGTCGAAACATAGCCCCACTTCACTTTAAGACTCATAGAGTAGCCGAGACCACCTTGCGGGCATCGTGATTATGGCCAACTTTGGCTCGTCGTCCCGGAACTTCGGGAATATTTTCCATTCCCGGGGACTCTAAACTAACTCCTGATGGCCTTGGTTTGCAGTGAAATGGACACAAGAAAACTTTTTAAAGGCTCGGTTTCGAGCTTCTGGGCCGAGATATAGCCCCACTTCACTTTAAGACTCATAGAGTAGGCGAGACCGCCTTCCGCGCATCGTGATTTTGACCAACTTCGGCACGATTTCCCGGAACTGGGGGATACTTTCCAGTCCCGAGGACTCTAAACTAACTCCTGACGGCCTTGGTTTGCAGTGAAATGGACACAGCAAAACTTTTTGAACGCTCACTTTCGAGCTTTTGGTCCGAAATATAGCCCCACTACACTTTAAGACTCAGAGAGTAGCCGATACCGCCTTGCGCGCATCGTGATTTTGACCAACTTTGGCTTGAGTTCCCGGCACTTGGGGGATATTTTCCAGTCCCGGAGACTCTAAACTAACTCTTGATTGCCTTGGTTTGCAGTGAAATGGACACAGCAAAACTTTTTTAACGGTCATTTTCGAGCTTTTGGTCCGAAATATAGCCCCACTACACTTTAAGACTCAAAGAAGCCGAGACCGCCTTGCGCGCATCGTGATTTTGACCAACTTTGGCTGGATTTCCCGGAACTTGGGGAATATTTTCCAGTCCCGAGAACTCTAAACTAACTCCTGATGGCCTTGGTCTGCAGTGAAATGGACACAGCAAAACTTTATGAACGCTCCGTTTCGAGCTTCTGGGCCGAAATATAGCCCCAATTCACTTTAAGACTCATAGAGTAGCCGAGACCGCCTTGCGTGCGTCGTAAATTTCACGAACTTCGGCTCGATTTCCGGAACTTGGGGGACATGTTCCAGTTTCGAGGACTCTAAACTAACTCCTGATGGCCTTGGTTTGCAGTGAAATAGACAGAGTAAAACTTTTTGAACGCTCACTTTCGAGCTTCTGAGCCGAAATATAGCCCCACCTTACTTTAAGACTCACAAAGTAGCCGAGACCGCCGTAACGCATCGTGATTTTGACCAACTTCGGCTCAATTTTTCGAAACTTGGGGGATATTTTCCAGTCCCGGGGACTTTGAACTAACTCCTGATGGCCTTGGTTTGCAGTGAAATGGACACAGGAAAACTTTTTGAACGTTCCCATTCGAGCTTCTGGGCCGAAGTATAGCCCCGCTTCCCTTTAACACTCATAGAGTACCCGAGACCGCCTTAAGCGCATCATGAGTTTGACCAAGTTCGGATTAATTTCCCGGAACTTGGAGGATATTTTCGAGTCCCGGGGACTCTAAACTAACTCCTGATGGCCTTGGGTTGCTGTGAAATGGACACAAGTAAAACGATCGCACGCTCGGTTTCAAGCTTCTAGGCCGAAATATAGCCAAATTTCACTTTAAGACTCATAGAGTTGCCGAGACCGCCTTGCGCGCATCGTGATTTTGACCAACTTCGGTTTGATTTCCCGGAACTTGCTGGATATTTTCCAGTCCCAGAGACTCTAAACTAACTCCTGATGGGCTTGGTTTGCAGTGCAATTGACACAGGTAAAACGATCGCACGTTCGGGTTCGAGCTTCTGGGCCGAAATATAGCCCCACTTCACTTTAAGACTGAAAAAGTAGCCGAGACCCCCTTACGCACATCGTGATTTTAAACAACTTTGGCTCGATTTCCCGGAACTTGGGGGATATCTTGCAGTCTCGGGGACTCTAAACTAATTGATGATGGCCTTGGTTTTTAGTGAAATGGACACAAGTAAAAGGATCGCACGCTCGGGTTCGAGCTTCTAGGCCGAAACATAGGCAAATTTCACTTTGAGACTCATAGAGTAGCCGAGACCGCCTTGTGTGCATCGTGATTTTGACCAACCTCGGCCCGATTTCCCGAAATTTAGGGGATATTTTCCAGTCCCGGGGACTCTAAACTAACGGCTAATCGCCTTGGTTTGCAGCGAAATGGACACAGCAAAACTTTTTAACGCTCACTTTCGAGCGTCTGGGCCGAAATATAGCCTCACTTTAATTTAAGACTGATAGAGCGGCCAGGACCGCCTTTTGCGCATCGTGATTTTGACCAACTTTGGCTTAATTACCTGGAATATAGGGGATATTTTCCAGTCCCGGAGACCCTAAACTAACTCCTGATGGCCTTGGTTTGCAGTGAAATGGACACAACAAAACTTTTTGAACGCTCTTTTTCGAGCTTGTGGGCCGAAATATAGCCCCATTTCACTTTAAGACTGTTAAAGTAGCCGAGACCGCCTCACGCACGTTGGGATTTTGAACAACTTTGGCTCGATTTCCCGGAACTTGGGGGATATTTTCTAGTCCCTGGAACTCTAAACTAAGTTTTCATGGGCTTGCTTTCCATAGAAATGGACACAGGGAAAACGATCGCACGCCCGGTTTGGAGCTTGTAGGCCGAAATATAGCTCCACTTCACTTTAAGACTGATCGAGTAGCCGAGACCGCCTTACGCGCATCGTGATTTTGACCAACTTCGGCTTGATTTCCTGCAACTTGGGGGATATTTTCCAGTCCTGGGGACTCTAAACTAACTCCTGAATCCTTTGGTTTGTAGTGAAATGGACACAGCAAAACATTTTAAACACTTACTTTCGAGCTTCTGGGTAGAAATATAGTCCCACTTTACTTTAAGACTGATAGAGTAGCCCAGAACTCCTTACGCGCATCGTGATTTTAACCAACTTTGGCTTGATTGCCCGGAACTTTCGGGATATTTTCCAGTGCTGGGGACTCTAAACTAACCGTTGATGGCCTTGGTTTTTAGTGAAATGGACACAGGTAAAACGATCGCACACCCCAAAACAGCTGGAGGGGCACGAGAATGGCAGAGTTGGCGGCGAAGCATGTTACGTGGAATGAGGCAAAAGGCACTGCACAAAATAGGGTTAGGTGGCGCGCGCTAGTTGAGGACCTATGTTCCACTTAGGAACGAAGAGGATTAAGTAAGTAAGTAAAACGATCGCACGCTCCGTTTCCAACTTCTAGGCCAAAATAAAGCCCCACTTCACTTTAAGACCAAAAGAGTAGCCGAAGACGACTTGCGCGCATCGTGATTTTGACCAACTTCGGTTTGATTTCTCGGAACTTGGGGGATATTTTTCAGTCTCGAAGACACTAAATTAATTCCTGATGGCCTTAGTTTTCAGTGAAATGGACACAGGCAAAAGGAGCGCACGCTGAGTTTCGAGCTTCTAGACCGAAATATAGCCCCACATCACTATGACTAAAAGAGTAGCCGAGACCGCCTAAAGCGCACCGTGATTTCGAGCAACTTTGGCTCGATTTGGCGGAACTTGGGGAAGATTTTCCAGTCGCGGGGACTCTAAACTAACTCCTGATGGACTTAGTTTTCGGTGAAATGGACACAGGCAAAAGGAGCGCACGCTTAATGTCAAGCTTTTAGGCCGAAATATAGCCTGACTTCATTTGAAGACTGAAAGAGTAGCAGAAACCGCCTTACGCGCATGGTGATTTTGAGCAACTTTGGCTTGATTTGCCGGAACTTGGGGGATATTTTCCAGTCCGAGGGACGCTAAACTAACTCCTGATGGCCTTAGTTTTGAGTGAAATGGACACAGGCAAAAGGAGCGCACGCCGGGTGTCGAGCTTCTAGGCCGAAATATAGCCCCACTTCATTTTAAGAGTGAAAGAGTAGCCGAGACCGGCTTACGCACATCATGATTTTGGGCAACTTTGGCTCGATTTGCCGGAGCTTGGAAGATATTTTCCAGTCTCGGGGTCTCGAAATTAAGTCCTGATGGCCTTAGCCTTCAGTGAAATGGATACAGGTAAAAGGAGCGCACGCTGGGTTTCGAGCTTCTGGGCCGAAATATAGGCCCACTTCATTTTAAGACTGAAAGAGTAGCCAAGACCGCCTTACGCGCATCGTGATTTTGAGCTACTTTGACCCAATTTGCCTGACCTTGGGGGATATTTTCCAGTCTCGAAGACACTAAATTTATTTCTTATGGCCTTAGTTTTAAGTGAAATGGACACAGGTAAAAGGAGCGCTCGCTTGGTGTCAAGCTTCTAGACCGAAATACTGCCACACTTCTTTTTGAGACTGAAAGAGTAGCCGAGACCGCCTTACGTGCATCGTGATTTTGAGCAACTTTGGCTCGATTTGCCGGAACTTGGGGGTATTTTCCAGTCCCGGGGACACTAAACTAACTCGTGATGGCCTTAGTTTTGAGTGAAATGGACACAGGTAAAAGGAGCGCACGCTCGGTATCGAGCTTCTGGGCCAAAATATAGCCCCACTTTATTTTAAGACTGAAAGAGTAGCCGAGACCACCTTAAAAACATCGTGATTTTGAGAAACTTTGGCTCGATTACCCGGAACTTAGGTGATATTTTGCAGTCGCAGGGCCTCTAAACTAACTCCTAATGGTCTTAGTTTTCAGTGAAATGGACACAGGTAAAACGAGCGCACGCTCGGTGTTGAGCTTCTAGGCCGAAATATAGCAACACTTCGTTTTAAGACAGAAAGAGTGGCTGAGACCGCCTTACAGGCGTCGTGATTTTGAGCAACTTTGGCTGGATTTGCAGCAACTTTGGTGATATTTTCCAGTCCTGAGGATTCTAAACTAACTCCTGATGGCCTTAGTTTTCAGTGAAATGGAAACAGGCAAAAGGAGCACATGCTGGGTGTCGAGCTTGTAGGCCAAAATATAGCCCCATTTCATTTTAAGACTGAAATAGTAGCCGAGACCGCCTTAGGCGCATCGTGATTTTGAGCAACTCTGGCTCGATTTACCGGAACTTGGGGGATGTTTTCCAGTCCCAAGGAGTCTAAACTAACTCCTGATGGCCTTAGTTTACAGTGAAAAGGACACAGGGAAAAGGAGCGCACGCTCGGTGTCGAGCTTCTAGGCCGAAATATAGCCCCACTTCATTTTAAGACTGAAAGTGTGGCCGAGACCGCCTTACGCGCATCGTGATTTTGAGCAACTTTGGCTTGATTTGCCGGAAATTTGGTGATATTTTCCAGTCCTGAGGAGTCTAAACTAACTCCTGATGGCCTTAGTTTTCAGTGAAATGGACACAGGCAAAAAGAGCGCACGCTCGGTCTCGAGGTTATAGAGTGGCCGAGACCGCTTTACGCGCAACGTGCGTACGATAGCATATGCTTCTTTGGTCACTGAGTACATTTTATTTTGGTTTTATGGTTATTATATTTTCCTTATTTTAATTAATGGATTTTTTTGTTAATAGTGTGCGATAGTGAAATATGTCTGTAAATAGTGTCAATTAATAAAAAATCTGAATCTGAAATCTGAGTAACTTTGGTCGATTTCCCGGAACTGGGGGGATATTTTCCAGTCCCGGGGACTCTAAAGTAGCTCCTAATGGCCTTAGTTTTCAGTGAAATGGACACAGGTAAAAAGAGCGCACGCTCGGTGTTGACCTGCTAGTCCGAAATATAGCCCCACTTCATTTTAAGACAGAGAGACTAGCAGGGACTACCTTAAGCGCATCGTGATTTTCAGCAGCTTTGGCTCGATTTGTCGGATTTTGGGGGATATTTTCCAGTCCCGGGGACTCTAAACTAACTCCTGATGGCCTTAGTTTTCAGTGAAATGGACACAGCCAAAGAAGCGCAAGCCCGGTGTCAAGCTTTTAGATTGAAATGTAACTTCACTTCATTTTAAGACTGAAGGAGTAGCCGAGACTGCCTTACGCGCATCGTGCTTTTGAGAAACTGGCTTCATTTCCCGGAGCTTGGGGGATATTTTCGAGTTTCGGGGACTCCAAACTAACTGCTGATGGCCTTAGTTTTTAGTGAAATGGACACAGGGTAAAGGAGCGCACGCTCGGTGTCGAGCTTCTAGTCCGAAATATAGCCCCGCTTCATTTTAAGACTGAAAGAGTAGCAGGGACCGCCTTACGCCCATCGTGCTTTTGAGCAACTTTGGCTCGCTTTGCCGGAACTTGGGGTATATTTTCAAGTCTTGGGTACTCTAAAGTAACTACTGATGGCCTTAGTTTTCAGTGAAATAAACACAGCCAAAAGGAGCGCACATTCGGTGTCGACCTTCTAGGCCGAAATATAGCCCCACTTCCTTTTAAGACTGAAAGAGTAGCCGAGACCGCCTTACGCGGATCGTGATTTTAAGCAACTTTGGCTCCATTTGCCGGAACTTGGGAGATATTTTCCAGTCCCGGGGACTCTAAACTAACTCCTGATGGCCTTAGTTTTCAGTGAAAAGCACACAGGAAAAAGGAGCGCATGCTCGGTGTCGACCTAATAGGCCGAAATATAGCCCCACTTTATTTTAAGACTAAAAGAGTGGCGGAGACCGCCTTACGCCCATCGTGATTTTGAGCAGCTTTGACTCGATTTGCCGGATCTTGGGGGATATTTTCCAGTCCTGCGGACTCTAAACTAACTCCTGATGGCCTTAGTTTTCAGTGAAATGGACACAAGCAAAATAGCGCACGCTCGGTTTCGAGCTTCTAAGCCGAAATATAGCCCCTTTTCATTTTAAGACTGAAAGAGTAGCCGAGACCGCCTTAAGCGCATCGTGATTTTGACCAGCTTTGGCTTAATTTGCCAGAACTTGTGGGATATTTTTCAGTCCCGGGGACTCTAAACAAACTCCTGATGGCCTTAGTTTACAGTGAAATGGACACAGGCAAAAGGAGCGCACGCTCGGACTCGAGCTTGTAGACCGAAATATAGCCCCACTTCATTTTAAGAGTGAAAGAGTAGCCTAGACCGCCTTACGTGCATCGTGATTTTGAGCAATTTTTGCTCGATTTGCCGGAACTTGGAGAATATTTTCCAGTCCCGGGGACTCGAAACTAACTCCTGATTGCCCTAGTTTTCAGTGAAATGGGCACAGGCAAAAGGAGCGCACGCTCGGTGTCGAACTTGGAGGCCGAAATATAGCCCTACTTCATTTTAAGACTTAAAGAAGGGCCGAGACCGCCTTACGCGCATCGTGATTTTGAGCAGCTTTGGCTTAATTTGCCGGAAATTGGGGGATATTTTCCCGTCCCGGGGACTCTAAACTAACTCCCGATAGCCTTAGTTTTCAGTGAAATGTATACAGGTAAAAGGACTGCACGCTCGGTTTAGAGGTTCTAGGCCGAAATATAGCCCCACTTCATTTTAAGACTGAGAGAGTCGCCGAGACCGCTTACGCGCATCGTGATTTTGAAAAACTTTGGCTCGATTTGCCGGAACTTGGGGGATATTTTCCACTCTGAGGGACCCTAAACTAACTCCTCATGGCCCTGGTTTGCAGTGAAGTGGACACAGCAAGACTTTTTGAATGGTTACCTTGAAGCTTCTGGGCCAAAATATATAGCCCCATTTCACTTTAAGACTCATAGAGCAGCAGAGACCGCTTTGCGCGCATCGTGATTTTGACCAACTTCGGCTCGATTTGCCGGAACTTGGGGGATATTCTGCAGTCCCGGGGACTCTAAACTAACTCCTGATGGCCTTGATTTGCAGTGAAATGGACACAGGAAAACTTTTTGAACTCTCACTTTCGCGCTTCTAGGCCAAAATATAGCCGCACTTCAGTTAAAGACTCACAGAGTAGCTGAGACCGCCTTACGCGCATCGTGATTCTGACCAAGTTTGGTTCGATTTCCCGGAACTTGGGGGATATTTTCTAGTCCTGGGGAGTCTTAACTTGCTCGTGATGGCCTTGGTTTTCAGTGAAATAGACACAGGTAAAACGATCGCGCGCTCGGTTTCAAGCTTCTGGGCCGAAATATAGCTCCACTTCACTTTAACACTGAAAGAGTAGCCGAGACCGCCCTGCGCGCATGGTGATTTTGACCAACTTCGGCTCGTTTTCACGGAAATTGAGGGATATTTTCCAGTCCCGGGGTCTCTAAACTAACTCCAGATGGCCTTGGTTTGCAGTAAAATGGACACAGCAAAACTTTTTGAACGCTCACTTTCGAGCTTCTGGGCCGAAATATAGCCTCACTTCACATTAAAACTGATAGAGTAGCCGAGACCGCCTTACGCGCATCGTGTTTTAGGCCATCTTTGGCTCGATTTCCCAGGACTTGGGTGATATTTTCCAGTCCCGGGGACTCTAAACTATCTCCTGATGCCAATGGTTTGCAGTGAAAAGGACACAGGTAAAACGATCGCACGCTCGGTTTCGAGCTTCTAGGCCGAATATAGCCCCACTTCAGTTTAAGACTGAAAGAGTAGCCGGGACCGCCTTGCGCGCATCGTGATTTTGACCAGCCTCGGCTCAATTTCCCAGGACTTGGGTGATATTTTCCAGTCCCGGGGACTCTAAACTATCTCCTGATGCCAATGGTTTGCAGTGAAAAGGACACAGGTAAAACGATCGCACGCTCGGTCTCGAGCTTCTAGGCCGAAATATAGCCCCACTTCAGTTTAAGACTGAAAGAGTAGCCGGGACCGCCTCGCGCGCATCGTGATTTTGACCAACTTCGGCTTGATTTCCCGGAACATGGGGGATATTTTCCAGTCCCGGGGACTCTAAAGTAACTCCTGATGAACTTTGTTTGCAGTTAACTGGACACAGGAAAACTTTTTGATTGCTCACTTTCAAGCTTTTGGGCCGAGATGTAGCCCCACTACTTTAAGACCCATAGAGTAGCCGAAACCGCCTTCCAAGCGACGTGATTTTGACCAACTTCAACTCGATTTCTCGGAACTTGGGGCATATTTTCCAGTCCCGGGGACTCTAAACTAACTCCTAATGGCCTTGGTTTGCAGTGAAATTGACACAGCAAAACTTTTTTAACGCTCGGTTTCGAGCTTCTGGGCCAAAATCTAGCCCCATTTTACATTAAGACTCATAAAGTAGCCAAAACCGCCTTGCGCGCATCGGGATTTTGACAAAATTCGGCTCGATCTCCCCGAACTGGGGGGATATTTTCGAATCCCGGGGACTCTAAAGTAACTCCCTATTGCCTTGGTTTGCAGTGAAATGGACACAGCAAAGTTTTTTGGACGCTCGGTTTCGAGCTTCTGGGCCGAAATATAGCCCCACTTCACTTTAAGACTCATAGAGTAGCCGACACGGGCGTGCGCAGATCGTGATTTTGACCGACTTCGGCTCGATTTCCCGGAACTTGAGGGATATTTTCCAGTCCCGAGGACTCGAAACTAACTCCTGATGGCCTTGGTTTACAGTGAAATGAACACAGCAAAACGTTTTGAACGCTCACTTTCGAGCTTCTGGGCCGAAATATAGCCCCACTTCACTTTTAGACTCATAGAGTAGCCGAGTGCGCCTCGCGGCATCGTGCTTTTGACCAACTTCGGCTCAATCTCCCGGAGCTTGGGGGATATTTTCCAGTCCCGGGGACTCTAAGCTAATTCCTAATGGCCTTGGTTTGCAGTTAACTGGACGCAGCCAAACTTTTTGATTGCTCACTTTCCAGCCTTTTGGCCGAGATGTAGCCCCACTTTACTTTAAGACTCATAGAGTAGCCGAAACCGCCTTCCAAGCGACGTGATTTTGACCAACTTTAACTCGATTTCTCGGAACTTGGGGCATATTTTCCAGTCCTGGGGACTCTAAACTAACTCCTAATGGCCTTGGTTTGCAGTGAAATTGACACAGCAAAACTTTTTTAACGCTCGATTTCGAGCTTCTGGGTCAAAATATAGCCCCACTTCACATTAAGACTGATAGAGTAGCCGAGACCGCCTTGCGCGCATCGGGATTTTGACCAACTTCGGCTCGATTTTCCGGAATTTGGGGGACATTTTCCAGTCCCGGGGACTCTAAACTAACTCCTGATTGCCTTGGTTTGCAGTGAAATGGACACAGCAAAACTTTTTGAACTCTTACTTTCGAGCTTCTGGGCCGAAATATAGCCCCACTTCACTTTAAGACTGAAAGAACAGCCGAGACCGCCTTACGCGCATCGTGATTTTCAGCAACTTTGGCTCGATTTCCTTGAACTTGGTGGATATTTTCCAGTCGCGGGGACTCTAAACTAACCGGTGATGGCCTTGGTTTTTAGCAAAATCATCATTTATCCGTTCTCCAAGTGGAGAATTGGGCCGTAAGCTCTCTGCTCCCAGGCTGTTCTGTCCTCCGCAGCCGATGCTGCAGCTGTCCATGTTCTTAAACCTTCCTTTTCCAGCTCCCTTTCGACAGTCCTTCTCCAAGTCTCGCTCGGTCGACCCCGTTCCGTTTGCCTTCATTTACCCATGTGAGAGCAATTCGTGGATGTGAGTGGTGATCCATTCTGAGGACGTGACCCAGCCACGTCCATCTCCTCCTTGCCACTTGCTTGCTTATTGTCTCCATTCCTGCTCTTGCTCTAATATCCTCGTTTGTTATCCGCATTGGCCAGTAGATCTTTAATATCCGACGAAGGCTCTTATGTAAGAACGCATCCAGTTTTTTCTCATCTGTTTTGGTCATTCGGCAGCATTCACAACCATACAGCAACACCGAGATGACATTAGCTTTGAAAATTTTGATCTTAGACGTGTAGGTAAATTGACTGTTCTTCCAGATCTTATCTAACTTACTATATGCAGCCCTTGCTTTCCCTAGCCTTGCTTTGATGTCTTCTTCTGTGCCACCTGACTTGCTGATGTATGCACCCAAGTACACAAAACTCTCTACATGTTCAATATCGTGTTCGTCAACCTGAACATTCTCATTGCTGGTCGTGTTCAGTCTTAGGAGTTTTGTCTTTTCGGAGTTGATCTTCAAACCAGTTTTCTTGCTGATAGTGCTGAGATTTTTCACTTTCTGTTGGATTAGACATTTCGTACTGGGTGTAAGAGCAATGTCATCAGCAAAGTCCAAGTCGTCTAACTTTCTCCACAATTTCCATCTAATGCCAGTGTTAGCACCCGTTACTGTTCTTCTCATGATCCAGTCGATCACGAGTAAGAACAGAAACCCTGACGTGTTACACCCCTGCTTTACGCCGGACTTCACATCAAACCAGTCCGTTTGACCTGTACTGTCAACAACCGCACATTGGCTATCATCATATATTACGTTGACCATTCTGACAAGTTTCGACGGTATCCCATAACTCTCCATGATCTTCCACAAGGTTTTCCTGTGAACGCTGTCAAAAGCCTTTTCGTAGTCGACAAAGCATACATATAAGCTGGAGTTCCATTCCACTGCTTGCTCTACGATGTTCCTGAGAACGAATATCTGCTCTATCGTACTCCTTCCTTTCCTGAAACCAGCTTGCTCCTTTCGTAGCTTTGCATCAACACCACCTGATATTCTTCTGGTCAATACCTTGCCCATCACTTTTGCAGCAACAGACATCAGAGTAATCCCCCGCCAGTTTCCACACTTGGTGAGATCCCCTTTTTTGGCAATCTTGACAATGAGACCCTTCCTCCAATCTGCGGGGACAATCTCACTGACCCATATCTCACGGAAAAGGTCGTGAAGTACGTCGACTGTCGTTGTAATGTCAGCCTTGAGAGTTCAACTGTCACGCAGTCTATGCCAGATGCTTTGCCTGCTTTCATGCTAATGATGGCGCTCCTGATCTCGGCTTTAGTTATGGGACCTGATGGTATCTCTTCTATAACCTCCATGTCGCTAATCACTTCGGCCTCACGTTCTGGGTTGGGCCTATTCAGTATTTCAGCAAAGTGCTCTTTCCATCTTTGTTGCACCTCCTCTTCTTTTGTCAACAAATTGCCTTCCTTGTTCCTTACCATGTCAATTTTCTTTGGTGGCTCGCAGCACAGCCTTTTTGTAGCATCATACACATCTTTCATCTGCCCACACACTCTGCCTCTTGTGCTATATTGTTAGCTCACTCTCTCTTATCCTTTCTCAAACTTTTCTTCACTTCTAGATCTTTCTTCCTGTATTCCTGCTGCAGCCTTGCCCTAAGACGTTCCGACCTTGTGCCAGCTAACTTTTGCTTTAGCTGTTTCCTTTCTTCAATTCCCTTCCAGCTTTCTGGGCTGATCCAGCTCTTGTTTTTCCTTGTTCTGTAGCCTAGCACATCCTTGGCCGTCTCACAGTAAGTGTCTTTGATCTTTTTCCACTTTTTCTCTACTTCGTTCTCACGTGCTACTTCGCCCTCCTCTTCCTGTCCAGTATTTACGTCACAATCATCTTCTAGCAGTAAACAGATGAACCTGTTCTTTAGTTCCAACTGAAATTGCTTCCTAATTTCAGGAACATTCAGCTTACCGGTCTCGTATCTTCTGAATTGTACTGCTCTCCTGCCTGTTCTGTTTAGCTTAAGCAGTGTCTTAGCAATCACAAGGTTGTGGTCACTTGCACAGTCTGCACCCCTATACGCCCTTACATCCTGTACTGATCTGTTAAAATTGGATCTAACGGCCACGTGATCGATCTGGTTGTGATATTGGCCATTTGGTGAAGTCCACGTGTATCTGTGTATTTCTTTGTGTTGGAACATAGTCGATGCAATAGCTAGATTGTTCAGTGCACAGAAAGACACAAAACGCTCCCCGTTGTCGCTCCTCTCCCCTGTCATACCAAACTTTCCTACAATGCCTTCCTCTCCAAGTTGTCGCTCACCCACTTTTGCATTCCAGTCGCCTATGACCAAGAGCATGTCGTGCCTCGGCACTTCATCCACGATTCACCTCATCATCTGCCTCGTTGGTTGGGGCATAGACCTGGATGACTGTTGTCTTGATGAAGCGTGAGAAGAAGCGAGCTTCTACGATGCGGTCACTTATCGGTCTCCAGCTGTCTAAGCATTGGGCGACTTTCTTTGACATGATTATTGCGACCCCACTCTGATGTACGTCGTCGTCCCTGCCTGAGTATATGATGGTTTCGCCTGTTCGTGCTTTCAAACGTCCAAATCCCGACCACCTGCATTCACTTATCCCTAATATACCAATGCCATAACGAGTCATCTCAGCTGTGATCTGGGCTGTTTTTCCTACCGAGAACATAGTTCTCACATTCCAACATCCCACCTTTACTTTAGTTTTGGGGTTTGTCAACGAGCTGTTCGGAGAATGGGCCCCCTTTCGGCTTTCACCCATAGTCGTCATACTTCCGTCGACCCAACTAATAAAGGCATCGTCTGGGGCCCGGCATGTCGTTGTACTACACCCATTGTAGCCTGTATACATCGAGATTCCAGTTTCCGTAATCACAATGTTTTATGGGGTGAGGTGATTGGCCTTACGCCCAACCCCCAACCTGGAGGGCCAGGGTTTTTCTGTCGGGGTTTTCCTTCCCTTAGTCACAGATTCCGGTTATTTGAAGGCGCCGAATACTCGCCTTTTGCCACTGTCGCTCAGCTGCTAGCTACTGCTAGCATTACCAGACACAGGAAAAATAGCAAAATAGACACAGGTAAAACGATCGCACGCTCGGTTTCGAGCTTCTAGGCTAAAATATAGCCCTAATTCACTTTAAGAATGAAAGAGTAGCCGAGACCGCCTTGCGCGCATCGTGAATTTGACCAACTTCGGCTCGACTTTCCGAAACTTGGGAGATATTTTCCAGCCCCGGGGACCCTAAACTAACTCCTGATGGCCTTGGTTTGAAGTAAAATGGACAGAGGAAAACTTTTTGAACGCTTAATTTCGAGCTTCTGGGACGAGATATAGCCCCACTTCACTTAAAGACTGACTGAGTAGTCGAGACCGCCTTACGCGCAGTGTGATTTTGACCAACTTTGGCTCGATTTCCCGAATTTGGGGGATATTTTCCAGTCCCGGGGACTCTAAACTAACCGGTGATGACCTTGGTTTTTACTGAAATGGACACAGGTAAAACGATTGCACGCTCGGTTTCGAGGTTCTTGGTTGAAATATAGCGCCACTTCACATTAAGAATGAAAGAGTTGCCGAGACCGCCTTAAGCGCATCGTGATTTTGACCAACTTTGGCTCGATTTCCCGCAACTTAGAGGATATTTTCTAGGCACGGGGACTCTAAACTAACCGGTGATTGCCTTGGTTTTTCGTAAAACAGACACAGGTAAAACGATTGCATGCTCAGTTTCGACCAGCTAGGCCGAAATATAGCTCCACTTTATTTTAAGACTGAAGCAAGGTGGCCAAGTCACCTTACGCACATCGTCATTTTGACCAACTTCGGCTGGATTTCCGGAACTTCGGGGATATTTTCCAGTCCCGGGGACACTAAACAAACTAATGGACAAAGGTAAAACGATCGCATGCTCTGTTTCCAGCTTCTAGGCTGAAATATAGCAACACTTAACTTTAAAATTTAAAGAGTAGCCAAGACCGCCTTGCGCGCATCGTGATTTTGACCAACTTTGGCTCGATTTCCCGGTACTTGGTGATATTTTCCAGTCCCGAGAAATCTAAACTAACTCCTGATAGCCTTGGTTTGCAGTAAAATGGACACAGGTAAAACAAAACTTTTTGAACGCCAACTTTCGAGCTTCTGGGCCGAAATATAGCCCCACTTTACTTAAAGACTGATAGAGTAGCCGACACCGCCTTGCATGCATCGTGATTTTAACCAACTTTAGCTCGATTTCCCAGAACTTAGGGATATTTTCCAGTCCCGGGGACTCTAAACTAACTCTTGATGGCCTTGGTTTGCAGTAAAATGGACACAGGTAAAACGATCGCACGTTCGGCTTCGAGCTTCTAGGCCAAAATATAGCCCCACTTTACTTTAAGACTGACAGAGTAGCCCAGACCGCCTTGCGCGCATCGTGATTTTGAACTTTGGCTCAATTTCCCGAAACTTGGGGGATATTTTCCAGTCTCGGAGACTCTGAATTCACTCCTGATAGGCTTGCTTTGCAGTGAAATGGTTACAGGTAAAACGATCGCACGCTAGGTTTCGAGCTTCTAGGCCGAAATATAGCCCTACTTCACTTTAAGACTGATAGAGTAGCCGAGACCGCCTTGCGCGCAACGTGATTTTGACTAACTTCGGCTCGATTTCTCGGAATTTGGGGAATAATTTCCAGTCCTGGGGACTCTAAACTAACCCCTGATGGCCTTGGTTTGCAGTGAAATGGACACAGCAAAACTTTTTGAACGCTCACTTACGAGCATCTGGGCCGAAATATAGCCCCACTTCACTTTAACACTCATAGAGTAGCCGCGACCGCCTTGCGCGCATCATGATTTTGACCAACTTCGGCTTATTTTCCCGGAACTTGGAGGATATTTTCCAGTTCCGGGGACTCTAAACTAACTCCTGATGGCCTTGGTTTGCTGTGAAATGGACACAGCAAAACTTTTTGAACAATCACTTTCGAGCTTCTGGGCCGAAATATAGCCCCATTTAACTTTAAGACTGAAAAATTAGCAGAGACCGCGTTACACGTATTGTAATTTTGACCAACTTCGGCTCGGTTTTTCGGATCTTGGGGGATATTTCCTAGTCCCGAGGACTCTAAACTAACTCCTGATGGCCTCGGTTTGCAGTGAAATGGACAACGGTAAAATGATCGTACGCTCGGTTTCGAGCTTCTAGGCCAAAATATAGGCCCGCTTTACTTAAAGACTGAAAGAGTAGCCAATACCGCCTTGCGCGCACTGTGATTTTGACCAGCTTTGGCTCGATTTCCCGGAACTTGGGGGATATTTTCCAGTCCCGTGGACTCTAAACTAACTTCTGATGGCCTTGGTTTGCAGTGAAATGGACACAGCAAAACTTTTTAAACGGTCACTTTCGAGTTTCTGGGCCGAAATATAGCCCCACTTCACTTTAAGACTGATAGAGTTGCCGAGACCGCCTTACGCGCATCGTGATTTTTACCAACTTTGGCTCGAATTCTCCAAAGTTGGGCGATATTTTCCAGTCCCGGGGATTCTAAACTAATTCCTGATTGCCTTGGTTTGCTTTAAAATGAACACAGGTAAAACGATTGCACGCTTGGTTTCGAGCTTCTTGGCCGAAATATAACTCTACTTTACTTTAGCACTAAAACAGTAGCCGAGACCGCTTGGCGGGCATCGTGATTTTGACCAACTTCGGCTTGATTTCCCAGAGCTTAGGGGATATTGTCTAGTCCCGGGGACTCTAAACTAACTGCTGATGGCCTTGGTTTGCAGTGAAATGGACACAGCAAAACTTTTTGAACGCTCACTTTCGTGCTTCTGGGCCGAAATATAGCCCCATTTCACTTTAAGACTGATAGAGTAGCGGAGACCGCCTAGCGCGCATTGTGATTTTGACAATTTTCGGCTCAATTTCCCAGAACTTGAGGGATATTTTCGAATTCCAGGGACTCTAAACTAACTCTTGATGGCCTTGGTTTGCAGTGAAATGAACACAGGGAAAACGATCGCAGGCTCGGTTTCAAGCTTCTAGGCCGAAATATAGGCCCACTTCACTTTAAGACTGAAAGAGTAGCCGAGACCGCCTTGCGCGGATCGTGATTTTGACAAATTTTGGCTCGATTTCCCGGAACTTGGGGAATATTTTGCAGTCCCGGGGATTCTAAACTAACTCCTGCTTCCCTTGGTTTGCAGTAAAATAAACAGAGGTGAAACAATCGCAGGCTCGGTTTCGAGCTTCTAGACCGAAATATAGCCCCACTTCACTTTAGGACTAAAAGAGTAGCCAAGACTGCCTTTCGCGCATCGTGATTTTAACCAACTTCGGCACGATTTTGTGGAACTTGGGGGATAGTTTCCAGTCTCGAGGACTCTAAACTAACTCCTGATGGCCTTGGTTTGAAGTGAAATGGAGAACACAAAACTTTTTTAACGTTCACTTTCGAGCTTGTGGGCCGAAATATAGCCCCACTTCAATTTAAGACTGATAGAGTAGCCGAGACCGCCTTACGCGCATCGTGATTTTGGCTAACTTTGGCTGAATTTCCCGCAACTTGGGGGATATTTTCCAGTCCCGGGGACTCTAAACTAACTCTTGAAGGCCCTGGTTTGCAGTGCAATGGACACAGCAAAACTTTTTGAACGCTCACTTTCAAGCTTCTGGGCTGAAATATAGCCCCACTTCACTTTAAGACTGATAGAGTAGCCGAGACCGCCTTACCGGCATCGTGATTTTGAGGAACTTTGGCTCGATTTCCCTGAGCTTGGAGGATATTTTCCAGTCCCGGGGACTCGAAACTAATTCTTGATGGTCTTAGTTTTCAGTGAAATGGACAATGGTAAAAGGAGCACACGCTCGGTGTCGAGCTTCTAGGCCGAAATATAGCGCAACTTTATTTTGACTGAAAGATTAGCCGAGACCGCCTTACGCGGATCGTGATTTTGGGCAACTTTGGCTCGATTTTCCGGAGCTTGCGGGATATTTCCAGTCCAGGGGACTCTAAACTAATTCTTGATGGCCTTAGTTTTCAGTGAAATGGACAGAGGCAAAAGGAGCGCACGCTCGGTGTCGAGCTTCTAGGCCGAAATACAGCCCCACTTCATTTTAAGACTGAAAGTGTGCCCGAGACCGCCTTATGCGTATCGTGATTTTGAGCAACTTTGGGTCGATTTGCGGAGCTTGGGGGATATTTTCAAGTTTCTTGGACTCTAAACTAACTCCTGATGGGCTTAGTTTTTAGTTAATAAGAGACAAGCAAGGGAGCGCACGCTCGGTGTAGAGCTGCTAGGGCGAAATATACCTCCACTTTATTTTAAGACTGAAAGAATAACCGAGACCGCCTCACGCGCATTGTGATTTTGAGCAACTTTGGCGCGATTTGGCGGAACTTGGGAGATATTTTCCAGTTCCGGGAACTCTATAATAACTTCTGATGGCCTTATTTTTCAGTGAAATGGACACAGGCAAAAGGAGCGCACGCTTGGTGTCGAGCTTCTAGGCCGAAATATAGCCCCACTTCATTTTAAGACTGAAAAAGCAGTCGACACCGCCCTACGCGCATCGTGAATTTGAGCAACTTTGGCTCGATTTCCCCGAACTTTTGGGCATATTTGCCTGTCCGGAAGACTCTATATTAATTCTTGATGGCCTTAGTTTTAAGTGAAATGGACACAGGGAAAAGGAGCACAAGCTCGGTGTAGAGCTTCTAGAGCGAAATATTGCCCTACTTCATTTTAAGACTTAAAGAGTAGCCGAAACCGCCTTACGCGCAACGTGATTTTGAGCAACTTTGGTCGATTTGCCGGAACTTGGAGAATATTTTCCAGTCCCGGGGAGTCTAAACTAACTCCTTATGGCCTTTGGGAATTTGGGAAATATTTTCCAGTCCCAGGAACACTAAACTAACTCCTGATGGCCTTAGTTTTCAGTGAAATGGACACAGGCAAAAGGAGCGCACGCTCGGTGTCGAGCTTCTAGGCCGAATTATAGCCCCACTTCATTTTAAGACTGAAAGAGTAGCCGAGACCGCCTTACGTGCAACGTGATTTTGAGCAACTTTGGTCGATTTGCCGGAGCTTGGGGGATATTTTCCAGTCCCGGGGACTCTAAACTAACTCCTGATCGACCTGGTTTGCAGTGAACTAAACAGAGCAAAACTTTTTGAACGCTTGGTTTCCAGCTTCTGGGCCAAAATATAGCCACACTTCATTTTAAGACTCATAGAGTAGCCGAGACCGCCTTGCACGCATTGTGATTTCGATTAATTTCGGCTCGATTTCCCGGAACTTGGAAAATATTTTCCAGTCCCGGGGACTCTAAACTAACTCCTGATAATCTTGGTTTGCAGTGAATCGGACACAGGAAAACTTTTTGAACGCTCGGTTACGAGCTTTTGGGCCGAAATATAGCCCCACGTCACTTTAGGACTGAAAGAGTAGCCGAAACCGTCTCTCGTGCATCGTGATTTTGACCAAGTTCGGCTCGATTTCCCGGAATTTGGAGGATATTTTCCAGTCCCGGGGACTCTAAACTAACTCTTGATGGCCTTGGTTTGGAGTGAAATGGAAACAGGTAAAAAGATCGCACGCTCGGTTTCGATCTTTAGGCTGAAATATAGCCCCACTTCACTTTAAGACTGAAAGAGTAGTTGAGACTGCCTTGCGTGCATCGAGATTTTGATCAACTTTGGCTTGAGTTACAGGAACGAAGGGGATATTTTCCAGTCCCGAGGACTGTAAACTAACTGCTGATGACCTTGGTTTGCAGTGAAATGGACACAGGTAAAACGTTTCCACGCTTGGTTTCGAGCTTCTAGGCCGAAATATAGCCCCACTTCACTTTAAGACTAAAAGAGTAGCCGAGACCGTCTTGCGCGCATCGTGATTTTGACCAACTCCGGCTCGATTTCCCAAATCTTAGGGGATATTTTCCAGTCCCGGGGTCTTTAAAGTAACTCCTGATGGCCTTGGCTTGCAGTGAAATGGACACAGCAAAGTTTTTTGGACGCTCGGTTTCGAGCTTCTGGACCGAAATATAGCCCCACTTCACTTTAAGACTCATGGAGTAGCCGAGACCGCCTTGCGCGCATCGTGATTTTGACCAGCTTCGGCTTGATTTCCCGGAATTTGGGGGATATTTTCCAGTCCCGGGGACTCTAAACTAACCGGTGATGGCCTTGGTTTTTAGTGAATTGGACGCAGGTAAAACGATCGCACGCTCGGTTTCGAGCTTCTAGGCCAAAATATAGCCCCACTTCACTTTAACACTGAAAGAGTAACCGAGACCACCTTGCGCGCATCGTGATTGTGACCAACTTGCAACAGGATATTAACAGTAACTTTGCTCAGTTAAAACCGCTCATTTTCTTTACAGGACAGCCTTGAACAGCAATGCCCTGCAGTCTTAGGCGCTGGCAGGAAGCCAGCCAGACACAAGCAAGGTGGGTGAGTAGGCTGTGTGTTGACAGAGTGCCTGTGGTTGATCGGGTGAAAAAGCCTGTGTATTTTCTTGGAAAAGTGTCACGGTGGTTGTGTTGAAATTAGCACGGTTTTCATAAATCCAGACATATATTGGGGCAGAATGATTTAGGGGGAGCTCTAGTTTAGCTGCTGTGGCCCCAAACCAGTCCTGGGAAACACTTCCAGCCGGAAAGTGCATGCTGGGGGCATTTCTCGGGCATTCCCCGCCAAGATGTGTCTGAATTTATGAAAACCGTTTCAAATTTGGGGCAAAACTTTCGCGCCTGCCTGTCGGCGATAGCCGGCAGGGAGGCCTTTGCGGTGCTTGAAAAGCCAGACGGGCTTCCTTCAAGGAGGGTGCGGGAAGATAGCCCTGGGACCTAACTACCCGCTGATACCAAGCGGGGCTGCCAGGAGCTAACCCTAGGGGGGTGGGGATGAGTCATAGAGAGAAGCACTTTCCTCAGTTAAAACTGCTCATTTTCTTTGCAGGACAGCCTTGGCCAGCAATGCCCTGCAGTCTTAGGGGCTGGCAGCCAGCCAGCCAGACACAAGCAAGGTGGGTGAGTAGGCTGTGTGTTGATAGAGTGCCTGTGGTTGATCGAGTGAATAGAAGTAGGCTGTGTAAAAATATCCCTCAAGTTCACGCAAATCGAGCCAAAGTTGCTCAAAATTACAATGCGCGTAAGGCGGTCTCGGCCACTCTTTCAGTCTTAAAATGAAGTGGGGTTAAATTTCGGCCTAGAAGCTCGACACCAAGCGTGCGCTCCTTTTGCCTGTCTCCTTTTAACTGAAAACTAAGGCCATCAGGAGTGAGTTTAAAGTCCCCGGGACTGGAAAATATCCCCAAGTTCCGCTAAATCCAGCAAAAAGAGGCTCAAAATCACGATGCGCGTAAGGCGGTCTCGGGTACTCTTTCAGTTTTAAAATGAAGTAGGGCTATATTTCGGCCTACAAGCTCGACAGCGAGCGTACGCTCCTTTTTTTGCCTGTGTTTATTTCACTGAAAACTAAGGCTATCAGGAGCTAGTTTAGAGTCCTCGGGATTGGAAAACATCCCCCAGGTTCCGACAAATCTAGCCAAAGTTGCTCAAAATCACGATGCGCGTAAGGCGGTCTCGGCTACTCTTTCAGTCTTAAAATGAAGTGTGGCCATATTTCGGCCTAGAAGCTCGACACCAAGCGTGCGCTCCTTTTGCCTGTGTCCATTTCACTGAAAACTAAGGCCATCAGGAGCTAGTTTAGAGTCCCTGGGACTGGAAAATATCCCCAAAGTTCCGGCAAATCGAGCCAAAGTTGCTCAAAATCAGGATGCATGTAAGGTGGTCTCGGCTACTCTTTCAGTCTTAAATTGAAGTGGGGCTATATTTCGGCCTAGAAGCTCGACACCGAGCGTGCTGTCCTTTGGCTCTGTCCATTTCACTGAAAACTAAGGCAATCAGGAGTTACTTTAGAGTCCCCGGGACGGGAAAATATCACCCAAGTTCCGGAAAATCAAGCCGAAGTTGGTCAAAATCACGATGCGCGCAAGGCGGTCTCGGCTACTCTATGAGTCTTAAAGTGAAGTTGGGCTATATTTCGGCCCAAAAGCTCGAAAGTGAGCGTTCAAAAAGTTCTGCTGTATCCATTTCACTGCAAACCAAGGCAATCAGGAGTTACTTTAAAGTCCCCGGGTTGGAAAATAACGCCTCAGTTTTGGGAAATGGAGCCGAAGTTGGTCAAAATCGCGATGCGCGCAAGGCGGTTTCGGCTACTCTTTCAGTCTCAAAGTGAAGTGGGGCTATATTTCGGCCTAGAACGTTTTACCTGTGTCCATTTCACTGAAAACCAAGGTCATCAGGAGTTAGTTTACAGTCCTCGGGACTGGAAAATATCCCCCTTAGTTCCGATAACTCAAGCCAAAGTTGATCAAAATCACGATGCCCGTAAGGCGGTCTCGGCTACTCTATCAGTCTATGGGGCTATATTTGGGCCCACAAGCTCGAAAGTAAGCGTTCAAAAAGTTTTGCTGTGTCCATTTCACTGCAAAACAAGGGCATCAGAAGTTAGTTTAGACTCGCCGAGACTGGAAAATATCCCCTAAGTTTCGGGAAATAGAGCCGAAGTTGGGAAAAATCACGATGCACGCAAGGCGGTCTCAACTACTCTTTCAGTCTTAAAGTGAAGTGGGGCTATATTTCAGCTTAAAAGATCGAAACCGAGCGTGCGATCGTTTTACCTGTTTCCATTTCACTGCAAACCAAGGCCATCAGGAGTTAATTTAGAGTTCTTGGGACTGAAGAATTTCCAACAATTTCCGGAAATCGAGCCAAAAATTCTGAAAATCAGGATGCGCGCAAGGTGGTCTCGGCTACTCTTAAGGTCTTAAAGCAAAGTGGGGCTATATTTCGTCCTAGAAGTTCGAAACCGAGCGTGCGATCATTTTACCGGTGTCCATTTCACTGCAAACCAAGGCCATCAAGGGTTAGTTTAGATTCCCCAGGACTGGAAAATATCCTCCAAGTTCCGGGAAATCGAGCCGAAGTTGGTCAAAATCACGATGCGTGAAAGGCGGTTTCGGCTACTCTTTCCGTCTTAAAGTGAAGTGGAGCTATATTTCGGCCCAGAAGCTCGAAAGTGAGCGTTCAAAAAGTTTTGCTGTGTCCATTTCACTGCAAACCAAGGCCATCAGGAGTTAGTTTAGATTCCCCAGGAGTGGAAAATATCGTTTAAGTACCGGGAAATCGAGCCGAAGTTGGTCAAAATCACGATGCGTGCAAGGCGGTCTCGGCTACTCTATGAGTCTTAAAGTGAAGTGGGGCTATATTTCGGCCCAGAAGCTCGAAAGTGAGCGTTCAGAAAGTTTTGCTGTGTCTATTTCACTGCAAACCAAGGCCATCAGGAGTTAGTTTACGGTCCCGAGGACTGGAAAAGATCGTTTAAGTTCCGGGAAATGGAGCCGAAGTTGGTCAAAAACACGATGCGCGCAAGGCGGTTTCGGCTACTCTTTCAGTCTTAAAGTGAAGTTGGGGTATATTTCGGCCCAAAAGCTGGTAACCAAGCATTCAAAAAGTTTTGCTGCGTCCGATTCACTGCAAACCAAGGTTATCAGGAGTTAGTTTCGAGTCTCGGGACTGGAAAATATTTTCCAAGTCCCGGGAAATCGAGCCGAAGTTGGTGAAAATCACGATGCGTGCAAGGCGGTCTCGGCTACTCTATGAGTCTTAAAATGAAGTGGGGCTATATTTCGGCCTAGAAGCTCGAAACCGAGCGTTCAAAAAGTTTTCCTGTGTTTAGTTCACTGCAAACCAAGTCCATTAGGTGTTAGTTTAGAGTCCCCGGGACTGGAAAATATTCCCCAAGTTCCGGGAAATCGAACTGAAGTTGGTCACATTCAGGATGCGCGCAAAACGTATTCGGCTACTCTGTGAGTCTTAAAGTGAAGGGCGGGGGGGTATATTTTGGCTAAGAAGCTCGAAACCGAGCGTTCAAAAAGGTTTGCTGTGTCCATTTTACTGCAAACCAAGGCCATCAGGAGTTAGTTAAGAGTCCTAGAGACTGGAAAATATCGCCCAAGGTCCGGGAAATCGAGCCGGAGTTGGTCAAAAGCAGGATGCGCGAACGCCGGTCTCGGCTACTCTATGAGTCTTAAAGTGAAGTGGGGCTATATTTCGGCCCAGAAGCTCGAAAGTGAGCGTTCAAAAAGTGTTACTGTGTCCGCTTCACTGCAAACCAAGGCCATAAGCAGTTAGTTTAGCATCCCCGGCACTGGAAAGTATCCTTCAAGTTCCGGGAACTCGAGCCAAAGTTGGTCAAAATCAGGATGCGTGCAAGGTGGTCTCCGCAACTCTATCAGTCTCAAAGTGAAGTGGGGCTATATTTCGCCCCAGAAGCTCGAAAGTGAGCGTTCAAAAAGCTTGGCTCTGTCCATTTCACTGCAAACCAAGGCCATCAGGAGTTAGTTTAGACTCCCCGAGACTGGAAAATATCCCCCAAGTTCCGGGAAATCAAGCCGAAGTTGGTGAAAATCACGATGCGGGCAAGACGGTTTCGGCTACTCTATGAGTCTTAAAGTGAATTGGGGCTATATTTCGGCCCAGAAGCTCGAAAGTGAGCGTTCAAAAAGTTTTGCTGTGTCCATTTCACTGCAAACCAAGGCCATCAGGAGTTAGTTTCGAGTCCCCGGGACTGGAAAATATCCCCCAAGTTTCGGGAGAGCGAACCGAAGTTGGTCAAAGTCACGATGCGCGGAAGGCGGTCTCGGCTACTCTAGGTGTCTTAAAGTGAAGTGGGGCTATATTTCGCCCCAGAAGCTCGAAAGTGAGCGTTCAAAAGGTTTTGCTGTGCCCATTTCACTGCAAACCAAGGCCATCAGGAGTTAATTTAGAGTCCCTGGGACTACAAAATATCCCCAAGTTCCGGGAAATCAAGCCAAAGTTGGTCAAAATCACGATGCGCGCAAGAAGGTCTTGGCTACTCTTTCAGTCTTAAAGTGAAGTGGGGCTATATTTCGGCCCAGAAGCTCAAAAGTGAGCGTTCAAAAAGCTTGGCTCTGTCCATTTCACTGCAAACCAAGGCCATCAGGAGTTAGTTTAGAGTCCCCGGGACTGGAAAATATCCCCCAAGTTTCGTGAAATCGAGTTAAAGTTGGTCAAAATCACGATGCGCGCAAGGCGGTCTCGGCCACTCTTTCAGTCTTAAAGTGAAGTGGGGCTATATTTTGGCGTAGAGGCTCGAAACCCCGCGTGCGATCGTTTTACCAGTGTCCATTTCACTGAAAACCAAGGCCATCACCAGTAAGATTAGAGTATGTACGACTGGAAAATATCTCCCAAGTTCCGGGAAATTGAGCCGACGTTGGTCAAAATCACGATGCGCGTAGGGCTGTCTCGGCTACTCTTTTAGTCTTAAAGTGAAGTAGGGCTACATCTCGGCTCAGAAGCTTGAAAGTGAGCGTTCAAAAATTTTTGGTGTGTCCATTTCACTGCAAACCAAAGCCATCAGGAGTTAGTTTAGAGTCCTCAGGACTGAAAATCATCCCCCAAGTCCCCGGAAATCGAGCCGAAACTGGTCAAAATCACGATGCGCGCAAGGCGGTCTCCGCTACTCTTTCAGTCTTCAAGTGAAGTGGGGCTATATTTCGGCCTAGAAGCTCCAAACTGAGTTTGCGATCGTTTTACATGTGTCTATTTCACTATAAACCAAGGCCATCACCCGTTAATTTAGAGTTCCCGGGACTGGAAAATATCCCTCAAATTCTAGGATATAGAGCCAAAGTTGGTCAAAATCGCGATGCGCGTAAGGTGGTCTGGGGCTACTCTATCAGTCTTAAAGTGAAGTGGGGCTATATTTCGCCCCAGAAGCTCGAAAGTGAGCGTATAAAAAGTTTTACTGTGTTTATTTCACTGCAAACCAAGGCCATCAGGAGTTAGTTTAGAGTCCCCGGGACTGGAAAATATTCCCCAAGTTCCGGGAAATTGAGCCTAGGTTGGTCAAAATCACGATACGCGCAAGGCGGTCTCGGCTACTCTATGAGTCTGAAAGTGTAGTGGGGCTATATTTCGGCCCAGAAGCTCGAAAGTATGCGTTCAAAAATTTTTGCTGTGTCCCTATCACTGCAAACCAAGGCCATCAGGAGTTAGTTTCGAGTCCCCGGGACTGGAAAATATCCCCCAAGTTCCGGGAAGTCGTGCCGAAGTTGGGAAAATCACGATGCGCGCAAGGCGGTCTCGGCTACCCTATAAGTCTTAAGGGAAAGTAAAGCGAGCGTGCGATCGTTTTACCAGCCCCACTTCATTTTTAGACTGAAAAAAGAAGTAAACACCACCTTAGGCGCAGCGTGATTTTCACCAACTTTGCCTGGATTTCCAGCAAGTTGGTGTATATTTCCCAGTCCTAGGGACTCTAAACTAACTCCTGAGGGCCTTGCTTTTCAGTGAAATGGACAGAGGTAAAACGATTGCACGCTCGGTTTCGAGCTTCTAGGCTGAAATATACCCCCACTTCATTTTAAGACTGAAAAAATGTGGCCGACACCGCCTTACCTGGAGCGTGATTTTGACCAACTTTACCTCGATTTCCAGCAACTAGGTGTATTTTTCTCAGTCCCAGAGACTCTAAACTAACTCCTGATGGCCTTGCTTTTCAGCGAAATGGACGGAGGTAAAACGATCGCACGCTCGGTTTGAAGCTTTTAGGCCGAAATATAGCCCCACTTTGTTTTAAGACTGAAAGAGTAGCCAAGACCGCCTTTCGCGCATGGCGATTTTGACCAACTTTGGCTCGATTTGCCGGAACTTCGGGGATATTTTCCAGTCCTGGGGACTCTAAACTAACTGCTGATGGCCTTGGTTTGCAGAGAAATGGACACAGGTAAAACTATCGCACAATAGGTTTGCAGCTTTAAGACCGAAATATAGCATTACTTTATTTTAAGACTGAAAGAGTAGCCGTGACCGGCTTACGCGCATCGTGATTTTGACCAACTTTGGCTCGATTTGCCGGAACTTGGGAAATATTTTCCAGTTCCAGGGTCTCTAAAGTAACTGCTGATGGCCTTGGTTCGCAGAGAAATGGACACAGGTAAAACGATCGCACAATAGGTTTCGAGCTTTTAGCCCAAAATATAGCCCGTTTTTATTTTAAGACTAAAAGAGTAGCCGAGACCGCCTTACACGCATCGTTATTTTGACCAACTTTGGCTCGATTTGCCGGAACTTGGGAGATACTTTCCAGTCCTGGGGACTCTAAACTAACTGTTGATGGCCTTGGTTTGCAGAGAAATGGACACAGGTAAAACGATCGCACGTTCGGTTTCGAGATTTTTGGCCGAAATATAGCATCACTTCATTTTAAGACTGAATGAGTAACCGAGACCGGAGTCTTTTTTCAGTCTTAAAGTGAAGTGAGGCTATATTTTGGAATAGAAGCTCGAAACCGAGCGTGCGATCGTTTTACCTGTGTCCATTTCACTGAAAAGGAAGGCCATCAGGAGTTAGTTTAGAGTCCCTGGGACTGGGAAATATCCCCCAAGTTGCTGGAAATCGAGGCAAAGTTGGTCAAAAGCACGCTGCGCGTAAGGTCGTCTCGGCCACCTTTTTTCAGTCTTAAAATGAAGTGGGGCTATAGTTCGGCCTAGAAGCTCGAAACCGAGCGTGCCATTGTTTTACCTCTGTTTATTTTACTGAAAAGCAAGACCATGAGGAGTTAGTTCAGAGTCCCTGGGACTGGGAAATATCCCCCAAATTGTTGGAAATCGACGGAAAGCTGGTCAAAATTACGCTGCGCGTAAGGCGGTGTCGGCTACTTTTTTTTAGTCTTAAAATGAAGTGGGGCTATATTTTGGAATAGAAGCTTGAAACCGAGCGTGCGATCGTTTTACCTGTGTCCATTTCACTGAAAAGCAAGGCCATCAGGAGTGAGTTTAGAGTCCCTGGGACTGAGAAATATCCCACGAGTTGCTGGAAATCGAGGCAAAGTTGGTCAAAATCACGCGTGCTTAAGGCGGTCTCGGCTACCTTTTTTCAGTTTTAAAATGAAGTGATGCTATATTTCGGCCTAGAAGATCGAAACCGAGCGTGCGATCGTTTTACCTCTCTCCATTTCACTGAAAAGCAAGGCCATCAGGAGTTAGTTTAGAGTCTCTGGGACTGGGAAATATGCCCCAAGTTGCTGGAAATCGAGGCAAAGTTGGTCAAAATCACGCTGCGTGTAAGGCGATCTCGGCTACTTTTTTTCAGTCTTAAAATGAAGTGTGGCTATATTTCGGCCTACAAGATCGAAACCGAGCGTGCGATCGTTTTACCTCTGTCCATTTCACTAAAAAGCAAGGCCATCAGGAGTTAGTTTAGAGTCCCTGGGACTGGGAAATATCCCCAAGTTGCTGGAAATCGAGGCAGAGTTGGTCAAAATCACGCTGCGCGTAAGGTGGTCTCGGCTACCTTTTTTAGTCTTAAAATGAAGTGAGGCTATATTTCGGCCTAAAAGCTCGAAACCGAGCGTGCGATCGATATACCTCTGTCCATTTCACTGAAAAACAAGGCGATCAGGAGTTAGTTTAGAATCCCTGGGACTGGGAAATATTTTTCAAGTTGCTGGAAATCAAGACAAAGTTGGTCAAAAGCACGCTGCGTGTAAGGCGGTCGTGGCTCCTTTTGTTTTTTACTCTTAAAATGAAGTGGGGCTATATTTCGGCCAAGAAGCTCGAAACCGAGCGTGCGATTGTTTTACCTCTGTCCATTTCACTGAAAAGAGAGGCCATCAGGAGTTAGTTTAAAGTCCCTGGGACTGGGAAATATCCTCCAAGTTGCTGGAACTCGAGGCAAAGTTGGCCAAAATCACGCTGCCCGTAAGGCGCTCTCGGCTAATTTTTTCAGTCTTAAAATGAAGTAGGCTATGTTTCGGCGTACAAGCTCGAAACCGAGCGTGCGATCGTTTAACCTGTGTTTATTTCACTGAAAAGCAAGGCTATCAGGAGTTAGTCTAGAGGTTCTGAAACTGGGAAATAGCCCCCAAGTTTCTGGAATTAGAGGCAAAGTTGGTCAAAATCACGCTGCGCGTAAGGCGGTCTCGGCTACTTTTTTTCAGTCTTAAAATAAAGTGGTGCTATATTTAGGTCTAGAAGCTCGAAACCGAGCGTCCCTTCGTTTTACCTTTGTTTTCTTATAGACTGCCACGGTGTGTCATGCTGAAATAATTTGCCAGATTCTTTGCTATGTTTTTTAAGTGAGGCTGTTTTCTGGCACTAGATTTTAGGTTTGGTTTAAGAGTGCCATTGGAAGTCGTGCTGTAAGATTTTGCCATATTCTTTGCTGTATTGCGCTACGTAGTGCTGTTTTCTGATTCTCAATGTGAGGTTAGCTTCTAGAGTGCCCCGGTGTGTCGTGCTGAAATAATTTGCCAGATTCCCTGCTATGTTTTACTACGTTAGGCTGTTTTCTGGCACTAGTTTTTAGGTTTGGTTTAAGAGTGTCATAGTAAGTCGTGCTGTAATATTTTGCCATATTCTCTGCTATATTGCGCTACGTAGTGCTGTTTTCTGATTCCCAATGTGAGGTTAGGTTGTAGAGTGCCCTGGTGTCTCATGCTGAAATATTTTGGCAGATTCCCTGCTATATTTTACTACGTTAGGCTGTTTTGTGGCACTAGTTGTTAGGTTCATTTGGGTTTAAGAGTGTCATGGTAAGTCGTGCTGTAAGATTTTGGCATATTCTCTGCTATATTGCGCTACGCAGTGCTGTTTTCTGATTCTCAATATGAGGTTAGGTTGTAGAGTGCCCTGTGTCTCATGCTGAAATATTTTGGCAGATTCCCTGCTATATTTTACTACGTTAGGCTGTTTTGTGCCACTAGTTTTTAGGTTGGGTTTAAGAGTGTCACGGTAAGTCGTGCTGTAAGATATTCTCTGCTATATCGCGCTAAGTAGTGCTGTTTTGTGATCCTAAATTTGAGGTTAGGGTATAGAGTGGCTTGGTGTGTCATGCTGAACTATTTTGCCATATTCTCTGCTATATTGCGGTGAGGAGTGCTGTTTTCTGATTCTAACTCTGAGGTTAGGTTATAGAGTTCCATGGTAATTCAGGCTGAAATATTTTGCAATATTCTCTGCTACGTTGCGCTAAGTTGTGCCGTTTTCTGCTACGTGTTCCTATGTTAGGTTATAAAGTGCCATGGTGTGTCATGCTGAAATATTTTGGCGTACACTGTGCCTGTTGCGCTACGTGGTTTTTTTTATATGAGAGTCACTCGCGGGCTAGGTCTGCCTTAAAAATCAGAAAAGATAAATGAAGTCATCATTTTTCATATACTTACTTATGATTTAGTTTTAAACATTTGTACGTAAGTGGCTAATCTTAGTGATAAGACATTTCAATCAATGTAATGGCCCAACTTTAACACGGTTTTAAAAAGCCTTTCTGAGCTATGTGTGGTACCTCATGACAGTTATCAACTATGAGGAATGGAAAAAGGAAATGCAAACAAATCATGTTAAAGTTCTGTGGAGTTGTTTATTTTAATACCTGTGTTGTTGTATTGGCTTTTCCGTGAGGTTTATCAGATCATCTTCGTCCCAAACTACAAATCAAATAACAAATGTATTAATTTCGTTTTAACTTATCACTGTCCTATATTTATATTTTAAACGAAGACACAAGACAACGAAATAGAAAATATAAAAGAAGTGTACATTCTTACAGTCTTTTAACTTGAAATATAGCTGCTAGAGTAAAACAAAATAAAAACAAGGTAAATATTTCTACTTGATTAACAAGCCTCAAGCTCATGTATGATGCAAACTTTTACTTGTATGCGGGGTATTTAGTCATGAACACTTAGGTCGAGTTCTATTGGGATCAACTACTTCTGGTTGGTTGGGGTTTTTCGTGTTCTATCGGGAAATAAACGTTTTTGGTTGGTTTAGTTCCTCACAAACCAGGTTGAAATAGTTTAAAAAGCATTTGCATGATTTTGTCGCATGATTGTAGCTCGCGTAAGGACTATTCAGAGGAGTTTTCGTGTCTCAACCGAAAACGGTTGGAAAAGTGTTCCACTGAGAAATGTCATCCTTATCAACCCAGACTGGCTGCGTTGTGGAACGGTTGATCCCAATAGAACACGACTTAGTTACCCCTATTTTTCGTGTGTGGTTTAAAAAAGTTTATCGACCGTCGCGGCCAGGTTTCATAAAAGATCTAAAAGGGAACATCCGCGCACAGCTATAAACTTAATAAATATACGAGACAACAAGACTTTCACTGAAAAAATGGGCGAAGACGCATTTCCCTCGAAAATTCTATTGTTCAGTATTCTGTTCGTTGTTATGCAAGAAACACTCAACCTCATTAAATTATAGGTTATCTCCATTTACTCACTTCGCAATTGATAACTTTTTGTTTAGAAAAAGCTGGAATGATTTGCATTTACTTTCAACACACTAATCTGCATACGCAATTTACAAAACTACTTTCGTCTATACTTTCGTGTGTATGGTTATTTTTCAAGAAACAGTTTATCGACCGTCACTACCAAGTTACAAAAGGGAACAGCCGCGGACAGCTATATACGGCCTAACAATAACTATAAGAGACAACAATGGGCCTTTTTACTGAAAAAGACGCATTTTCCCCGAAAATTTTATTGTTCAGTATTTTGTTCGTTGTTATATGCAAAAAACACTCTGCCTCATTAAATTTTAGGCTCCTGATTTTATGTTATCTTCTTTTAGTCATCTCGCAATTTATAATGTGATCATAGTATTTTTGCAGTTTCATTTTTTTAATAACCTAAACCTTATTCAAAGATGTTCTTAAATAGTTTCGAAATAATTATTCCATGTTAACAACACGAAAATAACGATTAGTGGGGCAACTGAAAAAGTTGCCAAGCAGCGTTGCCGTAAGTTGAAAACATGAAGCGACAGATTTCTGCCAATTCACGTGAAAGGAATCTATTGGTATAATTTAGTCTTTAGACGTGGTGAACTTAAATTTGAAGACGACGGCCGTGCGAGTGAGTAGCCTGTGCAGCTTAATCTTTTGTATCGCACGTCTGAACTGTAATTTCCACAGTGTTATGCCCGATCTTCACAATTAGGTTGAGTTACAAGGAATTCGACAGGTCATTCAACACAAGGTTTGTATATTGAAGAAAATATTACACTTTGCATATGATCTGGCAGTTTTAACTTCTAACCGGGGTACGTTTATTATATCAATTAAATTACATAGAGGGTCTATTACACTCTGGCGGTTCGGCGGTTGAAGCCAGCTTTTAGTGCCAGTCTGCGGGCACATTCACATTGATCTGGCGGTTTACGGTTAAGAAATTATCGTGCGGTTGGCCGGAGAAATCATCAATTTAGCTCGTGGTTTTCGACTTTTGCGTGTTTTTGTGGCGGTCACGTAAATTTCACAAGCTTGTTTTGTCCGTAAATCTATGTCAGAAAGATCACACAAGCACAGACAACCACCCAGGCCCCCAAACCAGTACTTTAACGCTTCGTTATAATATCCTATCAGAACAGCCCGTCGCTTGCTACTGAAGGGAACAAGAAACAATCTCTTCTGTTCTTGTTCTCGTGGTCTTTGTAAGGAGAAATGCGATTACTGAGCTAACATATCGTAAAACATAATTGTTACGTGCTCTTAAAAGATCGGTTGCGAAGATTACCGACCTACTAGCTATAGTAGGGCGGTTTCGTTTTTTAGGAAAAAACGGAAGCGGCCTGCAGTTCAGTAGGAGCAAACTATGGCGGTTTGCGGAATGCACAACCCTCTATAAAAGACCCTGTACCTATATTTTCTTGAAACGCACTTAAAATGTTATGCGTGGAAGAGAGAGTTTAGCGGCTTTTATGCGTACTTCATGGACTTGTTTAATAATGACCGTGTTCATTTTCTTATAATTTTCCTTTATTACGTGCGGTCAGCAGTGAGTTAAACCACGTCGCTGGTGGGTTTAACAATGGTATAAATTGGTTGCCAGACCTGCAAGACTCTCCTGCACTTGTTTAAGCCGTTATCATAATTTTTACCATGCGAGTATATCTTTCAGGGACCAGCCCCTTTTGTACGGTATTAGAGGAGGATCTTGGTATATTTCCGTGAGCAATGGCTGTTTTTCTATTACGATGAAATGCCGGTCTTTCATTAGTATTTGTCAAGTTTAGCATTGCAGGTGTGAACAGCGTGACAAAAGGCAAGATTCTTTTGTTTTCATTTGGTCTCGGCTGGAGGGCCTCCTTTCTATTCTGAAAATTGTTTTCTGAGTGGCCGGGTCTTTCCTGGTTATCCGCTGTATAAATAAGGCATGATTTGAAGTTGATTTTTTTCTTTGAATGCTACTTTAGATGCCTTTGTTCTCAGCAGTCTGAGGCGCCCCCCCACCCCCTTGATAAAACCATTTTTGACTCCCGCTGGGTGACACGAGGAGGAATTTGTGGGTTGAAATGTTTTGGTGGGCTTGAAGTGGGTGTGTACGCCAAGCACCGATTCGTTTATGAATCTCTCGCCTTTATAAACGCTTGCATCCAGGGATTCACCCGTACACTTGATAGTTGGAAGTTGGTTATCTGCTTGATCAATTAACTGAGTCAATTTCTTTCTGTTAACGTCCAGGAGAGAGGAAATGTGGTCAACAAATCGTTTCCAAGCCGGTGTTACCACAAACCTAATTGCCTGATTATGTTTTTTTAAACGTGCACTCCCTTACAATGAAAAAGGTATATGTGGTATACATGCACAGCCGATCCCAAGCTCCCTGGGTAGTTGGGAGTAGTGAACATTACTATATGACATTGACAAACAGCGTAAACATAAGAGATTGTATGGGAATGTAACGATCGTATGTAACAGTTCGAAATATGGAAAAGAACTTGTATAAAAACGACTTACTTCGACTCTTCTGTGGGTTACTTTTGTTTCCGCGCTGTTTTCCGTTTTGACGCGATTCCAACGAGTTACAGTGTACATAGAGAGGAAAACAATAAAACTGAGAGGAATTGCCTTGAAATGGGCCTAAAGCGGCACGAAAACAAAATTAACACTCAGAAGAATCGAAGTAAGTGGTTTTTATTCAATTTTTTCCCATATTTCGAGCTGTTACATACGACTGTTACATTCCCATACAAACTCTTATATTTACGCAGTTACGCAATGTCATATAATAATGATCACTGCTCCCAGCTACCCAAGCAGCTTGGGATGACTGTGATGTCTGGAGCCAGATCCAGAAAGCTACTAATACAGGTGACAGTGAAACATGGGTCGTTCATTCCGCAGGTTACGCAGCGCACTAAATAAAATGCGACTTTACATGGTTCTATGGATTACCGTGTTGGTGTTTTGCATTGCACTATACGCTCTAGGATGGACTTATCTAACGGTTTGTTATTTCCCTAAAGGTATGGAACAATCAATATTTTTTATATACGTAATTAATAATTAGACATGGAATTCTGCGAATACAGCATAGTATATGCTGTATTCGCAATATTTGTTTATATATTTACCGTGTCCCCATTTAGCATAGTAGTGCTAAATACACTAGACACTTAAATAAAGTTATTTACTTATTTATAACTATTTATGTTCTCTATAGTTCCACGAATGAAAAATTCATCCTTAGATGCAAGCCTCTACGACAAGATGAAGATTTTTCTGCTCTTCATTGGCTATAACAGGAGTCGGCATACTTTGTTAGCTGCTCTCTTAGATGCACATCCAAATGTTATTATTGCTAACGACTTCAATATCCTTAAAGACTGGATTGAAAACCCTTTGTTGTCCCGGAGGTCAAAATATTACATCTACGAACTGCTACTTGCAAAATCTCGTTATGACGTCTTGTTTGGAGTACGCTCCCGTCCGGTGGAAAACAAGCCTGTTAAGTATCATTACAACGTCAAGGACCAATGGCAAGGCAGATACAATAATAGCATACAGGTGAGTCGGGCTGATACGAAATTTATCAAATGATTGCTAAGTCACCCGAAATGTTTGGCGTCCACTTGACTGATCAACATCAATGTAACTTTGAGCAACAGAACTGCTCAATTGATTGTCAAACACTTATTTGTTAAAAATGGTTTTTAGAGATAATCTGTGCGCACAGTGCGGTACTGTTGGAATACCGAAAACTTCCGAAAGTTACGATCCCCCGAAAGTAACGTCAAAAAATTGTGCTCGCTAATAAATTTCAAAAGTAGCGACCCTTCGGAAGTGGCGACAGCCCCCGAAAAAAGCGAGCCGACTCCAAACCCCAACCCCGAAAATGTCGAGAGCAAGGTTCGAAAGTATATTTACTTTTCCTATCAGTAGTCAAGTGAATAGTCGGTTTTATAACAACAGAAATTTTTCTTTAAATTAAAACTGAAATCTCTGTGTCATTTGTTTTGGCTCAAAACACGGCTTTCGGTAATCAAGCGTCACATTAGCATCGTCGGAATGGTCTTCCCTCTGGTGACACTGAGCAGTACAAGAAGTTCTGATATAGTCGAGTTTTCGGTTTCTACACATTCGCTATGAAAGTTCATCCGAAAGTTTAATTAGTGGATGAGATGTCTGACAACTTCTACTGCTCAGTATATTTATATATTTCTCATTTTTCTTAGTTAGAGTAAATATTGTGACCATCACAAAAGCCCATCATGTACTAGTTTTCAACGGTCACTATTTATATACTTCAAATGAAGTTGCTATTTTTTGATTTTTATCTTATTATTTCGTGGCCTACCTGGAAACCTAGCTCCTAGCTAAGCGTGCTGATTGCGTTAAATAAAGGATTGATTGACTGATTTATTTACAATAAGAAGTATGAAGAAGCGAAAAGTTCAAGCACCTCAGACCAGGATCAAGGGGGAGGTACTCCCTTATATGGACTCTATAGTTATGTGCGACCCTAAAAGGAATGTTTTTTTTTATCCGTTTTGGTCATGAATAGGGTATCAATTTTGGCCATTTTGGTCTCAAATAGGGAATAGCAGTAGTAATAGTTTTTGCACTCTAGTCTTGAATTCGGTTTGTTTTCTAGAAGAAGCTACTTTTCATCATTATAGATAACACCATCACCAAAAGCCCCTCATAATGCCTTTAACATCGGTCTGAACTAGGCAACTAATTATGAGGCAGGTCTGAAACAAGGTATTGATGTAAGGTTCAGGTCTTAAATAGGGTATCAAGTTTTTGGTCCGGTCATGATTTCTGAAAATGCACGTTCTAAACAAACACATACCGAATACAACCGACCAATCCTAATCATCCAATTCTTTCCTGCAGGTGATTGGAGATAAGAAAGCTGCCCAAGCCTCGAGGATTTTGTTCGACCCAAATGCCGTGGAATCTCTCAAGGAACTTGAGATAAAACTTGGTGTGCAAATCAAGTTCATTCACGAAACGAGGAATCCGTTTGACAACATCGCAACCATGACTCTACGACGAGCAAATGCGGATAAAATAGGACAAGAAAGCCTTAAGGTCAGTTGCTGACATGGCTAAAGCTTTTTACAAAAAACGTTAAGCTTCTACCAACCAATCGTGCTCTTGACTGGCGCCCGCCACAGTTGCAGGATGAATTCAAGTTCTGAACCATTCTAATTGGCCAGACGTGGTAACTTTTTTTACGGCTATGAGATGAGGAATAATTTTAGTTGTTAGCCAATCGTAATTCATACTTTTCAAGAAATTGACATTGTGCCCCGAAAGACTTACATAACGAAGGAAAACGCCAAGCAATTGCACCCTCGACTAAATCTTTTTTTCCCTGGAATCTTTGCATGTTTACAGTTACAAGGAACGCAATCTGGGCTATGAAAGAGAGCAGGGAGATGTAGAGGTGACAGCGTTCCCCTCCCCCCCACCCCTAGTGTGGCCCGGGTTCGATTCTGGCCCTGTGCCATATGTGGGTTGAGTTTGCTGTTGGTTCTCGCCTTGCTTCAAGGGTTTTTCCCTGGGTACTCAAGTTTTTCTCACTCCACAAAAACCAACATGTACAACTTCCAATTCGTACAAGATAGGGGACCCACATGGAAACCAGCTTCTGAGGCTTCCTCTTTAAATATTTCAAGTTATTTATAAACACGTTCAACCAGTACTTGTTATTCTAGCATTCTTTTTTCCAACTCTTGTTTAGGTGAATTCTTCACTTATACTGGATGGTAGCATAAGTAGTTATAGACTACTCGTTCGAGGAAGTTATCAAGTAAAGAAACATTTCCCAGGCCGTGTTCATGACGTAGCAAGCATGGATGTGATGACGAATACCCGGGAAACATTATTGAAGATTTGTGACTTCCTGGAGGTCACGTGCTCGGAAAAATATCTTCAAGACTGCGCTTCAATTGTCAGCCCAGTCCCCTCTGAGACAAGGAATAATGTTGTGTGGACCGATAACCAGATCAAACGAGTTCAGCAGTTGATAAAAAAATTTTCATTTCTTAGACGATACTCATTAGAAAGTTAGAATATAAAAACCGCCAAAAGCTGGCCATGGAGTACTTGCCCATATTTGAAGTAAGCCGTGTACGTGGAAATGAACTTAAACTGAAAGTTATCACTTGTGATTAAAGTTTAAAAAATTAGTTTTTCCCTTTAATAATGTGGGTTAAAATTGCATCAGGGACGGTCGAGTGACGCGTGCTCCTCACACACCAGTGTCCCTGGCCTTTCGCAGGTTTTTTTGGTATTTTGTTTATATTGTCTAATACTTCACAAGGAAAAAATATTGAGACAGAGGCTGAAGTTACAAAGATTACATGGAGGGTCTACTGGGAAAGTTTGTTTCTTCTTTAAGGTGTCGCTAAGTAGACGTTCCACTGCATGGTGTTTCGTTATTCAGTGGTATATGTGAGATATATATTACAGTGATCGGTGGACGCATTCTCCACCCCACCACACCAGGATAAAGATAAGATAAGATAAGAACTTTATTAACGTGTCGAAGTCGCTAACATACAATGTATACTAAATTATTATATCAATACATTTTCGCTTTGGGTTCCCTTTTACTTGGGAGTAGAAATGTTTATGAAAGTTTAGAGTAAAGGATCAAACTAATAGAGTGGAGAAAAGATTATATTTAAAACTTGTCTGTTGTCCAGACCTTTAAGTAGAATATGCCTGTCGATAGCATTGCCGATCTGTTTGAAGAGCGAATGAGTCAAGATAACGAAAGAGGACAAAGGTTGATTAGATTACACCTACAATGATATATGTAAGCACGATGACAGACATGATAAACGGACTGTAATTATTACAAGCGATGGATAATTAACTGAGTATAATTATGCAAGCAGTGATATATAATATAGCCACCTTAGGAGCTTGACTATTCCTAGTAAATCATGTTTGGTGGTAGGATTAGTCATATACAGTAAATACGCCGGTAGGTCCGGGTGAACCGCCAATTGGCTTCCTCTTGCAAATGAAGAATAAATATAATAATGAAAAAACTAAATAAATGTCCTTATTGACCACTTCTCAAAGGGGCTTTTCAGGGTTAATATCAAAGAATTTTGAAACAAATAATACAGGGAAGCATTACAAGAAATGCTTCTTGTACGGCTATCGTAAAATTTCACAAGCAGGGCTTTTCCGAGGGGAGGATAGATAGACAGATTGATAATTTTTCTTAAACACGGAAAAGGCCGATTTATAATATCAAGCACTAACTATCTAATTGAGTAATAAACTACATCATAAACAAACAAAATTAAGGTAATAAAAGCTGCTTTACAAGGATGCCGTGTACAACTTCCATCAAGAACTGTGACAAGCTGTTCCGCAACTCGGCACGGCTGTACAAAAAAGATTTCTTCAAATGATCAGTGAGGGATTGTGGAGGCGTTAGTTTATTTACGTCAAGAGGTCGGGCAACACTAAATTAGCCCCTAGGTATTTTGGAGTCATCCCATGTAAAGTTTTGTACATCATCGTTGATTTCTTTTCTTATCTTTCATGAGTGAGGTTTCGCCATCCTAAAGACCAGCACACATCATCGGACATAAAAATAAGGCCTCCATGGTACTGAAGTTTATGAACCTTTTCAGCGAGACCTTTGTTACAGTTGCCCCTAACAAGATTGCAGTAATCGAAGCGGAGTTAAACTAAACTGTTACATACATTGATCATTCTATTAAAAGGTACTACATTAGGTATTCGTTTAATGAGGAGGATTAACTAGAGAAAATTTTGCATTTCAAAAAATGCTGAGTTTAAAACTAGATAAATAAAAAAAAATAACAACAACAGTAATAATGATACTTATTATGATAATGATAACAATAATATAATAATTTTTCACGCAAAAGCTCACAGGTTATGCTACGGGTCCTGTGTTGCTATGTCCTGTATAGAAGTTTTTTAACTGCTGCCTAATAAGGTTGACGCCATCGCTAATTTCATCTTGGTGGACAGCGTCCTCGTTTTTTTTAAAGGAAAAGAGTAAGTGTAGCGAGGGACTGGGCTGAGGAACTCGTGAACCGAGAGGAAGGGCTGATGTACTTCCCTAACCAGTATTCAAGAGAGCATTGAGAGTTGAAAACAGTTCCGTAACAGTACGCACAAGTCAGGGTGACAAGTCTAGAGATTCATAGAGGTCACTGTTACAACAATAAGTTTATCCTTGGATTAGCGGGCGGGAGGGAGGGGGGAGGGGCGTCATTTAACAGATTTAAGAGGAAGACAAGATCTCAGCTTATTTACAGTGTTTAAATTGGGAGGGACTCGTTTAACGACTTTTTTTTGACAGCATCTGGATCTGGTAGAAGGTCGAAAGCTTGCTTTCCTTGAACGCTGTGACTCAACGGCGGTCGATTAGGTTGATCTTAACTGGTTTATCAGGAACCATAACGATCTTTTGGTACATCTCAAGTGGATCATGGCGATACTCTAACCGAAACCGCTGAAGTAACTATAAGTAAAGGAGAAAGTAGTGTCAATTCCTTTAACATATCAAAATGTAAGAAAAGATTTCTTGGCTTTAAATACATTGAAAGCAAGAAAAACGCACCTTGCAAACAAACAAGTACATTTCTAGCTCTGCCAAACGACGTCCTGCAATAAAATATGAACAAACCGTTTTACACAGTTAAACCAGTTGAAAACCTGCTTGCAGTAATCACTTTTTGTTAGTAATGTTAATTTGGGCTACTGGTGGAATTATTTTGGATAAGGAAATAGTGTAAAATTCCAGTTTAATTTTAGCCACCCCCTCCCTAAACTTAAAAACTTCACTGGGGTAGCTGGAGGTTTCGCATCCAAGCAAGTTCGCGCCCACATCGATTCAACTAGTTATAGGGATAAGTTTATCTTTAGATGTAAACCATACTTACCAAGGCACATACGGGATCCAAATCCAAAAGGGACACTAGAAAATGGGTGGCTTTCATCTTTGTTTTCTCGAAGCCAACGCTCTGGTTTGAACTCAAGAGGATCTTGGAAGTACTTTTCAGAGCGCGCAATACAATAATTTTCTAAAATTACGAAGGTCTGAAAAATAAAATTTAAAGTACTGTTAATCCATTTACAGTATACATCAAGGAAACAACCTAAAATCGAAGAAATTAAATGTTTGTAAAAACTAGTCGGTTATTAGTTGGGGACTTTAATGCTTTTACAGGCATAGATGTGCTTCAGGAAGTCAGGAAAATACTTTTGTGTTCTTGTACAAATTACTCAAAATTTCAAACCCTAAATGTACATCAGTACAATTAATCAATATTCCAAACTTTTTTGAACGGCAAGGAACAGGATAGATTAATGGTTCTTGACTATTGAGTCTGGACTATCTTGACGATAAAAAGACTCACCTTTGCGGGAACATTATATCCCTGTAACACAATATCCTTGTCCAATATCCGAGCATTGCTTGGGAGAACAGGGTTTAACCTTCAGAGACAATCGAATAATACTAAGTACTATCAATTTTTTTCTATTTAATGTCTCTCCCCCCTCCACTTCTGCATTTGATTCAAACTTGGCCTGGTGTACCTAGTGCCAATAGACCATTTTACAGTTGTCTGCTCAGTGACCTGGCCTTTGTATGGCAGCGAGGCTAGAGTTGACCTTGTTTTGATACAGACCTCTCTGCTTTTGTTGTGTAAAACAAGTTGTTCTGATGCTAACTAGGTGCATTTACATGACAAAAGCAGTGAGGTCTGTATCAAAACAAGGTCAACTCTAGCCTCGCTGCCATACAAAGACCAGGTCACTGAGCAGACAACTGTAAAATGGTCTATTGGCTTCTGTAGTTTATTCAATCACAGCGTTTAAGTAAGGGATTCAATAATGATAACAATAACAATAGCAATAAAAATAACAATAAAATAATACATGTAATAATAATGATAATGATAATAATAACAATTTTATTAACAGTATCTCTATGAGGTGGGTATGTCTTGCTAAATTTAAAAGGATTATAATGAAATACTAATAAGTAGTTTTTTCAAAACACATTTTAGGATAAAAACTAGAGATAAAATCAGATGATCATTTTCAAGTTTAAAAAGTGATATAAATTTTTTTGCATATATGAGTAGTAAGACGTGAGAATTTGAAAAACAATTAAACTATGTGAATAGGCACTTTGTGTTACAAAACATAAGTCATAAAAACTAAAATACATTTAGGCTAGATAAGACAATAGGACAAAAATTACAAAAGATGCAATACCTGGTAAGTGTGATATATAAAATACACTTCGCTATAAAAATAATTTTGTGCAGATGGGGTCCAACTGCTTGTTCAAAGTTGGCCTCCATAAGATCTTTTAAGATCGATGTCACTTGGGTTCCTCCCATGTTGCTCTCTGACATGTTTCCCGATTGCAGACCCCTTATGTTCCTCAATACGTTGATACAGGTGTCGGCATCTGTAGCCGACATAATCTGCATTGCACAGATTACACTTGAAATGGTATACAATGCATTGTTGATTCATGAATGAATCTTTGAATGAAGACTAATTAGAATTTTACTGTACATCAGCTAATGGAACTGACATGTCACCTCAAAGACTCCTTGACACAAGCCTTGAGATAAGACAGTTTTGCCAGACTCTGAGATGTAACATCTTCTTCTTTTCCTACTACATTCTCAATTTCCTGGTAGAGTTTTTCTTGCACATGAGGATTACGTCCCAAATTATACATCAGCCACAGAAGAGAATTTGCGGTCTACATTATTGAAAAGGAGAGAAAATAATCAAATGATCAGTTGAAAATGTTGATATATAATAATGTGAGGGCTGACTTATCATTGGTTGAGATTGCTGAAGCAATAAGTTTTTGTTTTCTGCATCGCCATGTGTTAGTTTTGTTCCATTTTCATTCATTACTACGTGAACAGTTGTTTGATTAAATAGTGCTAAAATCAGTGGACTTGTGGTTATATAAACAGATCATTTTATCAGATTATTGGGCCCAGGACGTGGAGCTGTTGTTATTTAAGGCTGTAATTGCTGTGGAACAGGACATCGATGTCCAAAACTACAAGTATAAAGAATGAGAAACTGAACAAGAAGAATTTCTATTCATGGAATACAACATAAAGTTTGTTTTACTGTTCAGCAAAGACCTAGTAGTGCTGATACTCTCCCAGCATCAATTGCCCTCAAACTTGGTTATTAAGATGTCTGTACGTATACTTACGGTATCAACACCAGCACCTACTACGTCTAACACCACACCAACAACCTCTTCAGGAGTCAGTTCCTTCTTGGTGAGCAAGTATGTTAACATTGAAACAACTGTATGTAAATGTGAGAGAGAAAATAAAATACACAATTTGATTAACGTTAATTTATTTCAAGAGTGAAATGCACAAAGAGGAGTGCCATGGGTGTACATTACAGTTAGCATTCCCAAATAACCACAACATCTTTTTTTTATTATTACAAGGCCTTAATAATGGATTGCCCAGGCAGCAAGTATATTAAGCAAAGTTCCCCCAGACATGTTGGTCAAAGACTATGAAGCCAACATACATTGTTCTGGTAATTGCATAGCTAGCTTGTCCCAAAGGAAGGTTCAAAAGTTGAAACTTACGATTACTATTTATTTCCTTCTAAAGGTTTGACTACATGTCGTTTACATTTTGTCAGACATTTTCACTCTTCCGAGAGAAGATATGATAATTCTACCAAATTTGGTCTATATGTTTTAATTGATTATTATGAGAGAACTATACTAATGTAAAACAATTAAAAATAATAATAAAAAATACTATTTATCAAATTGTCACATTTTATTTTAGCTGAATGCTGAGAAGTCATTTCAACTAACTGTGGAAACCTATTTGTAATTTTTACTCAAGAGTTACCTTGTTCATGTTCGATATGTTTGAAGAGTTGCTTGCTAGATTTGTTCCCACTCAAAAGATGCCATTACAACTTTTTACATTTAATTTCATCAATTGTATACATATAGCAAATGCAGTAACCTTTTGCTCCTAGATTTTGTGACCTTATTTATTTAACTATTTCTTATTTTTTCATTGGTTGTAAACTGTGCATTGAACAGCATTAAAATTATGCACCCAAAAACAATATTACAATAATTATTATCACAACTTGCCAAACACTAACAGTAACTCTAGACTGCGAGCAGTCTCTCTTTTCCTTGAAAATCCGTGGGGAAGAACGCAAAACAAGTAAGTATGCGAGCGTGGCTGTGAGCATGACGCGGCGATGTTGTGAGCTGCTGGTAGTGTGGGCATTGGAAGACGACCAAGAAGAGAGACTGCACTGGTTGCATACAATGATTTGGATGCACGGCACTCTGGTCAGTCTACGAAGTTATGATGCACATCTGTCAGTACTCTTTATAAGTGACATGCAGGGCACGCCAAAACTCTGTTATAAATGTTTGTCTCCTACAGTGCGACTCCTATGGTTCGTGACATTTGCTGCTCTATTTTGAATTTCGCTCTTGCGACCTTTTTTTAGTAGTAATACTTCACCCTTGTTTTTGAAGGACTGTAGTATCAGGAGGACTTTAAAGTAGTGTAGAGCTTCCTGTTGGCCTGGTTTCAGCTGCAATCTGTGAAACCATTCATCACATCTTACGGGATCGATATAGCTTCGATAGATTCGTGTAAAAAATTAGACACTATAGTGTCATATTCAAAACAGGGTGGAGGTGTCATTGATGCGACCTGTCAAAGTAGCAACTGAATTGTTGTATGAAACCAGTCTCTTTTTTTGCTTGTCTTCCCATGCCCGTGCCACTAGCGGCTCGTGGCGTCACCAATCGCACATCACACTCACAGTCATGCTCGCATGCTTACTTGTTTTGCATTCTTCCCCACAGTTTTTGAGGAAAAGAGAGACTGCTTGCAGTCTACAGTAACTCATGCACTATGAGTGTCAGCCACACAGACTGAGATGAGAGCGTATGGTTATTTCAGAAGTTATTCTCAAGACTGCAATATAATAATATACGACACAACAAAAAATTCTACATACAGTGTATCAGATAATGTTAATAACTATTAATACCTTGGGTGTTGCCAGAGGGATCAATTCCCCTGTCCGCCATTTCTTTCAGCTCCCTCATCCTCTTGTCAATAAAACCCTCTCCAATTTCTATGAGAATATCACCAGTCTTGAAGAATTTCTTCAGTTTTGGTGTATCAATATCAAAATGCTTGGCAATTCTCCTTGATAAGCTAAAAAACAGCTCATGACTGAGTGAAAAAAAATCATGAACACCTTGGATGAATCTCATGGCTTCTTCTTTGGGAGGATCTTCATATAACCCAAGACGAGCATCAAATGCCACTGTTCCCACACCTTAAAAAAAATTACAAATTTATCATTAATAATGCTTTTGAAATACTTAACAATTAAGTAAGTTAAAAACTAACGATATAACATCCTGACGTCAAGGAATAAATAAATGAGAGTGAGTTCAAAAGAGGTAAGACCTGTAGATTTACATATTAAATGAAATCTTTGTCTAACTACAGGTCTTACCTATATACAACACGCTCTCATTTATTCATTCCTAATAACGGCATCATGAGGTTGCTGAAACATCGGGACATTATATTGTTAGTTTTTACTTGCTTATGCAAATTTATAAATACATGTATTAACTGTGAAATGAAAAAAAGTTGAAAAATGATATTCATTACTGGATGTACCGCAAACTTTTAAGGTATAAAAAATATAAATAAAAAGTTTTGACTTGTGAAATACTTGTATTCAGTCTATTTGTTAAAACTTTCTACTGAATAATCAAATGATCTTTGTTAATTTGGAAAGAAGACAGGAAAGTATCAATCATATATGTGGGGGCCATTGTCTTGATTGATACATCAACAAGATAAAACAAAATTATGAATACAATTATTGGTGTTTTAAAGACATACTTTCTGTGGCCCATCTACTCAGCTCGCCTTCCAAGTCAGGAATATGATTATCTGGTCCACATGCTTCCTTTAGTTTAACCAGACTTGTAATTGCATCCTTGGTTACGGCATTAAAGTTATCAATGTTTTCCTCTACAATCTTTGGACGTAATATTTTAGGGGACACACTGTATCGTACTCTGTGCCATTCTTCTCCTTCCCTAAAAGATTTACAAACAGATTACAGTCAAACCTCTTTTAAGCAGCCACCTATCAAGCAGTTTCCCCTTTTCCCCTTCCTCTCTTACCTCTTTTAAGCAGCCACTCAAAGTTTGGCTTTATTTTTTGAAAAGACAATGGCAGATAAGAGAATTTGATGACTGATAAAAACATTCAAACACACATTTATTATGACTGTCTTGAATGAGATGTGATTCTATATTCACTAAGCTATAACCCAATCTAAAAAATACCCAAAGTACAAGAACCCCTTTTAAAGGACCAACCCGTATTAAGCTTGACCACCATCCATTTTTCTTTGAGGTTGGCCACTTAATAGGGGTTCAACTGTATCATAAATCAATGTTTTTAAATGTCGTGTTGTTTTCACTTCTTTTTTGTGTAGGGCAGAGGAGCCACCTCTCTACAACAGCCACTTTCTTTTGTCCTGCTGGATGGTCCAAACATTCACTCTTTCTTAACCTGTTTACAATGGCCACTGCTCCATAACGGTTCACCCACTAACATCCATCTAAACTGCCAAAATAACTTACCAACGTTGGCCAGTTAATCAAAGACTGGTGAATAGTGTATACAAAAAGTTGTGAAGAAATAAGTGAAAAGTTAGCTCAGCCAGAGTAAATCAAGGGGAGGGTTGTCTTGGGTACCTGAGACCATATAAACAGGCCCTGAGTCACATTTTGCCGCCGTTTCACAATCCCCCACCCCTTCCCCACGCTGGGTGACGCGGGGGTTATATGAGCGCATGTGCGTCTGTCTCCCACCAAAACAAGTGGGTGATATAGTCATACTCCCAATTAGTATCACCCAACTAGTGGACTAATGCAAATCCTGCATTTTAATTGGCTACGCTACTAGAGGTCTATTAGTAATAGTCCTCGAGTAGTGAAATTGGCGCAATCGAGCGTGACGCTCTCTTTCGTTTTATTCCCAGATAAATATTTCTTCAACTTGCATTTGCTAACTTTATTATTGTCTTTTCTGTCCGACTAGTTGGGTGATACTAAAACAATTAGACCCTTCGCCCTCAATGGCCACGGTTCAATAGCCCATAAGGCTTCGCCTCATGGGCTATTGACCCGTAGCCCTTGCGGGCTACGGGTCTAATTGTTGAATAACAAAACGCTCAATTCTGGTGATACGCTGTCACTAAAAAAATATGATTGTGTTACTTACAAGAGTACCATGCCAGGGAAATAATTCCTCCGTTGACGATGCTCGAGCCAAAAATCTATTATTGGTCTTGAAGGGTATTTTCCTTCTGCACGAAGAACCATTTCGTGATCACAAGGATCAATGACATGCAGTGCTGGAATCCCGAAAGTCATGTTCTCCTTGAAAATAGGACCATATCTCTCAAACAGTAGATCATACACTTTGTATGCTTTTGTAAAACGTTCGGATTTAACGAAAAACTCTGCGAACGACTTCAAGCTTTTCCGAGGTCCAGGGATGTCTTCGAAGGGGCGCACAGAAATATTTTCCGTTTCTGATTTTGCTGAGCCAGGAGTATGGCTTTCATCCTCCGGCCGGATCGCTTTGGTTTTCTGGGATCTCAGAAAAACTGCTAAGGGTTTTAAATGTTGGGATCTTGGAAGATACCTTCTAAAAGTGATGCTCGAGAAGGCATACATGTTTCCGATTTGCTGCACCCGGCGCTGCACCCTGGATAGCATTTATTTGGGTCACGAAATACCTTCGACGGCCGATGGCCTGGCCTCCAAGCTACGCTCCAGTCTCTTATCGCCACTTTCCAAGATGGCGAACGTGCATGTCCTCCTCTTTCTTTTATATTTCGGTCAAGGTTTACCGTATGGTTTCCAAGTCAGGCTGCTTCCATTACTTCTGCGGCAAGAAAAATTTTCCCTGTCAAAAGTAGGGCTTAGTCGCCTGCTAAGTTTACCATGGATATTTAAATTCTCGGTAGCACCCTTAATAGACAGTCTGTGGTCTTTAAATTCTTGGATAATATTTGGCTCGATCGCGATGTCATTACTTTGCTTCATATCAGCTTTTGTGGGAATAACTAGTACCATGATTCTTCTTTTCTGTGTCTTCTGGATGAATTTAACGTCTGCTCTGCAAGATGTGGCGGTGGATGCGTTTGCCATTAGTCTACTTAAGCCATCGGAGCTTGGTGAGAAATTCTTATTAAATGTCTAACGACAACTCATTGAAATGGATCTTCATCTACATAGTTATGAGTGGACTTGAATAATCCATTATTTTGTTGTATATTTTTCAGGTATAGGAAGTACACTGCAAGTGGTTGGTTATAAAGTGGGTGCTCTGTTTGGTGGAGGTCTCCTTGCGTGGCTTAGTGTCTACTGCAGTTGGGAATGGCTATTTACCCTTTGGGGTTTCTTTTACATTGCCACCTTAATTGTTGTGTTGCTTAACAAGAACACCGAATCCTGTACACAACATAACAAAAGAGAGGACGTAACATACAGAGACCGCACTAAAGAAAGTATTCATGATCTGGGTGTATCAACCAACTCCAAGCATGGGGAAAACAGCAGTGTGAATCAAATTCTAATTTCAAATGATTACACATGTAAAACCGGCAAGCTAAGTGTCAAGCACATTGTGGAAACAATTTTCAAAACGTCTGATTTCTTATGGCTTGTATGCTGTGTCTTAACATACAAGCTTGGCGAACAAGGTGTTGTTAGCATGCTTCCTTTATATCTGATAGATCAAGGAATCCCCCAGGATCAAGTGGGAGTGATATTTGGAATATTTGGTCAAGTATTCTCAATTACTGGGTCCACACTAGGAGGCTGGATTGTTGGTTTGCATCATGGACAAAGGTGATTACATTACATTTTTTATTTCTAAGTCCTCTCTGACTGGCTTAAAAGCTATGCTATTACAAAGTTATCATAAAACATTCCAGTTATTTGAGCAGACTTGAGAAATGATTTTAGCTTTTCTGATCAACATCTAATTTTTCTTGAAATCGCATAATTAATTAGTTTCCCTTGACAATGGCGCCAAGATGTCGCCGAAACGTCGGATTTATCTATCGTTAGTTTTTGCCTGTATAAAATTATCAACACAGCGATAAAAAGACACGCATACAATAAGAAAACAAAGTCAATAAGTGTCCTACACGCATGTGAAAATTTCAAGAATTAGCAGGTTTTCCTCAGCGACCTAGCAAAGCATTTCTCACAGTCCATAACAATTATTGTCTTGTCAATCAGTCTAACTTCCACACCCAACATAAGCTTTGTAAATATGTTCTCCTTTGGACTGATAATACATGTACCAATGTCCCGCTGTACTCGATACATTAATTTCATTTTGAATTCAATGTTTTTTTTTTTTTCACACATAGATCATGGGTGATTAAGGTACTACTGTGGACGTCATTTGCAAGACTCATTCCTCTTGCTTCAGTATGGATATTATCTCTAACAACATTAACTAAGTCTTCAGTTATAATTCTTGAGTGCTTCATTCAATTAACGGGTGGTACAGTTACCACAGCAACATTCACACTTATGATGCTAAGTTCTCAGAGTTCTTCTCCGGGTATCAGAGCAACACATGGTGCTATTCTTGCTACTGCAGAAGTACTGGGAAAATTGTCAATGATCTCACTGTCTGGGATACTGGTGGACAATATTGGCTATCACTTTTTTTTTGGATTTTGTACTGTTTTGGCATTGTTAGCGATTCCTGTTTTACAGCCTGGCCTTATTTCTCCAAGTAAAAAGACCTTGTAACAACGAGGTTCAAAATGCTGAGTCATTCTCTAGAAGCAACAATTTTGACCCCCTTTTATCAGAATGAAAATTTCCTGCCTAACGGTAATGAGATTTCCATTGTAAGATATCATCCAATTAACACCTCAATCAAGCAATAAAATACATAATTGTTGCACCTTTGATGTTTGGATTGTGTGTATGGTAGACTTAACAAGAGGGTTCTAACAACTCGGAAACAATTTGATAGACGGATTTTGTAATCACTCACTCATTAAATATCAGTGGCAGAAGGTCCTATAGCCTGCAGGGATTGTAGCTGTGATGTCTGTTGGCTCTATTTTAAATGAAATAGCAAAGATTGATTGATTGAAAGAAATGATGTACATGTACCTGGAGGAAACAGCCTATTTTGAAACTGGGTAGCAAAAGCTATTAACTCCCACCAACTTATAAAATACATGTAATGCTTTGTATCAGAAAAAATATTTGAATGCTGCATACATGTACTTTTTTAAGACTAAGACTTCTTTAGAAAAGTTTTCAAAAAATGATCCTCTGATGGCTCTAGTATTTCAAAATCCAGCTCAAATCAGTTATATTCCATAGAGAGCTGCAGTATTCTCTCTTGCTGCTTCAAGGACTACATCTAAAGGAATACCCTTAATTTCTGCAATTCTCTGAGCAGTAAATATTGCCATTCCAGGGTTACTAAACTTGTTACGTTTATCAGCTACTTGTGATGGAACAAAATATGGAGCATCAGTCTCTAACAGCAGTCTGTCTAATGGCACATCAAATGCAAGTTCGTGGATATTTGTAGCTTTCGCAAAAGTAACCACTGCTGTCATTCCTATAAAGAGATTTGGAAATTCTTGGCAGAATTTTGTTGCAAATACACTTGAACCAGTGTAACAATGCATGTGAATTTTCCAATCTTGTGGTACACAGGATTGGAGAATTTGTAGTGTATCAGTTTCAGCCTCCCGACAATGAACTACCAAGGGTTTGTTTAACGTCACAGCCCAGTTCGCTTGCTTAGTAAACACTTCTTTTTGAATTTCAGGGGGAGAAGTACAATGCGAGGAGTAGTCAAGTCCCACTTCCCCCAGTGCAATAGCTTTGGGATGTTCCAAACATTGAATGATGTTAGCTTCTAACACATCATTGTAATACTTTGCATTGTGTGGGTGACATCCAAATGTCCCCCATACCCCCTGCTCCGACAGGACATCACGCCAAGTGCCAAATGATGAAAATGCTGCTGGATCACAGAACGTTGTAATACAGCCCTCAAAATTTGGAGGGAAAGGAAATCTTGTTTGGAATTCTGAGAAACTTCCAGAGTGTCTTAGTCTTTCAAAGACGTACTCTAAATGGCAGTGAGTGTCAATAAACATTGACTTGCTGTCTGGAAAGGGCATCTCCAAGTGCCGTTTACTTGAAGAGTGTTTTAATTGCCCGGCAGAAGTGTCAGCTCCACTTCCTGTGGCCATGTTTGGACAATCTCTCTGAAAATGTCCATGCCTTCCGCAAGCAAAACATTTCAAACCTTGCAAACTCGTATTTGCTTTTTCTGGACAATCTCGTTTCAAGTGGCCCATCTTTCCACATTTAAAGCATTTCTTGCCATCCATCATACAACTGACAAACACAGTTCAAACTCGTATGCAACAAACAAACAAAATTCATGAACTTCATGCAAAGATGAAAACTTCGATTCTGGCGTTGTACTGAGAGACCTGGACACAAGTCTGGAGACAGCGATTTGCTGTCCAGCGGCAGCGCCGGACATGGCAGAGTGGTTACTCAGTTTTTTCGCGCATTCTAAGATGGCGGCAACTTTGGAATCGTATGTTAATCGTATCCTTTTACTATTGTTTCGGTTTGAAAAGAGAAAATTTTATACATTTAACTCGTTCATTTCAGATAAGTAGTACTTGTTTATCAATGCAGCTCGTTAGTATATCAATCAGTGTGCTTCAGATTGTTTTGATCCATGTTTTCCTTGTTTGTTTGCACGTTTTATTGTTCCGTTTTCAGAGCACGTTCATGTTCTTGTTTGAATTGTATATTTTACCTTTCAATCGATTCACAAGGAGTGATTTTCTAAGTAGTCTTCGTGCCCATTTATGCATGGCTATGATACCTTGATGCCAGCATGTAGAAACAATTTAATGAATTCTTAACTCTGGAATTCAGACACAGTAGCAGTCATCACTCAGGATGGCAGAATGATTGTGGTAAGCTCATAAACCTTTTTTAGGCTGAGGGATTGCTAGAAATTTAATGCGGCAAGGATCCTCTAGCCTTGGGGAGTTGGTAAATTTTTCTTGAGCAATTCAAGAAGTGTTTCCAGCTTCAGGTTGTGCAAGATTTTTTTTTTTGAAGGGGGGGGGGGATAGATTTCTTTTTGGCAGGGTGCTTTGCATGGCTTTCCCTCTCTATTTTTGCTGTGTTTAAATTTGTCTTGGTTAATTGAATGTACGAATGAATGAATGAAAGACTTTATTAAAGTGTCAATGGTATTTAGCTTGGAAAGAACTAATTGGGGACACTATTTACACGATAAAATATACCTTAGCTAAAGTTAAAACTATTTACAATTTAATGAATAACGTATAAAATAAATAAATTAATAAGTAAATGAAATATGAAAATATAAATAAAAGATATCAAAGATATTTAAAATATGAAATTTAAAGCAGCCTAGTGTAGCATATATCACAGTTCTTACAATTATCTATTAAGTGTGATAGGTCAAACTCTTAACATTAGGCTTCTCTCTGTCAGTTTTGTGTAATGTAATTGCCATTCCCCTCCCCTCAAAATACAATGGTCAATCCCTTGTCAGGCGATGAAAGCAAAGAAACTTTTTTGTTGAGACTTGATGTTATGAATGTATAAAAACCCACTACTAATTACATGTTAGCAGACATTTTAGAGTGTAGAACTGGTTTGGTGGGTGAAACTGGTAACAGAAACTGAAAAAAAAAAATGAAACTTTTTGTGATGACTATGACATTTATATTTTTGTATGTTTAATAATTTAGTTCTTCTTTCAAGTGAGGATGCTTTGGATACTTGTAGTGTAATAAATAAATGTTATCATACACAAAGTACTCACTCTGAAAAGAAAACCAGAAAGCTATCAATACATGAATTTTTGTTGTTGTTGTTTTTAGGGGACTCTCAAAGGCTTTGATCAAACAGTGAACTTAATTTTAGATGAGAGCCATGAAAGAGTGTTTTCTTCAGGAAGTGGAGTGGAACAAGTGATGCTGGGTCTTTACATTATCAGAGGAGACAATATGTAAGCTTCTTTTGATAGAGCCTGATTACAGTGTGTTATGTATGTGAATCCAGTGCTCACTGTCTTTGTGCTACAGTGTATCTTTCAATATAACTCTCTCAATCCTAGCATATTTCTGGGTGTTGGGATACTGTCGGGAAACATACATACATGTAAAAGTATTTAAAAAATTACAGCACATCACATATATGAATGAATTTTCAAGTCTAGACAAATTATTTTCTGGTTTTGCAATGTTTATATTCAGTACTTGTTGTGTATCAAGCTCTGGAATAATACCAATGGAAATGTAGTTCACATTAAATAAAGAGCATAAGTGAGCACTATGAATAAAAGATGACGATTGTTTAAAACTGACGTGACAGCTTTCTTATTACTTTGCTCTAAGTGAAGGTTTGGGAAAGGAATCACACGAGTCACATAAAAATCTGACGTTTGCGCAATCCTACTGTAAATTTTTAATATTGCACAGAGTATTCACTTAAGACTGTCAGGTAATAAAACTTTAGCAGAAGTCCATGAATTGCACAGTGTCAAATTGTAACCAAAATAATCTGGGTGCTTATCAAACTGATTTTGAACTCTGGGGTTGAGAAAGCAAAAAACCAAAGATAAGCAAACTGACACTTATCTAGCCACAAGGCTTTGTAGGGTCTCCTGCAGTCTGGAACAGACTGTGTGTCTTTCTTGTCTTGAAATGTTATTTAAAATTAATTTTCAGAGCTGTAATAGGAGAAATCGATGAAGAAGCAGATGCAAGCTTGGATCTGAGCAGCATACGTGCTGACCCACTCAATGCTGTGGTCTACTAATAATACAGGATGCAACTATGGTTGATTTGCTTTTCAACCTCTGACAGGATAAACTTTTTATTACCAACTTAGGAGCAATCAGCACTATTACTGAGTACGTTAATGACAAGTTTATTAAGTTTCACCAACCTGTCTTGTAAAGTTATGTAGGAGATTGTCAATTCACTGGAATCTCAAGATCTTGGTCAGTGGATTGGATACAACTGAGTCTGCAATACAGTAATAATAGTTGTTGTTTTTTTTAAACAGAAAATGCTTTATGCTGTTGTCACTTGAATAGTACTTTTTGACAACTTTTGTTTATTTTCAAAACTTCTCAGCCAAACACAGCAAGTTTACCAAAGGGATTTTGATAACTTTTCATCACAGACTAAAGTTTATGATTGTCAAAAGGCTATGTGAAAACCTTCCTAAATGTTGTCAAAATAAGTAAATGCTTTTTAAAGGACAACAGGATATTGCGTATCACATTTTTTTTCACTTAAATTGTGTACTATACAGTAGCTTTTACATGTGTGCAATGTCACTAGACTGCAATGAACACAACTGTGCTGCCTTTCTTTCCCTAAGTTGGTCAGAAAGGAGCAAAAAATTGCTAGTGGGAAAATCGCTACAAGAAAACTGGAGGCACAAAGCCTAGTTTACAGTTATCATACAGCCATTTTTCCCACTCAGTTTTTCTCTGTTCCTTCTTGATCTTCTCTAATGAACCATAATGCTAGTGAAGTAAGAACTGCTCAAAAACTTTTGATGAAGTAGTAACTAGCAAGCATTTTAAATATACTGTGACTTTGATGTATATGTAATGTAAAAAAATTCCAAAAATAAGTGTATTCTGGTGCCCTTGTACATTTTCTCACTGTTTTGTGATCATTAAAGTTTCATTTTAAATTGTAATTGATTTATTACAGTGTGAATGATAAACAGCAACTACATAAACCTGTTGTAGTCAGTGGATTTATGCCTTCTAGTACACATAATTTTTCCTTGTATTGAAACATTACCAAGGCTTCTTAGCAGTACAAAGTAAGATATAGCTTTCCAAAACCACATGATGTGTTTGAAATTCATATTATATTATCAAAATATGTTTTGGATGAAACATCATCTATCTTCAGTTTACAAGAATTCCAATGGAAAATGAGCAATAAATAGCTTAAAAGTGTGTGGTGAAGATAAGAATAATTAAGGATTAAGGCGCAAAACAGAAAAAGGTGAAAATATAACACTAAAATAACACAAACTAATTTGAACGCTATATTATAACATAATAACTTATAATCAAATGTAAATTCTCCATATTAGAGTGTAATTCTGTAGCCAGTGTGCAGACTTCTCTAAGGAGAATTTGCAAGCTGGCATTAAATCTTCGTTTTTAGAAATGGCCAACACAGATAGGGAACGATTTGCCTTCCTCCCGGTGAGCCGGAAATTTGAATAAACTTGACGCTATACGGGCATATGTCCAAATAAATATTCAAGTCCCGGATGTAGACAGGTACTATATTTCCCTCCTAACTCCCCTGAATTACTCTCCTCCAGGGACGGCAGAGCCGGGGAGGTGGGGGACTTTAAACTCCCTACTTTTTATGAAGACGACGTTCTATTTTGTTTTAGTATGAATTAGGTATAAAAGTATATAAGAAGGCAGAGAACACGAAAAAAGTCTAACGGTATAACCGTATAAGATATAAGATATAATTGCCGAGCCGCTCTTACTGAACGGAAAAATCTCTACAATTTAGTTTCAAGCCCCTACAACTAAAACCTCTGCGTTATTCAGAATCAATCCTATGTAGGTTAAAATCAATGTTTCCGCACCTCGGTATCGGAAAACGACCTTTATTTTACTAACATTACAAAACCCTGAGACCAACTTGCTCGTCTTAATGCTTAGTCCTAAGGCTTAGTTTAGTTTCAAGTCGCTATAAATTAATAATAACCTCTGTGTTATTCAGAATCAGTCCTGTGTAGGTTAAAATCGGTGTTTCCGCACCTCGATATCGGCCTCTTTAAGTCTAAAACGACCTCTATTTTACTATCTAAGATTGCAAAAACTAACACCAACTTGCATGTCGTAATCTTTACTGAGCCGCTTTAACTGAAAGGCAAGGTGTTTGCAATTTAGTTTCAAGCCCCTAAAACTTAACAAAGAAACAAGCCTACGCAGGTTAAAATCAATGTTTCCCCACCTCGGTATGGTCCTCTTTAAATCTAAAACAACCTCTATTTTACTAAGATTACAAAACCCTAGACCAACTTGCTGGGAATATAAGCAGAAATGTCGCAACGAAGTTACAAGGCAGCGAAGATTGGCCATCAAAGGGTACTGAAAAAGGAAGACTGATGATTCAAGGGCGCAGCCAAATAAATTTTTTATACTTTTAAACCATTCTTGTCGCGTAAGAATGGTAAATTAAACTCTGAAATCAGTCTAAATGTACGTGGAAATGCTGTCAAGGATAATACCAGCATCGAGAGATCTTTGCTGATCATTTCGCAGCAATTGCGGATGGTATTGGGGGCATTCATGTCCAGCAATCACCACGGATGATGATTTTAGCAGTCATCCTAGCGTCCAGCGAAGAGCAGAGAGAAATGAAACCTCACCAATGGCCTTTCAGTTTCAGCCCATGAACAAGAAACAAGGGCAATCTGTGCCTGAATTTCTTAATGTCAAAAAAGGGCTGCTGGTTATGACTCCATTCCCGCCCAGGCGCTGAAGATTGGGGCTAAGGCGTTGGCCCTGTGCGAACAAGGTGTTTGAACAACTGATTAGTCGACAGATTAAAGCTGTGTTTGACAACCACGGCGTAGAGACCAGTGGCGGATCCAGACTTTGAGCTAAGGGAGCGGCCCGGTTTTGTTTTACTTGCCCTGCCGACTTTTCTTTCTTCAGTCATTTCTTCTTCCCGGGCCCCCTCCCTAGATCCGCCACTGGAGACGGCGTAGAGACAACCACGGAGACGGCGTATCTGCATATCGCAAACACCATAGCTGAGAAACTACCCTAATTGGACTTGTTGAGGACTGGAAAGCAGCGAAGGATAATCGTTAATCAGTTGGTATTCTATCAACAGATATGTCCAAGGTTTTTGATTGTCTCCATCCGCCACTCCTGCTAAACAAACTCAAGGCGTACTGCTTTCAAGATAATGCCATCAAACTCCTAGACAGTTATCTGCGTGATCGCCAAAACAAAGTAAGGTTTGGACTATGTACTAGTTCCTTGAAGAAGGTAAACGTGGCTGCCCTCAAGGATCCGTCCTGGGACCACGTTTATGGAACATTTCCCAGAACGATCTCATTTACAATGGAGAATCTGATTTGTCTATGTATGCAGACGATCACCAAATCTACGAAAAAGGGGAACATTTGCCTACTGTAGTTTCTGAACGTCAGGAGATGAGCTCCTGTAACAACTCACTAGGACGACTCGAATTTCCTTGAAGGTGATCCAAAAAAATACCAGATTATGAACATTTGTAACAAAGGTGCAAATAAGGATAATGACCTTCACAATATTGCTGTTTCGATTACTGTAATTGAGAAATCTGTTTGACCTAATTTTTTAGGTGTGACTGTAACCTCAACTTCTCCAATCATATTGTAGTAGAATTTGTGTGAAAGCCAGCCAGAGGATTGGAGTCACAATGAGGTCGAGGAATTTAATTTCTACTAAGGCAAAGCTACCACTTTATAAGTCAGCTATTCTTCCCTATCTAACGTACTGCCACTTAGCTCTCCTGGATGATGAATGCCGTAGCTGCGATCTATGCAATAATTAATTAATTAGGCTTTTTTAAATGCTTTAGGAGTTTTTAAATTATTATTAGGTTTTGTAACTTGTAAACAGACTAATTTTTAAATTATTCTTAGATTTTGTAATTTCTTTTTAGGAAGGTTTTCTCTATTAGCAGAGGGTTATACCTCGACTAAAAAACAATAGGCCCTTTGCACGATCCGGTCACATGGTACAAATTCACACATGCTAGTGAGCAAGTTCCGCAGTGGGACTTCCAAAACAAAGGTAGGTCCAGGTGGAGTGGTACGAGTTGCATTGTTTTGGAAGTCCCACTGTGCAACTTGCTCACCAGCATGTGTGATTTTGTACTGTGTGACCGGATCGTGCAAAGGGCCTATTCGAAAATTATCATCATCATCATCATCATCATCATCATTGTTGTCATTGTCGATTCGTAATTTTTACCGAGCCGCCCTAACTGGAAGGAAAAGTCTTTGCAATTTAGTTTCAATCAAATAAAACTCAAAAATAAACTCTGGGTTGTTCAGAACCAAGCCTAGGTAGGTTAAAAGTGAATGTCTCCGAACTACGGTATCGGCGGCCTCTTTAAGATTAAAACGACCTGTATTACACTAACTAAGATTACAAAAACCTAGACCAACTTGCTTGTCGTGATCTTTACCCGCGAGCCGCTCTAACTAAAAGACAACGTCTTTGAAATTTAGCTTAAGGCCCTTAGAACTCAAATATAACGTCTGCGTTATTAAGAATCAAGCCTTATGTAGGCTAAAATCAATGTTTCCGCACCTCGGTATCGGCCTCTTTTAGTCTAAAACGACCTCTATTTCACTAACTGAGATTACAAAAACCTACATCATCTTGCTTGTCTTAATCGTCACCCAGCCGCTCTAATTAAAAGGCAAGGTCTTTGCAATTTATTTTCAAGACTCTAGAGCTCAAAGATAATCTCTGTGTTATTCAGAATCAAGCCTATGCAGGTTAAGCACGGTGCTTACTTTTGTTAGTGCGCACACGTTCTGCGCATCACGCAAGGCAGGTTTAAGCGCCACGCGCGCGCTGGGGTTAACAATGACGCAATTAACTACGCTACCAAGTACACGACTTAAACGAAAGCAAAATTTTCCCACTGTGACCAAATCAAGTTTAATGAACCTGTACTTAAAGCAGGAACACCAGAATAGCAGCATATCGCTAACCACTAACTGTTAACGCCTTCCAGCTGAAAAACTAGCTTTTGTCTGTCGAAAATTATACTGAAATCCAACTGTAAACATGTACCTGCAGATGGCGTAGTGCGCGCGCAAAACAAGTTCGAGATACCCAAATGTTTCACTTACTGGGGAGGTGACAGGAAAATATGTAACGGGCACCGTAAAAGTTTTCAAAAAAGATCAATAACTTTAAAAAACGCATGGCTACCCCGACATTTTATGCTATGAAATGGAAGTGACAAGCCTACTGAACACGTGATTAGTTTCTGGTTGTGAGCAAAAGGTATTTAGACTGTATTTTAGCTGAACCAGAGGAAGGCTGTCAGAGGCCCTTAAAGCGCTGTTGCGACGATTTTGTTATTAAAAACATACCAAAACTGGTTTTTATGTTACCATTTACCATGTAGTTTTAAGATCTTTATAAATGTGTTTGCTTTTCTGTCTGTAAAGGCGAATTCTAAGGAAATCTATGAAGAAATATCCTTTCCTTCTTTTTTCAGGAAAATGCTGATGTCAGCATTTTTGTTGAGATTTAAGGCTAATTATCTCGAAAAAATGCATGGCTACCCCAATTTTTCTTCGGGGATTCCAGTAGCCCTTGCAAAGATCTACTTTTTCCGCGTGGTCCTAACCTGGCGCAAAAACCTTTGTATTTAGTAAGCACCGTCCTTAAAGTCAATGTTTCGGCACCTCGGTTCTTGGCCTCTGTCTAAAACGACCTCTATTTTACTAAGGAAGATTACAAAAACCTACACAAACTTGCTTACCGAATCACTCTAAGTGAAAGGCAAGGTCTTTGCAGTTTTGTTTCAAGCCTCTGGAACTCAAAAATAACCAAAAATAGTCTCTCTTGAGAAACCAGAAACTGCAAGGGACCGCATACGATAAACGCTGCCAACGTAGGATCTACAAGAGATCTGATCAGCCAAAAAATGCATAAAGACAAACAATAGACTGCAAGGTTGATACTACGTGAAAAACGTTTCGAGACACCAACACGACAAGAACCGATAAAGATGGATCGTAACAGTGAACAGCTGTTTCGTCCTTCTTAGGACTCGTCAGCACTGTGTTAGCGAAGATATGTAACGCCAGCCTAACAGCCAACGCACATAAATTCCAAAATGACCCGTTCACTATATCAAGTTCCGTACTTTGAACTCACTTGCGCCCCGAAACACTCGTTGCCACATCACGTGTTTCGGGCGCAAGAAGACGAAGTGTCACGATTGGTGTCTCGAAAAGCAAACAATAAATGTGGCTGGATAAAACCAGCCTAAACAATGAACCGCATGGCCAGCACCACATGCTTTAAATACGCAGCGTATCGGATCTGAAAAGACCTACGGTCCGAAAATACATATGTGTCATGTTGGTGTCTCGAAACGTTGTTCACGTAGTATCAGCCTTGAGCGCTCCAAGCAGAAAGAACAAAGACTGCGACGAGGCTCACCGCTCTAAATCGCTACTAATATATCATTAGACATGCTACGCAGGCTTGTCAACACCTCCCTTTCGTAACTATCGGTTATCAATAGATGACAAAAAAGAAACTAAAAGCATTAACTGATTTATCACCAGATTCTCAAAACTAACCTTGAAACAAAAATGTGTGGCAATGAGAAACCCGAAAATTAGAATTGTAATTTTAACTACAGTTGTTCCTCGTTCTTATGTTTTTTCTTTCTACTTCTTAATCAAATGTGAGTCACTAGGCGGCGACACAGACGGTTTGTTCACTTTTGTGGTAGGAAGAAGAAAGGAACCTCTGAACACTGGGAGAAAAAAGATTTTATGTTGGTGCTATTTTAAGTCAGTTTCTAGCCCATTCTCCCATTAATTTTACTTTGATCCGAATTTAAACGATTTTTTTGTCATTTTTAACTATTGCAGATGTTTTCCTTGTCACATGGTTGTCATTACATACATTCTCGAGTTGCCTGTTTGACACAAGAGCAGATTGTTGAAAGTAATAAGTAAACCTTACACCCTCCATGTCTTAATTGTGCAAACGTACAATTACATGCACTGCGGGAAAAACGTAACATTTTGAATATTTGTTATTTTTGAGATTCACTTATTCTAACCTTACATTTCTTCCTGCATAAACCTAAAGACCGCTGTTTGCGTCAACGATTGAAACTGTTGTTTTGATTAAAATTAAAACGCCATACGAACGGCTTATCAGACTCCTTTCCCGGTTATCATGTTAGTCAGACATAGCTGGTCTATAAGACGAGTAATGCATCACGATTTATTGTTTTACTATTACTGTATCAAGTCATTCTCTTCTGATATTGCCTGATCAAGGGGGCAGTCAACTGATTAACTGCACATGCGTGTAATGATTTTTTCCGCAATCGTTTTTGCAGTGTTAACAAGGCAAACGTGGTAGCCTGTGTCCACCTTACTGATGTCTTTTTAACTTCAGCTGCTGTTGAAATTTATTTAAGTTTGTTATGTCTATTTGTAAAAAGAGTCTGAAACTATTGAGATCAGTGAGTTCAATCTGAAATCGATATATCGGCTGTCAGGTGTAATACAACAGTTATTCGCTCGTCGGGGGCGGTGAATACCCCGTGTCATCGCTTGCAGAGTTAATACCGAAATCGTCCCTTATTAATAAAACGAACAACTATGCATTGCAAACTTTTTATTATCATTATTATTATTATTATTATTATTATCATTATTATTATTGATACAACATGAACTACAATAGCACAATTAAAGGAGATACAAAAGATAACACAGAAGGTAATGGTGTGTGTTACAGAAAAAAATACAAAAAAGAAGAGAATTACAAACTAATTCAAAGTACAACATTTTGAGTAGGAAACAATCACCAAATTAAGAATTAATTAAATTAATTAATAACTTAACTAAATAAGTAAAATGAAAAAAAAAAAAAAAAACTCAGATAAAGTCTTTCCACTTTTTGTTGAAATTTTCGGAGGTTTTATTTTTAACCGCTATTTGTTGTGAAGTATTTAATTTGTTCTTAAGTAAAGAAGGAAAGCCGTCAAAGGGTACATCATGCATTGCATTGCAAACTTTCCACCAGCTTACGCTCTCCGGAAAGCAATTCGTATTGTTTCTTAATTGAAACTAGTCGTGCGTGTCCATGCGTGTCATACATTTTTTGGTGATTGGCCATTTTTGACCCATTTCAACCTTTTAATCAGAACCAATGAAAAGTGAATGATTAAAATCGGGACGGTGTCAATATTTTCATTAAAGTTTATCGCACTCTTGCAAAACTGGTCGGTTTGCCTGTGATAACACCGCTCGCTCGTTAGCAAAAATGTTTTCTAAGCGAGAGAAAAGGCTGAATCTAAATTCTTCTAAATTGGAGTTTGTGAACAATGAAAAGGAAAAGCCTTTGTCTAAGCGCTGCTTTGTACGCTCACTTGTTGCTCTGGGGTTATCATTAGCGGCCATCACTATTATTGTTGTGGTAATTGTGGTTTGGTTTCGAACGGGTCCAAGTTCGGATAAATCTGTAGAAGACGACCACGACACAAGCTGTTCGTTCTCCGAAGAAGCAAGGCGGGTTGGTTTGGAGCAGTTTTTACAGAAGCTTCGATCTGAGTTCGAGAAGTATCATCCATACCTGATCGCCTCAAAACCTGACGTAACGTCGTCAGAAGTTCGTCAGGTCTATCGTCCGTACGATTTCCGAGCGGAGGCTATAAAAAACAGAACCGACACCAGCGATGCACTTTACAACGAGTTGCAAACTATCGTATATGCGAACGTGAACGAGCGTGAGCTCAGGCTAAGAGAAAGGAAAGCTATGCATGTTGCGAAAAGTATTTTAAAGGTTGCTTTCGGATGGAGCCCTTATGAAGGGAATTATTACTCCGGAGATTGGTTGCTCGGACCGAACTTCTTCTGTTGGCAGCCTGTATGTTATTTGCTGACTAACCTAGCATCCTGTTTACCTCATTTCAAGCCAGCAAGTGTGAGTGACATACAAGAGTTGCTTCATCTTTTACGACAACACAACAGTTCAGTTCAACAATATAAAGAAAATCTACGGAGTGCCGTCAAAGTTGGAATGGTACGGCCTGTGGAAGCTTGCAAAGTTGGAGTGCGCGAATTCAAGAAGCGATTTTTCTCAATTGCGGTGTCAAACGAAAGTGGTAAGCAATGAATACTAATTTTGACTTTCTTACATATTGTTTACTTTTACGATCATTACTTGGTGTATTTCAACTTGGCCATTCGACGCTTCCACTGCAATATTTTAAGGTTTCTCTTATTTTGTAGGTGTTGACATTTTTGGCAAAATATCATATACAATGGAAAATATCAGCAATTTAAAAGCCTGGATGCGTCAATTATATTGGATGACAGTATCGAGTGCTATTAATTAAACCTTCTTGCGTTTTTGAAGGGTTGACACTCAAGGGTCAATTTACTGGAGAAGTAATGGTATTTACATTTCCGCTCCGTTTGGGTAGAGGGGACACGGGGAGCAAAAGAGAAGAAGAAAGACCCTGGGGACAAATGCAGTATGGCCGCCGAGTCTTTATCGACTGACAATTAAATAACAAAGGTGTCAGTTAAAGCCAAGGGCGAGAAATTTAAATTGACTTAACATAACTAAGCTGCAGTTCTTTCCCATGACGGTTAAAAAAATTGGCGTGACTGGAAACATGGCAATGACAGGAAGCAATAAACACGGCTAATTACAAGACTTATTGTCTTTATCGAATAGTAGGCAACACCTACCTAACCAATCAAATTGAAAGTCGACCGATGGTACCCGATAGGAGGAGTTATTGTTCGATAGCTGGGGACTGGGGGAGGGGTTACGTTGATATTCCCCTATAAAACTACAAGAACTTTTAATCTGGTTTGTGGACACTGCTCAAAATTAGCTTCACTCCCGAGAGGAGTTGCAGTTTCACTGACCTGACTGGACTATTTCACGAATACATACAAAACCACCACCGGCCAATAAACAACAACAGCAACAGCAATCGTAACAACTTGATCTTCACCAGGTATACTTGAGACACAAGTCGCAAAGATCCTTCTAAGCAGAGAGTTTCTTGACAAATTAACGCCGGAAGTAAGGAAAGCATGGGCACTGCAGTTTAAAGAAACAGTAGAAGAGTCTCTGAAGCATTGTATTGTTCAGAATCTTGGAAAACCTCTCCATGATTTGATAAGGTAAGCTCTTGCGTTAGGTTAAGATTTGCTCAGCGCAGATGCTTTGGAATTCTTTTAAGAAAAAATTCACCGCTTGCAGTCGAGCTACATGTATTTTCTTTGAGTTCTGTAACGGCTGTTTATTTTATGCTACACCTGCTTCACCGGTGTGACACTGATATATTGCTGACCCGTTCATATTTTGAATCAAGTTACTCAGATGAAACCTTGACTGAGTTGATGAGATTTGTTTTAAGTTTCTCTCTCTCATCGAATCACAGAATTCTTTCAAGAAGAATGTCCCGTACAATTTTCTACCTCCTTATGTATAACTGAACACTTCACTTGAACTCAAAACGACGTCAGCCGTGGCATTGTTTAGATGAATTGTTAGTGACGAACATGCTGCTTGGCAATGACTGAGTGTGCATGTTCACGAACTGTATAAATGTATCAGAAAGGTATGTGTTTCTTTCTGAGTGTTCTGGTGACCACATTCAACTTTTTGCTAGATTTTTAGAAACAGAGTACCTTCGTCATTGTGTTCCAAGCAAGGTCTCAAGTGGTCTCTCCAGTCTCCCTCTTCCACACGTGTACGTCGATGGAGTGGTGAGAAGTGATCAGCCAACAACTCAGAAGTTGCCCTCAGGACACAAGTTGAACGGAGCTCAGGCTTATATGAAACTGCTCTCATTTTTTACGACACTCGATATCTCGCCCAGACAGCTCAAAGATATCGCTCAAAAGCGATTAGACCACTTGCTATCACAGGTAGATGAATTGCACCCTAGTTTTGTTAAAGGAGCTATGTCACGGTTTGCGCATCTTGAAAAGTTTAGCCTAAACTTTTTTAGGCTGAATTTAATCTGGGTCAGCCTTCTCCATACTTGTTTCTTTATAGTTTATTATTATTACAATAGTGTTTTTCTAGCTCAGTAAACTATTGTTTTCAGGTTACCTCCATTTTATACGTGGCCAAAATAACTCAAAAATACCGTGACTGTGTCCTTTAATGAACGTTGATCTTGAGGAAGGAGAGGGAGTAGGAACCATTCTCCAAATCATCCTCCAAAAACCATAACGATTTTTAGGAGTAGTTTACAGAGAGGAGCACATAAGCTGTACATACGATCAGCTGTGCATAACCTGTGTATATTGAAAGGGGTATGTAAGGCAGCGTCCCCACTACGCCGGAGAAATTTGAAAACGCAGCTTTATTTCCACGGTTAGGCCTACTGTCCGCACTAATCCGTCACGAAAACGGAGCTAGTTTTCGAAAACGCTCTTCAAACCGGAGGAATTTGAATACGCCGGCTTTTCGTTTTCGTGTGGACGAAAAACATTTTAAAAATGGAGCTTTTAAAAAAACGATGGCGTTACATACACACAATACATTCACGGTAATCATGTGATTTCGCTGCCCGAGTTTTCCTCAAACACAAATCCAAAATGACCGTTTGAATTGACGCGTTTTCAGAGTGAAACCTCCGTTCAGTTCAAATTCCTCCGGCTTAGTGTGGACGGGGCCTAAGAGAGTGGGGGTGAAGGAGAGGTTAGCTGTGATAGTTGTTACAACAATTCAGTGTGTTTCCCTTTTAGGCCGTAACACTCGCCAAGTTATACACAACAGAAAAGGACAACAGCACTGCTGTCAGAAAGTTTAGAGAAGTCTTGGAATCACGAGACATGTTTTTTAACGCACAGCCGTTCCCCGCAAATGAGTCTGGAGAGGATGCGTTTTTTCTGTGCACCGCTGAACAGAGATCGCGATTGTTTTGTCCTACTAGATGGAAAGCTATGCAAAAATGGATTGAAACTACGAGTGAAGTAAGTCATATTTATGATCTAGATGATAACTAAAAGTTCCTGATTTGACTGATCGATTTGCTATCAGACTTTGAATTTGAGGAAGGTTTGAGAGTTAGCCCTCAGTCTGTGCAAATTAGGGTATGACGGGCGGCATTTGTGTTGATATAATGTCGGTAGCGACTAACCATAAACGTATGAAGTAGGTAAACGAGAAGCATTTGTTGATATCATGGATCTCATACACTGATTTGTAAAAAAAATTTCAAAATTCGAAGTTTTGAGACTTCAAGTGTTGGATGAAAAAAGCGACTGCAATGCAAACAACCATAGTGCCACTGAACGACCTCCATCTCTGGACCTAAGTATGGGCTAGTTTTCTGAGCAGCGGTTGCTAATGTAGCCCAGGTGGAGTGATAATTAGTGCAGCATTGACAATGTGTTTTTTTTTTTTGACAAAGTCAAAATTTTGATTTCGTGTCCAAGAATTCAAGAAACTCATTACATTTTATTTGCACATAGTACTTCTTTCTTTCCAGAAAATCGAAAAGCAGCATTACTATTTTCTGTGCTAGCCACGATGCCAAAGCATAGCAGTGAAGTTTGGGAAAAGTCGAGTTGATTCTCCAAATTCATAGCACAACGGAACATCTTCACCTTCTGTCATCTGTTTCTTTGATAAAATAACACAGTGCCACTTTTGACAATCTTCGTTAAACAACTAAAGCATTTCTGATTATTGGCGCAATTTGCCTTCAGACGTCACGTTAGGTACCTTCGTTTACGATCGAGACAAATAGTTCAAAATCAAAAGATGTCAAATAGTTTTCAGTTAAACAGAGTCCGTATATTATATTATTTAGGAGCCGATAAGGCAAAAATCAGCGTAAAAATTTCTCACACCCTAAACCAGTGAAAAAGGCTTGAAAAAACCTATCTTTTCTAAGCCAAATATTTTATCTGGTATTTTCAGTCCGTAGCATTGAATCACATGCCCTCCCCCCCAGAAAAATACCTTGCAGCCTCAATAACATATCTTGTCGTCTCCACACAGACCATGAACCTTATCAGACCAAAATTATCAAGGTTATTTTACGACAGCGGGAAAAAGAAAACCATACCTGACTGTGGAATCAAGGTAGTCCCGTGGTACCACTCCGAGGCAGTGTTTCAAAGTTACAGCGAGTCCATTGGTGTTAACTGTAAAGTCCCCTCTCTGCAAATGTTGCCTTTCTTTGTTGATAACTTTGGTCCAAAGTACACTGAGTGGACAACGTCTGCTCATGAGCAGTTGCCAGGACATCATCTTGAGGTAATTCCCTTTAAACAGAGTTTTCAACAGAACTGAGTTATTTAGCTTTAATCCAAAGCCGATTAATACTAATCCAGGGTTTAAAGTCAATCGAGGTTTTTACTTGGTTCTGTCGGGTACGTAAAAATGTTTTGACTCTAATATTTTTGAGGAGTTTGACTTTAGACAAAGTCGAAACTTAAGACCAAACAATATAAACAGAAAAAAGTTGCAAAATTGGCTGGAGTCTTTTCATTCATTTTTATTCTTCGGTATTAATTTACTAAAAAAACTTTATAAGTATTCAGCTAATTAAAGAAAGGCAAAATTCGACTGTCCAAAACGTCGCAGTGTTTTCAATGAATAAATTCATGTCGTTTTCAGCTTTAGGGAGGCGTTGTGTGTGAGAATAAAACATTCGTCATACAAAAACTTTAGCAACAAAACAACACTTAATACTGTTCCCCTGGAAAACTGTTAGTTTTTGTTTCTTCGAAATTTGATGCTTACCTCGATGTAGTCTTTAGGAACATTCTCGGGAATGAAAAACACCTCGGGACCAGTGAAAAATGTGCGGAGTTGTAGGAGGCGCAGCCACGAGCAACTTCAGGTTCGTGAGTAACCAGCTAGTGTTCTATAAATTTCTCAAGTGTATTATAATTCGAAGCCGTGCACACCTAAAACATGAGTCAGTTGTTTTATTACCTTGCCAGTGGAAACAAAATAATGTAGGATGACAATTACTCGAATTACTACAATTAAACTTTAAAAAGCTTAACTTTGCCAACGCCGCCGATGTCCGGCGACTCGCACCACTTACAAGATTCTTTATGCAAAAGAAAGAATAGATAAAGACAAATAGAGAAACAAAGCCCCTAGCCCTAAGAGCAAAAGAAATTCAGATTAAAGAGAACAAGGAAAATAGAGGTTTTAAACCCGGGTCTTTAAATTAAAAGTGGTGCAGAACAACTGGTTTTGTATTCGTTTCTTTTATTGTCGTAATTGTTCTTGGTTCAGAAATGACCTCTTTAAGATTAGAATTCTTACTCTCTTACCTGTTATTTTTCCTTTCTTTCTTGGGTGAATTTGTCGAAAAAAGGCCACGTTTATGGTGCAGTTTCAATTTTACGAAGATGTGTAACTCTGCCAGTGCGTTGGGTACAAAACATAACACGCGTGGTGCAACAGCTGGGCTATTGGCGGGAAAAATTGGCGTTTGCACCTGACACTAAAAATCCCCACTTCTACCCCCACAGAAATCGGGAATTTGAAAGCTTGAAGGACCAGCGGATATCAATGACCAAATATTAACCTTGCTTCTAAATATAGAAAATGCCATACCCTTCAGCGTACCTAACAGCATATGCATAATACAAAGCCTTCCTTAAGCAAATGAGAAGAGAACGAGTAGAGCCCGTAAGAAAACAACATATTTCCTTATTACTATTCGGGCGTCACCTTAGCAAGCGGATTAAGAATTAACAGGAGCCAATCTCTAGGAGCATGCAACTCCCATACTAAGCCTATGTCACGACATTTTTACAGACCGGTCTATTTTTAGGCTTCACATGACGAGCCCATCACTTCTTCCGCAACCTCGTTGTGATCGGTCACTGAGGTTCCTGCGGGTCTGAATTCGCGGTAAATTCAAATTAAAAATAGATCGGTCTGTGAAAACGTCTTGACAGGAATATGGAGTAGCTCCTAGTGATGGGCTCCTGGAATTAATAACTCTCTGAGGTGTTGTACGTTCCACGACTGTGGTAATTTAATTAAGGGTGCTAGCAGACTCTCACGTTTGGCTAAAGTAACAAGTTCTAGCGACATCGTAGGGAGCCAGGTGGAGTGACTGATATCTTCGGTTATGAAACAGGTAGTAGTTGTGGCTTTAGGTTCTGATTGCTGGAACTGAAGTCTGGCACGACAAAGCTCAAAAGTTTCTTTCACTATAGCAAGTGAAAGCTGCCCTAATTATCCGCTCTGTTCACATAGGTTCGCAGTTACATGGAGACTTTCCGAAGCAAATGCAATGACGTAATATCTTCGATAAGCCGGCCAAACTATTTCCCAGGATTCACCGAAGGTTGGGCTACGTACGCCGAATATCCACTCATGACGAATGATACAGATATTTACAGTAACACAGCTAACAAGAGTAACAAGAACGCCGTTTTACAAAAGTACGGCATGCTCAAATATCAGGTAATGATGGTTAAATTAATACAAATAATAAGACCAACACAATTGCCGTAAGCGTTTCCATAACGCTGTTGTATCGTCACTGTTGTTCTCCTTTACAGCCGTGGTGAGTGTTAATTGTCACTCGATACTTCAGCCAAGAAAGGAGAGAGGGGCTTGGAATGCCGCGCTTCTTCTTCTTTTTTCCCGTTCACCGTTTTTCGCGCTGCACCCTAACTAACTGAACGCCTGGTAGAGGCAAAGTACGGCTTGTTGTCGGGCAAGTTTAATTGATCGTTTCTTTATTTCTTGTTTACAGATTTTGGCAGCATTGCGGAGCTTTCTAGACGTCAATATCAATTACTACAATATGTCCCGGATGGAAGCTGAACTCATTTATAATAAATACGCTTGGGGAAGTAGCACTGTGGCTTTCAAGGACATTACGCGGTTCCAAAGCTCCCCGGGAGTTGTAACTAGCTACATGATTGGTCAAATGACATTTGTCAAAGCGAGAAGACTCATGGAAGAGTCACTTGGTCCCAAATTTTCTCTGCCCGAGTTTCATTACCAGGTCCTTCGACAGGGTGAAATACCTCTTGAATACTTACTCAAGTATATACGGGATTTATCTCACCGATGACCATATCATCAAAAGCGCACGTATTTATGGCTGGGTATGTATTTACGAGACATGCAAGAATTATTACGCGTGGATCCCGTTATGAACATCTTTATTAAAATTCCCAAGTCGGGAATTACTCGCATTACTGACTAGGCCTCTTAAGGCCATTAACTGACGGACATCTCTCCCTAGTCAGGTCCAACATAGATTTTGAGATTCTCCATTATCGATCGAACATCTTGAAAAAAAAAAAAATTAAGTTTCTTGTTCGTGACTGATCTCAATCTTTCTTACACCTTTTGATATCTCAGTTTCGCTCCTAGTAAACTACAGGGACCGTTAGTGTGCATTAAATAGCTTACTATTGTAATCTTTAGTTTTAATTGTAAATTCTCCCTACTGCTTGTCAGTAATTTTCTTTCAAGATAGTCAAGAGAATTTGGCAGAATATTAATGAAAACAATATTCTTTATTTGACCATTTCCTATATTCTCATGACCTGTCTACTTGTCAGTTTGTGAATCGGCTGACAATACATATATTTTTGCTTTACTTCTGTAAAAAAAACCTATTCAATGTAAGTGTTCAAAATAGTGTTAAAAATATAGCTTATTGCAACATCTGCAACTTTAAAGGCGTTGTTGAAAATGCCTGTGATTCAATATCTTTGAATCCCCCACCTCAAAACAAAGCAAAAAACTACTCGATTCAATGCTACTGTCAGTTAAAATGCCTTAGATTCAATATTTTTATACCCCAAGGTAAACTACTACTGTCAACAATTAGATTATCCGCTCTCGATTTGGAATCTATTTGGTTTTTTCAAGTGACCGTACGGTAACTTTCACCTGACTATTTTCGGTTGGGTGGGGGCTGAGTAGGCTCGCTACTTTCGGGATTTATTAGCGGCCATAATTTTTTGACGTTACTTTCGGAAGTTTACGGTACAGTATGATTCCATTTATCGCTAGGGGGGCTAATGAATTTCTGATGGTGCTAATCTGGGACGCGGCGATTAATCCGCTGAATTTGGTATACAATACAATACAACACGATAACGAAAACAAATGTTAATTTAAATCCCAGAACAGAACCAAAAGGGGAACTGATATTCATAATGGTCATTATAATGTCCACATGAAGAAGCAAACTTCAAACAGTCTAAGTTTCTATTTTAATAACTTCAGTGTTACTTTAAGTGGCGAACCTTCGAAAGTTGCAGGCCTATAAAACTTCAGAACTTATGTATATGTATACAGTATAGTTGTAGTTTCTGTAGCGGGTTGATTATGTGTGGGAAGAGGTTGTTCCTCCGCCCAATCTGATTTTCAGATCAAGAAACTACTGGACTGCTTTGTCAGGACTCTCACTCAAGACCTCTCTGACGTGGTTGAACCTGCCATGGAGCATGCGCCCCGCTCAGCACAGCTCTTAAGATCATTGAGCCAAACAGGTTTCTACACCACGACAAGGTCCAGCCTAAGGTAGAAGACGACATAGCCCTTCTCTCTAGGTCAAGTCATCTTTATTTAAGCAGGGTAGCCCCATCAGCCATAGGCTGGTATCAAAAAGGGTCCTGCGTGAAATTAAGACTACATGATAAAAAAAATTCAGAATTTAAAAATTACCTCAAAGTTATATACAAGGAGCTTAAAAATTGAATAAAAAGGAAATTACATACGTATGAAGTACAAGTTTTCTAGATCAATACAATAAAAGAGAACAATCAAAGTATATTCTAATATTATACTGGTAGAAAACTAATGGCGGAAATGAAAACTAAGAGAATCCTTAAAAATGGAAAGCGACGTGGCTTCTTTCACTGATGTGGGTACATCATTAGAAAGAACCGCGCCTGAAAATCTAAAATAGCCGGAAGCTGCCTACATCAGGTCTCAGGGTACAGCGGACTCTGCGTCCAAGGTGCCATGCACTCAGTAATACCAAGGTCACTGACGCAATCTCCATTGATGGACTAGAGGCTGAAGACGTCAACCCCATCATCCACTAATGTTACTAATTTCATTTTGATACTCATCTACCTACCTGCCTATTTAAAAAGCTATTTCTGCATAGTTTCACTTACAAAATTTAATAATCTTATTATTTAATGAGAACCCAGCTAGTTATTTTTTTAACCCAGCTAGTTATCGTTATTTTGCATGGGTGCCTTGCTAACCATTTAATGTTTAAAAATGCATTGTATATATTACAGACTTTATTTTAGTACACGAGATACAAATAAAATTGTGTTTAAGTGCGAAAGTGACACTATTTTCCTCCATCAAAGTAAATGAGTTTAAAGAAATCAAATTCCGCTCAGTATCTCTCTATGAACTTGATTCTGACGGGTTTTTCAGGCACTGCGAGAAGTTTCTGAGTCATTTCCAGTGGTTCGTGGTGATACTCCAAACGAAATCGTTGAATTAGCTACAAGGAAATAAACAACGGTATTAGACTTCATACAGTTTGAGGCACGACGTGACGTCAGAGGTGCGAGTTTGGCCTTGAGGTTGACCCTCAGGGCGCTTTCTCCCTACCCATCTCTCGCCCGCCTTTATTGTGAACCAAATAGTCCTGACTATGGGAGCAACTGTTCGACTCCACACGCGAAATTTCAGTTCATCGCTTTGGCAGCTATTTTGTTCACTATAGCTGGGCGAATGCCGCCCCTCTCACTAAATACCCTGGTCAGCGGAATTTACCACCAAAAAAAGTTTACGACCTATCGACTGACTGACTGACCGAGCGAGTGAATTATATTTTTTCCCAACCAACTGCTATAACTACCTCTAGCTAAACTATCACTCGTTAAAAAAGGATGAAAACATAAACAAACACAAAAGAGGTGATGCATTGCGCATGTCTAAGGTCGCAATGTTTCACGAACTGAGGTTAACGGGTCTAGTTTTCTGACGTCAGACACGGTGCATTCAAACCTAAAAGCTCTTCACTGTTTTCTTTAAATGTCACACAGGCTTTTTGGAATATCAGTGCTGTTAAAGATCTAACAAGTTGTTTATTGTGAATTTTACCTTGGCAACCAGAAGATACATTTCTAACTCTGCCATTCTGCTACCTGCAACAAAAACAAATTCTTTTGTTAGTTAGTTTTTTTCTATATTTTTGTAGTCAAGTGTAGTGTATTCTTGAAATACTTTCGTTTACGTGTATTAATTGCAAAAACAAAAGCAAATGAAATACAAAAAAGAAAATTCTCCTCAGTAACAGAAATTCAAGTCTATCCAATAAAACGATTGCAAAACGGAATACATTGATTGTGCTGTTTGTTTTGTTTTGTTTTTTTTTATACAAAAACTTTCACGACAAATCCAAGAAAAAAACAGTAAGAGGGCATTTGCTGGCAAATTTCCACTTCAGCAGGACATCTCCTGACCTAAATTGATGAATTCGAAATGTGTAGATTATTAGGATCTTGCTAGTTGGGCAACTTGGATGAATAATGTCTAGGTACACAGAAAAAAAGGAAACAGACCAAAAAAACATGAAGAAAATATAAATGAACAAATATCCTGGAACAATAAAAACGCAGATGTGGGTAGGAGTAAAAGAGGGCTCATCTTATAATTAGGAATACCTACCAACACACATACGTGGCCCATGTCCAAATGGTAGGATTGCAAAGGGATGGATCTCTTTCTTGTTTTCTCGCAACCAACGCTCAGGTTTATATTCTAAAGCATTTTTGAAGTGCTTTTCTGAGGTTCCAGTGGAATAAAAGTCAACTTGAATAAAAGTCTGTAAAATGATAAACACAGGAAAAGGACTTCACTTACACCAAAATAATATAATTATCTTCAAGACAACTAACTGTATTTTAACAATGTTCACGAGCGCACGCAGTCAGGTTTCAAAAACAACGACAAAAACAAAAATTAACTAGGAATTGATGTAACACCAAATTACACAACAAAAATTAAGCGAATTGCAATCAGTGATATCACAAACCTCTGCAGGAACTAAAAATCCACTTAAAACAACATCTTTCTCCAGTATTCTCCTGATTGCTGCAGCCACTGGTGTTATCCTGTTTTTCAAAGATAAGTCGATTTTTGAAAATTTAAACTAAAACTCCACCCAAAGTACATTTCTTGTGGAAAAATATTAATAAGCAATACTGTTTGATGTTCTGTAAAAGTTTAACTACTTTTGGTATGATCAGTTGCAACTTACAAGATTGTGCTAACATTGTACTTGAGAGATTCACTCGCCTTGCAGATTCCTTGACACAAGCTTTCAGGTAAGACAACTTTGCCAGGTTTCCAGATGTCACGTTTCCATCTTTTCCCAGAATGCTATATAATTCTTGGTGGAGATTTTCTTGGACTATAGGATTTCTCGCCAGATGGTACAAAATCCATAATGTTGTGTAAGAAGTCTATAAGGTGAAATGATACTTCTATATTTGGCAATCAGTAATGAAAAATTTACTTTCCCTGGCTGAAAATGAGTTAAAATAGTCGAATGAGCTTCAACGATGGCAAATTTGTCATTTTCAAATTGGCAGCCTTCTACACTTTTTTTCACTTTAAAAAGGAAAGCATTACAATCGGGGGACTGACTGGTTTTGGTATCCATCTGGACTATTTCAGGTCTCAATAAATCCCCATTCCTTTCTCCTCCTTAATAAATATCTTAAAAAGTAGCCCCAAATTCGTAACATTTCACAGCCCGTGCGATATTTTGACCGAGCTCTCGGCGATTTCGCCGGCCAAAAACTCGGCGAAGTTTCAAGGAAACTTGCCGAGATGTCGCCGAGATTCTCGGCGAGTTTTTGGCCGCCAAAATCTTGAAATCTCGCCGAGATTCTCATCGAGATATCAAAATCTCGGAGGCCAAAAAACTGGGACATTTCATGGCAATCTCGCCGAAATATCAAAATGTCAACACGCTGATCCAGATATCATAAATTCGCAAAATTCAGGAAAGTTAACACAATGTCAATGTTGAGAGAAATTACACTGTTCAGAGCCCTCTATTTGCCAGTGGGTTGCACGCTGACGTCAGTTTGTTTTGCATTTTTCCCCGGCAAAATTTTTCATCGATGTTGCCACTTTTTAAACCATCATTCCTATTTTTGTTTTCTCCTCAAATGTGGAAAAACCCAGTAATTCTTCCGGGGATGAAGAAGGTATTTCGTGTGAACTAGCAAATTTTGACCTCCAGTTTTTTGACGAGCCTCCAATCTCGCCGATATTTTAATAGAAACACACAAACATCGTGGCGAGATGACCGAGATCTCGGTAAACATTTTGCACGGGAGGGGCCTTCCAATAATGTAATCATAGGACACAACATTTTTCCATGGTATTACTTTAAGGTGGCTCAAAACAGTTATATTTCCGTGTGACGCCTGGGCTCTAGCGCATCACGCGATCACCCAAGGGTTCGCGAGATAGCGTGCGAGGTTATTTTTAACTTCGAAAACATCCATCCTTCAGGCAATTTCAAAGGAAAACATCCCTTTAAACCGCTGTGCTGGAACGTAAACGAAAATTGTGAAAAATCTACTCTTCAGGTTTTCTTCGTTATTTGTACTTGGCTAGTCTCACCTCCGGATATTTACGGCACTCTTCTTTTACCGCTTATGCTCAGTGGCGGATCCAGACTTTCAGCTAAGGGGAGGGCCCGGTTTAGTTTTACTTGCTCTGCCGGCTTTTCTTCCTTCAGCATTTCTTTTTTTTTCACCCAAAATAACGCGGGGGGCCAAGCCCCTCCCCTAGATCCACCACTGATGCTGCTAACGACAACAGCGACAAAGAAACACTATTCGCGGACTATTCGCGTTTAGTGTCACCCAACTAGTGGACTAATGCTAATCCTGCATCTCAATTGGCTATGCTACTAGGGGACTATTAGTAATAGTTCTCGCGTAGCGAAATTGGCGCAATCGAGCGTGATGCTTTCTTTCGTTTTATTCCCAAATAAATATTTCAACTTGCATTTGCTAACTTTATTATTGCCTTTTCTGTCCGACTAGTTGGGTGATACTAAAACAAATAGACCCGTTGCCCTTGCGGGCTACGTGTTAATTACTCGCGTGGAATTGCGAGCTTTACTGATCAGCGAACCACCTTTACGCATGCGCAGGGGGCGATCTTGCAAAGTCGAGATTTTAATTTGGGCGTAGAACGCGTGCTAATATATCTTATCCACGAAGCTAATATCTCAAAAACTGATCTGCTGACCCTACTTTTTTAATGCAAAAAATATTCAACAGCAAAGGCGGACTGCATGTGCGAAATTGTAAAAAACACTGTGGAGTGGAATTTCTCCAACTTGGAAGTTTTACAATTTATAAACACATGGTATCGAAGGAGACTGTAGATAATGCTGTCCAAGGAATGATCATTTCATTGAACCTAGGGGACAATGACCTCCTCGTTAAATTTTTTCTTGTAGAAAAATGTACTCATACTCACTGTATCAACCCCTGCTGAAATCACAGTTCCTGCAGTCATGAAGACTTCTTCAAGCGTCAACTCTTTTTTAGCCAACAGGTAGGTTAATAATGGAACAGCTATAAATTGCATGGATGAAACAAAATTATTCTGTCAGTGCTTCGTATGACTAGCTATGCTGTATGTGTCTCAAAAGAAGAAGGATCAATAACAGTGCATTGCATTCCCAGGTGATCAAAATATAATTTCTCAGCACAATACCAACACATGATTAACAAAGGCAAGTGACATTAGAATATAAAGTGATATCATCTTAATACATCAACAACTCAGAAGTAGACTGCAAGTAGTCCCTCTTTCGCTTAGTCCATTGTGTGTGACGCAGAAGAAAGCTGCGAGAAAAAAATTGCCGCGCGAACTTCTGGGGGCGAGAAGCATGCGTCTCGCCCCCAGGATTTCGCGTGGCCATTTTTTTCTCTAAATTTTCTTTTGCATCATGCAAGACAGACTAATCGAAAGAGGGACTACTCGTAGTCTACTCAGAAGTGACAGTGATGACAGTGTACTGCAGCATGAGCAATCCAATTCTGTGCTGTGCTGTTAATCCCAGGGGTTTCAGCCGGGCACCAGGCAAATTCACCGGCTGTGAGTATGATTTTACCTGCCTGGTTTGTCCATTTAGAGGAAAGTTTTTCTAACAAAGAAGTACAGTTCTAAAAGTTTTTCCTGCCTGTGAAGACCAGTTGCCCTCTTGCTGAAACATTAATGAAACCCCTGTAATCCCAACTGATCACAAGCTGGAAACATGCATATTCAAGGTTTTTTTTTATACAGGCCAAAATATGAGAGGGTGTGTCAAGACTTATAATCCTAGCTCTCTTAGTTTTGGTAATCCTGATTAAAATTAAGTGTGACTGCAGTTAGTAGTAGAACTAGAGATGATCAAGAAAGCCTAATGAACTCACTTTGATTCTCTTGCAAATCATCTCTTTTGGCCATATCTTCAAGTTCTTTAATTTTCTTATTAATAAAAATCCTCAAGACCTCATCATTACTATCCACTGCTTTGCAAAATTTGTTAAATGAGGGGGTATCCACATAAGGTAACAGGTTTTTCTCCACAAATCCGAATATTAGGATCTGCATGCACTCCACAACATCTTCCACTCCTTGAATGAGCCTCACACCTTCTTCACTGGGTGGGTCATCATACAATCCAATGCGAGCATCAAGAACCAGAGTACCCACACCTAAAATGTTGAAAATAACAGAGTAAAAATTCAAAGTATATAAAAGAAGGTAAGGGGAAGTTTGACACAGAAGGTAAGATGCCAAATCTCACCATATCTCTGCAACTGGATATAAATTCTTTGTACTACAGTGCAGTTTGAAGGATTTGTTCACAACCCTGTCAAGAAGTGATTTGCTGTAATTATTAACCCATTGACTCCTGGAACTTTTTGCCAAAAACACATTTTTTGGACATTTTGGAGATTTTCAGCCAAATTAGCTCCAATCTACTCAAAAAGGCATTTGCAACATGACAGCATGCCTTTCTTTCCACTAGCAACACGTTTTACGACATTTTTGCTTGGGCATGCGCAGAAATCAAACTCTTTCAAAGTACCTAATTTTCTTTCAAAATTAGGCTTTTCGGTTCTTTAATTTTTTTTTCGCCTTTCCTTTTTCTCCTTTTCTTATCTTTTTGCTGCAGTGATTGAGCTTCTACTAGGCTTGCTTCCAGTTCAAAAATTTCTCTGAAAGCATGATTGAGATGGCAATTTTCACCATGGAGTAGTAATAAGTGTAGTTGCAGGAAATTTTGCCGCGAGTTTTTCACTCAAATTTCTGAGCATTTCCATGCATATCTCAGGCTCTATTGAGCCAACCACTCTGATCCAGGTATCATTGGAAAGATCTTTTCCTCCTGCGGACCTTGAGTATAGATGGTGCCAATTTTGGTCAAAGGTCATGACGTCAGAAGTGGAACAAAGGCCAACACTCATCACCGCTGATTACGGCTGGCACAGGAGTCAAGTCATACTCATATCTATAGTGTAATTTTACATCAAGGTGTAAGCAAAGGGTTACTGCCCATCTGACCTGCCTGCTCTTAATTGTACTTACTTTCTGTTGACCATTTCTGTAGCTCTCTTTCCAAGTCAGGAACTTCTCCATCTTGTCCACCAGACCCTTTTAATTTGGCCAGTTGCTTTATAGCATCTTTTGCAACACTGTTGAAGTTGTCAATGTTTTCCTCTAAAGCTTTTGGCCGCATTATTTTAGGAGCCACAGCCTGTCGAATTTTCTTCCACTCTTCACCATTTCTGTGAGGTAAAAGCATTTAAGCAGGTGATGGAATATATTCCTACCGGTGAGTAAAAAAGTTTCATTTTTGCGCTTAATACAGCTTGGCATTTGACTTCAAAGAAAAAAGAAAAAGAAAACTTGATGATAACATCACAGTTTTGACTATTTTGTCATTAATTTAACAATCAAGCCATGAATACAATATAGGTGAATATAAGTGTATGACAATACACTTTCAATCACAGGTCTCCCAAGCTCCTTGGGGCCATGAAGGTTTAAATATATTACTCTCAGTTGCCTAACATGGTGTAATTAAGTATTAACATGAGTATGTATGGGAATGTAACAATTTTTTTTATAATCGTTTGAAATATGGGAAATAAATTCAATAAGAACGACTTACCTAGACTCTTTTGTGTACAAATTGTGTTTCTGTGAAGTTTTGAGGTTGTTTTAAAGTGATTCCATCGAATTTTAGTTTCAATGTTGTCCTTTCTATATAATTACAACTATAGAGAGGAAAACAGTATCAACTAAAACTGGAATCCTTGTGGCACACAATTCAATGTTCACAGCTCTAAAGACACTTGGGAGACCTGTGGTGCAATTTGATTGGAAAAAGGTGACACAGATTTGACTATACTGTCATGGACTTGGCAAAATAAACATTGAAGTAATCAGCAGGGATTCCTGGTCTGTTGGTTTGAACTTGGAGTTGTCACAGATTCAACCCTACCAGATATTTGACTTCCCAAATCTTACAATCTATGTTTTTTCCTCATGTGTATATCATAGGTCCACCACAGAGGCTACCATCATGTGTTTTTAATTTAACAAATTGACATCAGTTTCTTATGCATCTGTCCTCTTATTGATGATAAATTGGGTCATAACATTGTCAAAGTAGCTGTGGAACCCCGAGCTGCAGGTGAGTGGTTCCATAGTATTCCTGTGAGTGCAGCCTGAAAGATACCTTGACTGCTAAATGTCACATCACCTGAGTTAATTAGTTATGCCATGAGGCATTGTTGTTGTTGTTATGATGTCTGCCATATTGGATGCACCGCATGAGTTTGTTGACAAGTTGAGAATTGTTAAGCGCTTAAGCATATTCTAGGACATCCTGCACATTTGCAAACATGTTGCATGGTTGTCAGAAGTGGGATGTACGTTTACAAGTCACCTTGAAAGAGAGCCAATCTAGAAGCTGTTGACTTTCAATTTATCTCCATCGAAAGCCGGGGGGGGGGGGGGGGGGGGCACAGTCTCACAAAGCATCAAACAACTATTCTTGAAGGCTTCCTCCTGCCATACTCTGCAGGCTGCAGCCCCCCCAACCCCCCACACCCTGCCTGTAGGCCTATGCTTGCTTTGTATGTAGGCTTACCAGAGCTTACACCACAGTCATTTGAAACCACCATGACCTTTGTTCAAGCAGATTTATTCATTGGACACAATCAAACACAATCCCATTGATTGAATTTGATTGTGTTCGGTTGCTGAACTCAATTGTATAATATTCAATGATTGAGTTTAATTGGGTTCGATTTCTTCGGAAATTGAAACCGAGCTTACACTAACTTTGGTGTTCGATTTAGGTCGATTTAGTTCGATCGAACTCAATCCACGGATTGAGTTCGATTGAGTATGATTTCCGAACGTTCGATTGATTATGTCGAAAGGCAATAAAGTTCAAACATCATTAGTACTCACAATATGACCATTTCGCAGGGTTGCGAATTTCTTTTTCGATGTTCAATTAAGAAATCTAGAGGTGGCCTGTTCGGGTATTTTCCCTCAGCTCGATACACAGTCTCGAAGTCAGCTGGCTCCATGACATGGACCACAGGAACCTTGTCTGTGGCGTTCTGCTTAAATATTGGACCATAGACCTTAAACAGTTTCTCAGGTATCTTGTAGAATTTTTTAAAACCATTACTTTGACGATAAAATTCAACTGCTGTTGCATATCTACCATGGGGTCCTGGTATTTGATCGAAGGGCAGCGGCTCGTCATGATCGACCTCTGATCTTGACTGGACCTCTTCTGCTCGCTGAAATCGCACCTGCACGAAGGAAGAAATGGGACAGAAGAGAGGAAGACGCGTAAACGGTAGCCGTTTGCCAGGAAATTTGGCAGCGAACATTCTGTTAGACTACGAGTAGTCCCTCTTTCGGTTAGTCCGTCGTGCGTGACGCGAAACGAAACGTACTCATAGTCTAGCTAAACTTTGACCACAGGTACCCCAAGCTCAAAATTCGACTCTGCCTACGTGGTGTATGGGACAGCTTGTGTATATAGAGTATTGTATGTGAAAAGTCACCGATCGTGAAAAAATTATGTAAATAACTATCTCATTTGAAATTAAGCTTTCCTACCTCAAATGTGTGGCGTACTTGTCTCTTGTGCCGAGTTTGAAGCCATTCTGACGCCGTTTAGGGAAGTTATTCGAAACCGTTTTCTCTCCTTCTAAGAGAAGGGAAAGCTCTCCTTTCTCTTAGAAGGAGAGACAACTTCCCTAAATGGCGTCATATAATAAAGCCATATAATAAAGCCGACCATATAATATAATAAAGCCGGCCAAGCTTGTTCGGTCAAGATGGCTTGATGTTGGCCTCGTTCTTTTTTTGCGAGTTTATGGACCTCGACTCCGTCTCGGTCCATAAACACGCAAAAAAAACAGAACTTGGCCAATATCCAGCCATCTTGACCTCTCACTTGGTCAATAACCCATATGTAATGGCTCCTTTGCAAATCCCGCTGGAGGTGTTGGAGATGCACGATCGGGAGGGCGACATTTTGATCTTGACCCAGAAAACTTAGAAAAGCCTGTCAAAGTTCAAACATGGTTACCATTTAGGGTCCTTCTCGTTCATGAGCTCATGAGAATAGGTAAGAATTAGAAAGTCACTCCTTTTGATGAACATCTACAACAACAACAAGAAGTTAACTACGTCAGTATTTTCAAACCCATAAAACATTGAACACTAAAAAATGTCTGGAATGTTTATTGTGTTATTTACCCTTACGATTATTAAGAGACGCTGTCGAGTCAGTGTACGTGATATTTAGGCTAATTTAGGCTAACCGCAGTGCAATTTCGTCATTTTGTTTTCGTTTAGCATTACCTAATACTCCCCTGGTTTGTTTTGCAAAGTTTCAAATTACTGCAAGCTTAATTTTGCATATGTTGCGATACGTGGAGTTACAGTCGAACCTCCGGTTGCGACCACCACTCCTCAGCAACCACACCACCATATCTGGAACCTCTTGTAAGCGACCGCGACCATTTTTGAGCTAAAAGTTAAAAATTTTCTTTTGTTTTTAACCTCCCGTAAGCGACCACTGACAGATAATTGAGCGGAAATTGGATAATTAAGGTGTTGTAACATTACGTCCGGTTCCTTCTAACGTTTAGACAACATGAAAGAATTAATTTGTAACTATGGTGAGACTTGTTCCGTTCGCCTTATTGGGTAGTTTATCACAAGCGAACCGTGATAATTATCTTTGTGGCTACTAAAAGTCATTACACGGGTTTAGATGGGCATTGGCGCATGGGGTCAGTCTCTGTAGTTATCATATGCTAATGAGTCAAATGGTCTTTATAGCTCCGGTGTTTAGATAATTGCTGATTTCCCATGAAATGATCCCTTCCACCGTCAAAGACAACCCGTGGCATCCAACTCTAGACCAGTCGAGAAGGGTGGTATATTAAGTCATAACTGCTGTCTCCTGTCTGCTCTCACTGGATGGCGAGACTGGAGTGACCCCGCCTAGGAGATGGTGTATCGAGATCTTGAGCTGCATCAACAGAGTCCCGCTCTCGGCCGCACCGCCGACATCCGAGGGAATTTAGCGTACTACGTGTGGGCCCGGTTTAGCTGTACGAGTTGTCAGGAGGAGGTCAATATGGACAACCAACCGCCACAAGGACTCTACTCCAAATTTTGTCTGGATTTACTTCCACAGCCGTTTTCATGTCTGGATATGGCCGCAGGGCAGCGGAGGTTTGGAATCAGGGTTTGCTTCCCTTAGACGAACTGCCTTTCCAGTGTCAATAGCTCCATCTACGCGAAGCAGCTAGTCTTAAGGTGTCAGCGACTTGCCTTTCGCCCATTCTCCTTGTCCCTTGAAACAGTCCCGCCGGCTTTAGTAGGTGAGCTACACATGAAGGTTGGCTGTCACAAGTTTTTTTGAGACACATGTCATTGGGAGATTTCCTCTTATTTATGTCATTTTTAGGTGATTTTTATTTAGGAGGGCTCCACTGAAAACCGCCTTTGGCGAGTTGGATTCCCTCACTAAATATTATTATTATTATTATTATTATTATTATTATATTATTATTATTATTATTATTATTATTACTATTATCATGACATATATATGTCATATATGTCATGATATCATGACATATATGATATGATCATATCATGACATATATGATATGACGATAATGATAATAAATTATTATTATTATTATTATAATTACCGAAAACTTAAGGAACAGAATTTCTGAATTTTTTACCAGATACATGTAAGATTCAAGTTTGTATGGAAAAGTGCTCAATAAAGTTTATTATTTGCATTATTATTATTTTTGTTATTATTATTATTATTGTTATTGTTATTGTTGTTATTGTTGTTATTGTTGTTGTTGTTGTTGTTGTTGTTGTTGTTGTTGTTATTATTATTATTATTATTATTACTATTATTATTACAGCGTGAGCTCATTACGACTTCTAGCCCCGGCTATGACATCCTTCAAGAACCGTGGAGGTTCAACAGCTACATCGGGTAGATCTTCTTCCATCACAGCGCGAGATTCAAATCTTGCTTTGAACCCTGAAAATCTTGCTGATCTATATTGATTTAGGTGCTGTGGAATTTTTTGCTCCAGAGAGCAAGTCTGCATTTTTAGTGGACACCTTTTTACTCAGGCCAAATGCTCTAAACTGCGAGCAAAATGTCGCTCGCGATAACGAGTGCGGAAGGTCGATGTTCTCCCAACGTCGCCAAATGCGTCTAAACTGCGATGAAAGAATTGAGATAACCCGTTTTGCGGGAATGGAGTGCCCCAGGCTTAGTGTCCCCAGCGGCAGCCCAATGGGGGCGAACTTAAGAGTTGGCGCGAAGGTTTTTCAAATATCACGGACCGTAAAAACATCTTTTGAGATGGCGCACTTCTGCCGGTGTAACGCCTTTTTTTGGAGGGGGGGGAGGGGGGAGGGGGGGGGAGAAGAACAACCTTAATTCGTGGATTAATAATTCTTAATTCTACCCGGCAATGTGGCTGTCATTTGCCATTGTCACAATTGATTTCTCCAGCAATTTCTCTCATTTTTGTTCTACTTTAATACGTATTCATCAACTCTTTTGCATCAAGAAGAGATAGCAATTTGAGTGTCAGAGCATAAAGTACAAGTGCTAGAAATACAAAATAAAATTTAATTCCGTTTGCATCATAGATCAATCCATATACTTTGCATAAGAATCTTGCCACTTTGTGGTCGAATAAATAAAACAAAAAAGTAAACAAACAAAAATAAATGAATACATTACAAAAACAGATTTTAGTTATAAAGTGAATAAAACTACAAGAAACCTGAAGGATCTCGATTGCATTTAAATATGGACAAACACTGCATCCTCCCTCCCGCTGACTTCCAGCAGCACTCCCCCTCTAGTTTTCTTAGTCCATCACGCGAGATGCAAAAGAATGCGTGACAGAAAAAATTGGGACTTGCGAGGGCGTCACATCACAACTTAGTCTACGGGTAGCCCCTTTTTCGCTTTGTCTGTCGAGCAACACCGTAAATAAACCGCGAGGAAAAAGTGGCCGCATTAATTTTGTTTTCTCGCGGTTTTCTTTCGCGTCACGCACGATGGACTATGTGAAAGAGGGACTACTCGTCGTCTACATCACACTAGCCTCCTGCGTAGATGCTCTTTGGGCTCGTCACGCAATCCTCCTCCCACACGAGGCGGTGGGTTGCGTGACGAGCTCAAAGAGCGTCTGCGTAGGAGGCTAACATCACACTGGTCAGTCTAAGAAAAGGGAGCCTGCTCGAAATCTAATGTTATGTTCACACTAGACCTAAAAGAGTTTAGTCTGGTCACAAATGAAACATGTTTCACTGGAAATACTGTTCACATTGATCAAGTAGTGCATTGTGCAAATCATGATCGAAACATGTTTATTCTGATTACGATTGGACTACCTCACGAGGTAATTTCGATTGTTAAAATAGCGGCCGAAAGCAGAAAGGAGGCAAGTTGAAAGATAATAAATTGGGGCTAAGACGAAACAAAATGAGAGAACATCATCATATTATTTTAGTTATTTGAGGAAGCAACATTTTTGTCTGGTAACATCCTCAATGCCACTTCCAAACAAGGTGACAATTTGTCTGTGCACCCTGAAAAAAAAACGAAAAAAGTAATTACTGGAAATTAAGAAAAGAAATAAACAATCATTTAATAAGACAGCTTTTCACTTAAAAAGATTGTACACATAGGAAGTGAGTTGGCGAAAAAACGTAAATTTTGTGAAATCCGCAAGCCAGCTCTAGATGGTGGAATTAGTACCACAAAGAAGTAAAAAAATTGTAAATAAAATTTTGCAATGACGAAAAATTGTCAAGATAGCGAAAAATTGTAGTTTTGTAAAATTTGCACCTGAAACGAAAAATCGTGTAAAATTCAAAATTTTTACAATTTTATTTCTCCGTTTTCTCCATTGTTTTAGTTTCGATTGAGAAGATGTATCAAACACTCAAGACAGTGTTTGTTCACATTTCCAAATACCTTGAAGTTCACCAAAAATACTCCCTTTACTGCATGCGTCATATTTTCACCTCTCTTCTCAAACTCATTAATAATTCATCAAGTTAAAACAAAGAAAATCACAACCCTGAAGGAGGTTTGGATACCAGGTCTTAATTAGCATAGATTTTGACGATTTTATTTCTCCGTTTACTTCTTAGTTTTACTTTCGATTGAGAAGATATATCAAACACTCAATACAGTGTTTCATCTGCTATCCAAACACCTCAAATTTCGTCAAAAATACTCCCCCTGCATGTCATATTTTCAACTCTCTTCTCGGTGTTTGGATATCCTGATGAAACACTGTCTCTCGTGTTTGATATATTACTTCTTGATGCTTGGAAATGTGGTCAAAACCAGTCTTCCTGTTTGATACTGTGTATTATGTCAATGTGAGACATTGCATACCTGAGTGATAAAGATGCCTGTCTGAGAACTTCACCGTCAACATTCCATACACCTACTGGCCTGTCCTTAGAGTTTGGTCGTGCCTGGTAACTACTGAGTAAGGGACTATCAGTACCATGCACAGGACGCCCACTCTTGCAATAGGCACTTACATGGCATTCTTTGATGCGGTGTGTTTCAACAAAATCAAGTGCAAACTGCAGAGAAGAAAAGTGAATAACATGATCAAAGATCTGCAAAATTGAGTACTTCACATGGAAACTTGGTAACGGTCAAAGTTATTCACAGGGACTGAGCTGAATATGACAAAACAACTCTGATCCATAAATGGCGTGATTATGAACTATTAATGTTTGTAAGCAGAGGCACCTCTAAGAAAGCAAAATTCCTTAAAACAGACAGCAACAAAAACAACTTGGGGAGCAGTGATAGCGCAGTGGTGAGAATGCTAGCCTTCCAACAATCAGTCTGGTTTTGAATCCTGGACCTGGTGTCAAAACAGGGGTTGTTTGATGTTGGTTCCCATCCTTGTTTGAAGGGTATTTGTCTGAATTCTCTGGTTTTCCTCCCTCCAAAGAAACCAACACTTCTAAATTCCAATTCGATCTGGAAAACTGTGGATAAAGAGGTTCTCTATGGGATGTGCCACTGCAAATTCTTGTTTCTCTTTATATATTTTTTATTTGGGTTCTAGGAACATAGGGATTTCAGACATGACTAAAAACTAACCTGGTCTTTAGAATTAAAGTTCCGTTGTATATGTGAGTGCATTTGAAGTCTTGAGCATTCTTTAACGATGACAAGGTCGGTGAAACCATCTCCCAAATGACAGCTGGGTGAAGGACCATCTGGTGATATTTCACATATGTTGGGAAGAGTGTAAAAATTCACTCCGACAACACGAGAGTGAAATGATTTCCATTCTGTTGATAAAATTATTTATATCAAAAATATTTCATGGCGCATCATAAGGGGTGGACAGGGTCACTTGTCAACATTCAAACCGATAACAATGTACGATAACAATGTGCATCAATAGAAACTTTCATTTCACAGCTTGTAAGAATGGAAATTAGAAAAAAAACTAATAAATTAATTTTAATACCTGTACCTTGGTTTTGTTCATTATCGCTACCATCATCTTCTTTATTACACACCTCACACCTAAATTGAAAAATGCCAGTTGAGTAAGAGTTGGTTGTGGTTACACTGTGTCATTGCTGAAAACAGCCATGCCTCTCTCATAGGTTTAAGGTTTAACCCTAACCCTTTACCTCCCCTCCCCATCCCATTGAAGAAACTCCAGTTGAGCATCAAACTATCCTCAAACTTTTAAAGTCCCCTTCCCAGGAGAATTTCAATGATCCTTGGTTAGCTGTGGATATTCTCTGGAAGTGAACATTAAACATGAATGTACTAACCCTATTCTACACCTAGTGTTATCTCTTGGATGGTGTTCATGAAAAGGACTTGGTAGATAACTCACTTCCACATCATATGACCTACATGAATAAAAAGCACAAAAACTATTGTTTAAAACCTACGTAACATACCGGTCCAAAATACAGCACTGTATTTTAAGAGGCAGAGTAATGTCACTTGTCTAAAAACAGATCAACCATCCTGACAGAAAAATCTGCTAGCCCTGGGCTATTGCACAGGGATGAGGACTTTACTCTTACACCATGCTTTAACTAAGTAGTCTGCTGACAAAAAAGGGCTGCCCTTCAACAACAGTACTAATATATTTACAATAATTATTATCGTAATAGGTTAGGGGGCACATTTCCCTAGGTTGAACACACAGCATACCTCAATTTCCACAGCCTTCGGGCAGCACCCCATTTGTACCTCTTGGGACCCATCCAGCGATGTTGCTCACTTGTCTTCAGGACATCGCCCAAGAATCCATAGGCCAATGAAAAAGTGAATCTGATGTGTTTGTTGTCACTCCACAGAGAACAAATGTCAAGTGATATGGTATTACCTGTTGCAAATAATTATGTATTGTTGATCAGAACTTTTCTAAATGTTTCACAGTTTGGAAAACATTGCTACTGTAGTATAACAGTGCCTTTAGAGAGACTCCAGTGTTAGTGCAACTCCTGAGAATGCAATTATTACATTCTTGAGGAGTTGCGCTAACACTGGAAACCTGTTGAATAAAAATGGCCAGGGATCTACCAAACATATCTACAGAGAAAACCACAAAGTATTAAGTGACATATACTAATTTGAAAAATTAATGGATTTACACCTTCAATCAGCACATCCACATATATTCCACCCCAAGGACAAAAATTATAAAAACAAAAGTGAAAGTCATTCCTCTACAGTGTATGTATTAAACAAGCCATATTCTGTGATTAGGGCAACACTTTGTGACTACAATTATAAATACATCTCCAGGAAGTATACAAATTTAAAATAATAAAATATGTACCGAAAATGATGTGTATAGCCGATGTTACAGGATCGTTTACACCTTGAGCTGAATAAACAATCACCTCTGTAGAACCTACATGTACAAATAAGAACAATAGAACATGTACATGTAGTTTAACACTGACTACATATGATAAACAGTAATGTGCTCTTGCCATTATCTGACTGCCAAATTCACAGCACCAGATACTAACAAACTTCCTCAGACTCAAAAATACTGACTCAATGTTTTAAGGGAAAAAGATCTGACGTAAACACAAAAAGAATATTATTGTACAACAGTACATTTTAATAACCATCCAATTGATCTACTCACGTGAAACTACTTTTTTTAAAAAACTTGTAAAAGTCATAATACTGGACCTTACTCCAGCTGTAGGTGGATGCAGTTTGTAGTTACATATGATATAGGGTTCTCAATATCATAACATTTCATTAACAATTGCATTTTCAATACACAGGTAAAACAAGGATGCAGATGGCCAAACAGGTCTTTTTCATTTTGTTTTATGGCACAGCCATTTACATTTATATTATAATAAAAGTAAAACTTGCAATACTAACTAGTGACACCCTTCACAGGCTGTGTTACAAGTTGCACATTCAACTAATAACATTTTAAAATATTAAATTATAATATTTAGCAATGAAGCCCCATCAGCCTTAGCTGGTTTTCATGCAAGGCCTCTATCCTGGTCAAACTGGAATTTGGAGATGTTGGTTTTCACAGAGGGAGGAAAACCGGAGAACCAGGAGGAAAACTTTTGGAGCAAGGTGAGAACCAACAACAAGCTCAACCCACATATGGCACTGGGCCAGAATCAAACCAGGGCCACATTGGTGGGAAGCGAGCGCTCTCACCACTACGCCATCACTGCTCCTATTCAGTGTTTGGATGAAACCAAACAAAAACGAGATGCAGTGTATTATAAGACTCTGCTACTTAAATCAACTGAAGATAGCAAATGACGCACCAGCAGGAATGATACCAACTCGTATGTTAAGTGGAAGGGCATTGAATTTCTCAGGTAATGTGCCATCAACCAAATCAATTCCAACATTCCCATGCAACTTCTCTAATAATCCATTCACAACTTCATGCACAATGCCGTCACCACCAACACACACTACCCTGGAGAATAAAAATAACATCAATAAACAACCAATTAATATCAATAAATCAAATAATAATACCGGTAGTTGTTCACATATTGTGGCAAATTTTTGTTGACATATAAAATTACGCATTCCCATTTACTTTATTACTTGACCAGTGATTCAAAAGCTTTAAAGTGGTACTGTGACTTCCTGATGCTAGAAAAGTGCACTTAGACTGTTTCTGTCACACATGCCATTTTACTTTCAGTTTGTCAAATAGAAGTTTTCATTTTAGTAATGATAGATTTTTCAATTGTAGCACTTCCTTGTCTTAAGAATGATTTACATTTTATTACAGGTAGAAAGATTTGATGTTAAATTTATTATCATAAAATTGAAAAGAATTTATTTTCACATGTTATAGTTATTTATGATATTACTGTCAAAGGAGGTAATAACAGTATAATGTCAATTTAATAGGGTATACTTATTTAAGTCTGTTTCTTACCCATCGTAAGTTGAAAGCTCTGCCGTTCGGAAGTACTCCCAAGCATGCCCTGCCCATTGTGTCACTAAAGAAGTTTGTAATATGCTCTGTGTTTACTGTGATTTGGAATATTCTTTAGACATAACACACACATTTAAAACTTCATCATTTAATTATTAAACACAACTTGATAATTGAAAAGTCAAGTAACAGTTGGCAAGAATAGAAAGCAATAAAATTTAGTAATTTGATTTGAAACCATGATAAATAAATAAATAATTAATTCAGTCAATCAATCAATCAATCACTTTTATTTAAGTGTCAAAGTCTTGAGGACACTGAAATGAGTAACCAAATATGGTAAATTAAACAGAAACTTCTTAAAAATCCCAACTGGCAGTAGACCGACCAGTTGGCTATTTACAAAGCATGGAGGAGTTGAATCTGGGACCATCAAAGACAAATCCATCCAGTGGCAGGGAAGAGGATTTGAACCTGGGACTTCTGCATTGCAAATCCAGTGCCCTAACCACTAGGCCATGTTGCCTCCATGTCTATTCAATTTGGCCAAAAATGTCTGCCCAACTAAAATCAAGGTACACTAGGACTAAGGGTCAGTTACAATGCTTATGCTTAATTTATTTTATTCCAGTATTTTTCAGGCTTAACAATCAGTGACCTGTGATGAAAGCTATTGTAGCTTTCCTATTGCAGCTTCAAACAGAACTTTACACTTTTTGAAGTTTCAATTTTGGCAACCCAATCACCTACATGGAACTGAACCTAGCATTTTGACTTTGCTATTAATGCATCTTGAATGAGAGTGAGAGTGAGAGGCCTGCTGAGTATAATGACCCTGTACCTCAAACTCTTCATGTGGTAACAGTTACACTGTTGTGATGGCTTTATGTAAGGTTATTTTTAGTTAGTAAACATTTTAAAGTTAAAATTACAATATTTTATTTACAAATTACAGTAACTATATGTACTGTATTAGTATTCACAATTCAAAATGGTATGATTACTTTGCTTTGAAAATTATAATTTATCATTTTAAATTAATGAAAACATTTAATATATAGTTTACTGTATTTAAGTTATAATAAGTTCAATATTATTAAATACAACAGATAGAATTAATTTTTGAATACCAAATACTATGATTGTGGGAGGCACAGTGGCCTCATGGTTAGAGTGCTCATCTCTGGATCGAGTGGTCCAAGTTCAAGCCCTGGCCAGGAACATTTTGTTGTGTTCTTGGACAAGACACTTTACTCTCACAGTGCCTCTCTCCACCCAGGTGTACATTAAATGGGCACCAGCAAACTTACTGCTGAGGGTAACCCAGCAATGGACTAACATCCCATCCAGGGGGAGTAAAAAATTAACACTCTTAGTCAGTTCATGCTACAGAAACTGGGATAAGCTAAGGCCTGATGGGTAACTTGGCTCGTATGCAGACTTTACCTTTGTATAAGATTATATAGTAATTTCACTAATGTCAGAAATTTTACAGAATTTGCATCTTTCATTTTCACGAAATTAATCTCTCAGAAAAATAAGTAACAATAAGGTTGTAGATGCTAAGCCAGGCTTCTTATTGAGATTCGGTGAAACAGACACATTATTACATGTACATGTATGTATTTCAGTTTCTATAACCTGAAATGTCTAAGTCTTGCTAGATGTGATGATAGTCCATCAGAGCTCACCTTAAAACCTCCCAAAGTTAGCTGTTCCTCTTCCCCCACCAAAATAAGTCTCCTGGACATTATTTAAGATTTTATTGCAGGACAAAGTGTTGTCCTGAGTTTTCTGACCATTAATTCTTTTAAATAATAACTTCAAGCATCAGATTTACATTTTATGTCAGTAAGACATGTTTTGGTGCATTCATACCATGGCTATAGTTCACTTAAAATTATGAGCTTTCTTATCTACTCACTCATGATATCTGCTCTGATACCAGCCTTCTCAAACAGTGGTGCAACATGTTTCAAGTACACTAGCCGAGCCTGGCCCTTCTTGCTTCTTGGGTTGATTACAATTTTTAATTTACGAGGCCTGCCTTGAATGCCTAAAACAAATAAAATAAATTCAGAATGAATTAGAAACTGCAAGTGAGAGTACTGATCTACCTGTGATAAAACATCAAAACATTTCAGTATTAAAGTAGGCAACAATCAAATTCATACTAAACTATGCACATTATGGAAATAGTCTGATTTCAAAAAGGCTGTGAGACTTTGTTATTCAACCTAATTATTTACAAGTGACATTAAATTTTGATGTTAAATACACTAGTGCAAACAAGAGATCAGCTCACTTGTCCTGCAACAAGTAAGGAACATTGCTTGCTTACACATAATGCCCTTAATTGTTTAAAATATACAAATTGAAAGGAAAAATACACGCCTGGACTAGAATTTTTCTTAAAATAATTTCAACTCCTTCACTTTCATACATGTACATTCAGAGCTGTACCTACTGCTAAAGATAAAGGCAAGAATGAACATTCCGGTAAATGACATCCTTTTAAGACAGTTTCTTTACTAACCCTGTATAATGTCATTAATTTTTGAGATCCACACCTCACAGAGATTTTCATCATCACTCTCGAATGTTATCCTTGCTTCACTCAGCTTCCTGTTTTCAGCTTTGCTGAATGTAAATAGAGTGAAACCAACAAGCCGCCCTTCTTTGGATGGGTCTCTTGGCAAGCGTCGTTTTGCTATCCATGCACCAATGATGTCAGGCAGTTTCAGTGATCTTGTTGATATGTTGTAAACTTGGCTGTTTGAACCTGAGTTCAAAACGTGTTACAAACATGGTTCAACTCAAAAAATAATCATTTAATTTTGTCAGGAAAAATTGATCCCTCCTTGAAGTACATGTAACCTCCCATCCAAATTAAAAATAGTTGTCCCTTTTGAATGAGTAATAGTTTTTGGTCAAAATCTAGTTTAGAGGTTGACAATAATATTCTGCATTAAACATAAATAATAATATACCGATAACATAATAATGTAAATTCATGACATGTGTTGTATGTTTTTTCCTTTGAAGTATATATGAAATAATTCATATTTGAACTGCGGTAGTAGATGAAAGTGAAGTATGATCATCGCAGTAAATTTTCCAATTTAAGCAACTGGAAAGAAGAAGCCTGAAAAAAATCAATGCTTCAACGGGATTCGAATCCGTGACCTCCGCGATACCGGTGCGATGCTCTACCAACTGAGCTATGAAGGCACACATTGGGAGCGAGGTCAATTAATTGAGTTCATATCTTCCCGTGAGTGAAATGATGTGAAGTATATATGAAATAATTCATATTTGAACTGCTTCACTTTCATCTACTACCGCAGTTCAAATATGAATTATTTCATATATACTTCACATCATTTCACTCACGGGAAGATATGAACTCAATTAATTGACCTCGCTCCCAATGTGTGCCTTCATAGCTCAGTTGGTAGAGCATTGCACCGGTATCGCGGAGGTCACGGATTCGAATCCCGTTGAAGCATTGATTTTTTTCAGGCTTCTTCTTTCCAGTTGCTTAAATTGGAAAATTTACTGCGATGATCATACTTCACTTTCATGTTTTTTCCTTTATTAAGTGCCTTTTCCCATAAATATTAAACCCACTGGAACAGCTGTTTTCTGTATTTTAAGCTTATCTTGTTTTCATAGTGCATGCAGTCAATAAAGAAGTCTCCCTGACAGGAGCACTTCTGATCTGTTCAAACCATTGTTTCACCGTTGCAACTACAGAAAACAAGATGGAAATTATAAGATTACACCTTAAGGGATCGTACCGCTAACTTAAAAGTTTACAGTTCCCTTATTACTTAACTTCAATTTTTGCGTTGTCTTACTTACTAAACAACGATTTGAACCAATTCGGCGACCTTTTCACAAATAAGCCAAGGTGTTAAGCATGCTTAGTGTATACCTGTATTTAACTCGCCTTGTAGTGTCCAAACGATTTCACTCCTGTCGAGAAAGACATCGTATGTTTTCCCTTGAACCTTAAAAACCCCTTTCAATTCTTCACCTCGTTTATCCACGCCTCTTTCACTCATTTCATCACTGTTGAGGTTCGAGACATTCCTAGTTGTATAGCAAGAATGACAGAAGGAGTTTTCTCGGTTCTAGAAACGTGGTCGATTCACCTATCAAGTTACGCTGAAGTCGCGATTTACATCAAAGTTTGATTTGAATCGTCAGGATGTAAACATGGCGGTCTGATGTGACTTTGGTGCATTATGGGATATATTTCATTATAGGGGTGGGGAGGCTGAGATTTAAAAAAAAAAAAAAACCGAATCACCATCATAATTTTATAAATTACTTCCACACACAGAGAAATGAATTTTAGAGATTTTATTCTTGATACACAGAGGAGATAACGAAGGAAAATTATAACTAAGACGAAATATAAATGCATCGACGACTCGCTTCACCCTGGCCGGGACTCTCGATTACTCTCCGTGGAGTGGAAGGACTTCACCTGGAACAAAACAAATTGGATAAATAGGCATGACGTAAACTTGAAAGTGTAGGGAACTAATTGAGTAGCTGCCATCCAACATGCTTCGTTCTGCTTTTCGTGGAAAACAACCTGCTGATTCTTCTGCTAAAGACGAAAAACATGGGAAAAGTGCGCACGGAAAATCACACTTTTTCTTTCACCGCGATGGGGAAGGCCACGCTGGGGATGCTAACAAGAATGATCATGAAAATTCAAACGCATTGAGCGAAGAAAGCGTTGGTTACAGTACAGTCGACGGGGAATTAACCGTAGATTTTAATCACGAATTTCTGGAATCCGCCCAAAGTAGCAGCTCTGATAAAGAAAGTGTCAATGGAGAAGAAAGCATGTCAAAGTCTTTGTCGCCGGAGAATGGCGCGAAGCCAGATCATGATCAGAAGATTAAAGCGAAGAGAGGCAGTTTTTCGAGCTCTGAAAGACAGATTTATGAAATGCAGCTTGCTCAGCTTCAAGAACAACTTGTTAACATAATGATAGACAACCAAGAAATGAGTAAGTTTTAACCATACGGGTCCCAGGAGGGGCTGTGAGGAAGGCGTTACGGGGAGGTGGGAGGGTTTTATTTGGAATTTCTGGGTAGACGCACTCTGTTTGCCCAAGTTGTTCCATGTTTTGGAAAAATGTTAAATGCAGAAAACCCTGCCACTTGAGTTAAATTCATTCATGTTCATTTCTCGTTCTTTAAAAATATGTGCGCAATGCAAATGGATTGAGAACAACAGTGGCAGGGTATTATGCAGTTGCTCCCAAATTTTGCCTAGTTCTACTTGAATGGTTAATTTATTTGTATTTTTATTCCAATTTTTTTTTTTATTAGCTTGGAAAGTATTTCTGATAAAAACCAATTTACTGGCATTTAAAGGTCTGCACACACAAGGGGATTAGTCTCTGCGACTAGTCCCCTGGAGACTTTACATAAAGGGATTGGTTGCAGGGTCCTGTCCCATGAACAGTTCACACAAAGCATTTTGAGGACCAAGTCAGAGGGACCTGTCCCAAAAATTCAAACCAGTTTGAATTTGTGGGACTAGTCGCAGGGACCAAATTTTAGTCCCTACGACTAGATTTTGTGGCAAAATGGTTAGTTCACATGCTGGGACTTGTCCCCGTGACTTGTTGCGACTAGTCCCCTCATGTGTGCAGACCTTAAACATTTTCAGTGAAGTCAAGCTTGAAAAAGACCAAAGGTCAAAAGTGATTAAATATTACTTATTAACCTAGTGTGAGGTCTTTACAGGAAAATCTTAAACTGAGTGATAGCAAGGTCATTATGGCGAGGCCGAGGTTTGAGATTTTCTTGTAAAGACCAAATGTTTGAGGTTATTAAATTGTTTATTATATGGCCTCTTGCCTTGTTTTTGCATGCCTGTAAAGGCCGATGGGCATTACGTGAGAATAATGTCCTAGAATTAGCCAATCAGAGCATGGCTGATATCTGCTGTAAACAGAAGCCATGTAACAAACAAGGATATCGCTGATATTGGGTGCAAGACCAACAGACACAAATCATCAGTGTACACCAATCTCTAGGGCTGATATTTGCACATTTTTAGGTGTGAAGCTGGAAAAGCTGAAGGCCGTTGATGTCGATAAACTTCAAAAAGAACTCCATGAGGAAAAGGCAAGAAATCATGAACTAAAAGAAAAGCTAAAACATAAGCAGAAGTCGTCAAGCTCAAAGCTTCAAAGGTATATCAGTTTAACTATTAACAATAATTGTTATTAATAAATCATTAACTTGTTATATATTAAGTCCAGAAAAGGATGATCATCCAACTTACCACACTTAAATGTTCAATGTCAGTATTAAGTAATTGATAAACAATTGAAAACTGGACATTTTCGGATCAGGGCTTGACACTAACAGTAGCCAACTAGCCACAGACTAGTAGAAATTTAGTTTTGGCTAGTAGGTTGTTGATTTCCACAAGCCACTTTGGCTAGTCAACAAAATGAAATTGGCTGAACTAGTTTCTGTCTCCTTCAAGGAAGACAAACACAAAATTTACACTTTTCTCAGAAACTACATGTAGGTGAGAATTTCACTGTGGACATATCATGGTACCGGGCATGTGCTGTTCAGCACATACATGTATACAAATTTAAATTTGTTTACTTTTCACTGGGTGGTACGTAAACAGGGAACTGAAAATGTTACTTTTGTTGAAGGAAACATTTGACAAACAAGACAGCATTTTCTGAAAGCACACATCAATGCTCTTTTTTGTTATGAAATTTTTTTCATGTGCAAAATAATGCAGAACTGTAAAGGGATAACATTTCATTTAGTGTAACAATACATGGGTGATTTGTTGTTGTATGCATACTTACAAACTTACCACTACAGAAATAATTTGATGAGAAAGGTTTATGTCCTTCAACATTTAAACCAGCCATTTTTAGCATTTGAATTTTGCCAACAACATTTTATAGTATTGTTCAGATAGTTGTTTTGGTTTTGAAACATTTCTACGGTGCCTGTCTGTAAAGAAGTCTCGACAGTTTTTACAGTGACATCCTGGGGGTCTTGATATTTTTCCAAGAAGTCTCGGAAAAAAACAGAGTCCTGAAAGTCTTTTCGGGAATAAGTAAGTATCGAATAAGTAAGTATCGGGAACATAACATATTATGTCACTGTTGACATATAATACCGCCACTGTGTTTTTGTTATTTTTGAAGTTATTGTACGATAGAGTCAGTTTACTAAATTCAAAGACATGTTTAAGTAACAATGCCAAGGAAATAAATTTTGTATTACAGTGGAACCCCGTTAATATGACCACCTTCAGGCCATGGAAAATTGGTCATATTAATGGGGTGGTCATATTAAAGGGGTTCTTTAAATAGGAAAATTACTGACTGAACGTTTTTTTTGGGCCAGAATAAAGTGGCTGCAATAACGAGGTGGTCGTATTAATGGGGTGGTCGTAAGGCGGGGTTTCATTGTACTCAAAAATGCGAAGTTAAAGTGATTCAAAATACAATTTTTTTTGCAAAATCACTGAATTTAAGTGTTGTGAAATATGCGCACCCCCAAATTGCGAAATAAATGTGTTGCAAACATTTCATGTAATAAGGTAGCCAACCACAATGCTTGGCTAGTAAAAGAAGGTTTTGGCTAGTAACGTCTAAGTTATCACTAGCCACTAGGCTAGTAAGTTGAAAAGTTAGTGTCGAGCCCTGCAAATGATACTTGAAAATAACCTTAAAACATAATGTCTACATGTACATGTACTATGTTGAAGCCTATAAAGATTCACTAAAAACATAAACATTGCAGCAAATCAAGAGAAGTCTTGCTAAATGACATGAGCTAATTTGCTGTGAGAATGCCAGAACAAAGCTACTGGTGGATTGTAAACCCTGGTGAAAATCTTTCAAGGACCCTCAGATCATATGTACTAAAGGCATCCGTGGTTGAGTCTGGATTGATGCCTTCAATCGATCCTTGATTGACAATCCATTGACTTCTCACCTGACACTCGATCGACATCTAAATTGATACTCGGTCAACATCTAGATTGATACTTGGTCAACATCTTGATAGATACTTGATTGGCTCTTGATTGGCTCTTCTTTGGTTGGCACTAGATCAACACTCAATCAACATCTCGATTGATATCAATCAATACTCGATTGACAACTGGTCAGTCGATAGTTGGCAGAGTGTCGACCAACCCATTTGTATTGATCAGCACTTGATGGCGTGTCTGATTGACTGTCGACCAAGATGTTGATTGAGTGTTGACAAGTATTGATGGTCTTGATCTTGATTGAGATGTTGATCCACGGTATTGATCAACACTTGACTGCAGATGCCTTTAGTATGTACTCTACATGATCCAGATCCTCAAGGTTCCTTGAGGAGATAAATAATAAACTTGGAAATAATGTTAGTTTATAGTAATGCCTCTTCACCTGTCTCGGCTTTATATGCATTCTGTTATATCTAACATCAATTTTTAAGAAAAAATGCAAGTAGAATGGACCCTAGACATGGTATGGTAGCAGACAGTTCAGATAGAGGGAGGGATGACTGGGTAGATCTTGGAAGAGATCAGGAAGAGTTACATTCATCACCAGCTTCATCACATGACACAAATGGTAATTACAATGGACCGGGAGCTTACACTCCAGAACACGAGGAAAGCTCTACTGACGTCCTGGATGGGTCTCATTCTGGACAAACAGAAGAACAGGCACCTTCTAGATCTGGTAAATAACAATTCAGAACTGCACATTGGAACAATAGATTACAGTAGACAATGCGTGCTTGAGCTCTGAAAGTGATGCAGAATCAAAATTTGATCAATCATGTAATGCCATAAATGTTAATGAAAGGTAATCAAAGTGATCTTACATTAACGAGCAGAATACCTACCAACCTCCCTCATTCCTGAGTACCCTAGATATATTAATACCAAATTTCCCTGTCTCCTGTAGTCCTGAGTTCTGGCCCTCTCTTTGTCATGCAATGTTATGCTATTGGGCTAGAGAGACAGAGAGAGAGAGAGAGAACCAGAACTGGACTACCTACAGACCCAGGTCTTCTGGTCATCTATGAAGGAATATGTTTGAAGTGTATGTAGTTCCCACTACTTGTGGCTCAATTTAGGTGATTTCACACTTGCTTACGGTTTATGGAAAATTACAGAATCTTAAATATGTAATAAATAACTTTGTAATAATATGTAATTAAATAACGTTTTAAAGGTGGTGAAGAAGAAAGTAACAGAGTACAGAGAGTCAAAACAAAGCTGGAAATGTGGAAAGTGCAAGCAGTAGATATGGTTTGTGGAAAATACTTCCGTCAAGTTTATCCTTCTTTAATTTCCTCCTGCTCTCCCTTCCGGCCAATTTTTTCATTTACTTTCATTATCCTTCTTTCCCTCCCTCCTTCCCTTCCTTTCAATTCCTTCCCTTCATTCCTTCCTTCCTTCCTTCCATCTGTCGGTCTGTCAGGCTGTTTGTATTTTGGTCAGGCATCAGACTATCAGTCCATCAGTCCATTTGTCCATTCTTCCTTCCTTCTTTACCAACTTAACCTAATTTCTCCCCCTGTTCCCTACTCTGTACTTCCATTTATAACATCCTTCTTCAATGCTTCCTCTCTCCCTCCCTTTATTCCACCTTCGTCTCTCATAACCTAGCTTCCTTCCTTGATTTCTTCCACACATGATGTTCCTTGTTTCCCTTCTTCCCTCTATCTGTGTTTTTCTCTCATCTCCACCTCTTTTTCCTGTGATAAATATTACACTTCACTTACAAACTTAACTTTTTTAAATTTTTTTTAAGCTTGTGGACAGACTGTGGGACTTTGTTAATGATGAGCCTGAAGCTACTGAGGAGGAGGATGGAGAAGGAGAACCTTTGGCTGTGAAAACGTAAGTTAGTATAAATAAACTGTAAATATCAACCCGAGGATATTTCCATCAAACTCACATTTATTTTTAGTGCTAACTAATAAACAACAAAGTATTGTCCAAGAATTAAAATAATTAATAGGAATAAATCTTAGAGGTAAAATTTAGTGAATAATCTGGCCCTTATTTGCAATATAACTACTAACAGTTTAACTGTTAACATTATTTTGACTAACTAAATAATAATTATTATAATTGTAACTTTTGACCCTAATCCTTGGGAACGTTTTGTTTAAAAAATTATTTTAAAACAATTTCCATCAAAATAATGTTGATAGCTTATCCATTAGCTGATCCCTCTGATACATGTAGCTTACATTTCCTTTTTTGCAGGTTGAAGGAAAACATCAACCGATTCAGTAAGTGGCCCCTTAAAAGCATTATTTACATCCTATTTAAAGACTACTACGTAACAACTTCTTCTCTTTCTCTGTAGGTGCAGGCATTAAGCCAATAACTGGTTTTATCAAGTCTGTTCGAAGGGTTTTCACCTGGTACAATCCAACAGCATCTTTCTTGATATTTTTGGTTAGTCATTTACAATGTTTATTGCTATGAGGAACATTTTCAGTACAGTACTTGAATACTTGCTCTTCTCTTAAGGAGCTTTGTTATGGAAGGTACATCTTGACAAATTCTGCCGAAGTTTTCAAGTTTTTCAATTTTAATCTGTCTCAATCTTGTTCCTTTATGCTTTAATATGATTTTTTTGGGTTGTCTTTCATAAATGTATAATTTCAGGTTATTTCTTGATTTGAAGGTATTTTGTGCATGCCCAATTGCTCACAGATAGCATGAGGTAGTTTCTTTAACAGTGATTAATGTAAGTAAACATTTTTGTCTATTTTGTAGGTGTACATGTACTGTGCTTGGCATGGCTATCTATTATTTTTGATTCTTATCGTCATGATTTGGAAGCTGTTTATGAATTATCTTCATGCAAAGTAAGTGTCATGTTTGCCATATCAATATTCTAACATGACTCTGAGGCTTTCAGGACAAACTTGTATATTTGGTGGTGTTTTCTTTGTATCCAAGTCCCTTTTGGGAATTGAGGGACAAGAGAAACTTAAAAGAAGTTGCAAATTTTTGTCCTGAAAGCCTCGGAGCCATGTTAGAACATTTTAATAATAAATATATCAAACATGGTCTGTTAGGTACTTAATTTGTATGACCATGCCATGTGCATGGGTGGATGGATTAATGGGTAGGTGGATAGAATAATCGCTGGACAAAAATCCTAAGATTGCACTATCATGGGCACCTGAAGGCAAGTGCAGAAGGAGATGACCTAGGGAGACTTGAGGGAGAAGCATATTTTATTTAAATAAAGAGAGACCTGTACCATAGATATTAGATCTTTTGGTATGTAGGGAGGCAGAGGTATTGCACCCAGAGACAGGTTGAGTGCTTGAGTGAGTGAGTGAGAACTTTATTAAAGTGTCAAAAACTTTATAGCCTGGAAATAATACACCATACTAACTAGGGGACACTGCTAAAAAAAACTATACTAATACTAATATTAATACAAATTTAAAAATAAATGACTTGAAGGGCATTATGTGCAGCATAGGACGCAGCCCTTACAGCCGGTGTCCATTAAGCGAGTTATATCCCTTTTGCGAATATAGTTTGTAAAAGCCTGCAGTGTCTTAGCTGATCTGTCAGCCATAGACAGTTTGTCTTGGAGGAGGAAGTTAAATGGTCTTACATTCTCCATAAGGAGTGAAGGAATCAGTGATGACAAAAAGTGATTTGCATTAGCAGCCAGTGGGGGGGGGGGGGGGGGAGGGGGGGGGTGGTGATAGATAGTTAGGTAGTTATATAGGTTAGTGTCCATTCATTTAGTCAATGGATGGACTTTAAGAACAATTTAATAGAACTGCTTGATTGAGTTAGCTTCCTCATTGAAATTATTCAACTAAGACGTTTTTTTCTCATTTTCCTTGTTTTGCTTTCTTCTTCAGAGGCATAGCAAAGCAGCTGGGATTTATAGAAAAAACAAAAGAAGAGGTACACGTTTTCAACAAGTGTCACAAATTATATATTTAATATAAGTGTAAATACAAAGTTAATAGTGAGAACTGAAAATAATGTTAAAACCTGTATTTTCATAGCTAATTCTGTGAATGTATGTGCAATTAGGGATTTACACTAGGCAAGATATTTATGCAAGCCTTGAAGCCCTGGCCAAACAAATGCAACATTTTAATGCAACATATCGCAAAATTGTTGGCCCAGCATTTGCAATCCCTGGCCAAACGATCACAACATTTCAATGCAACAAATTGCAACATTGTTGGCGCAACATGTTGCGCACGTTAGGCCACCCTGTTGTGATGTGTTGTGACATCTGTCAGTCAGTCAGTCAGTCAGTCCATCTGTCTGTCTGTCCTTCCATCCCTCTATCCGTCAGTCAGTCAGTAAGTCCATCAGTCAGTCTGTCCGTCAGTCAGTCAGTTAGTACAACTGTCTAAACAATATAAGGTAATTCAAGAGGAATTAACTGAAGATCACATCAAATATTTTTTTCTATCCTCTCGATTTTGCTAGTACCAAATTACTTTCTTGGTGCCCAACTTTTATTTCCTTAACAGACAAATACTACCGAGGATCATAGTTGGTCAGATAAGTTCCAGTTGGTTTTACAAGTGGCAAGGAAAGTACAGGTGAGTCTGCAAAAACTGAATTCTCCCGACACTCTCCTTAATGATATGTACATTTCCTTCAATTATTTATGTTCAGAGAATTCAGTGATACAACCAGCAATAACATTCCTGAGACATGATCTCTTTCTTCTCACCTTTCTGCTTCACGACAGTAAGGCATTTAATAATTATTTTATAATTTTATATTGTAATGAGATATTTGATACTGATGTTCATAGCTCCTTTAGAGCAATCAAGGGTTCTAAAGTTGTAGAATGCTTCTTTATGGTCCTGTTACTGGGTTTCAGCAACTGGCAACTTGTTTAGGGGTTGACAATAACTTTTTGCACCACTTTCCACTTTGGAAAGTAGATTTCAAATTTTATTTTCTATCTCAAAACTTTACTTTCCAAAATGGAGTGCAGTATTATATTTATCCTACCCAGACGTACTTGGCAGCTCTCGTGATCAATACTCTAATATGGCGGATCAGTAAATGTGAGAATGGTGTAAATTCGTCCTTTTGAAGACAGAAGGTCATTTTGGATGATTATTTTTATCATTTGATTATTTTTTATACATAAGTTTTTTACTTAAGCCTTTTAGCATATAAGTTACTTTCCAGCGTGGCCCAAAATTTACTTCCCACATCGGTAAGTATTTTGGTTCAATTTTGATTTTTTGACTTTCCAAGAAGTAAATTTGCTTTCCAATGGTAAGTGGGTAAGTGTTAGTGTCAAGCCCTGTCAGTTTTGTCAAATGCAGGCTAATACCAGTGGACAGAGGTTTCATTAATGTTTTAAGCAGGAGGACAACTGGTTTTCACAAGCAGGCAAACTATTGGAACTAAGCTTCTTTAGAAGAATTGCATTGATTTCATTTTCTCACCCAGAATACACTTGGAAAAATGGCAGACTCCCTGGAAAAAGTAAAGAGGTATTACTAAGTAGTTTTCTTATCATGTATGAATTCAGTTATTTGGTCAGTTTGATGACTTGAAGTCCGGTAAGCTCCTGTTTTTATTAATTTCTAATTGACCTTTTCTTAGCTGTCAAATACTACAGTGTTTTAAAATGAGGCGAAGTGTCCATTCAAAAGTGAATAACATTGATCATGTTGAAACTGAGGCAAAAATATTGCAGATTGTATGAAAAGCTAAAAGAGTCTGATGAAAAACTTTTGCCTGTGATATGTGTTTTATTCCAGCTTGTTAACTTGGCAGCATCCTGAAGCTACAAGGAAACTCTTCTCAGCTCTTTGCTTTGCTCTGTTAGCATCTTTAGGGTTCAGAGGACCAACACTATTCATGCTGATAGGTAACCTGCTGTTACACAATTGCACGTACATGTAGTAGTTAACTGATGCTCTGTGTGCTATGATCCGCAAGAAGTAGTTGAATTTTTTTTTGTACCAGCAAATCTCTCTGTCGAAGACTTAACTACTAGGATTCTCTAGGATGATTTTATCTTCTCTTCTCCCTTAATGCCCACTCTCCTACAGGCTCCAGTTGTTTTAAGGTTGGATAAGGCTATCCGCCGTATAAATTACTATCCACTGGTTAGTGTAGTTTGTTTTGCCAACACTTATCAACTGGATAGTGATTTACGGTACCTATCTATCCTTAGAACAACTGTCACAACTGGGTATTGGAGGATTCCCTATCCAGCTTCCATTGTCCTGAGCCAGCCTGTCTAGGTGTGTCCAAGTATACCCGATCATCTTGATATCCTTTTGAAGATCCCATCGCTAGGTATTTGTTGACCCTGTGGATTCCACCGGAGGACTGTCCGGGTGATGCTACATGTAGTAGCTGATCCAGCAATCTCCATCCTCATCAGAGAATTTCTTCTGTTAGGATATTGATGTCTTGGTCACCCAGCTTGTTTAGGATATGTTGCAACCTCAAGACTGTTTCTTTACAGGCTGTCCATAGACGCAGGTTTTTTTCTGCGATTTTCTTTTCTGTCTTTTCCCAAGCCCAACTCCCTTGCATTTTGACTCGTTCATATCGCACGCGCCAGGTTTATAATATTTTCCAAAGCTTGCGATCTCAACGAACTCAAGACAAATTACAGGGTTTGTGGACAGACTAGAGAGAGTTATAGTTTGCAGTCATTTTATAATATTATTAATTTCTTTATCTCAACAGGCCTGTTTCTGGGAATTAAGTTGTTTATTGTCAATCCAATCTATCATCGCTTTCCAAAGGTAACATTTCTTTTTCCAATCACACATTGACAGGTATGATAACATTTATTATAATCCATCAAATATTTTCGCCAGCGCGCGATTGGTTTGAACGCGTCACATGACTGAATATTTCCGTGTAAACCTGTGGGAGGCGCGGTGGCCTCATGGTTAGTGCGCTCGTCTCCGGATCGAGCGGTCCGGGTTCGAGCCCTGGCCGGGGACATTATGTTGTGTTCTTGGGCAAGACACTTTACTCTCACAGTGCCTCTCTCCACCCAGGTGTATAAATGGGTACCGGCGAACTTAATGCTGGGGGTAATCCTGCGATGGACTAGCATCCCATCCAGGGGGGAGTAAAAATACTCCTAGTCGCTTCATGCTACAGAAACCGGGATAAGCTCCGGCCTGATGGGCCACTTGGCTCGCATGCAGACTTTACCTAAACCTGGGAACAGACTACGAGTAGTCCCTCTTTCGCTTAGTCCGTCGTGCGTGACGCGAAAGAAAAGTTCGAGGAAAAAATAGCCGCGCGAAATCCTGGATGCGAGGAGCTTCTCGCCCCCAGGATTTCGCGGTCGCTTTTCTTTCGCGTCACGCGCGACGGACTAAGCGAAAGAAGGACTACTCGTAGTCTAACCTGGGAAATGTCCGAGTGATGTTCCCCAATTTTCAAAACCGAGCATGTTGCAAAAAGTATTTGAAGGACAATAAACACAATAGCCTCCATGTGGCGCGGAAATATGCTTGGATATTTGTACTTGGACATTATCTGTTCCTCAAAGCTCACAGTTTTCCCTGAGCTACGCTCTCGGAAAACTGTTCGCTTCTCGGAACAGATAATGTCCGCGGACAAACATCCGAGCATACTTTCGCGTCAAATGGAGGCTATTGTTTATATATCCCTACCCTACCACTCTGGAACCTTGCCACAACCTTGTTCCCAAGGTCTCTCTTCTTCCCGGCTCTCTCCAAGGGGTTGGGAAGAAGAGAGTCCCTGGGAACGAGGTTTACCGTGCCATTGGCACAGTTGTTTCATTTTCCACTGACTAGACAGTAAGTTCACCCTCAAGTTGTACATGTATGCATGGCTCACTTGCAATTGAATGCCCTTGTTATTCCAAGTTTATTAAGTCCACTACTCTTTTCTTACTCATTTTAAAATAGGTCAAGATGAGATACGACGGTACCGCGAAATTATGGAAAGAACTCCCCACAGATGCAGAACTGTCAGCCAGACAAACGGCAGCGGAGACCAATCAAGAGGTACTAAAGATAATCAAAAATTAAAGCCGTCACTATATTTTGGTTCGCCATAGCCTTCGTAATAAGCGTTCCGTACTAAGAGTTTTTTCTGCCTTCTGGCCACGCGCAAATTGGAGCGAGAGCAAAAGAAAATCGACGAAGCTCTCGTGCCAATTTGCGCGCGGGAACGCTTACTCTACATGCTGATGTGGCTTCCTCTCTAAATATTGTAATTTATGCAGGCTAGGTTCGTCAAGAATTACCGTAATTTTTACATGTGAACTACCAGTTACAAATCGTGTAATACATGATCAACACTTTTCAGATGCTTGTACGCGCCTCCTCAGCGAGTTCTTTATCTTCACCAAGTTCCAGTTCATCAGAGCAGCACGGAAACAGTACCTCAAACCACGTGGCCGATAAATTCAAATTACCATCAAGTGAAACCATTTTACCAGGTGAATATATGTGCATGGTATCCTCGTTAAGAAATTCTTGTTCCCAGGGCAGCAGAGGTCGAGAATAGTGTTTAGAGAGACTTAAGGTCACGTGATACTCGTCCATTCTGATGACGTAGTTATTCAAAGATCCGTGTAGCGTCTCTGATAGGTTGTTGTAAATACAATATAATATTGTCCTTTCTTTTCTTTTCAGGATGGGAAGACGGCAAAAGATGTGCTTTAATGGATAAAGAGAAACCGCTCTCCAACGTCAAACACGGACGACTGTTTTTGACCCAGAGGTAACCGGTTTTTCTTTACGGTTCGGTCGGAGTTAGGGTGGCCTTCTAAGCAGACGTTCTTTGAACTCGTCACGCAATCTTTCTCCCCTTGGCGAGCCCAAAGAGCATCTGCGTTGGAGGCTAGAGATAGGGCAGCCTTTTACGCAGATACTCTGCCGGCTCGTCACACAACTTTCTCCCCGTGACGAGGCCAAAGAGCATCTGCGTTGGAGCCTAGAGATAGGGCAGCCTTCTACGCAGATACTCTGCGGGCTTGTCAGGCATACTTTCCTCCACCTTGTACATCTAACTATATCTGTAATCTGCAAAGGATTTACCCATCACCGCAGATGTAAAAGAGAAATAAATAGATAGGAAATAAATGTAACTAAATCACTATTGAGATAAAAAAAGAAACGAGACTGGTCCTAAACGCCTCAACACTCGGTTCGTCTATCACTCCAGCAGGAAGTGAGTTCTACTCGGGTATAGTTCTTGTATAAAAACTGAATTTGTAGTTATTACTCGCAGGGGTTAAATGTGTGAATTTCGTGGGATCGTCACATGATCGTGAGTGATGAACTCTAATATCTCTTTCCCTTTTATGTAACAAATTCAAGTAAGCAGGTTGAGATAATGAAGAACGTGAACACATTTGGGAATGCGTCTTGATATGAGACACAGGAAATGCGTAAAATATTTTAACTCCCGGCTAGGGAATCCATGTTGTATTCAGTTAGAAAGCTTAAAAATCTTTTTTTCCCTTTATTTATTTGACATCTTTTGTCTTCTTCCTTAGCTATTTGTGCTTTGAGAAGACAAGATCTTCAAGTGGAAAGAGTATCGTTGTAAAACTTGATACGATTATCAGCATCAGTAAGGTGATCAAAATCTTCTTAGTTACCTACATTATGATAATATCATGTGTCTATACGACAATGAGAGAATCGAAAGTAGGCATGGACGGACGTGCGAAGGCGCGAACGAATGTGCGAAAGAACCTGTGGAGGAATGAAGGTTCCAACGTACGAACAGACGAACGAAAGAAGGAACGAATGGACGGACGGACGAACGATCGCACGCGCAAACAGACTTTCGCACGGACGGACGCACGCACAGACGAACGTACGAACGTACGAACATATGAATGACGAACGTACGAATATGCCAACCAACCTACCAATGCACATAACTTTCAATACACTAATAACAAACGAATACTCTGCTGTTTTACTCATACGCCTTCATATCTGTGTTACACTTTATTGTTGTGTTAACTAAAGTTTGATAAGTTTTTCTTTTGTTTTCAGGCGAAGCCTATTGGAATAATACCAGGAACAGGGATGGCATTAGAAATTCATGTCAGAGGAGTCGAAAAGGTACTAAGACAAGAAATTGGATTTTCCTTTTTTTGTTCAATTCTCGCGGCAATAGATAAGTTCGCAGCATATTTTCGTCCCACGGTTGTTGTTCACTGATTTGAGTTGTACTATTTCCTAGCCGTATATTTTTGGAGGAATCATTGGCAGGGATGATGTATTTGAGAGCATCAAAGTGACAGGAAGAGCAGCAAATATACCATGGGCTTTAATGTGAAATGATGCTCAAATGAAGTAACTATAAATTAACTTTTAATATGTCACATACCTACGCCTTCATATACCTCCTAGCCTGCGTAGCTTGGCGGTTTAAGCAGTTTGAGCGCGAAGAAAGCGGTGAAGCCGCGAAAACGAGCGGCGAAGCCGCCAGGAGCCTGGGAGAGAAACAACCGCCAAGCTACACAGGCTATATACCTCCCGTCCTTGTTGCAACCAAAAAACGGTTAAAACTTAATGTAAAAAGGAAAATATTTAGCTAGCTAGTGGTGAGTTATATATTGAGATTTTAATAATGATCTGAGGTGCATATAACTTGTAAGGTATTTAAATAATTGATTAGAAACCCCTCTAGATTAATTTAGGTACTGAACTACTTGTCTCGCGGTTGAAAGAAAAACTGGATGTTGTATAATCAGGGCTTCTTTCACAAACGGTGACGGAGAATTAAAAGAAAAAAAATGAAATAAAGGGAACGATATAAATGCAGATCTCCGCAAATCGATGGGTAACATTTGCTTTGTTGTAGTGAAAAAAATACCAACACTGAGGTTAGCCGACTTTTGCAGGCTTAATCATATAAATGTAATGTGCAAGTGAATATATGAAGGATTATATAAATGGTATTGACATTCAGGGTTTTTTTTAACTTTCTTAGAGAGAGAAAAAGCAACGCTATAAAGATTTATTGTCTCTCAGTTAGTACGCGGGCTGTGATTGGTCAATTTGGCGGGTCGTACTCTCCTGTACGGCCCGCTAAAATTTAAAGTTGGTTTTGTTGCCAAACTGTTTCGTGATTTATCGATGGGTGTTCTTAACTTTTATAGCAAATGAAAGTTTAAAACTTCCTTATACTCTGAATTATTTAATAAAGCGTGCTAACGACTTGAAAACAGTTTCAAACTGACTCGTTTTGCTTTCGAGGTGCGTCAGAAATTTGAAGCCTTTCCGAGTCCGCGTGAATAGAAATCGTTTCCGAACCCGTCAGACACACAATAGAGATATAATAAATATCTTACTAACCTCGTCTTCTCGGTCCGTACAGTAAGTTACGGATCCTCGTTTTTTCCCCTTCGATTTATGACCCGTGCGCTTCGCGCTTGGGCCATAAATGGAAGGGGAAAAAACTCGGTCCATAACTTACAGTACGAACCTCGAACTCGGTTAGTAAGAGGTATTTATACCATGCCATTGAAAATACAGCCAATCAGAATAAAGGAAAGCTGTTGTATATTCGACGGTATTACATCTAACCTTCCCATCATGCGCCGCGCGTATGTCGCATTGATTATGTTGGCCACTGTCTTTTCTATGGCATGGTATAAAATAGTTATGTTACGCTCTCTCATGGTATACCATGAAGTATCCCACTTCTCACTTGTATTTTCTTGGTATAAGTGGTGTACACTCGCCAAGAGGTCCGCCTGTATACCGAGAAAACACAATTGCCTCGTGTGATATTTCACGGTATACCACTCGAAAGCGTTGCATAACTAGTATATATCAAAAAGTTGTCGTACGTATTTTGTGTAAGGTTTTGATATCTTTCTATACTACGATGCAACCGCTCTGTTTTTCTCTGCCGTTGAGCGCGCGAGAGACCGCGCGCGAAAGACTGCGCGAGTGAAACAGCGCGAGAGGAAAATCCTTCCGTGTACCAGTTTTTTCGCCCGTTTTCTTCCCGCTTTCTTCGGAGTCGCACTCAACAGTCTGAAAGAAAAGAAGGGCTGCTTATTGTCTTATATCTAATGAAAAATAACAAGGGAAAATTTTTCTCGCGACAAAAAACTTTAAGAGAATGTTACATTAAATGTTGCAGGAGTAAGTAACCTTTACCTACTAAACTAGCAACTAGTTCCAGACTCACACACCAGGTGTGGGAAAAACGAGCAAAAGCTGCCAAAATTAAACGTTATTAAAGCGCTTTTTTTGAAAACCACAGAAGAGACTAAGTAATTCCTTATTCATAACATGCCGAATTGAACATTTTTTCTAAATATTTAGTAAATTTTGGGAATATATTTATATTAGTTTTAAAAACAATGTGGCTATGTAAAAGATATTTTATATGGTGTAGAAGTTTCTTAGAAATTGAGAATTAAAGGTTTGAGAGAAACGTGACTGATATATATATATTTCCTCGAAGTCCACGACAGGAAGACAAACATGTGGGATGAGAGGATTACATGTAACTTCCCGTTTGATATATTGTCGTTTAAAATTAGGCTTCTTTTCGAAGCAAAAACTCTGCTGTTCGTGAAACACATCATTAATTCGTGTACGAGATTTTTGGCCGTGAACTTTTTGCCCCGAAACATTCGGAAAAACGAAAAACTGCACTCAGTGTGTTAATGTCTAATGTGGAAGGAAAATCCCTTACCTCCCCCTCCCCCCCCCCCCCCCTGCTGAATGTGATTGTTTAGTAGTTTCCAGTTTCCAATCGGTGCTTTCTGCGAAAATTCGTGGCGTTTGACGCAGCTCCCTCCGAAACGATCTAAATCGTAAACTATGTGGACAGTGAAAGGACTAAGAACAAACAGCTATGGCATCGTTTCTCGTAAGTTGCTCTCTTTACAACGAAGGAACTTCACTCCGGAGAAAGCAGAGCGAGTTATGGCGATCCGGCGAGAAGATATCAATGTCTGGGAGCGACGCGCTCCAATCGCTCCTTCACATGTTGCTGAACTTGTACATAATGGAATAAAAGTTCTTGTACAGCCTTCGACAAGACGGGCATACACGATGGATGAATACGAGAGAGCAGGAGCCATCATAACAGAAGACTTGACTCCGGCTTCGTTGATTATAGGTGTTAAAGCTGTTCCGATCGACTTACTCATCCCGAACAAGACATACGCATTCTTCTCACACACGATAAAAGCACAAGAAGCGAACATGCCTCTTTTGGACGCAATGCTTGAAAAGGTAATGATAGTTTAATTATTGGTAATTAAACGGCAAAACTGGTTTGAATTTGGTCATTGGTGTCGATATTTGTAGATCGATCGACGTCGATTATTCCAACAGAAAGGCCAGGTTATGCATGCGCGAACTGATAGTTTTACTCGGGCTTCGAGCTGATTCCTTTCATAAATGTTTCTCTCTATCATGCAAAGTCACAGTTAAAATCTGGTCATCTCTGACTTAAGACTGTTAACCTACACGTATTCACACATTTCGTATGAATTCGGATTGCGCCCTGCACCACGTGCAACATATATTCCACACCTTTGTAACTTTCGTAATCCCAAGTTGAAGCTTCCATATTGTTATGAAAATTTCCTTGTTCGCTCGCATTAAATATAGTCTCTTACTTTTAGAATATACGGATAGTTGACTACGAAAAAATGGTAGACAGCAAAGGACAAAGAGTTTGTGCTTTTGGCAAGTTCGCTGGAGTTGGAGGTGCGTAAGTTTTATAGATTTTCTCGAAAACAAAATCGTAATGTGTTCTTTGTCTCTCGTGATGTTGTGGATATGACTTGGGGGTGTGTTTGGGGGTTTGGTCATCAAGTGGTCTGGAGCGTGTAGGAATTGATCATGCAATCGATTCCGGTCAGTGAGGAAACTTTCGACTTTGGTAATTTTGCCCCAAGTTGTTCATTCTTAAAATTTTTTGGTGAATATTTTCATGACTGGAATTTTTTTTTACTAAAAATGAAGTTTCAAACATTTTGTTTTTTTTTTTATAGAAATTGTTATCTCAAAATTTTGATTTGTGTTCATGCCCAAGCTAAAATCTTGTAAAACCGATTGCTAGTGGAAAGAATAGCATGTTTTCACATTGCAGATGCCTTTTTGAATAGATTAATAGAGTTATTTTAGCTTGTATCCATGCAGAAAATGTCAAAAGTGTACAAAAATGGGTTTTGCAAAAAATCTCCAGGTGTTCATCATGTTCAATAGCCTTTTAACCTGTTTATAGTTGTTATTTTCTGCCTCCTTATTTAACTATGCTCAGATAGGATGTCATTTGACTTTCGGTAAGATGTTGATAATCTTCTTAATTTTTTTTGATAATTTTATTTATTTAGGTATGATAAATATTCTTCATGGCCTTGGATTACGACTTCTAGCTTTAGGACATCACACTCCTTTCATGGTATGGTACCTTTCTTGGTATAATCATAACGTGCTTCTCTTAGTGTTCTTGTGTGTACTTTTTTCACTTTTTTTGTCTTCCTTTGGTTTTGCACACTCACGCTTTTAGCTCTGCTTAATTAGCTACCTTTTATTCTAAAGTATTCATTTGTACAGCATTTTTATTTTTTGTTAAGTCTTGGGTATCTTTAAGTTAGTCCTTTATATAGGCATTATTGGCTTCCTGGGCTAATCCTTGCTTTATAGAATGATATTTTGTAAATATATTTATAAATGGCAAAAAACAAACAAACAAACAAAAAACAAACAAAAAAAAATTGGAGCAAACAGTGCTTCAGTTTCATGGCCTAAATAAAGATCCAGTGGATGAAAGTTAAAGCCTTGCTATTATCAACTTGTTTGTGTGTTTTAGCAGGTCACCCTACTCACATAATAGACATAGAAAACATGGAAACTGGAAATATGTGTAGCCTATTAGGTAATGTTTGTGTAGTATTAATGTATTGACTTTCTAATTTTTCACCTGTCTCAAAGTATTTGGGTGCAACTCACAATTACAAGAACAGCAGAGCAGCCAAACTTGCCATCTATGAACTTGGAGAAGACATCAAGGCTGGTAAACTGCCTGCTCATTTTGGACCTCTCTCATTTGTATTTAGTGGCTCAGGGAATGTGTCCCAGGTTTGTTTTATTTTACATCTTAAAAATGTGATTTAATATTGCATGTTAGGCTGATGAATTAGAGTGTGTTACTAGGGTGGTGACCTCATGGTTAGTGTGCTTGTCTGCAGATCAAGTGGTCCGGGCTTGAGCCCTGGCTGAGGATATTCTCTTGTGTTCTTGGGCAAGACCCTTTACTCTCACAGTGCCTCTCTCCACCCAGGTGTGTAAATGGGTCCTGGCAGATTTACTGCTGGGGGTAACCCTGTGATGGACTAGCATCCCATCCGGGAGAGGGGGTTAGAAATACTCCTAGTCGCTACATGCTTTAGAAACTGGGATAAGCTCCAGCCTGATGGGCCACTTGGCTCATATACACAGTCTTTTGCCCTGCCACCCTCACCCCTGTGTTTCATTTTGCAATATAAAATGTCATTTAATATCGCATGTTAGGCTGATGAATTACAGTGTAGAGTGTGCTATAAGGTGGACTAAATAAATTTTTGCTGTGACTATGAGGGCGTCCTGAAAGGTGCAGGGTAATTTCACAGCCTACTTTTCCCCCAGATCCCAGTTCCATTCCCATTTTTTGTTTCTCAGTCCCAGTGACCCAAGTCCCATTTTTCCACAGAAAAAAATAAGCAAATCCCAGTTCCCAAATTACTTTTTCAGGCCTCTCCTGTGAGGCTCATGTACATTTCTTTGTGGAGATAATTAGCTCATGTTAACCCCTCTGGCTCTATATACATCTGATTAATAGTGTAGACACGTGTAGATAAATAGATAGGTAGTTTATAGAACCATTAAAATCACAGCTCTAGAGCTGAATTAGGTAAAACTTTGCACATGAATTCAAATAATAAAATTATGCTAATATGTGATCCATAAAAATTGTCAAATAAAATTGCTTATATAGAAAAACCTATTCTTTAGTCTGTTTTGCAAATAGGAATGTGAATTATTTCTCAGGTTAAATTAAACTACATCTGGTTGGCTCTGGTAAAAATCTGTATAATTTTTGATCAGGATTACTACTGATATTCAGAAACATTTGGACTGTTTGAGACTGTCTGATCAAAAAGAGTGTTGTTGGATAGGCCACACAGTGATTACTTTTATTTAATGGTTCTCCGTAGGGTGCCCAGGAGATGTTCCAGGAACTTCCACATATCTATGTTGAGCCACATGAACTGAGAAAAGCTATTCAGAGCACTGGTAAAAAATTCCACTGTAAACTGTAAAGTTAATATTTAATTTGGTGCTGTTGCAACATCTGATTATCATGCTCAATCATGGGATTATTTTCCCACTGATTATTATGTCAGTCTTGCATTAATATTGTTCCTCTGTCTTTTGAATGTTTTCATGGTCATATGATTATTTTATAGACCATCGGAAAGTCATTGGTACTGTTGTGAGCCGCGAAGACTATCTTGTACCCAAAGCTGGTGGAGTGTTTGATGCAGAGGAGTATGATGCACATCCTGACAGATACAGATCAACATTTGCTGAAAAAGTTAGTTTAATTTATTTTTATATGCAAAGGAAATTGAAAAGAAAATTATGACTGTAATCCTTGACAGCTCAGAGATAAAGAGTTAAATTGTAGTTGAAAAGCGCTAGATAATAAGATTCCCTTTTTTTATCATTAATTTTGAAAGTGCTTAAACGAATTTACTGAATTTCAGCTTGTGGCAAGGCATGCATGTGCGTGTACATGTAGCCACAAAAATGCTAACTGAACCACACAAAAGAACCACATTAAAGCAAATCAAAAAAAAAAAAAGATTCATTGTGACCTGGCAAGCTAAAAAAATGTTAGTCAGAATAATGGCCACCTTCTCCCCCCTGTAAAAAAATAATGGTCTATCTTTAACTTGCTTGAGTTCTAACTTTGGCACTGCCAGGATTGGTGGAGGGGCCTGTGGCAGGGTTAATCAAAATTAAGCTTTTAAAGCAAAGGGTGAATAAATGGAATTTTTATAAAATGTACCAGGAATGAAGCACAAATGTTTGGGATGACTGTTTCTTATCCATCTTATAGTCATTGTGGTTGTTTGTTTTGTTTATCTGCAGATAGCACCTTATATGTCTGTGCTGGTAAACGGCACCTACTGGGCTCCTAATGTACCACGCCTTCTTACTTATGATGATGCAAGAAATCTTCTTAAGACAATGAACAGGTCCAGTGCTTATGGTGGCTGTCCAAGCCTGCCTCATAGATTACTGGCAATCTGTGACATCTCAGCTGACACTGAGGTAATGGTAGCTTTAATTACATTGTAGTTTTTGCATTTGTTTTGCTGAAGACAGTTGTTGGACATTCCTTTACCTTCAATTTAGTGTACCAGCAAAACAGCAAGACCAGACATCTTTAATCTCACTCATTTTATGATCATTGATAATGGTGCTACATTCTCTAGGGCTCTTTGGAATTCATGACAGAGTGTACAACAATTGAGTATCCATTCCAGCTGTACAACATTAAGTCAGGAACTTCACAGATTGGGTAATTACATTAAAATAAATAACAGAAACTTGATATTTTACAGTAATATAGGCAACACCTTCTCAATTTGTTGTTCATCAAGCAGATTTAGTCTCAGTTTTGAACTTCACACAGTTGTAGCCATCAGTAAGACAACTTGATAAAATTTTATTAAATAAAATTTTGTTATCATCATTATAGAATGGCTGGTGATGGAGTTCTTATTTGTTCAATTGACAATCTTCCTGCTCAGCTTCCAAGAGAAGCTACTGATTACTTTGGCAAGCTCCTGCTACCGTGGCTTCCAGAAATGGTAAGTGAACAGGACATTAACAGTTTCTCTTCAAACTGGTAACTTAATAATTTTGTGCATGTTTCAGGTTGTAAGTTAGGACACACAACTGTAGTGTATTCACTATTATCTTGTGAGACAGTCTGCAAAACCTTTTACGTCTTCTCTCCTCTCCTAAAGTACTGAGGTGTACGTACAGCTGTAGCAGTTTAACCTGCCAGGCAGCTGACTGGGGTTTTTATTGATATTTATTTTCCAGATTGATTCTCATGCTACTGATTCATTTGAAGAGCAGCATCACTTATCAGACACAATAAGAAATGTGAGTATGATCTAATAAGTACTTCTATGAATGAGTTTTGATTGGCCAGTGATTGCCTTTTAAACACAGATCAACTATAGTTCAAGACTGAAGAGCTAGCAATTACTGTGTCCTCAAAGTTTTTAGAGTGAAAAACTCCATTTTATTGATTTTGATTTAAAACATATACAGTAGCTAAGTTAACTTTATATTTATTCTTATGTTTACTGTGGCTTTATACAGTAGTTAAGTTAACTTTATATATATTCCATTTACCAGGCTATTATCACTTCTAATGGATCACTGACAACTAACTACAAATACATCGCAGATCTGAGGAAAAGGTAAACCAAATATACTTGTAAGTTAGGGTGAATTTCTAAGTGTTCACTTCTCTTTTGATTTAAAATGCTGGGAGCTTGGTAGCCGGTATTATACATTAAGTGCTCAGGCATCCAGGAGGATTAGAAGTGCATTCTTGTAGAAGCTTATTAATTATATTCCCCAGAAAAGAATTATTTCAGGATCTTATAATATTATTGGCAATAAGCTGCCAGGCTTGAACTAACTTATCAAGAAGACTGAGTTTAATTCCAGGAATATGGAATTTCTAATATTAGTATATAGCAAGCTGTTCTTTAGCACTGAAGTCATATTTTGTTTCTGTTTGTGCCACTTTTCTTAGGCAAGAGGAAGCTAAAGCAAGAGCATTGGGACCAAATGTATCTGTGCCAATAGCACAGAGAGTTCTGTTACTTGGGTCTGGGTTTACTGTGGCCCCATGTATTGAATATCTTACAAGGGACAAAACTCTTGCAGTCACAATTGGTGAGTGACAGTTTGTTTAAAGTTGACGTTTAAAAGCATGACAACAAGAGTGGCAGCTCATTTATCTTAGGGGTCATGAATGGTTAAGTTGAGGATTTGTTAGATGGTGTAACAAAAAAGTATCTTTTCTGCAATTAAGCCCAAGAGTTTCTTAGCATTGTAAAAGGAGGCATCCAAAAATAAAGTTGTTAAATACATTAAATTTGACTAAAGTTCTGCAGCAAAGATATAATATGAATGCCAGTTGCATACCCAACCATCTGATCTTGTCAATATGGTACTTTGATTACAATGTAGTTGTTTCAACTTTTTTATTACTATTCAACACATTTCAGCCTCTGATAGTATCACTGAAGCAGAAGCACTTGCAGCTAAGTACAGGAACACAACTCCAACCCTCCTGGATGTCACACAATCAGAGGAAAAGTTGAACAAGTTGATCCAGCAACATGATGTTGTAATTAGGTAAAAGTGTATAGTGTAATGATTAATACTTGTGATCACCTCTATCTTTTTATGCTTGTACACTTCATGCAGCTTGAATAAGGTGAATAGCTTGAGCATTGTTCTCTTTGATCATCTCTTCCTAGATGGGATGCAGGGCTCAACTTTCAGGGAAAAACCTTGGGGCCAGCTGGCCCCTAAGTTTTCAGATTTAGTCGCCAGCAAAAGTATTTCAGTGAAAAGGGTGAAAAGTTAGTCACCAGTGAAAAAGTGAAAAAAAAAAAAAAAAAAAAATTGGTCACATTGGCCACCCCAGTGGTTGCAATGTCAAGCTCTGGGATGGGATTACATGAATAATTTCCCCCGTGAAGTAGTTTGCTTCAGTTTTTTTATTGTGTTTCTTAAGAATGCATTGATTTTGATGGCCAGCCTTAAACCTGGACCTTTTTATCTTGGAATCTATGCAGTTTCTTTCAGTCCATTGCACCTCCTATAGTGTCTTTAAATAGGCGTTTCCAGTTTTGTTGATTAAAATATGCCATTTTGATTGCAGTTTGCTACCTTACTCTTTGCATCATGTTGTGGCCAAGAGTTGTATCGCCTTTAAAAAGAACTTGTTAACAGCAAGTTATGTACTGCCTGCCATAGAAGAACTACACCAGAGGTACCAGATAACATCAGTTACTGTAACATCATAACATGAATCAGTGAATCAAATCGCTTGTGAACTCCTGACTGTAATTCAAAGTGTGCTATAATTGATTTAGACAATGTTTTCACATTTTTATGTTAGTTTAATCTCAGCTTCTCAGCAATAAGTAGCCGATAATTATTATAATGCACTCTATTGACTTGGCACAAAGTTTCTTATCTATCTCTCTGACAAACAAAGGCTTTGATTGGCTGAATCAACACATCACAAGTATCACAGGAGGCCTGCTTATTCCTTCCTCCTCCCTCTCCCCTAATTGTTCCTCAAGAAGTTGGGAAATGTTGTGAAATTTTGGTAATTGGGAACTTCTAAATCCGGGGCTGAGCATTGTCACTCCAGGTCCCTGCTTGCATGCATTTCTGGATAAACTACTGCAACTACATGCAACTGACAACCAAGATCAATACATGTATGTCACAAATTCTTGTGAAAAATTCAACAAGTTCAACAACTCACTGAATGGTAGTGGTACAATATGCAGTAAAATGTTGAAAGGGCTTGCACCACATTAAACTAACTACAGTCATCATTATATATGAATATGAATGTTTTATTGTGTTTTATGGAGCTTTGGATTTTTTCTGTTGAAAGTGCTGTTGATGCTGGAATAGCCATTGTGAACGAGGTGGGACTGGACCCTGGTATTGATCACATGTTAGCCATGGAGTGCTTTGATGATGTTAAAGCTGAGGGAGGAGTGGTATGCTGGACTATTTGACACTTTGAGCTTGATTGAACAGTCTTGTTAGTTATGTTGTTGAAGCAGTTCGATTTTAGTGTTAAACAGGTTTTCCCATGTGTAATGTGGTTTTCAGGAAGTGTTTTTAAAAATGAATAGGAAATGCCAGTTAACAAACAGATCACAGTCCAACAATTTCATTCTTCCAATGGATGGGTCTTAGCTTACCCGTGTAAGGTCACAAATCATCCACACTGATTGTCACACATTGTTTCACAATTGCAAGTACTTCACAACATAACTCCCTGTGTTTTTGATGATTTTCCTTATTCTCATCACCAGTCTTGTTGACAGTTTATTGGTAGTGTAATGAGAAATTACATGTACATGTAGACAAGAATCAATACTGCAGCTAATGGACACCCTTATTCAGGTGTAAATTAACTGTACAGGGACTCCACTCATCTTTCTCTTATGTTATGTATAGATCAAGTCCTTTCGCTCATACTGTGGCGGACTTCCTGCTCCAGAGCACGCTGACAATCCTTTGAGATACAAGTTCAGGTACATGTATATATGCAAACATGCTATAGTTTAAACAGTGTTTTTGTCAAATATGACAACAACAAAAAAACTGTTACCCGTCAATCTCTATTTTTAAGAGGAAACTTTGTTAGGTTATTTTTAAATGTAATTTTTATTTTAGTTCTATTTGTAGTTTTAGTTTTAATTATCGTTTTAATGTTTCAGAGTTGGCGTGATGTCCATTGGATGTTGCTGACAAAATAATATTTAGATTTAGATTTAGATTTAGATATGTGGAGGTCATATACAGCATTTGCACAGAAGTCCTATACTGTGTGACACTTGTCTAACAGAAGGCAATTTCAAAACAACTTTCATAATGATCTCAGACACTCCACATAGCCAGTCAAAGATTTTAGCCTTGAACATGTTTGAATGTTTAAATCCTCAAAATTATTCTAAAAATTCTTGTTATCTATTTGTCTAAATTTAAAATTTTACTTTTGTTTACCCTTGTTGTGTGATATTTTGTTCACTAGTTGGAGTCCACGGGCTGGTCTACTGACAATTATGAACAGTGCTAAATATCTTTGGTATGGAAAGGTAAGCCGCCTGTCCTGCCAGATCTTTGGCATATAGTGTATTTAACACTGTGAAGCTTCTTAATCACTTCATTTGTACAATTAATGCAGGACACTATTCAAACACTCACGGCTAATGTTGGAAGAACAGTGGAAGATGTTTTCTGGTTTTTATACATTCACTATGTTTTTCAGCCTATCAAAAGCAAACCAAGCCCAATCATTTTGTCCTATCTTTTTCTTTGAGCTTTGTTTGGTTTATTGCATGTTACTTTTCCGCTGTGATTGGCCAGGTGCAGGGACGTAAATTTTGGTTACCTACAGTCACTATACTAACAGGTCGCATATGCTTGTATCAGACATCCTCTTTGACACTATTTCGTGCGTAATGCGTCTTCTTATAGCTTTCACCTCCGCAGAGGCTCCCTAGGGGAGGGGGAAGTGAATTGTGATTGGAAAGTCGCTCTGGGCACGTTGGGAAGTGGGAATGGGCAGGAGCCCCGCTTCTCTTCTCTCTTTTCCCTTCCCGGCGTTCCCCTCGCGGTTCCGTCATTCCTCTCCCCTGCCTCTTAACTACCAGCCCACACGGTCAAGGTATCACGATAGAGGCCTCGGCCGGAGAGAGAGTTCTTATATTGGTTTATGTTTCAGACTGTGGAAGTGGCTGCAGGTGGGGCTCTACTGGAGGAAATCAAACCAACAGACATGTTCCCAGGCTACAGACTGGAGTGTTACCCCAACAGAGACTCGACGGCGTATGGCGAACTTTACGACATCACCGCAGCGAGCACTATACTTAGGGGAACTCTCCGTTATGAGGTGCGGCGTACTTAATAAATGTTTTTATGAAATACCCCTGAGAAAATGCGTAAGTTGATTGGGGGAAAGCTGTGTTTGTATGACGCAGTACAATTCCATTAGTCTCATTGTTTGTGGCGTTTCCTTGACATGTATAATATAACATTTAAATTGCCTTGAAATGATGTTTTCCCTCTGAAAAAATCTAAAGACTTCAAATAATGAACAACAGTGTGCAAACTAAAACAAAGTGAAGCAGAAGAGTCAGTATTATCATTTGTGTGTAAAGTCAGCTCAAAAGGTATTGACGTTGGCAAAGTGTGGTATATTAATAGACCATTTCCGAATTACCTTTAGCCTCTTTCTCAAAGCGAGTCTTGGTGCCCATCCTTTCATATGAAAATGAAATTTCATTTACATGCAAATCAAATTTATTTTCATATGAATGGTTGTGCACCAGGCCTCGCTTTGATAGAGAGGCTTAGGTCAACGTTGCGTAGGCCTGTCGACCTTTTCCTGATGGATGCAACTTCTTGGTTGGATTTTATTCTTCAGACGAATAAACTTCGATTTTGTCATTGCCCTGCTTGCGAGATATCTGCTATGCACTTGTTTTTGTAGGGATATGCCACAGCCTGTTTGGCTCTGTTACAACTTGGAATGTACAGTTCAACAGAACGACCTGATCTGGCCTTAGCTCACGAACAACCCTGGGTAAAATAGTGTTTCTTAACTTTAAAAGAGTTACATCTATTCACAACAGTGGAGTTTGCGCGTGTTGTTTTACAACGTGCTTTAACCGATCAGCGTGACGATGTTAAGTCACGTGTTGAACGAATCTTGATTTTGACTCACGTGACTTCTTCTCGCGCTTGGCACCTGTCACATGTCGCGTAGTCCTGATTGAGCAAAGTTATTGGTTTATAAAGAGCCTGCGGCTAAGTGAAAAAAAATGGCTATTTATTAACTTGAAGTCGCCAAAGGTAAATTAACCACCATAGCGCGTTTGTGAAGCTGACGTTTTGGGCATTAGCCCCTCTGTGCTACATTCCTGACTGGCTTACTGTTCCTCAGCTACCGTAATAATTGGCTCTGTGATGGCGTTTGATTGGTTTTTGCTTCAGTTATGTCCAAAGAAAACCGCTCTATGGCTCGTGGAGTTTACTGTGCTCTATATTCTCTTTACAGAGACAAGTGCTCGCCAAACTTGTAGGCAAACCAGACGCCAGTGACTCTGAGCTGCATTCAGTTGTGTTTGAGAAAGTGGGCAAAGATCCAGCTCGTATGCAGGCTATCAAAGAGTAAGCACTCGTTTAAAAGCTAGAAATATTATACAAAATAAATAGAGTAAATCTTGTTCTACACGGGACTTTCTGAGGTGGTTTTAAAACGCGACGTTTCAGGCAGTTTTACTGCACTTCAGGCACCGAAGTTCCAGCTGATTATGGCGGACTTTGTTGTCTTTTGCGAGCATGTTCCATATTGAGCTGGAACTTCGGTCACGATCAAGATGGCTGCTTCTATTATCCCTTAGCAGTTATCCTGACAAGACAAGCCAGATTGCGAGCAATTATCTGTGCATCATTTGGCTGTTTTTAACGTGAATTTTATTTTATTTTTTCGTTTTTCTTCCAGTCTTGGTCTTCTCTCTGACGAACCTGTTCTTCAACAAAGAACGCCACTGGACACTCTTTGTTTGTACCTTACAGAGAAACTTGCCTATGGTATGTTGAAGCGTACCGGTTGCCGCCTTGATAACATTTTAGTCCCTTCTTCTTGGACAAATATTTTGACAATGTAGAGTAGAGGCCTTAAGAAATTATGTACGGTAACAGTAATTATAACACTATGGCAATTGATTTCGTTTCCGTCTATTTAAAGAATTTTTAAGCAACACATTTTCTTTTTTTTTTCACATCAGGAGAAGGAGAACGCGACATGGTTTTACTTCAACATGACATCGGTTTAGAGTTACCTGATAAAACACAGGTGCGTCATTGTTATAATATGCTAATTTGCCGAACATTCTTTATGTGTACACCTATATTCTGTAACGGCTATGTAATGTAGGCCCCGTCCACATTTAGCTGGAGGAATTTAGAACCGCCGCTGACAATCACCGGTCATTGGATTTGTGTTTGAGGAAAACACGGGCAGGGAAGTCACGTGATTATCGTAACTACGTCGTTTTCTAAAAACTACGTTTTCAAAACGTTTTACGTCCACACGCAAACGAAAAGCTGGCGTTTTGAAATGACCTATTAGTATCTTGTTACGGATTAGTGTGGACGGTAGGCCTAACCGTGGAAATAAAGCCGGCGTATTCAAATTCCTCCGGTTTGAAGAGCGTTTTCGAAAACTAGCTCCGTTTTCGTGACGGATTAGTGTGGACAGTAGGCCTAACCGTGGAAATAAAGCTGCGTTTTCAAATTTCTCCGGCGTAGTGTGGGCACTGTCTTATGCTACACCTGTGTGATATATCTATCATATTTGTAACGCGTTCAATTTTTTTGTATCAAGTTGTCGGATGAAACCTTGAGTGTGTCTTTCTCAATAAAGAAAGAAAACATCTTGCAAGTAGAAAGGAACTTATTTCAACATTATATCAGTTTCATCTCATGAGTGATGATCACTGTCGGTGTGCTGGTGACTACTTGTGCAATTTGGCAGTATGTTTGTTTTCCTGGCCGAAAAGTATCGTGAACAAGTTCAAAACTATATGAAACGACTGGCATTAACGAGCCAGTTGGAAATTTTAATGAAAGAAATAAATTGTGCTAATGACTTCCACATCATTTTGAACCACAGGAAAACCGTCGAATTGACATGATTTGTTATGGTGATCCACATGGTCACTCAGCAATGGCACGTACTGTTGGGCTTCCTGTGGCGATTGCTACAAAGATGGTACTGGATGGTAAGTAATGAAATACATAGAATATTAATAGAGAACCCGAAGATGTGGATTTTATATTCGAGTTAGAGTGAAAAGGGTACTGAAATTATATCTGATCATTTTTTACCCTAACCATTCTATAGCGACGTTGTCCAACAAGTTTTGACGAACCTATCTGAAGTTCTGGACTAAAAGAAACGAACGACTCTAGGAACGAAATTTGAAACAGTGGCAGAGCAAATCCCTTGTCTAGAGTCTTTCCTCGCCAGTTTGACGAAACTATATCTCGGTTATTTCCCGTCTTGTTGTTCTGACACTCTCTGTTGTATCATTGCAGGGGACTTGAAAGCCAAAGGTGTTGTTCGACCTCTTAGCCGCGAAATTTACAAGCCATTGCTCACCCGACTCAAAGCGGAAGGAATAGACAGTGAAATGACGACAACGGTTCTGTGAGACGAAAATCCAAGAAGTAGAAAAAACGGAAGCAAACTACTGGGTCGCCTAAAGAGACCCCAGTTTTTGTGTTCTAAGGATTTTTTTTTCTGTTTAATTCAAGTGTGAAAGTTTAGATGGAAGGGTTTTGTAGTGGAATACTGTAGGCAGCCTGCCAGAATTTTGGCCCGGATTTGGTTCATATGGAGTGAACCTTAAACATACCGCTTAGTCGTTGACAAGGAAATCTGGATAAAAGCAGAGAGAACGAGGTTCACGGGAACTGGGTACGAGGTTGATCGCCCGTGAATTTCATGGTGATATTCTAAGAAGAAATTAGCTAATGGTCACTTTCGGGGATGAAAGTGTCTTGAATTGTTATAGTAGCGAGGAAGCACTCTTTTGGATAAACTATTTACAAGGTTTTGAGCAGTTATTACGTGATGTTTATTTTTAGAGTCACGCAAGATTCATCGAACCAAAATATTCTTTATACTTATTTATTGGTTTAATTGTACCGCATATACCTATGTGGTAACTTCTAAGACTTCGAAAGTCATCTTAACGTAAATGTCTGGTAGTAAAGGACTGTAAGATAGATATTTTCTTCAGTGATGTAAGTATAAGACAAATCTGTTACTACTGCTGAAAGTCTGATTATTTTTTATACACAAATGGCTTTTTTATATATTTAAAGCTATTTAAATTTCAAACGAGGCCCCGAAAGAGGCTCTCTTGAAATAGTACTTCACTAACTGCTTTGCCGATGTTTGGCAAATCGTTGCAGAAAGGCCCGGAGGAGCTTTCGATTCTTCTTATTCGATCAAATCGTAGTTACTCTAAAGTATTATTTACTTCGGTGAAGCGCCAGTTGAGATTTCATGTTGCTTAGTAACCTCTGACAAAAGCTCAACTTTCGACTGGAGGAAAAGGTATTGAACGTAATCTGACAAGAGAAAAACTCTCTTGAATTTTAACGATATATACTTGGGGTGTTGGATGTATTGAATTATTTAATCGATAACGTGTAAATCTATTTGCATTTTAAAAGTAGCTTTGCTGTACATGTCCTGCTGTTGGAAATAATCACGGTAATGGAGTTTAAGTCCAAATGTAATTGACCTGTCTCTAATTGTAGCTTTTTCAGAGTTCCTCAATTAATAAATTATTTACAATATTATGAGTTTCAAACTGCAGTGATCGCAGAGCGTGTTAACATAACAAGTACGATTTGTACTATTTTTAGAGGATCAGGACTGGGTGCTGGATTCTTAGCTTTCAGCTGAATTTTCGACAATTACTCATCTGACGGTAGGAAAATTTCAGCCCTTTTTCTCGGTTAACGGTAAATTTGTAGGCACCAGATCACAAACCCGCCATTTTCCAAACGTGACTTTGATCAATTCTCATCTATCTCAGTTAACGTCATCTTGCCCTCTTGATGGCGCCATTTTCACTCCTGCTCCACACCGATTTTATGGAAATATGGTCTCTAACCGAGTTTGCTTCCGAATTCGCCGGATGCGTGTGGACGGAAGCCGTATCCGGAAAGAAAAAGTTACAGATTCAAAAATATCCGGATACTTGTGGACGAGGCCTTAGTTGGCAACTCATACTAAAGTATAACAAGACAAAATTACACATATCATTTTAATCTGTTTCATTCTTGAGTTTGCTCATAGGGAACTTTGAGTTGAGAGGTGGTTTCTTTCTCGCTATATATTTTTGGCCCGCGGTAATCGTGCTTTGAAGACAGGTGGCCCCAGTTTTGTTTTTTGGCCAGCCATTGTTTGAACATTATAATATTTATAGTATAAAATGCAAAATAGTATCGAGGTTGAAACGTTGCTGTATCTATTTGTAGTACGTTTGGTTTGTCAAACAGTGGTGTAAATTTGACCAATAGGCCCTTTGCAGCTGGGGTCACGTGACCACATTTTTTCTTAAAAAATTTCTATTATGGGCTATAACTTAAAGAATGCCAGAAATGGAAAGACCATACTGAAAATACCAAAATGGCCAAGTTTGAGGCCCCCGTCTATAAAGAATGAGATTTTACGACGCGGTCTGAATTTTTAAAAAATAAGAAGATTTGTATGGAAAAAGTTGCTGGAGAGCAAGGTCTTGCTCTCCAGCAACAACTTCCATACAAATCCTCTAAATTTTCTGAAAATTCAAACTGTCGTATAAACTTACTCTTTAATGCAAGGGACCTCAAACTTGGCCATTCTAGTATTTTTAATATGCTCTTTCCATTTCTGTCATTCTTTAAGTTATAGCCCATAATAAAAATTTTTAAAAGAAAAAATGTGGTCACGTGACGCCAGCTGCAAAGAGCCTATCAGTGACGGAAGAGGTTCTTGTTGACGTCACAACAGAGTTCGCGCCCTTTTTTCACGGCTACCACCACGACTTTCACTGGCTTTCCAGCGATAAAATTTTGACACAAAAACGAGCCAAATTGACTTCAGTTAACAAGTGTTTAGCAAAGGTGTGTTATAAAATGTCTCTTTGGCGAGTAAATCAAAGAAAATACGCTGGAAACAAAGGGAGAGCCAAAACAATGAAAGAAAATTGGATGAATTTGGCTACCGACCATCCTGACAGGAACTTCAGCCGTGGTTGCAACAAAACTCAGGCTTTCACGAGGACGATCGTAAGTGAACTTTACTTACAGAATTTTTAGACTTTTTAGGCGCTTCTAAGACAGCTTATCGTTCCAAAATTTCTTGGTTTTCGTAGTTTGTGACATGTTGCTCAATGTTTCAGCCAGAGTTAATTAGTATCTCTATAAAAACGGAAGTTTTGCGAAGTTTCTTTGGGCGGGATGCTGCGCAATTTGTTCAAAAATTTGGACACCAGCATTTTTCATATTATTGTCATTAATATAGCATTGTTGACGCTTGGAATTTAAATTTTTCAGCGAGTACAGTACGGTTTCTGTGGAAGCCCAGATAAAGGTGTAATTCTTTGTGCAATTATTGCTCCATTTATTTCGTGTGTCGGGTAAAATTGTTGGCAATTTTCGGAAACGATGTGGAAACGTTATTATTCAACTCGCGCGAATCAACGTTTGATACAACTTCTGTCACGTTTCGCGAAGTTGTAAAACGTTGTCCGATTCGTACTTGTTCAACGAGGTCAAGTTCGCAAAGATGATTGTTTTCTGATCCCCCTGGATTCTAAATTGAAGCTGAAGAGTTGTTCAATAGGATGAAGTGTGTCTCTGTTCCGTTCGATGCTTTTGACCGGACAACAGTCATTCAACATTTGATTTGATATTATACACCGTTTCGAATTCTTTACATAGTTATTGATCAGGTTCTTCGGGTATGATATCCGGGCCAGGTTTTCTTGAGCTCATCACTCTAGTCAGGTCCAAATCATCCAGGATTAACTATTGTTACCGGTAATTATTCCCCCCTGTAAAGAGTTTTTAAATTGCCAATTTAACTGAATTTAAAATCTTGATTGGAATGCTGCTTTAAATAATCGGATGGGCTCAGAGCTGGTAATCGAGCCTATTCCGTTTTAAGAGGTGCCTTTTAGGGGTGAAATATAGCTTGAGCCACACCCAGATTTCTCTCTTAAAGGGGTTTCATTCAAATTTTCCGTCGAGCATCCCCGACCTTTTCATATGGGAGCCCCCCTCCCCCACCCCCTCGGGGCCGTAAACCTTCTTTGGTCTTTCTATTCTCAGGTTGTTTTGCCGTCTTCGAAGGTTTCAAATGTTGTATTGGTTAATAGTTTCTGTCGTCGGAAGTTTAAGTCTCTAAGAGCCAATGATTCAACTTACATCTCTATCAACCGTTTACATTCAAGGCTAGCCAGTGTATAGCAGTCATTTCATTTCTTAAACCACAGCGCGAGAGAGGTGTTTCTTGGCCGTGTGCCTGCTTGGTTAAGCGTCTACTGCGTAGGAGAAACCGCTACATATACTGCATCGTTTTCCCTTAAGAAATGCTGGAGGGATTCGTCGTGGGTTCCCGCCTCGGATGATGGTAAAAACTAACATGTGCACCCACGGTAGTAGCGCGGAAGACTTCGTGACAACGCTTGATGTTCAGAATGTTCTTACAATATTGAACAATAGACAATTTGTTGCTCGACAGTTCAGTTGCAACTGACAAATTTTTAATCGTGAGTGGTAGGCTTATCGAAGGATCCCTGCATTTTATGGAGACTTGTGCCTGTCTCTTTCAAAGCATTCCATTCTAACTAGGTAAGTTTATTTCAAGGCAGACAATTGGTTCAGGTTGTATTATACCGGTGGTAGTTTTCTATGGCCATGTAAAGAGTTTCTAGATTGCTAATTTAATCCCAGTTCCGAAAGCCGGATTAGAATCGTGTTTTAGTCAATCTGATTGGCTCAGAGCTCCACGCCCCGTGAATCTCGCTGGGTTTTTACCTTGTACTTTGGTATTTCTACATTTCTCAGATTTCCCACATATACTTAATCTAAAACGACAGACGATTTCTAGCTATTTCTGACTCTAATCCCCGAGAGGAGACGTCTTACATTTCCGACAAGCATATGACTGTAAATCAACAAAAGCTCCCTTGGATATTCAGTTCCAGCTGATGCAGTTTTGGTTATAGTCTGTTTCGTTGATATTTTAGTAAAACTCTGAGAGCCAGTGATGCCCTGTGTTTTCGAGTAGCTATTTGCATTCAACGCCAGCTTACGTAAGAGTCCTTTCATCTTCAATAGCGCGAGGACTGATTTCAAAACCATCGCTTACTAATAAATCTCAATTAAAACTCTTAACGCTATTCCTCAGCTATTGCAATCTATCAATATCAAAAACACGGGGCGTGCTTGTGCGCTTTCTCGAGCCAGAGGTTCATCTTAAAAGCGCTTGCGGATAATATTAATCATATTGTCTAAGAAAATCTAAGAAGTAAAGAGTAAGTTAACTCTCCATTTCAGCTTGCTTTTCATGTCCATTGTCTAAGCGTACCACCGATACCATACTTCCCTGTAGAGGCGTCAGAAGGAAGTTTCAAAGGGTGCTTTACATTTTATCTCTCCAATCTTCCCACGCTTATTGTGCGCACTCAGGTTAAGCAAACACTAAAAACCTCTGCTCTAGGGAAATGAGAGGCACGTAAACTACTAACAGCTAAATTTATCGTTTTGCCTCAAAATAACGCCCTCTCAGTGATACCAACAATGAATGTCATTCGTGCCTGTTATAAGCTCGTTTAATGGCGTTAAAACTAACATGACTTGTGTACGTACGGTTGTTGTGATGAAACTTCTTTGAATATAAGCAGTTTCTGCCTTGCTGACAGTAGTTTTCACATACTTGGAGCCATTTCAAACTTAAAACTTCGTTCACAGCGAGTCTTTAATCCGCCTAAGTTTGATGTTCCTGCAATGGAACAATCGACATAAAGAATAAGCATGCAACAAGATGTCATGTGACCTTATCATTGGAAAGGATATTTGTGGGATCTCGAAAGATGCAAAAAAGTAAAGAAGAGGAAAATAGAGGGTCGGAATTATAGGAACGCAGTGGCAATGCAGCTAAGGTCGTAATAATTTGATTAACTTTTCGCCGTTTTAATATTATTTTTTCCGATTTTCTTTATTTTAATTTCCTTAGTGGAAGCCATTGAAAACCGTTTGATTGACAAGGTCATTGCAACAACAGCTGCAAATGACCAATCATTCCTAAAAGAGTCTTTTCTCGCACGCTTTAGCTTTTTTCTACTCTAAACTACAACCCTTATTTTGCAAAGATTTCTTTTTGATTTTCTGGTTCAGGCGCGAAATTTTACTGAAATCTCACTGCAGGGATTCCACGTGGTGTTTGTTGTGCGTTCCGCGGGTGTGTTTGCAAACATGGCGGATACTTGAACAGTATGTTCTCAGCAGGGGTTAAATTAACTTTGTCTTTTAATTTTTAATTTTAATTATTTTTGTTTCTAAATCAACTTCGTGAAGCAATAATTGCTTTACATCAATTTTTTTACAATCGTAACACATACTCTAGAGTTTAAAAGTCATATTCAATGTTACTTCTTGATATAACACCCACAAAATCTTTATATAATGTTAACAATAGAGAACAAAGGTGAGGACAAAAGGCGCGTCTTTTAAGGGAGCGTCCGTGGGAACCAGACTTAGTTGCCCTCGAGCGTCTAGACCTTTCACAATCAGTTGAGCCTGCCTTAACAGTTTGGTGGTCGTATAACGCAAGAAGAACAGCTTTTTTACATGATCGAGGAAAAGTTTTCCAGATTATTCTTGTGTTTCATTTTCCTGTGTTTCTTTCTCAATTTGCAAATATTGTCACTTGTTAACTAGCTTTCTAACGCTGCTTTACTGTTCCCTTATGCCTTAGAAATTTTGCTTTCGTTTTATTTTTCCTTTGCCTGCTTTCATTCTGCATTTTCCTAGTTTTATTTCCCGGCCGTCCGACACAATCTAGCTGCACACTTGTCCAGTGACATTTTTAAAGCTGGTTCATCATTTGCAACAAGCCGTTTTACAACTTCAAGGCCAAGCGGCCTATCGGTGTTTTCTAAACATGCCAAGTTAATTACCTTGTTCCAGCTGGATTCTCTTATTAACAAGCATGGCCAAAGGCACATGTTGGTAGCTTTTATGAGCTACCCGGCCCGCTCATTCAGCCATTCATTCATAATCCTTAAACCAGACATAAACAAAAAAAATCCAATCAGTTATTGCAAAATTTAATAACTTGAAGACGAATTTGAAATAGCTTTATTGCAAATAAACCACGGTCGTATTGCAAGACTCAATTTGAATTTTTTAATAGTGGTTTTGGCAAGAATATCTATACCCTGGTTGAAAAGTGTACTGATTATTACAAAAAACCCTCCGATGCCCTACGGGATTTTATCAACAAATGATATCAGTAAGATAATTTAATATTTGTTCTATCCATTTAAACTAGCAATCAATCATTCAAATAAAACTTCTTCACTCCACTTATTAAAAGATTACGTAAAGACTCCAGTACTGTTTACCATGTATGATATATTTTGACTTTTCTGGTGTTGTCCTTAAACATGTCCTTGATGATAAAGATTTAGCGACTGTTAAACAAAGCAGTTATGTCGAAGCAACTTCTTTTCTGTGCGCGATTTATCAAAGTGATATCATCAAGAATTAGTGTTTTATTGTTTTAAGACCATCTAAGGTCTGTTTGTCTCCTATTGGTTGTTTGCGGAAAATATAATATGCCAAGATCACTTGTTTGACGTTAACGTATTGCAAAGTTTCATTTAAAACGAAGTAAGAGCACAGTTGAAAGTATAATTATCTTGTTGAAAATGGAAAGGTAAGAAATACCGTGGGAAAAGTTACTGTTTAATAAACAAAATTAAAGCTTCTCCGCTCCACCGAAATCAGACGAAAAACAACCATGGATGTTTTGAAAATAAAAAACCTGAACGCCCTTGGCATTGGGTTTTTCAGTAGCCATATTGCGAGCAGGTTCGACGTTCGCGGTCTTATCCATTACCAATACTAGTAGACTACTTTTAAACAACTTAAACGGCGTCATTTACGACAATGTTTACTCATTGGGTATGCTTAACACTCATTTATCATACCTCATGCTCATAGATCATTTCAAAACCGTACAATAGCAGCACAGGAGGTCTCTTAGTGATAGGATAAACATGTAAACGGCGTTTTGGTCTGGTGTGGCAAGAGTTAATAGTGCATTTCTTTTTGGCAAATAAGATAACTACAAACTTAAGGCTTCAAAGTCAGTGCCTCGCTAGATGTGTAAAATAAATGGTGTTAGTACTTTGACTAAGGAATCAGGTTTACATCCAGCAGTGCCAGATATGGTCTACTTAAGTGTCCACAAAAACGCTACACACAAAATGCGCCAAGCGTTAAAATGACTTCACTACATACCCCCTGGGATTTGTCTCTGTACCATTCTTTGCTTGTTTCGAGAGTGTTTCAAAGTCACGTCTTGATACTAATCTTCTTGCGCAATCTTGTCATGTTTCGAAAATATTTGCATAAGAGAATCGCTCGCCTAAGGGTTTTTACGATAACAAGTCAATTAGCTTCGCCGTATCTTATTCAGCATCTCTTAGATCTTGTATCTGTTGATAAGATGGGACAATTATGAATCTCTAGACAATGTGTCACGCTTTTATTCAAATGTGGAGTTTATTTAACGAACGTATTGCAACACTGCCCACGTTTTGTCACTTCTAATCTGGGCTGGACGCACACAGAAAGGTCTGGGAAAAAATCATGAAAAACAGGTTCCAAGGTCATCAAATGGGATGCGGTTGACGAGTTGTTTTTAAGCAAATTGGTCAAAAGAATTAACTGTTTCAGACACTTAATATATTTACTTTTCTTTTGTCTCGCGTCAACCTGCTTAATTAAACAAAACGGCATTTGTTTTCATAATGTCACCATCAAACACGTGTAGTCATAAGAACCTGAATAGAGTTCACGAAGGCTAACCTGACTGAAGTCGTCGACGATCCTATACAGTTTTCAACTGTTAAGAGATTGCTGTATCTTAGTTTCAAGGGAACTTAATTTTGTCGTTGATACTGTATTAGCGCACTATAAGATGGTATAAACAAACCTCGTTAATTAATCTGCTTAGTGAGAAGATAGATGTATTTGATTGCTGCATTTACATGTTAATGTGTCGGCATTGGAGAATACATCGCCTCGAGTGTTTATTTTCGTTTATTCAACCTCAAGCAATAGATCTTAAGAAAAGAGCCTTTGTTTGAGTCAGGAGTTCCATCGCCGACACCATTGTGTTTCGAGGCCGGTGTTAAGTAATTATTTAGCTTTATTTGAAACGGCAATGTCAACATGACCGTACATTTTGTAAACATGTAAACACTTCTTTAGCCAAGATGAATGTCGACCTTGGTAGTGGTTGAAAATGTTTTGGTTTAGTTTCCTTGTTTGTAAACATCGAACATAATGGAAGCCACATTTTGAAAACATGACTCGAGGCAACGGTTTCCTCTGTTCTCACCGCCTTGTATCAATCACTTTCAACAAACACTTCAAATGAAGTTAAATGAACACCTTTGACACTTAAGAATACGATAATGGCTCGACATCTATGTGATAATCGAAGCTTGTTGAATAAAAACTCAAGTGCGACCTTTTTGAGGGAAAGTGTTTATTCTTATACAAATCGTCACCTTGAGAACAAAATTACAAAATGATAATTGACTTAAGTTGATCCTACGACTAACTACACAATGAAAGCCTTGTTAGGACGGTAAAACATATGCGATGCATTTCCTTCCATAGCCAGTTGAACTGGGAGCATAAAATAATATTATTAATAATTATAAATAGCCGTGTTACTGACCGGGTGCTGAAAACATCAATGGCGGGCGATAACATGTTTGTACAGATCGTACCACAAACAGAGACTTAATTATACCTGTATCTATGTTTTACGGACTGAGTGTGGACAATATATCGTCTTGAATGTTCTCTTTTAAGTTTAAGAGTAAAGCTCTGCAATTTACTAGTCTATTCACGCATATTCAGTATAATTACATGGTTTATATGTACACTTAAGAAACTTATGAGTGCTTCAGTTTTTCCAGCCAGAGAAATGACCACCTCAGTGATATTTTATCATAGACGTCACTTCTCCGGCGATGTTTTCTTGAAGTACTTGATTGTTTGTTCTACAAGTAACGCAGACTTAGCTCTTGTAAATGTCTCCATTCAAGATCAGAAATAGCCTATGACATCAGTCTTTTCAAGTGAAAACATAGATGAAACGGTCTAATTTTTTTACGAATTCGCCTATTAATGACCCTATGATTCTAGTACGCTTTGTCCGCAACGACTTTCTATAATTCAGCCAGTCGTATTTGCTAGCTACTTTACTTTTTTGTGCCAAGACTATCTTTTATTTTCGAAAAATATCAAGTTCTAAACGTAAGCGTGCAATTGTTGTATTCACAAGTAAAGGCACTAACGTGGAGATGTTCTAAGCGTAATTGAGGCCTATTGTATTTTCTGACTGCGAGACCTGAGACATATACAAGTACGGATGAAACGTAGATGACTGAAAGTGTGAGCTGTAATTCCTGAAAGCGGGGTTATCCTGCCAGAAGAGTCCGTACGGTGGGGGAGGGGAAGAGAAGCCATGGAACTGATTCAGAGGGAAACGAGCGGTGTCCGCTTCTCTTGAGTAGAAGTCATACCTTGACGACGCAGGGATTAATGGAGTCCTGTTTGGTGTTACTCCAAATGGGTGCGAGAAAGGCTCACTTGAAGGGTGCGGCTTAGGGAGGTCCAAACTTGCAGACGGTTTGTGATGCGGGTAAGGAAATAGACTTGCAGTTAGAGGTAAACCAAGCACACCTCGATCTGTAGTGCATCCTAGAGCATGGCTGCATCTGGGTCTGCGAGGTTTCCTCGGTCTTCGATAATTCCCTTTGGCGAACTCAGGTAAGTCTTTTGGGTGAATCATCCAATAGTGCCCCTTTCCATTCTCCGCTCTGCTCGCCTTCACGAAGCAGTCGTTACTGGACAGGTTATGTCGCACACTATTCCGCCAGCCTGGTCCTTTCTCTTTGTCAAAGTGCGGAAATGTTTTGGCGATGAAACTGTAAATGGAGCTCAAGGTCATGCGCTTGGATGGCACACTCAAAATCCCTTGAGCGATAACGGCCACAAACGTCTCGGTGAGATTTCGAGCTTCTTTGGACTCTGTCCCTTCGTCTTCATCTTCATCTGTACTGCTTCTTCTTGGCTTTTTGCTTTCTGTGACTTTTTCTTTCACAGACTGATCTAGCTTCAGGTCTTTGGGCATCGTTCTATGAAGTACTTTTGTCTGCGGTTCAAGTTGTGAACGCGGCAACTGACATAAATCGTTCTCGTCTCCAATGAACGGGAACCGAAACGCGCTTGTGTCGAGACCGTTAGCTTCTTGGCGACTGGAGTGAACAGCAAACATGCTAAGAAGACTGAGACTTTACGCTGATACCTTGTTTAGCGAAAAAATCTGATTGAGAACACAACTCGTGGGACTGTTGTTAACAAATTGTGAGCTATCTACGTGCCGAAGGCTATACGGGTCGACCTCCTTTCTTATTAGGTTGTGCCGCATTGATGGTCTTAGCAGGGGGTTAGGAAACACCAAGCGGACAGATGCGTTGCTAATTTGTATATGAAATAGCCTTCGTAAATATAGCTTCATACCTTGCGGCGTTGAAGTTTGTCCGAAAAATATTTCGTCGACTTTATTCAATTCTCAGCGCAGAATTGTATGAAATATCGCTGCGTTGTGCACCTCAGGAAACTAATTGGCAGCCTGCTGATCCGGATTAATTTATTAAAGCAAGCGAGGAGTTATTAAGAAGTGTTTATGATACACTGACAGCTGGGTTATACGCCACGGGCGATAATCACTATCACACCAGATCATCGATTATCAAACCAGATCATCGCTTATCGACTACAGTTGCCAGAACAGGCGTAAAGGAGATAAGAATGTTTATGCTCACTTTTATTAATTGCAATCTTAAGTAAATAGGTCAAAAACAAGAAATTTAAGCCCTTATATTTGTTTTAACACGGAAAAAACTAACACGTCGGAGACTTCGGCGAAGACAACAGGAACTTAGTGGGAGGAGTGGGATGATTTCGTCACAATGACTGTTGTGATTCTTAACAAAGAGTTATGTTTCAAGAATCTTCCAAACTTCACTATCGGGAGCTCCGGGAAACAGGATATTTAAGGGAAAAGGTAATGGGATACGGGACATTTAGAATAGATATCCCGGGATATAAAGTAGGAGAATTGTTAACATTTGGAAGATTAAATTAACGCAGGGGATACGGGTTATTTTGGCTAAAGGGATGCTCGTAACCCCCCTGCCCCCTCCTTAATAGAAGCCCTTCAGTGATTTCCTCGGTTCACCTAGTAAGCGACCTTACTGTGTTAGGAACACTACCAAATAAAAACAGCTCGTTACAAACGGAGGCAAAACTTTAAAAAAACAGCAGTTTTCGACGCACCTTCTCATATTTCTGAAGACTTTTTACGCAACGAACGTTTTTTTTTTCTGATTCCTATGCTCCAATAACATAAACCGTAGACTTGTTTTACTATGAGATTAGAAGGTTTGGTAGTACGTCAAGAAAGACAACTAGCTGATGATTTCCTTTTTTCTCATTACCTACTTGCATCATTTTGTGTAAACATTGTAAGAAGATTCTGTATGCTTATCATACTTTGGATATAGATGTTTGAACACCGCCTTGGTGTCACCACTTCCAAACAAGCATTTGAATCAGTACAGCAGTTTAAAGATCAGTATAATTTCGGCATCGTATCATTTGAACGACAGTACTGTTTAACTAGTTAACGTATTAATAATTACTTGTAATGGCTTTCAAATTCCTATAGTTGATATACTTCAGTTATCATCAATGCACCCTATAAATAACTTGTTGAAAAAGTTCCCACGAGAATTTCAACTTAGCCGTGAAGTTTATCAACTTGTAAACAAACTATGTGTCAATGACAATTGACGGTTAATTGAGGTGTTTAGAAAGACTGGAAAGTGTAGATCAACTTACCATTTGTACATGAACAATTTACCAAGTTATTTTGTCATGGTATTCGTTGCAGCCATCGTTTCCGTAGTTTTCAAAAAAGATCTTGAAGTTACGAACCATTGCCATTATTCCCGGAAAATCACTTTACCATGACGCCACATTGCAATTGTCTCAACTGCACTTAATTGAAATAATAAATTAATGCAATGAAGGACCTAACTCTGAAAACTTTATTGCTTAATGACACTGCGTTTGATCCATATTCTGATGCAGGAAGTCGTTAAGAGATTAAAAATTTCCAACAAAAAAACATAGCCTAGGGGAAGGAAGAACAGTTAGCAGTCGCGAGAAAATGCTGGAGATTTCAGTGACAATAATTAGCCCCCGTAAAAGTAAACATTAAGAGCTGACGATATTGTATGATCGATCAGGAGATGAGTGAGTCACTCACGCGTAGCACTTGTCCAGGCCTGAAACATTCGGAGATTAGGAGTCCCCCTTAGGGGAGAGGGACCTAGAGTGGGGGGGGGGGAGGTGAAAGGGAGGGAGAAGTCAGTACTCCCCAATTTAGCTGTGCACCGCCCTAAAGGGCGCGAAGTTTGAGCTGTTACAGACTGTTACCTGGCTAAGAAAAGATGCATAGAAAGAAAAAGTTGATCTGTTGTAGGAAAAAGTTTGAATCTGTTCTCGTCTAGGGTAATTGAAACAGGTAACTCTCCCAACGGAAGATTTCAAAGCCGATTACCCCCGGGGGAACTTGTTATTCACCTGCTGTTTTGAGCATGCGTAGTAGTAATCGCTGATTGATAAGAAACAAACGTAGACTCTCTGTTTCGCGAGTCGACTGATCTACTTTAAGGTGGCTCAAAACAATTTCCAGCAGTCAGATTTTGATTCAAAAACGGCACGGTGAAATTTTTTTATCATATGAAATTTTGATCAGCAGAGCATGACGCAACTTTTGGCAAAGTTTTTTAAAAATCTGTACAAAGGGTTCAGAGTCACCTTGAAATTTTTTACAATTTAAGGCGGCTCTGAACCTTATGTACAGAAAATGAAAATGTGTCACGGAAATGACAATACCGTGTTCACCAATGATTGGGCAGTTTTTTGATACCATAATCATAGCATCAAGTGATAAAGAGTGGTTTTAACGACCCATCAAAATCTAAGTGATGGAAACTGTTTTGGGCAACCTTAAACCGCAACACGCTTCATGTATATTACACAAGTCAAGTCAATCTTCAAGTCAATTTTATTCAACTGACATAAATACGGAGAGTGCTAAGATTATTACAATTTAAATTTTGCATACAGTATAATAAATAGTATTTATGACCAAAATCAAAATAATTTAAAATTTCGTTATTAATAATAGATAGAGAAAAAAGAGAAACAGGAGACGAAAGACGAAAACAAGTTTATATACAATATTAATTGTTTGCAGTTTAAAACACTCAGGGTGTTACATAGAGTTGGTCTTTTCAAACTTAACTAGTCCGGCATTTTTACATAAGAACTGCAACAAGTGGTGAATTTTAGGTGTAGAGTGGCGGACTATTCTGACTCAGAGAGTAGGGATGACGCCGTGGTGAGAGCGCTCGCCTCCCATCAGTGTGGCCCAGGTTTGATTCCAGCTCGGTGTCATATGTGGGTTGAGTTTGTTGTTGGCCCTCGCCTTGCTCCGAGGGTTTTCCTCCGGGTTCTCCGGTTTTCCTCCCTCCACAGAAACCAACACTCTAAAAATCAATTCCACCAGGATAGAGAACCCACATGAAAACCAGCTAAGGCTAATGTAGTCTCCTTCGAAGCCGTTATTAGGGTCGTCACGCAACGCTCCTCCCCACTAGTGGGGAGGAGCGTTGCGTGACGACCCTAATAACGGCTGCGAAGGAGACTAAGGTTAATGTGCCTTCCTCTAAATACTGTAACTTATTTATTTTACAACTCACTGTTGAAACGTTTAGCAAGCATGTCATCAAGTTCGGGAAGTCGACAAGTCGAGCGTTCGCGCTCTAACGACATTGATGACGTATTGTTATAAAAACTAATTTGTAAGTTTCAAAGATAACAGTTCATGACCTGATACGATTTGTTGATCGATAGCATTTTTTAGCCGACATAGATAGGCGGACGAGACAACCATCAGCTAAGAAATGATGTATACCAAGTGACGTTCAAAGAAATGTAATTAAGGAGATTTTGAATCTCGAGCTGGAGGCCAAAAGATTTTATTCTCGACAGAAATCGGACCTTTGACTGCACATAAACAATATTATAAAGTTGTCTAAAAGATTCATTTGTTGCAAATAATCAGTTGTATTTTTTTAGAGTTCTCTTTTAAAGGATATTTCACCAAAGAACCATTTTACAGTACGTTTGACGTCATTGACGCTGTGTATCGCAGCTGATATTAGACCGCTTTACCCGGCTTTTAAGGAAATTTGTCAGCTCAATGAAAATTATATTCGGACGGTTTTATTGGAAACCTCTTGAAGATATTGCCATTACATGTCATTTACTTATTAATTTTGTCCTTGTCTTGCTGTATGTCACGCGAGAATGTCAGAGGACTCTTTTTCTTTCATTGTCATGAGGAACACATGGCTCAGCTTGACAAAGCTTTACTCTTTGAGAGTTGTTAAGTGTAGGTTTTTATTGCCCGGAAATGACTTGTCAACTGCTGAATTATGATTACTGATATAAAATAATTGAATATCTTCCTTATTCACCTCTTTATCATTAAGATCGAGGATTTGAAAATTTCAAGTTTTAGGAATTAGTAAGAAAGTTTGTGCAGAAGAAAGCCATACCATTAATCGGTTCATTGACCCTTTCTCAGTCAAACAACCAGTATCAATGGCTTGGTATCACCTTCTAACCTGCGTTTGATTAACCATTTTAATTTCAATTGCAGAATCTTAAGATTTTGAGGTTTCTCCGTGCCCTTCGCTATCTGTTCAATTCAAATCATACGATTTCACAAACAGGCTATAGGCGTTTCGAAAGTTATTTTTATGATATGAAAATTCACCCAGGAAAAGACTTCTGGAAAAACAACCTGAAAAACGCAACAGGTGGATGGAGAAGAAGGAAAAAGGCAAAGGAGCCATTTTCAAGGTATGTAACTCTTTTATTCGCATGTCATTGTTTCAGAAGCGAATTATGAGAGCGATTGTCTGCGTAACATAAAGGAAACTTTGAGGTATCCTTTGCTCTCGATAAAAAATGGCAAATGAGTTTTGCTTCATTTTTAATAAGGATATTATTGCAACCAGCTAAACTGGAAAAGATCCTTTGTTACCTTTTAATGGCTAGAAAGTTTTTGCTAAAATTCAGTCTGAATGCTCCATAGACTTGAGTTGCATTTACGATACTGCTAAGGTTACAAATAGCCAGTAAGATTGTGCACTTTCGAGGTCGAAATTTGTTTTTCGGGAAACAGATTTTTAACGCTGTTTTGATACGAGTACATGGAAGCGTTTTTCTTTCAGTAACATTTGTGGTTTTGGTTTCGGTTCCGGTTACCGGTAAAAATCTATTGAGATTTCCGTTGCCGTTGCTTTTATCGTTTCAATTTCCGATAAATAACCTTACTGACACACGAAAGGTGATTTGTGTTTTAAAGAGACTCGGTTAAATGAAGGAAAGTGTGGCAATTTAATAAGCAAACTGTCGTAAGGACACAATAGACACATATATGTCGCCTACCTTTGATTCGAGTCAGCTATAAGTCATTATTCCATTACCTTAGTAAACAGGTCCCTCTATATGCTTCAGTTTTTGAAAAAAATTTCAATGTTACTCAGGAAAAAAGGAATATACAAACACATACTTCCTGCCCTGTTTTCCGCCGCTTTTAAGCTTTTCCGTTGACTTAAGAATAACAAAGTTATGATGAACGCGTGTGATAACGTTATGTAAAATGCCGAGTTCTTTACTAGTTCCCTTACAATTCGGCGTGTTGTACTAAGGAAAAACAGTAATTAATGAAACACTTTTGCCAAAATAAAGCAAGGAAAAATGGCGCCCTGCAGCCACAACAAAACTCCTTCTTTTATTGTAGTTTGTCCAGATCGATTCTTCATCTTTTGTTGTCTTGTATCCAGTTGTTTCTGTCTCGCGCAAGCCTTATTTCTTCCATTTTGTTTCTTGTTTTTGCAAGAATGGAAAGCTTTGACCTCCAACAGAGAAAATATCATTGCCAAATTACCGCGTGTTTGAAAATTAAGATGGCACCTGCTTCGGCATTTCTCTAGTGACAAATCGTGAAAGAACTAGGTCATGCGCTTTTGCAGTTCCTTTAATTCGTTTGTATCTATGGACGCTAATAAGTCAAATTCAAAACCAGCACGGTTGCTGCTTTATTTTTCGTCTAGAAAAAGACGCCCATACGCACCAAAACTCACGTTATAGCATTACCACTCTCTCTGGAAAGACGGCGGTATGGCCGACAAAAACGCTGAGAAATTCACTCTGTCAGAAAAATTCATTTCGTCAATATTTTCGCCAAAAATTTATTTGCGATTTAAATTGATGATGGGTTTCGCCCTTGATTAAGAGAACCTTATCGTTTAGAGTATACGACGCGCCAATGTTACATCATGGGCTAAATATTATAGTCAAACACATGGTTGCTTTGTGATGAACTAGCTTTTTTGACGCCTTTGTCCCCTAGCAGAAGTGTGTGGAGGAGAACGTCCACAATTAAACATTTTCCAAGTTAAATATAAGTTTATCTGTGGAATCTATCCCAATTTGTGCAGTTCGAAATTTCAGGTAGCATGCATGCCATTTTAAACAAAATGACTGTTCTATCGTAGAATAAAGCTTTAACCAAGATTTTTTCTTTGTCTGTAAACAATGCATAAACATCCGTGCTTTTGTTAGAAAAATAATCCTATGTTTTCCATTGCTTTGCCAGTCCTCAACATTTTATGATTTTCGTCTAGAAATTTTAGCGAGAATTTTTCTTTTAACACAATTGACCCTGAGAAAGAAAGCTTGTAATCTATCGCTCATACCTCCACTATTGATATCGCTTGTCTTAACACACATTTCTCACAGCGCCGGCCTGTTATGAAAAAGCATGTTTCTATTTTCCTCTTTTATTTTCTTGAAAGGACTCCTCGTGTGCTTTAGTTTCCCCATATATCATAAAATGCGACTATTATCGTTCAGGTGTCGTAAGAAATTTCACCGCGAGCTGTTATCCAAATCGTGTATGTTTTTGCTTTTTCTCAAAACACATGATCACAAAATAATGAAAGTAAAGCAAGCAGCTTTGTATTATTCTATTCTTTTATAAAGAATCTTTTTCACATTTGCCGACACACATGTTTTTAATTTCGAAGGAGCCGACTGTGTAACTGCTCCTGTCCGATTTTCAAAGCGAGCACATCAGTTTTTTCCTCACCTTCATGAAAAACAGAAGGAATCGTGAACAACGTTACGGAATTGACGTTCGTTGTATTCTTCATGCGGTTTCTTTCAAGACAAAAAGATTTCTTTAGACTCATTGTTCACGTCAAAATATTCCCTTCTTTGCGGGTAGCTGTTATTTTAGCGTTTTATTTGTTTTCAATGGTTAAGTCTCACTGACAACGCGGGAAAACGTTTTACGTGTAATTGCTAACAAAGTTCGTAAATTGGTTAAAGCAACATACAAAAACGCAGATTAGATCATAGTGTGCATAAAATCGATTCTTACTTTGTGACTTTTTCCTTTCTCATCTCGGAAAGCGCATCGATTAAACTTTGGACTCCTGCAACGGCTGCAAAACTTTAAATGCCAGCTATCTTTATTATGAATCAGTGCACAATTATAGGGGACAATTGCCGCGAAAATTTTCTTGCTAGATATAAGTTTTTCGTTTTATAACCTTGCTGCATCTTTATTAGAATGTCAAACATTTTCGTCAGAATTGAAAACGTCTTTGATAAAGGGTCAGTTTTGAGCCAATTTATTTACACACTATAGAGAATCACTTTTAAAAAGTAGATGTGTTTCTTTTGTACTGTGTTTGATGGCAAAATCTACCGCGACATTTGTTCCAGAAGAAAAGAAATAACCCAATTTCATCGAACAATCACGATTTAATTAGCAATGTTGACAAGCCCTAGGTTGCCAGCGTACCATAGAAAGTTCGGGTGGAAAGTCCCTAGCAAAGATCTATAGACGCGGCTTTTGTCGCACAGTTAAGAAAACAAAAAGAGTGCTGAGTATACTTAACTCCCCGTATCGCTCTGAATATAACGAACGACAACAAGGCGTGGAACGTAACGGTAAAAATTACTCTCACAACACAAAAGCAGTCACAGCTCAGAAAGCAATTATCACTAATTTAGACCGTTTTCATCAAAATATTCCGCCTCGAAAAACTGCATGTGAGAACCTTTCATAAAAAAAATCATCGGATAGTAATAATTAAACAGTGACCTGCAGAATTTTTATCTTTGGGGGAAAAACAAAGAGGAAAAGCATGAAGCCTCTTTTGAGCTTTATTTGGGTCAAGGATTAATCGTGATTTAGAAATAGTGTATACGATCGTTGATTTCTGTGCTGATAAACTTGCTAAATTTTCAATTCACTTTGGAAGTATAGCTGTTTGACGTCATAATATTTTAGTCCTTTTTTCACTTTTTTACGACTCCACATAGGGCCACTGATGAACCTAATTACGAGAGTTTTTCACCATGCAGCTGAAGTGAAAAGCCAAAGGCAATAATGTAATTGTAACACAGTTTCTTTTAGCTCCTAATACATATCGGTTCTTCTTTTATGTCGAGCCGCTTTCACCTCGGTTTAGATTGGCTAGTAGAGAATATATGGTGTTGTATTAATTAAACGAGGTCTATGTTCCTCAATAAACGTGTAAACTTTGCTTCTTCAACAAAGTATTTCTCTCACCTATGCGTCACCTGCCCGGAGTTAAGTGATAAAAGTTTTCCCACCTAATTGGCATGTCCTTGAAAAAAAGTAACATTTGAATTGAACTCTATTGCGTACAGTTTGTACAAGTTAACTGATATGACTTCATCAAGGGATATTTTACCAAAAACGGGCTGATATTGGCTTTAATTTCATGGCGGTTCTCAGGGGCGTATTGGTAATGTCAACAAAGGCAATTATATAAAGCCATACATATGCTTCCTAGAATACACATGACCCCCTTTGACTTGATCGCTTTTATACCGCAACAAACGACTTTAATGAACCAAATATCAAAACTGTAGCAAAACAAATTAAAAATTAAGACTATTGATTCAGTTGCTATATGTCTCCAAAACATAGTGGTTGACACACTGAGCCTAATCTTTTATTGCTTTTTATAACGCCTTAAGGAAAACCTTTAGCGCTTCGCTACAAAATTGTAAATTGAAGCTATGATTTGCTCGTATTGTTCGCCTAATGACAAATATAGGCTTGTACAGAGTTGTGCCAGTGTTGTTTATGTTATTTTCATTGACACGTCACTGAGAGCTCCGGCACCTGCCCAGAGGAAATTTTCAACCCCCCAGGAGACGACATACACATCATGCCTCCGTACGTTTGAATAACGAGGGCATAAAGACTGCCTTCACAGCTGTGATCACTCATTTGTGCACGCATCTTGTACGGGTAACACCTACTTTACACCAGTGCGCTCGTTCACTTAACAAGCTTAACACATCGAGAAAGCTGACAAAGTCCGCCCTCATGGAAAATATTCCCAGTTTGAGCAAGTACCTTCTTCCGCCCGGCAGAATGTCACGCTTTGCTTATCACGATTTCAGAACGCTTCACGAAAGAGATTTAAGTGGCCTGTATTCCGAAAAACTGCACGCTGACAAGAAGGACGACAATACCTACGAATTTGTGGCAAACAGAATCACTGAAGTTCAAGAGACAGAACCAGAAAATGAGGATGTGGAGCACAAGGAAGAGATCCGAGACGCAGTGTCGCCAAAAAACGATACCGACGACGAAACAAAGAACGACGCCGACAAAACTACAGACGAAGACAAAACGAAAGGTTCCAAAGAGGACGATCGCAACTCGGAAACTTTCGTAGCAGTAATAGCGCAAGCGATTCTCAGCGTCCCAACTAAACGTATGACTTTGAGCTCTATCTACAACTTTATCGCTCGGAATTACCCCCACTTTGACAAGGAGAAAGGGCCAGGCTGGCGGAATAGCGTACGACACAACCTGTCCAGTAATGACTGCTTCGTGAAGGCGAGCAGAGCAGAGAACGGGAAGGGGCACTACTGGATGATTCACCCGAAAGATTTACCAGAGTTCGCCAAAGGCAACTTCAGACGACGCAGAAAACCGCGCCGTCCCAAGTGCAGCCATCCTCTTATGTTCAGAGAAAGTCCATTCCTTTACCATTCATTCACGCCAAGCTTCTCTACATTCCCGTACACGGCGCATTTAAGATCAGCCCCTGGTGACTTACCCACAGAATTGCCTGTACCTCTTCCTTATGGATCCTCGGAGCGTACGCTGTCGCCCGCATTTCGTCCAAGGCTTGGTCTTTTGTCTGGTTACGACGACAGCAGAACCTTAAGCACTGTGTCTCACGCATTTACCTACCCGACTTCTGCCCTCAGATTCGCTGAAGCATCTTCCTCGAGAAGCTTTCCACCAGCGAGCGGATTGCCAAACTTCCATGGCTCTTTTCACTACCCGTGCGCTTGCCATCGTTGAATGGACGGAACACTTGAAGAGAACGCAAATTTTGAGCCTTGCTGAACTTTTCGTGCTTGAGCTCACATTCGATTTAACAAGTACATGCAACTTCTCAGATTTATGACACAACAATTTACATTTATTTCAGAAACCGATAATCCATTAAATTAGGTTAGATTCCAGTGATTCCACATTGAAAAAATACAGATTTTATCTCCTCTATAGAAAGAAATAACTAGCATTGAAACAGGCCTTTAAATCCGGAAGGTTTTATTTTACATAACGCAGCAAATTGGAACACACTACGCCATGACAAGTTTAAGAGTTAAACTGAGAGTTAAACTAATTTAAACTGAGCTCGCTAACAGCCTATAGCTCTGCGCTTTCAGTGCCTTAAAGGTTCAAGGGATATTTCCGTTAAACTGTTCAAGTTTGTAAATAGAATTTGTGCAATTCGTGTTTGATCGGTACCGTTTATGTACATAAAGTATCTAAGCCTATCACAACGAATAAAAGTCTAAATGAAACAACAGTTTAATATTTACTTGGCTAAAAGAGAATATTACCAGAACAATGCGCTTTTTGCCGTTAACACACACAATGGGAAAGAAGAAATTAAGTCAAGCTGAATGATCAGAAACGTACCGTTGGCGGGTTCCGGCTGGTTAAGTTAAATAGATCCGGACTACAGAATGCAATAAAGTTTGTCAGTTTTTAATTAAATTGTTTAAAACCCTGCGTCTTGAGAAGATTCCACGCACCGTGTCTCCCTTCAGTTCAATGTATAAACTGAAAGATCTATAAATCAAAGCTAAGAAATAAGATGTCGGATTTAGACTTTCCCACGCAAATTCGTTTGGAACATAATTATCGCCGAGCAATTTCCGCGGAGGTCTTTTCTCCCTTTCTTTTCTAAATTCAAAGACCCAACATTGTGGTTGTGTTTGTACAACAGTTGTAAACATCGGAAGGAAGCAGTTTTTACCATTCTCCAGCACTTGGAGCGCCAAATAACAGAAATAGACGGAATTAATTAACGGATGAATAACATGGATTGAGGCAATTTGAATTGCAGTGTAAAATTAAAATCGTTTTTGTATAGTTGACAAGTGCGAGGGAATTCAGGGGATAAAATGGTCACCCTTTTATGGCGTAATGAATGGCAAACTAATCTCATTTCTCAGTTCTGTGGCAACTTGTTAAGGCTTATCTCTCGTTAATGCTAGCTCGCTCTGTTTACTAGTAAGTCCTTGAGCTTAGCGTTATAAACGTGGGGTTTGGGGCAGTTCCTGACATCGAGTAACTTCAAACACTAAATGTGAATGATTACTTTTATGAGCTTTTAGCCAAAACAATGTTATTTAGAACTTCCAATTAGTAGTTTAGGTCTCTTAATTTCTTTTATTCTACCGCGCGAGCGGCATTATTCAAAGAATCTCTGTTTCTTTTACACAAAGACAGAAATTGAAACCAATTTCCATTTTTTGCCAGATTTTACGCTTACTTTCTAGAAGATAAGACTTCAATTATAGCACCGCAACGGAAATTCTCTCAAATTCCGAAAAAACTTCTTTTCAACTAATGTTCCTGGAGACGGAACTTTAAGGACCGTTTCTATAAACTAACTTGTAGCCCCTGGGAGATATATATTGAAGGGATTTACGCCACAGTGGGCCTGGATTTTTCTTTCATGAAGAGCATGTTCATTAACACACTTTTAATAAACCAGATGTCTCCCGTCTTAAGAGCAAGGGAAATGAAACCCTGTTTTTCGTGTTACAAACGTCATATTAAATAAATCTTCTCTTGGCTGGTCTTGCTTGAAGGGTTGATGCGAATGAAAGGTTTAATAACATAAATAACTTTGACAAATAATAGACACAGAGATAACATCACAATAAAATGCTAGGTTTACGAATTTGAATTATAAACGAAGGCCGGCAAACAAGCTTAAACTAACCCATCCCGCTAGTGTTAACCTTCAGGGAATTGATTATCACTTATTGAGCACTTATGAAAGAAACGTGAATTGGATAATGCCTTCAGAGTTGATAACATGTAATTAGCTGGCGTAAAGAACACAAAATACCAGCGAGTGTAATACCACCGGCTTTCAGTTATTGAAGACCTTGACAATGACCTGCCTTTCACTTGAGCAATTCTAGTCAGCAAATGCAAACAAGTTATTCTTTTGTCTGTTCTATTGTCATTGTGCGATGAATGGCTGGGATGATAATTGAAAAATGTACTCAGCTTGCCTGCGGCGGCCACACCTTTAAAAGCTTCAACGCAATTCAGCACTAAGACACCGTTTTTATTCCAAGATGTCAGTAGAAAACTTTTAGCATAAACAAACGACAAAGTTTTAAATATAAAAACGTTTCTTGATCGACAACTAGGGGACAATTTTTGGTGTTCAAATGCGTGCCTACGTTCATATTTCTCAGTCCTCCACCCTCTTGGACCGCATGCGTGGGTTATTGTTGAACAGTTTTTTTCTTTGTATAACTTAAATACGTTTATATTATCAGCCACAAAAGCACTGGCATATTGTTAGACGTTTATTTAGGATTATAACTATGCGGTGCCCAAAAGTATTTAAGACGTATACATGTCAATGAGCTACCGTTATGTGGTTTAAACGCAGATCTTTTGTCAGTCATTGTGTCTATATTCCGTGTAAGAACAGAGCGGAATAGGGACAGCCACCATTCACTGCTTAAATCTTTGAACAAAGCCCGGCCCCATGGATACACATCCTGACGTGCAGATTAACTTGAGAACCTTAAAGTTTATTTCTTCTTTATGCCTGTGTTTTTGACGTCTCCCTGCGAGTAACACAGAAGGGTTCCCTTTGTAAAAGCCTGATAGGAAAGATGGATACAATCAATAAAAGAACATCGCAGACACACGGCAGGTAACAACTTCACGTTGTTGAGGTTTATACTCTTTCTTACAAAAAGAGCTTATTCATCTAACGAGATAGCTCACGCAAAATGATTTTTTTCCTAGCCTTAAATCTGCACCTTGAGTTTTGACTTACTCCACTCTGCCATCATCAACAAAGGTCTGAAAGACATTGGCGTTGGTTGTTTAGTTGAGAAAGGATTCTCCCTGATTCGAACTGAGGTTTTGGTGGTGAGCTTTCAGTATGTGCTAAGAGTTTCGACAGCTTCGTCCATTTATCTTACAGAATAAGTGTGCGCGATCATTTCTTGGAATACCACCAGTTGCAATGCCTACAACTAGCGTGCCACGATTCAGCCGTCTTAGTCGAAATTGAAGGATTATTTGATACTCTAATTCCACAAAGTTTATGCGCTGTTTACGGCAAGTTCCGCCAGAAGCTTGTGGCTGAAGTTCATCGTTATTTGATGGCGCGCTGAGCTGTTGTTCTGAGACTGATGGAGACACGAAAACACCAGCGTGGACCTCGTGGGCTGAAACTTAATCCCTAAACAGTAGAAGTTCTATAAACTAGTAATACCTTGAGAAAATTCTTCATAGTAATATAAGTAAGAAAAATACTTAACTTCGGACCATATATTCCTTTAAACAGAGAGTCGCTACCGGGAGCTTCCTTTAATCAAATTCACAGTTAGTAACTCATTCTTTCCGTGACTCTCCATTTGCTAACGTATTAACCTTACTCATTCATTCTTTTGCTCACACACTCCCTCTTTCACTAAAAAATAAATCAGTAAAAATTGTGACGCGTGTGATTAACCTTGCAAAAGTAATAGTCATTATTATCTACGTGTACAAACTTGAAAAAGTACTATAACACAGGTGGCGCAAAGCAACTCATATGCAACTCCGATGTTTTTCTGTTAATACTATTACAATATAAAGTGAATTGAGCTGAACCTGATTACTAATTGCACTGTTTAACATAAACTGATCTGACAAGTTTTTAGAAGTTAGCCGTTTAGTTAATACTCAAGTCTGCTTATTTACTTAAACTACGGTAAACCCTTAACTGTGTTTAATACGTTTCAAAGATCTTACCGAGTATTAATACTTAGATCTAGATAAAATAGTATTGGCAAGTTAGACATTATGCTCATCGAATTTTGATGCTACTATTTCAGAACATTTAGTCGCAACTCTTAGTTAGCTTTAGGATGTAAGACTATACTTATATGTATGCGTCCTGACTCCTCTCTTGATGTTGAATTTAGTGAACACCTTTCAAAAGCAAGTTGTTCTTAGTTCTTCTTGTCAACACCGGGAAAGGATAGTTACACGCTGGTGGCCATTTATTCCAGTTGCGCTGATATATTTTGTTATTGATTCCCATGTCATAGGAATTCAGTGATAGGGAAATCATGGTAGACTACAATTGAATTAAGCCTGCATGGAAACCTCGGCTTGACATTCTTGGGAGGAAATGCTCAAAGCCAGCAAAGAGAAAGTAATTGTTTTTCATTCTTCTTTTGCCTCTTCATTCGGAAAATACCTTTGGTTACTGGTTCTTACTACACTGCTGTTGGTTGGACCCTAATTTTTTCATTTCCCTATCAGAGCGGATAACTTTGCTAGTAAATATTTTTATGCTACAGCGACTCTTTTACTTCTGCTATTTTGAACTAGTAGCGTCGGCTTAAAGTAGAGTTTTGGTTGCATAATAATTTTTCGTTCATGGCTCATGGCCTATTTCTCAAGGAAAATTTAAAATTCAATGTTGATTAATACAGTGACTTTGTTGAACAGAGAGTTCAACTGAATATCTTTTCTAAAGTTCGTTGGCGAATTCTGTTTATTTGGACCCTACCAACCAAGTTTGTGAGATTCCGCACAGCTCAGCGGAGAACAGGGTTGTTCTACTTTTTGAGATTTAAACTAAGCCACAACTAAATTGAAATTTAGGCAGCTTACCGCCCAGAAGAAAAACAAACCTTATACCAGGACATGTAATGGAACATACATACATGCATACATAAAACTTTATTTTATCTCAGATTTTGAGTAGCTATAATAGGCTAGTATCTACGAGAAAACTAAAATCAAAACAAAGGAACACTATGTATTTGGAATAAAATACGAAGAAATTACAATTAGCCAATTAATTCATGCTGTCGAATTGCTCTAATAAAGTGGTTGAGACAAGAAATAGCTCTTAATCTGTCAGGTAAAGCATTCCAGAACCTAGCCACTGTATAAGTAAAGGAATTCAAGCCATAAAAGGTAGTGCAAGGTTTAGGAAGGGCGAGGATATCAGTTCCTCTCATAAAATAGTCCACAGAGGGAACCTTAGCTCTCTTGTGGATTAGCAGCCATGCATACTTGACGAATATTAGCCTCCTATCATTAGGGATTTTTAATAAGTTTCCGTTCAATTTACAATATTTGTGCAGTGTGTTTGTTTTAGTGTCCCCAATTAGTACAGTGGTGCTAAACACTTCGACTCTTCGATAAAGTGATTTATTTTTGTCATTTATTTACGTAACCGTAGTACCAGTATGAAGGTGCATGATGAGATAGCAAAAGAGGTGTAAATGGCATTGACGTTCTGGCGTTATAAATTACTATAGAAAAACCATTTTCTTGTGGAACAATCATTGCCATTGACTAAATTTTCGCCTAATCTGTTAATGAAACGAGCATGTCTACCGCCGAGCTTTTTCTTGTAGAGATTAGTTCTATCTTCATTACAGGGGCACTATCACCGGAGAAGTGTGCTTCATTTCTAGGGTACAACAGTGCGAAAATCTACCTTCTCCTGTAAGCGAAATGCATGTATATAAAGTATCATGAAGAAAACGTCAAGTGAAATGTTGAAAGGAGCGCAGATTGTAATCACTTTTTTTTTCAAGTTCAAACTTTGAAAAAAGCTTCCCAAATTTTTCAAATTGAGTCTTTATTATGACTATTGTACCTGTACGCTAAATGCATTCAGTGCACTTAGATAACAGTAATTTTAAACAAAGCTACAACCAAGAATATTCATTGAAGTATAAGCAAGTCTTGTTGACTTTTCGAAGCCTTGCTCATGATATTGCATCTCATTCATATTTGACCAATGAAACAATCCTTATTTTCAAATTTCCACTCAAGAGAACTCTAATTCTTATTAGCGAACAGGAACACTGATTTCTCAGTTACATTTAAACTTACTTGCCTAAAACTGAAATATCAGCTCTTAATTTTTCAGCACTAACACAGATACACCGTCAACCGCACAGGTACAGGAAAAACCCGCGTGTAAGAACCTACACTTTTTGAAGTCTAGCAAAATAGATTCTTGTATTTTGGGTTTGGTTATTGGCAATTTAGTCTAAGCAATTTCTTAGTTACGTTCTTAATTTCTATGAAGGAGATATAGTTGTTGATTACCAGAAACTTGGTTTGGTCCTTAAATATAGCGGTAGTATCTATTCACAACTGTAGTATAAGCCTAACAAATGCTACTAATTACAGAATGTATATAAAGTGTTGTCTCTGTATAACAAGTCAGTCCTTGGTTAAAACGTTTATCATAATTTAACTTAAAGCCTGATTTGAGACCCTGCTTGATCTTGTTTGGCTGAACAGGTTCTTATATTTTTGGGTATTAAAATGGCTTATATCTTCCAGGCGGTTCTTAAACCACTAGGCTCTTACACGCAGATTTCTACTGTAATGAGATAATGCGGAAAATAATAAACTATTGGAGCTGACGTAGAGACTCAGGCAGTGCTTAGCAACCACAGCAGAAAGCAGATTCCCCGGGTGGCTTCCTTTATTTCAAGACAAATAATCCTGAGCACGACTTACATATGTGTAGGAATTCAAAACAAAAACTACGACTCACCACTCCACCACCTGTTTATAAATTGTCGTTCACTGAGATAACGTTTAATCCTTTAACATACATGAGAATGTAAGTTTAAGAGATTATAATCATCAATCATAATCACAACTGTGCAGAGAAATGACTGATCTAAATTTACTGTTGACTAAAATTACAACTTTATAAGAAACACAATAGAGTTGAGTGACAATCAGTATTTGCATGATCGGTTGATATGGGAGGGATATTCACCCGTCGAGCGCAAACAAAACTTGCGGAAAATTCTTTGTCTTTTTCTCACGCAACTAAGCCCATCACCCGCCTCTCTTGTAAACAAGGCTGATATTTGCCCAGCAGGAATAAGCGTTCCTTTTCAAAAATATCAACAGGCATTTTGCTTATCAAATCTTTGAGATAAATTTAAACCTCGAACACCAGCAGAATTACGGTTGCTTCTAATACCTTTGTCTTGTCGCCCAGCGGTAGGGACATTGTTTAATAATCGTCTCTGCACGAGAGAGGGTTGAGTCCGGAACAACTCACGACCAACGCGGCCTGTTTATTTTCCGGATTAACCTGCCTGATGCGGTGCTTACTTTGTTAGTTTTTTTCTCTTACCGTTTAGAGAGCACAAATTTGACTTCATACGCTCGGCAGGTATAGCCTGTTTAATAATTAACCATTGTAAACCTTACTGCGTCGGATTAAACTACCACGTTGTGCGATGCGCATTTAAATTAAATTAAATTAGTAAAAGTTCAAAAGTTCTTTTTCCACTCACTAGGTGCTATTGCATCGCATGAAAAAGGCCCGTTTTTCTAGTAAAACTCGACGAGGGTTGAACGAGTGATTTGTACTTATAGCATCCACTTGAGCGATTACTTTATTTGTTTAAAGTTTGGTTGTCAAGGCACCGCGCAACAGGCGTACGTAACAATTTCAACACGTTCTTATCGAGATGCGTCACACGAGAAATTTCAAGTTGCTTATACCCAGTGCTTTACTCTCTTTATGCCAGTCACTAAATCAAGAAGGGCAGGGAAGGGATTTGGTTGCCCCTCTTGGCCCTTATTTGAGCGAGGCATTTTCCACCATAAAAATGACGCATCCACTGTTGCAACTTTTTTCTTTAGATTTGTTTTGTTTCAGCAATGCTACGCAGTAATAAGAGCGTAAAATTTATAATTCACGAGAAAAATATTTTCTTGCAGTTGGTACTTTATAGATGCTCAACTGAAAAATGAAACTGCGATACCTTCTTTTTCTCGCGGTGTTTGCTTTTTGTTGGCTATGGGGCCTCGAAAATGGGAAGCAGTTGTTGAAAGCTTTCCTTAGCAGTTCTTACTTAAAAAGTCAGACCGCAGTAAGTGGTGTTCTCTGAACCATTCAGTCTAAACAATTTTATTTTATTAGGTAAATAAAAAAGAAGGCTTTTCCCTTTAAAAGCAATAACTGTTGTGATGATTCCCTTGGAGAAACCGTCAAACTTTACTGAGTCTAACTTTCAGAGCTGATAATCGTTGTTTTGGAAAGGGGCAAGGGAAGAGGGGCTAAATAGAGTATCACGGAAGAATTCGACTAAATCAACCTCCAGTGTTTTTCTGAACTTTACATGCAGTTTAAAGATCGCACTGACTTTGTATTTATCTGACGTACCCAAATATCACTTGCCGAGACAATAATTGTTAGTAGGCCGTCACATTCAGGTGACATAGTCGCCAATCAACCAGTTAAAATTTGTGGAAAATAAGTAAAATGATAAAAAGAAATAAACGATAAACGAAAATCACTATAGGAAGAATTTATTTCTCTACATAATGTAGCTTGAGACAGAAAGGGTAAAATGTGATCACAGAGATTTCCACTGTAAGGCTGCTGTATCATCACACTGCAGTTGTAGGTTCAGATGTTTGGTTTGGTAAAGATTGTGAAATACCTGCATTGGCTCATTAAAACAATATCTTAATTATCCTATTATTCTTCATGCTCATTGTTGTCTTTGACAGTAAAAAATGTTTTAAACGTTCCTCGCCTTAAATATAATAAAAATCGTGTCATTTTTGTCTACATCGAACTTAACTTAATTCATAATTTTTCTGCTATCGCTGTTCTTTCTCTAACTTCTTGACCTCATTACCTAGACAATTGCAAAACATTTATATCTGAACAGATTTAATCACAATGGGGTTGATTGCCACCTTAAATATCTTCATCACACCGATATCAACATTGTGTTCACTTTTTTCATTCACAGCATTAACACTCGGGTCTTCGCTTTTTACTGCGCAAGCGCGGTCAGTTCAACTTGTCCTCCAGTCATGGTACGTCGATTGTAGTTCGTTCTCATGCGGCACTCCGTAATCAACTTCGGGGTCTAGGAGAAGATCAACAAAGAGGTTGGGTTTCAAGGTATTAAAAAAAAACTATTCTAGTCTGACATAAATGACACCATGACCATCATCATCATCACCACCACCACCATCATCATCAACGTCATCATCAACGTCATCGTCTTTGTCACTATCGTCGTCGTCATCGTCACCGTCACCATCACCATCACCGTCATCATCATCAGCACGGTATCATTATCTGTTTCATTTGGCCGTGTATAGTTATAGTAAATACCATTGTTTATAATTTATCATTTGTGTATCTATACTCTTCAGTCCATGAGATTTTACGACTGTATATAACATCACAGTCATGTTACATGTGCCTACCACCTGTACACTAGTTATGAACTGGGTGAGTAAAGACAAGAAGGCTCGTGTGACTGTGCAGTTAACCATTAATCACTTGCGTCATGCCAGCTTGGCACGACGAAACCACAGAACTCCAGGACGAACATGACGGACTCAATCACTCCCAGGAAAAGAAACTTTGCCCTAAACTACCATTTCCCCCACCCCTCTTCCCCAGACAGCGACTGATGGGCTTGCGACTAACAGTCACCAACTGCTAATACATCTTACCACTGCCTAACTTCATCCTCGCTCACCCCAGTCTCCATGAAGCTGTCTCCGTTCACGCCTGTAGAATCGTAATGGTCGTCTCCAGGCTCACTGTCACCGTTCAGCGCTATGATTGGTCCGTCTTCTGGAGGCTCTAGCTTAACTTGTACTTGAGACTGAGAGAGTTGGCTACTGGAAGAAAAGAATTTTGGAAATCTAGTCTAGTCCCATTCACACTGTACGATAAAATAGGGCATTTCCGAGTTGCCCTCTGCCTCTGTTTCAAAACGAGTCTTCGTGCCAAACCATTGTTTTGAAAATGCGTTTCATCTGTAAGTTAATTTTCATGCAAATCAAACTCTGTCGGTTGCTACTAAATTCTGATAAAGGCAATCCTTCGAAGGTTACAACCTCGCTGAGCGTAGCGATCTAAAGCCTTAAACTCTCGCATCACGAAAAATTTTAGGAAACTTCGGCAAATGTGGAGTTTAAAGAAACGGCATGAGAAAACACTGACCTGTTACAATTTTCACCACTTCAAACACTGTTGAAATGCCTTTTTCAGCTACAACTTACAGTGTGTGTTTTCATGTTTTTGCTCTTAGAACATTGAAAGAGGGGCTTACAGTGACAAGAAAGGAGGGCGTAACAAACATTAAACGGTACCATAATCTTCTTACTTGATATCTTTAGAGCAAAACTCCACCAGTTTAGTGATACCACTGACCACGCCCTCCACCTCCTCTCCGTCTCTCAGAGTTCGGCGCTTTTGGGCCGGCATTTCGTCCCCAGTGTCCGACTCCGAACCCCTTTTGCGGATGTCATCCTGTCCAGAGCCTTCATCCTCACTGGGTGTATTGGAATTGGAAGCCGCTACAGGAAGCAGGTTTACCTGTGTGGGGAGTCCCCCTAAGGCTCCTTGTTGCATCAGGCGGTCTCGTTCCTGTTTCATCATCCTGCTGTTATTGTAAGAGGAGGTTGAAAAATGAGTATAAAAGTCCATGGAACACTCCAACAATCAGTTAGATTGCCGTTGATGTTTGGGAATGCTTCCATCATTTAGACTTTTCAAAAAATCGTTTTCTCTAGAGACAGTAATTAAATTTTAAAATACTACAGCCTTTTCAGCCTATTCAGCAATTTACCTCAGTTTCAGTAACATGAAGCGGCTGGGAGCATTGTTACTGACGCCTCCCTCTTGCATGAGATGCAAGACCATCGCAAGATACCCCCGGCATTCTGTTAAGTTGTCTCAACAATTCGCAGCCACCCTTAATACCCTTAGGTCAAAGGAGGCAATGTGAGAGTAAAGAGTCGCCAGGGGACTCCCATATGAAAAGGTCCAAGAGGCTCGTCGTCTCGCTTGGGGGTATAAATCATGGACTTTCGTCTCACCTAGAGTGTTGATGACGAAACGCCACTCTTTTTAGCTGTCAAAGTATCTTTCAGGGTGCACTTGAAGAAGTAATATAAGAAACGCTCTAGTTTCAATTTTTAGGCTCGATTTCCGCCAGTCTCTTGAGTCCGGTCTATTGTACTAGCGCGGACTCCTTTCCTGAACGGCGGCTGGTAATCGAGCCTATCCCGTTTTAAGTGGTATCTTTTAGGGGTCAAATAAAGCTAGAGCCACACCCAGATTGGTCTCCTTTAGGGGTTTAATTCAATTTTTCCGAACAGCACTCCCAACCTTTTCATATGGAAGTTCCCCTCACCACCACCGGGAAAGTGTATTGCCCAAGAATACAGTTAAGCAATAGACCACAAGTTTTTATGGTTTATAGGCGGATAAACCACGCGGGATGTTGGAAGGAAACGAGAAGAATTCCTAGATCACGTGCCTGGGCTCGTGATTTACGAATTCTTCGAGTGTTCTTCCAACATCCGAAGTGGTTTATCATGCCTCTAAACCATAGAAACTTGTGGTCTATTGCTTTTATATAACAATTCAGAAGACACGCGAAATTTCCGGGAGTTTACTGGCACAATAAATCATAGCTGATTGACCAATCAGAGCCCGCGTATTCATTTGATTATTATATAACAAACATATTACAATACCAGACAAAAATCAAAAAATAAGCTTACGAGGTGCTATGGATGACCTTCGACTGGGGCCGTCGTTTCATGTACTCGTCTTCGTCCACAATCCACACAGCTCCCTTCACGTTCTCTTTCCTCACAAAACATTTGTGAAGAGACAAGTTATGACGTACAGCGTTCTGTTAATATTGTCAAGTAGTTTGTACGTTAGTGCAAAACATATTTTCGCCATGCAACATTGAAAATACAAGCGTTCACCTCACCGCACACGGGTAGTGACTGGAATGGAAACTTCAACGTTTAGCCATCAAAGGACTATTATACACATACCTTCCATGTGGCCGCGTTTCTCCTGAAGTAAGCAAACTTGTGAATAAACCAGGAGTAGATCTCGTTTAAGGTAAGCTGTTGCTCGGGTGCGTCCAAAATAGCCTGCGAATAGTAAATTGAGGTGATCAACATATCTTTTCTCCTGACAATATCAATGCATTATCAAGTACACTGGTGAAGAAAAAAAAGAAAATCATCGGTGGAACTTTTTCAACTCCAAATTATTAGAACGAACAGTACAAGAAATGCATGTTACGAGAATTCAGAATCAAATCTGAAACTGGACTTTAGCACTGTAGGAGTAAGGAATATGAAGGTACAAACACTCTGGTTTTGTGTAAAATTGGCTGAAGAAGAAGAAAAGCACATCGAGCTTCATCCAATGCTATATGAAAACGTTCAAAATTATTCATTTCTGTCCAATCAGGAGTAAAACCGCGCTTCAAGTGGCTGTCACAGTAACATTATTTTGCTTTGAGTTCTGACTGGTCTATTACACATTTTATGGCAGTCGCCTAACTGGTTCTACCCTATGATTACCCTTGAACCTTTATTACCTGTAGAGTAAAACAAGATTCATTAGAACTATACTTTTCCTGTGGTACTAGAAACAACAACCTCAGTTAAGGTTACCACGTTAATCATAACAGTTACAATTTCCTCAAATGTGATTGGTGCATAAACTGCTGCATTTTGCTCTAATTAATCTGCAAAGTTGTAATCGAACAGTTGGCTGTAATCGGACAGTTACATGAGCCAATCATTTTAAGTCCTCTCCACTAAATCTACCAATCACAGCATTGATTACAATCACTATAGTAACCAATTCAAGAGACTGACTTTGTAAAACTTTGGAGGTTTAGTCTCTGGTGACTGTTTTGAAAGAAACTTAACTGCCATTTTGCAAGCTATTGTCCATATTTTTAATTATGATATTTAAAATGACTATTAAAAGTTCTTTTTCAAATGAAACTTTTACTTTTGTGGGAAATTGTAATGGTTATGATTAATTGGTAACAGGACATTGTGTGGTCCAATTCAGTCTGTAATCACACTCGTGATAAACAAATCCGACTCCTGCTTCACGGTCATCCGATTTTGTTAATCACTCGTATGATTACAGACCGAATTGGACTCCACTCAGTCCTATTACCAGTATTTATCTTAACAGAAACTATTTCACAAACATCGTAAGGCTATAAATAAAATACATTTTGATATTTACCTGTCTAATGAGTGATGCATACGTGAAGGGAGGCCTGACATCTGCCTTCTGATAAAAATCTGCAGATCGCTGGATATCTAAGAAATAAAGAGATTCCCGTATAAGTTTAACATTCTACCTGGACAAGTTACAACTTTTGCTGTACTGACTTGATAACACCCAGAGTCCCCTTGCCAATCAGTATTCAGCTTAGTTTGGGTCCTTAAAATTAATAATGGTTCCGCCATGCATTGGCTGCTGGAAAGCTTGCTCCCCTCCCCATTCTAGATAGGGTAACAGAGGTCTCGTTATGGGCTCTCGCCTGGGCTCAACCCTTACAAATTATAAAGTGGGGAGCTGAAGGGAGAGTTTAAGGACTGCACTACGTGCAAGTGACAGAAGCAACAGGTAATGGCCCAAATATCATCTGTGGACAAGGGTGCTTGTCACAAATTTTGAAAAGAACCCCTACGAGGTACCAAGATTATGTTTGCATGGCTGGAATTCTTTTTCACCCATAAGAGGTACTTACCAATTTCACTACAACACATTACATACTGTATCTCCTGTCATGTGTTTTTGGGCTCAATACCCTAAAAGTTACCACAATAGCTGCCACTGTGGATCTTTTGAGGCTGAACACCATAAGAAGTACTAAAACTGCTTTTTTAACTAAAAGGTATGACAAGCAACCCCGTCCTCTTAAGAGCCCCCCGCCCTCCTACAGGGGAAGACACACCAGCAACATGCTGAGTGACTTACCTAAAGCTATCCCATCAGGATCTCCATTTCTTCTTTTCTGGTGAACCGGCTTGTCCTCCATCATGTGACAAGATGGTGTTGCAATGACTGTCATGTCACTTTGGCTGTTGATGTCATGAACTGTGATGTTGGGCGGTGGAGTGATGGAATGTTTTCTGCCTGGGCTCCCCATTGTCGGTGGCGGACTTTCAGGTGACATAGGCATCTCTTGTCTACTCTGTAGAGTTGGAGATTGCTGGGCTGGTGGGATATCTTCTAGAGAAGGCATATGAGGATGTTGGGGAGTTGCAACATGAAGTTGAGGCTGTGCTTGGGAGTGAGGCACATGCTGGTGTTCCTCGTCCTCAAGGTCAGGGTTTGTGTTTGGTGTATGTTGAGCAACCTGTTGAAAAACAACAGTTACTGTCAAGTCTTACACTCTATGAATACATCCTTACATAACATTACAAACAAACTCTTCTTGAGTTCTTAAGTAATCCCACACTCTGCTGTGAGATTATTTAAGTAAACCAATTAACCCCAGAAATGCAAAGTCACAACAAACTAAGCTAAGTTCTAATGTGATTATGGTAGAACCTCTGAACATCTGCTTATGGTAGTCTGCCAATGTGAGCGTGTCTCTATTTCAAAGAAAAAAAGTTACTTTCAAAAGTTCTACCTTGGGAGTATGTAGGTGATTCATCATCGCTGACAACCTCTCACGTTCTTTGTTCATCTGTAAGCAACATTTAAAAATGCAGTCTAGTCTATACTATTGGGCAAGTTGACATTAAATTTACATGCTGTGCAATTAGCATTGCCTCCCAAAATCCAACCCTACGTCCACGTCGTGGGAGGTGGAAACGGTTTTAAAAAGCCGGCTAACAGGGCTCTGGTGAAACCAGGCAGGCTAATATTTCCTGCCTGGTGTATTTTATAGGTTCTTTGACATTGTCAAGGAGCCCAAGTAAAGTGTTGATGGAGGAGAGCCTCCAGTGAAGAAACACCTGCTTGTAAACTAAGTAGCACATTTTTGGTGTTATTTATAGTAAATTATCCAGCAACAAAGGCCCACAACGTGTGCGGAGAACCAGACAATTACTTAGCATCATAGGCCTACAATGGAATACAGATAGCTAAACAAATTGTGTGTCATAGACGACACTTAAAGATTAGAAAGGGTATAGTAGTCAGTCAAGGGATTAAAAGTTTGATCCACAGCTAAAAAATCTTACTAGCAGTAACCCCCAAATTGGGGACCTGAATACCCTGATGAACGCATCAAGGCCATTGAAGGGTACAACACTTAGTAAATTTATATACATGTAGCTATAATACACTTGCACAATTTTGCTTCATAAATGTGCAATTTAATAATAATTATTTCTTATTAAATTATCATTTGCTTTGTATACCTGAAATTCCAGATGCATTACAACTTGCATTTGTACTCGTGCTTGAGCAGTACTCCGTTCATCCAGTGCATGGTCAGTATTAAGGTGACTGGAACACATAAAAGTAATCACATATTAGACAAAACCTTTACGCTGGATATTCCAAGGAGTAATACCTTATCAAACTCCAACAAACTTTTGAATTGTGTTCCATAAAAAATATGACTCACAATATGCAGCATGATACTGATCTGGAGGAGTAAATATTATATAAAACTAAAATGTAATAATTTTTTGTCACCAAGCTTTTATGCAAATTTTCCAAATCAACAAAAATGAAGCTATCACTTTGTTTAACGGGATGATAAAGGGCAAAAGAAGAATAAAATGGAGATACATGTTTATATAAGTGTGGATCTCAGATGGCATCAATTGGTTTGTTCAACTAGGTAGAAGACTTACTGTAAAAACTGTTGGAAATTCTCACAGAAAGCCTCACATCCAGGCCACTGGCAGATATTGTGATGAAACAGTGGATGGTGCTGAGCTGTAAATAGATCAAAGTATATATCTATATGAAGAGAAACTAGAACATCCTTCACTATGAAAACTTGAAAAAGAAAATTTAATGCAGGGCTGCCCAATTATAGCATTTAAATTACACACACATAAATCAAATGCCAAATATCATTAAAATCACATATTTAATTCTACATCACCCAATGATAATGATTGTTTAAATTTTGACGAGCGGGTGTCAGTTGCATAACACTGGTTGAGTAGGGGAAGGTTCCTCTTTTCTTTCACAGTAAGGGTCCATCTTCCATCCCCTTGAAAGTCAGCTACCTAGTTCGATGGAGTTTTTACTGTGCACATGTGCCAACAAATGCATCCTAATTAGTTGTGGCAGTTGAACAGAGAAACATAAGAATAAATTTTATTAATCTAAATTGGTATAAATGGTTTTAAACGTAACCCCTTAACTTGTCTTATATAACTGAACCAATACAGGAAAATGGAACCAATACACACAGGAATATACATGTAAATCACATATTTTATACCTGTGTGAGCTTCACTAATGAATGCTCCTGTTGCCCTGGAGATCAACAGAATTCAATAAATCAAAAGATTTATTACATTGACTGATACCACACAGTAATGTCTTGCTAGCAATATTTCAAAGACACATGAATTTATATTTTAATTTGTCCCACTCAACGAAACATAAAACATTTATCATGTATTAAATAACCACTTCTGGCGTGCGTCAACATGAGCCTTGTATGACCCTCTTTACTATGTCCTTTCAATCAAAATTACATAATAATGACTTAAAGAAAACAATACTGGCCTGCACAAAATAATGAAAACTGAAAATATATACTGATCAATAATAGCTTTACTGTATAGACCCTTTTCATAAATGGCTACCAACTGAAAAATTCTTTTGTTTTCATTTAAATTAGCCTCACTAAACTTGTTTGGGTGTAAAAATTCTTTTGAATTATCAACTCAAAAACGAGGTTAGTCAGGCTAATTTTAATACTTACAAAAGAATTTATAATTGGCAGCCATTTATGAAAAGGGTCTATAAAGTTTACAACAACCTGATACCTGATACTCAAAAATACTAGTTGGCCTTAGTCATTGGGTATTTCACTTAGAGGGCGTAAAAGCAGCTGAATGACTTGAATGAATACAAATGAAGACAAAGTTACATATGTACCAATGCCCCACTAATGAAGCATTGTGACAATGTGTCACAATGACATAACACCCTAGGGCTGAGGTTATACAATCATGATAAATACATGTATCAAATGTTAATATATTTATTACTAACAGTTGCATTGATAAGCAATTAAATCATATTTCCCCACATATGGTGTATGTTCAGTAAATAATAATTATTTAATTATGCTAATTATTAGCATAAATATCAATGAAAGGACAGGACCTCCTATACCTGCTGACCTATAGGTACAATCATTGCACTATTTTACCCACTTGTGCTAGCCAACAAACAAGCCACAGTACATGTTTAAAATTTGACACCAGAAAAGATACTGTGATGATTCAATTTATTTTTTGACTGAACATACAACAGATACTGGAACTTGAATGAGCTGTTTCAATAGGGGTATACAAAGCCATAACCCAAATTTAATGCCAATATGTTCAAAATCATCATCATCATTATTTATTTGCAAATATAAAACATCTATCAATATTACAGAAATTTAAACAGGGCAGGGAGACCTCTAAAAAACTACCAGGCTTATACAATATGGGGCAATTACCTCAATTATGTGGTTTTACCCCAAGAAGAGAAAGCAGACTACTTGTGCATTATTCACATGAAACTACATACACCCTTGAGACCATCCATTTTTAAGCAGCCAATTTGAAACTGGATATATATATATAATTATTAGGTTACTGGAATGAGAAGTGTTATATCCACAGTAGCAATAATGAGACTCAAATTAAAGAGAATTCACCATGAATTCAAATCGTAACACCCTTAGCTGGGGATCCTCTCCCCGCCCCGCCCTCCCCCCCCCCCCCCCAAAAAAAAGCCAAGATTATTGCTACTAAAGGAATATTAATGTAATATTTCAAACAACATTTTATACATGACCTGATAAAAATTGTTACTATCCAAAATAGCACTTTACTTACACTGATCCTTCTGGTGGCTGTGGTCTTCCTCCTAAGGCAAAAATATTAATTGTTTACTTAATTATTGTATAAAAGTACTCAAAACATATTGTCACATTTGATTGACTCCAAATAAAAAGGAATCAACAAAAGTACCATCTCACAGCTGTTTACACCAATTGGCGGCGATTAAATTTATTTTTGATTTCAGAACTAATTAACTTCTTGGTCACAAGCCAGGAAGTACCTAGAGAGTTGTACAGGGGGTATATTTGTGAGGTGTGATTACCTGATTTAATTTTTCTTGATTTCATCACTCTATTCTTCGCAATTTTGAGATGTGAGTCCTTTGAAGGGTTACAGTTGTCTATTAAAAGTGATTTAGGTATGCGATTTGCAATAAGGAGCCTTTACTTAGCCTTTCACGATTTTGCTTTCTTCCAACACTCTTTCTTAAGTGTAAGAGCAGGTTGTTAAAAATGGTACATGTACCTTACTTTTGTATTTTTGCAATTCGGGAGAATGAAATTTTGATATCCATGACCTATGATTCCCTATTTTTTTTTCTGCTTGTGAACTGTGTCAGAGACCCCACCCCCCTCCCCAGTATGACCCTCTACTTATACATTTGGCACTCAGATAAGTGTGCATAACCATCAATAAGGAGATGTAACAATATTTGAGCTTGTAACAGAAATTGTTACAGACAGCAAAGGAATCAATGCAAGACATGAATACCATAGCTAGACAGGTGAGGATCTCCAAGGCCTTTCCATTTGCCATCAAAATATGGTCGAAGTTCTTGCTCTAATATTGCCTGCAGAAACAGTAACAAAAAATGTTGTTGTTATTAGTATGTTTCTGATATCTCTGATCACTGTCACACTGAGCCATACAATTACATATATTGTCATTATTACAATTTATTTTGGCTATGGCTTTGATATAATTTGAGCAATATGTAAAAAGAGGTGGGAAGGGTGGGTGCTGTGAATTTTGAAATCGTCCCTCTTGTTGGGGACACGTAAAACTGGATGTCAGTAAAGAGTTTACAAACTCTTTACAGGCCTGTCTCAGAACAATTGCATTTATTTTAATTACCTGTGTCTCAATTTGCTAACAAGTGAAAGAGCAAATGTAAAACTCTCTGTGCTCCCCAGAGGGAACAGGACATTTCTATACCTTGCTCCAGACAATAAAATGCATTCAGGTCATTGCAAGGAGATAATGAATACACTGTATGAAGGTTTGGTAGTATTGAGGGTAAAGGATTTCAAATCCACTACAAATGTAATAAGGTGTAGGTATCCAACTTCTCATACACTGGTGCTAATAAAAATTTTATTGCTGATGAGAGATATTGCTCCATTCAAACCATCAATTAGTATTTGTTGGTAACATGTATCAACAAATAAGTAAAAATGAAAATAAATAAAAATAAATTACAATCTTTAGAGAGGAAGCCATATCAGCCTTAACTGGTCTTTATGCGGGTCCTCTATCCTGGTCGAATTTGAATTGGAAATGTTTGTTCAAGTGGCTGTGGAGGGAGAAAAACACTTGGCGCTAGGCGAGAACCAACAACAAACTTAACCTGCATATGGCACTGGGTCGGAATTGATGCTGAGCCACATTGGTGACAGGCGAGTGCTCTCACTACTGCACCATCCCTGCTTCCAAAAGTACAAATTGGTGTTAGTAACTCTTACCTGATGCTGTTGCATATGTTGTGGTTGAACAGGTCGTAGTAGTAGTGGTGGTGGATGCGCCATAACAGTGACAGGTCTAGGTGGAGTCTGTTGGTGAGGGAAGTGGAAATGTCCACCATCAACAAACCCTGGTTGGCATCCACAATGAGTGTGATCCATGAATGCAGGCTGCTGTGGATGACAGTTGGCAGGCGAATAAACATGATGTGTATGTGGCCCAGGAGGACAGCTGGAGCAATAGTGAACACCTCCATGCTTAGGTGTCACTTTAGAGTCTTGGCTAGTGGAGTTAGAAGTGTCAACCACAACATTTGCTACAGTTGGTGTGACATGCTGGTAGACCATACCAGGCAAGTGAACTTCTCGATTGCAGCAGCAGTTTGGAGAAGAATTTGTGACATGTTTGTTATGCTGATTGATTTTGTGAGGGGTTTGTGCTGCACATGCACAGTTGGCAGAGCTGCATGATTCTTGAGCTCCTTTAGTTGTGAGGTCCACGTTTAATGGTCTTCCTGGACTTTTTGCTGGTGAAGATACTCCAATCTAGTACAAAATAAAAAGTAGGTTGATCAACAAATTTCCTGCTACACAGAGGGTCCAACATAGGTTGCTTTCAATCCCGCATTCCGCCACTAGTTTTGCCTCAATCCCACCATCCGGCCTCAGTCAAAATATTCATCTTGATACTGCCTGGTTAGAGTCGCAGTTCTCCATGTGGGAGACTGTAACATATGATTTTCCACTTTTGATCCTGCATCCTGCATCAATTTTAAAACTATTTGAAATTCCAACTGTCTAAATAATCTAATCCTGTTCCCACCAAAATATCTTCATCCCACATCTCGCCATAATTTAAAAGTCCTGTCATCTCGCATCCAGCTTTCATTTTTACTCTTATTCCGCATCCTGCCAAACCTATGTTAGGCCCTCTACACACATTTTGCTTCAAAAAAGTGAAAGCTTTATTTTCTAACAAAACTGCAAAACTTGAATACAAGTATGTTTCTGTGGATTCATTTAACAATTTTGAAATCAAAAAACGTGGAGCAAAAACAAATCCCAGACAAGTATATACAATTCTCAACCTGCTATTTTTTTTCTTTTCATCTGATATATATATAGTTTCATCTGACATTAATAGCTAAATATCAATGAAGTTATAAATGGCCCCCATTTAAGATTTACAACAGAGATATACTCCATAAACCTTTCATTAAACACGCTTGAAAATTTTTTCAAGTTCCTGTTGTTTAACCTAACAGGGCACGCGAGAATTCACGTGAATCGGTAATCAGAAACTCTCGTCAGGGGTAGGGAGCGTGATTTCGACACATCTGGCGATCGTGTTCAGTTCTGTCGACGGCTAGCGAAAAAAAATACCTTTCGAAATTTCGATGCCACAGAAACTTCGATTATGTGACTTCAAACATGTTTCAAACATTTCCAATTTTTTTTCGAAACCGGAATATTTTTTTCGTTCCGGGTTCGTACATGTTTCATGGTACCGGGCGATTATAATATTATACCCTTTGCATTTCAGGTTCTTATTTTCTTGTGTCACACACTCAGTTGGATGATGTACTTTCGTATAAAATGTAAGTGGGCTAATCATCAAACTGTACGTACACTTACTGTTCGGGATGCTGAAGATACGACAGTCACGTCGTTTTCACTTGATTTATTAGCCATCGGCGAGTCGCTTCACGGAAGATGTTGTAAGCCTCAACTGGCAGCCCTATTGCTTCGACGATCCGACAGCGTTAAAGGCTGTTAAGAAATACAGCAATATATACATTTTTAAAGGCTATCTTTAAGTTAAATTGAACTCAAATAAACGATGCATTAAATTCAAATCTTCAGTCAATTCAACTTCATGCATGGTAAATCCAGACGGAAAAGCGCTAGGCGACCAGAAGCCGGAAATTCAATGCTGATTTCGATTTTATTGCTCGTCTACAAAAATTTATCCAACTACAGTTCATTGGGCATGATTTTAAGATCCATTAAGAAAAGGTTTTTCTCTAAAACAAAGGGAATGGAGTTGTGGAATAGACTTAAATCGAGTCTGAAAGAAAACCGCACTAATTGATTCATGTGCCATATGGACAGGATTTGAATAAATTTGGCCGAGTCAATAACGAGAATGGTTCCCTGAATGAAAATATATTTGGCAAAGTAGAGAAAACTAGCGAAAGAACTTGACAAACATTTAAGGAAGTCCACCACAATTCGTATAACATGTGTTACCTGCAAAGATTTCGACCAAAACTGCTCTCATCTCGAGTCGCCACGCCATAAACAACAACAAAAGACTACTTCGTGTAAACAAAAATAAAAATGGCAATTTCACATTCGATTGCGAGATATAAAACACCAGGAAACCGATTAAAAGGGTTTCCAAAGTTCTTGCCAACGTTGGCTCTTTTTTCACGGATGTCAGTTAAGTATGATTTTCAGAAATAAGGAATTTCACAAAGATAAACATTCGGAGCTTGTTGATAGTGGCAGAAAAGCACGCGCCTTACCTCTGACAATGCCGCGTCGAAATATCAATGAATGAGGGTCGAGTCACATCAGTTAGAAGGACTGTCCGTACCATCCAAGGTTACAGGGGGTTTTTCTTCGATTTCCAGCAAAATAAAATGGAAAACTTTTCCGAGATCGCCGGAGACAACGATAAAGAATATTGTTAATTTTCGCTGCTAAACAATTCTGTCGCGTTTGTTGTTGATGAATTTACTTTTAGCCCAAACAAAGCCTCGCTTTGCAGCGTGACGTCACGTAATTGGCACCCGTAAATAAAAACAAAAATAAACAGAGGGTTGGGAAACAATAGGTCTCCCACGCCAGCAATCTACTTTTAGCCATCTAAACAATACTTCTCTTTGTGAGAAAATATTACTGTACATTACTTTCAGACGCACTCCCACATTGGTTTTAGCTCAATGCTCAACAAACAAAACATGAAAATAAAAATTCAGCTGCCACCGCAATCCGTGTCAATCACATCAAATGAAAAACGTGTTTTCCTTTCTAACCTGTAATGTTTTCGCTTCGAGTGTTGGTGATCGTATTCCATTTCTCCCAAGATACCCCCCAGACAACACACGACCTTGGGCAAAGAAATCGCTGCCATGAAGGACAGGATATCACATTTGAGAGGATTCTGATTGGCTGCGACTTCGACACTGAATGAAAAGCTCTAGTTTTAGCAAACATAGAGATTATTGTTTTTCCAGATTATCAAAACCTTCCAGCTGAATTTGCCATCAGTTTTTGTTATTTTGACAGATTAAACAACACGTGTTCGCGATTTCTAAGAGTTTTCTTTATTCCTTTTAAAATATCAATGCTAAAAATGAGGCGACAGAACGCGTTCGCAAACTTGAAGTATAAAAGTTGGGAAAACGCTTCGCATAGAACGCACGATGTACAGGGCTCTAGCAAATCTAGGATATCGTATTTTGTTTATCCATGCATTACTGCCTAACCCATATCAGAAAATGATGAATGTCATATCCAGATATCTTTTGTTTAATTCACTCTGTTGGTCGCAATTTGTTTGTTATTCTGTCATATTCGAAACCTTGGTTCGAAACAAAAAATAAATCTTGCACATTTTAACTCGAACGATTCCTCGAATGCTATTCAACAACGAAATGTTACTTTTGATTTATCACGACGCTCTGTCGTTTCGGCGCGTGCCGTATTTCTGAAGCAGTTTCCTTAAAAATTATCAGAAAAATTTGTCCGTAATATTAAGCATCACTACGGACAGGTCGGACAGAGAACTCAACAGACTAAATGTTCACCGTGACCTTGAAGAGACTGATAGTATCACAATTGTTTTCTCTCCTCCACATAAACAAAGTCCCGCAGCATGCGGTATTTCGAAATCTTTAGACTATTTCCATAATTGTTGTTTAGCTTAATGTATGAAAGCAACGTCCCATAGAGTTGCTTTTGTCTGAGATCTTCTCATTTTGAAATCGGCCATAGTTCCCCCAAGAGGCCTCGTTGTGCACAATAAACATTGTCAATCATTTTCAAGAATATATTTTTAAGCCGTCCCTCTTCAAGGTGGGGACATGAATTATTTGTGATCTCCGTTCATGTGTTGTCGACTCTGTTGTTTATTCTTTCAGCCAGCCAACGCCCTCTTCTTTCATGCCACGTTTAGCTAAAACTACAATGCAATGCGACGGAGCGTAAAAGACTAAAAAGAGTCATTAGGTTGTAAAATCCTGCTGAAACGAATATTTCCGGGTTCAGGATGTTGGGTCGATTATAGCCAAAACCAGGAACTTGAATTTAATACAAAAAGTGCTGTATTTTTCCAAAACCAACTGAAACCGTGATCGAGGGTTTTTTAAGTTGTGACCGAAACTAATTGTACATTATAATATTTGGATCTACAGAGAAAACATTTCAAGGTGGTTAAATGCTGCTTAGCTATTGGCTGAAAGGACAGAATTAATGAAAAAAATATATGTTGCGTGCATGGCCGTCTAGATGTTGTTATGTTCTGAGTGTTGTTATGTTTTTAAGTGGGTTTAATGGCGCCGGAGGTCTCAATGCGCCTATTTTGTTATTTTTCTCCACCACGTGCCCAAAATGGAAACATTTTAAGCGATTAATTTTCATCCAATCAGACAAAACTGCGCTTAACTAGTTTGTACACCATCTCTTGTGTGTTCGTAGCACTTTTGGTGCACTGCAGCACGCTATTTTGTTGCCGTAATTGAGTAGTTAAATGTGGTCTATTACAAATTAAGGTGGCTTTGTAATAATGTCACGCGAACGTTTTGTCGTGGAAAAAAGGCCATAGTTCTACGAGGTTCTAGGAGAAATAGCTACTATAGTCAACATATTTTACCCTCCTGTACTAGAAAATAAATCCAGATATGTAGTCATTAATAATTACTGTTTTGTCAGCACTGATTTTGGTCATGACGTGTATGCTTACTGAGATTAAGTTACGCAATAAACAGCTGAGTACAAGCAGGTTGATTGTGCCCACTAGAAAACCATTCAGCAACAAATGTGTCTCGTACAGTTTGAAGAACTTAAATGGATTCTTCAGGTTCTACTACAAAAAAAATAAAGCACTAAAAAAAAAGTTATCTTCGTGTTTATTATTTTAAATTCATTGCACGTCTTAATGCGGCTGCTTATGCGTTCAGGTGCAGGCCTTTGTTGTGTTGCTCCCCTTATCATTATTTTCTGCTAGTCTTACCCCTTTGTTTGTATGTGTCAGTACACTTTTCCTCGTCCGCCACAATCCTTAACATTTTGATTAATCCCTCCCCCCGACCACAATTCTAAGACCAAGTTCCCTCCTGACGGATGGTAAGTTCTCAATTCCCTCCCGACGGATAGTAAGTTCTCTTTTCCTAACAAATGCTCGAAGGCAGGAGCCCATGGGTTCCTATCGAGGACTGACATGTAGTTTTAGAGATCATCAGAGTCTCTTCGTAGTACAAGGTGTGAGTTCTTCCCATTTAATTTAAGTCCGCTATTGTAGAGCTTGGTTTGTATAACTTTATGCCTTTCGAGAAAACGAATTTTCATGTTCATTTCATGACTGTTCTTAGTAACTTGTGATATGCTTTCTTAGTCTTGTTTGGAGAGTTGCTACGTGAGCTAACAAAACTTCGACAGTCCAAAAACGGTTTAACTATAACACTCCATCTAATACTAAGCCCGGGGGGGGGGGGGAGCACTGCCATATATGGGCTATACAGGTATGTGCCGCTGTGAAGGGTATGGTTTTCAAGCAGTTTACTCTAAGATAGGGTATATAAATCAGAGCGTTTGGGTCTAGAATAGGGTATCATTTTTCACAAAACTGACTGGTTGGTTGAAGATTTTATCTAGAGTAAGGAAACCAGGAATTGCCTCTCAAAAATATAAAAAAATCAAATCGACAGTTTACATTTAGGCAAATCAGCCGCAAGAGTGTCGATAGATGGGGAATTTGGGGAGTTTACTCTGGTATAGGTTAGCAAAATTCAGCTGAACTAGCTCTGGTATAGGCTAAGGGTTTCAGGGTCCCAGCGGCACATCACCACCCAGAAATTCCCAAAGTACCCCCCCCCCCCCGTACTAAGCCCCATCGTTGAACAAGCCAACTATAAAGCCAGTTCGTGAGAAGTTCTCGTTATCAAGCGCCCGCCTCTCTAAAGCCTATGTTTTAATCCGTTCTTGACCATAAACGAACCGCATCTTTTAAGGCTAGGGATTTTGTGGTAACCTTGTCTACGTTATTGTACAAGCCAATTACATAGATCTTTCAGAACAGAGAGGCCAGTGCATATCTCGAGCGCTGTTATACACAACATAGAGAATCAATAATGCCGCGGGACGGAAACCCAGCAGGACCAACTTACCGGTGATCTTAAACTGAACTGAGAAAAGATGCCCAATCAGCTAAAACATCTGTAAACAGCTTGATCTTCGCGCGAAATGTATAAACACCAAGAAATGGTGGCCTCGCCTATGTGAAGGGATGTAAGTGACAGAATATTGTTGGGCGCAAACATTGATGAAACGGGGGATACTTCGTAAATGGCCCCAACGCCTCCGATGTCTTGATATATAGTAGACAGTTTTAATACTTGGTGCCTTAAACAAAATTAAATTTCGGATTTTTTTTCTTGAATCAGACATATACTGTCTCACTTCACTCTACCACTCTGGCTGGTAAAGCAGATTCGCAAAAGCCTCTCTATTCATAGCACAACTTTACAAAAAGACTTTACTTAGGTAATATCAGGAGTCCATTACCCGGTAATGGGCTCCTGGCGATGTATAATTAACTTCATAACAGACCTAAGCAACGACTCTGTTCTGAATTTATTTTTACCTGCTGAATGTAAGACTTCTCTGACTATAAATCGTATGAATACATTTGAAAGAATGGCAATAAATTATCTTAACAATATACAACACAAAATATCGAAATTGTCCAAATGAATACGTTGTCACAACATTCACAACAAAAAATAATGACATATACTTTAAGTATCACTAACCCCCCAATTTGTTTTTTCCTCAAATAAAATCTTCTAGTATCCCTGATTACTTCAGCGAAAAAATTATCTCGATTGATAAAATCTCTGCGTTTCTGCAGGCGTTTGAGTCCTCGTTTTTTTCCCTTTTGAACCAAGTTAGGTTTGAAACGACCCTTTAAGGAAAAACATCAGTCCTGGCTGACCGTTAATTATACCCATCTCGCCATCTCTTTTTACATTTAAGCCGCTCGTTGTTAGCTTTGTATCCAATAGGCAAAGATCTGCAAAAGTACTGATCTTAATTGCAGGGAGGTAATTTTTTTTTTTATATGGGAAGATTTAATAAACTTTGACTTAAACAAGGTCTTTCATAATTCTCACAGTACGTATTCCAAAGCAAGTTTGGTCGTCAATAAAAACTACATTTCAATCACATATAGGTACCGTTAAATTTGCTCAATTTAAGGAGTGCCCCTGTAGCCCAGTGGTTACATTTCCGACCTTCGATTCGGAAGGGCATGGCGTTCAACTTCCGCAGGGGATCTCCCCGTTTTTTACTAAGTTTTTTGTTGGACTCCATTGAGATTTTTACATACAGTCTTCTTTTTTTTCTTTTGAACCAAGTTAGGTGTGAAGTTAGACCTTTTAAGGAATAACATCAGCTCTGACTGACCGTTAATTATACCCATCTTGTCATGTCTTTTTTCATTTAAGCCGCTCTCTTGTTAGCCATGTCTCGCGTGTTCATGCGTGTTTTTGACGTGTAAGCGTCTCTCGTGATGGACATAGCATGGGTTGGAAATCTTCCCCAATCACCTTTCCTCCTTTCCTCGCCCATCCTCGCGCGTTTAACGATGTGACCCACTCGCATTTTGGTGTCTCGGAATATTTGAGAGGTGTACGATCTGAATTCCCCTTTTCTCAGAATTTGCATCCCAAACAAGTTTAAGCCGTATTTCGTGATCATTTAAGCGGAAGGTTCTTTTTCTGGCCTCCTTATGACCTTTTGCTTTTAGTCCTTTCTTGAAAATCCCCTAGAGGGCTTGTAGCATTTTTAAAATGGGCAGGTTTTGTCCCTTCCTCGCAATTCGACGAGTGTGTTTCACGCCTGACCATTTCTTGATTTGGACAGACCGTGCGAGTAATTCCTCCATCACTTTTTTCCTTTCCTGGCGCATCCTCCCGCAGTCATTGATGTGACCCATTCGTGTTTTCGGCCTAGGATCTTAAAGACGCGTAGGAGATAATTTTCCCTGTTTTTGAATTTCGCATTCCCTGCCACGTTTAGAGCGTATGTTTCGTTAATTTAGAATAGGACGTTCTTTTTCTGCCCTTTCTTGAATTTTTGTTGATTTTCTCTGTCCACGTACACTCTGGAGGACTTTTAAAATGATATAGCCGAAACTTTCCCAACCGCGATCGGTTTAAGTCGAGTAAGGTCCACGCGTGGCACACATGGGTGGAGAAGTGAGGCAGGGCTAAAACTTGCCGCTGTTGGGGGACAGAAAACGCGACTGTGCCGCATCGCTAATTGCAAAGAGACAGAGATAAATGTTATAAGGAGAGTTTACAACCCACCCACTGTCTAAATCAAGTGGGCTGCACGCGTGAAACACACGCGTAAAGATTTAGATAAGCGCCTAGACTGTCTCCTGTTAAGGAACTCAAGTGTCCAGAGATCGAAAACACGATTGTGGCACATTGCTAAACGCACGAGAACGCAATTTAACAGAAAAATGATATAGGCGCGAGATTTTAATCCGAACTCTGACGAAATCGTGTGAGTTTCAGGGTGAAACACACGCGTGGAGATGTTGTGGAGGGTTTACACCTGCAAGGGTTAAGGATGTTAAGGACGACGAGACGAAAAATGCAAGTGTGTCGCATGGTTATTTGGACGACAATGCAATGAAAGAGAGAAAAATGATATAGCCGCAAATTTTCTCTCCGCGCTCTGTTTAAGTCGAGTAAGGTCCACGCGTGGCACACACAGGTGGAGAAGTGAGGCAAGGTTGAAACTTGCCCCTCTTAGGGACTTTGAAGATCCCGAGACAGAAAACGCGACTGTAACGCATCGCTAATTGCAGGAGGATGCAAAGAGACAGAGAGAAATGATATAAGGAGAGTTTACAACCCACGTGCTTTCTAAACCGCGAGTAAGCTACTTTGCTAAACGCGCAAGGATGCAAATACACAGAGAGAATTAATATAGGCGCAAAATTTTAATCCTTACTCTGACTAAACCGTGTGAGATTCGGGCGTAAAACGCACGCGTTAGGATGATGTAGAGGATTAACACCTGCTAGTGTTAAGGATCGTAAGGACGACGAGACCGAAAATGGAAGTGTGCCGCATTCTTATTTTCGCGACAATGCAATGGGAGAGAAAAAAATGGTATATCCGAGAATTTCCACTCCACGCTCTGTGTAAGGCGAGCACGTTCCATGAATGACACACACGGTTGGAGAAATGATTAAGGACAAAACTTGCTCCTGTTACGGACTTAGAGGATCCCGAGACCGAAAACGCTACTGTGCCGCATTGCTAATTGCAAGAGGATGCAAAGAGACAGAGGGAAATGATATAAGGAGAGTTTACAACCCACGTACCGTCTAAACCAAGTTGGCTGCACGCGCATAACACACGTGTGGAGATTCAAAAAAGAGCCAAAACTGCCTCCTGTTAAGGAACACAAGTATTCAGAGACCGAAAAAGGGATTGTGCCACATTGCTAAATGTGCGAGGATGCAAATTAACAGGGAGAAATTATATAGGCGCGAAATTTAAACTCTTACTATGACTAAATCGGGTGAGATTCAGGTGTAAAACACACGCTTGAAGTTGTTTTGGAAGGTTAACAGTTCCTAGTGTTAGGGATCTTTTAGCCGCGTGTTTCTCGCGCGCATAGAAATCTATGCATGGACAGCGCGTGGATTGGATATTGTCACCTATATCATGTAGTTTTGTTCCTTCGCATCCTCATGCTTTTACAGAAGCGCCAGAGTCATGTTTTCGGTCTAAGGATCTTTAAGATCCTTAACGGGTGCCAGTTCTGGCCCTCCCTTCGATCGCGCCGCGCGTGGAAAAATCTTTACGTGGACAGTGCGTGAGTTGGAAATTGTCACCTATATCAGGTAGTTTTTTTCCTTCGTATCCTCGCCCTTTAAGAAATGCGCCACAGTCATGTTTTCGGTCTTAGGACCTTCAAGGGCCCATTAACCGATCTTTTCGAGCCGTTGCTAAGGAAAATTTATTCTCATATAACCTCATCATTTTTAGTTAGCTCAGAGTTATTTCATGTGTTTTAACTTTTTCATGATTAGTAACACTAGTGATGACGCCATCAGGTCACACCCATGGTCATGTGACTAATACTGAAAAATCACTTTATCGGGATTTTTTTCATTGATTTGATATTTTAATTTAAATCCTTATTACGCTATGCATAGATTTTGTTTCATTTCTAAAAGGTCAGATTTTGAGAGAATTTCAAAATATTAAAAAATTCGTAATTTTCTGAAAAAAGCATGATTTTTGAAAAAGGAATGAATAGCTGTCTTTCAAACGTTGGCTTTGATCGAAATCCGTCGAGAAAGGCTGGATTTAATGAAAGACCGCGTTTTCCTTTAGCATTTAAAGAAACCGGAAGTGCACCCGATATATATTGAAAGTTACCTTATCAGCGAGTGCGCAATTTACACTGTCAGCCAACTTCGGTAAGATCAAACAAAGCCACACGGAGTTAGTTTTTCTCTTTCTATTGCTCTTGTTTTCCTATCTTCTTCTTATTTTGTCTCTGCTTGTACTTTTTTTACTTTGCATTTTGTGAAACACAAAGAAAAACATCTAAAATGTTAGCGAATTTGGAAGTTATTGAGTTGTTTTTATTTTCCGCGCACAGGCTGGCGTAAGTAACCGGAAGTGAAATTTCACCTCCTTAGCAACGCGCGCGAGCGCGCGCATAAATCGGTTAATTGGCCCTTAAGATCGTTAACAGATGCCAATTTTGGTCCTCCCACGATCGCGTCGCACGTGTTGCTTGCGCGTTGACAAATCTTTACGTAAACGGCGCGTAAATTGGAGATTATCACCTATATCATGTAGTTTTGTTTCTTCGCATCCTCTCACTTTATGGGTCCATTAACCGATTTATGCACGCGCTCGCGCGCGTTGCTAAGGAGGTGAAATTTCACTTCCGGTTACTTACGTCAGCCTGAGCACGAAAAATAAAAATAACTCAAAAACTTGCAAATTCGCTTACGTTTTAGGTGCTTTTCTTTATATTTCACAAAATGCAAAGTAAAAAAAGTACGAGCAAAGAAAAAATAAGAGAAAGACAGAAAAACAAGAGCAATAGAAAGAGAAAAACTAACTCCGTGTGGCTTTGTTTGATGTTACCGAAGTGCGCTGGTAGTGTAAATTGCGCACGCGCTGAAAGAGTAACTTCCGATAGATATCGGGCGCACTTCCGGTTTCTTTAAATGCTAAAGGAAACGCGGTTTTTCATTAAATCACTCCTTTTTCGACGAATTTCGATTAAAGCCAACGTTGGAAACATAGCTATGCATTCCTTTTTCGAAATCATGCTTTTTTCAGAAAATTACGAATTTTTCAATATTTTGAAATGCTCTCAAAATCTGACCTTTTAGAAATAAAACAAAATCGATGCATAGCGTAATGAGGATGTAAATTAAAATATTAAATCAATGAAAAAAATCCCGATAAAGTAATTTGCCTGGGAGCCTTTGCATTTTTTCTGTATTAGTCACATGACCATGGGCGTGGCCTGATGACGTCATCACTACTGTTACTGATCATGAAAAAGTTAAAACACATGAAATAACTCTGAACTGACCAAAAATGATGAGGTTATATGGGAATAAATTTTCCTTAGCAACGGCTCGAAAAGATCGGTTAATGGGCCCTTAAGAGATGCGCCACAGTCATGTTTTCGATCTAAGAATATTTAAGATCCTTATAAAGTTGCAGCTTTGGCCCTCCCTCAGATCTCCTCGCTTGTTTCTCCCGCGTGGAAAAATCTTTACGTGGACAGTGTGTAGATTGGAAGTTGTTACCTATATCATGTAGTTTTGTTCCTTCGCATCCTCGTGGTTTTAGAGATACGCCACAGTCATGTTTTCGGTCTAAGAATCTCTTAAATCTTTAACAGATGACAGTTTTGGCTCTCCGTCGAATCTTCTCGCGTTTTTCTCGCGCGTGGAAAACTCTTTACGAGGACAGGGCGTGGACTGGAAATTCTCACCAATAGCAGGTAGTTTTGTTCCTTCGCATTCTCGCCCTTTAAGAGAAGCGCCACAGTCATGTTTTTGGTCTAAGGACTTGTAAGATTGTTAAGAGGTTTCAATATTGGCCGTTCCTCGGATCTCGTCGCGTATTGCTCAAGCGTGGAAACATCTTTACGTGGACGGCGCGTGGATTGGAGATTGTCACCTATATCATATAGTTTTGTTTCTTCGCATCGTCGCGCTTTAAGAGATGCTCCACAGTCATGTTTTCGGTCTAACGATATTAACAAGTGCAAGTTTTGCCCCTCCCTGGGATCTGGTCGCGTGTTTCTAGCGCGCGGAGAAGCCTATACGCGGAAAGTGCGGGGATTGGATATTGTAACCTATATCATGCAGTTTTGTTCCTTCGCATCCTCGTGCTTTTAGAGACGCACTAAAGTCATGTTTTCGGTCTAAGGATTTTTAATATTTTTAACAGGTGCCAGTTTTGGCCCTCCCTCGAATCCCCTCGCATGTTTCCCGCGCGTGGAAAAATCTTTACTTAGGGATTGCGTGGATTGGAGATTGTAACCTATATCATTTAGTTTTGTTCCTTCGTATCCTCGCCCTTTAAGAGATGCGCCATAGTCATGTTTTCGGTCTTAGGACCTTTAAGATCGTTTAACAGGTGTAAATGTTAGTCCTCCCACGATCTCGTCGAGCGTGTTGCTCGCGCGTGGAAAAGCCTTTTCGTTTACGGCACGTGGATTGGAGATATTTACCTATATCATGTAGTTTTGTTTTTTCGTATCCTCGCGCTTCAAAAGAAGCGCCTTAATCATGTTTTGAATCTAAGGATCTTTAAGATCCTTACCAGGTTGCAGCTTTGGCCCTCCCTTGGATCTCCTCGCGTGTTTTTAGCGCGTGTAAAAATCTTGACGTCGACAGTGCGTGAGTTGAAAATTGTCCCCTATATCAGGTTGTTTTGTTCCTTTGCATCCTCGCGATTTTAGAGATGCGCCATAGTCATATTTTCGGTCTAAGAATCTCCAAGAACCTCAATAGGTGCCAGTTTTTGCCGTCCTTCGGATCTCTTAGCGTGTTTCTCGCGGGTGAAAAAAGTTTTATGTAAACAGTGCTTGGATTGGAAGCTGTCACCTATATTACGTAGTTTTGTTCCCTCTCATCCTCGCGCTTAAAGAATTGCGTCACAGTATTGTTTTCACTGGAAGGATCTTTAATATTCTTAACAGGTTCCAGTTTTGGCCCTTCCTCTAATTCCCTCGCATGTTTCTCGCTCGTGGAAAAAATCTGTACTTCGAGAGTGCGTGGATAGCAGATTGTAACCTATATCATGTAGTTTTGTTCCTTCGTATCCTCGCCCTTTAAGAAATACGTCACAGTCATGTTTTCGGTCTTAGAAACTTTAAGATCGTTTACAGGTGCAAATTTTGGTCCTTCCACAATCTCGTCGCGCGTGTTGCTTGCGCGTGAAAAACTTCTTACGTGGATAGCGCGTGGATTGGAGATTGTCAACTATATCATGTAGTTTTGTTTCTTCGCATCCGCGCCCTTTAAGAGATGCGCCATGGTCATGTTTTTGGTCTTAGGACCTTTAAGATCTTTAACAGGTGCAAATTATGGTCCTCCCACGATCTTTTTGCGCGTGTGTCTCGCGCGTGGAAAAATCTTTACGTAGATTGGAGATTGTCACCTATATCATTTAGTTTTATTTCTTTGCATCCTCGTGCTTTAACAGATGCGCCACAATCATATTTTCGATCTAAGGATATTTACGATCCTTACCAGGTTGCATATTTTCCCCTCCCTCGGATTTTTTTGCATGTTTTTCGCCGGTGAAAAAATCTTTACGTGGACAGTGCGTAGATTTAGGATTGTCACCTATATCATGTAGTTTTGTTTCTTCGCATCCTCGCGGTTTCAGAGATGCGTCACAGTCACGTTCTCGGTCTAAGAGCTTTAAGATTCTTAACAGGTGCCAGTTGTGGCAATTCCCTCGTCGCCTCGCGTGTTTCTTGCGCATGAAAATGTCTTTACGTGGACAGTTCGTGGATTGAAAATTGTCACCCATATTATGTAGGGTTCTTCCTTCCGATCCTTACGCTTTAGAGATGCGACACAGTCATGTTTTCGGTCTAAAGACCTTTAAGATACTTAACAGGTGCCAATTTTGGCGCTCCTTTAGATCTCTTTGACGTGTTTCTCGCGCGTGGAAAAATTTTTACGTGGACAGCTCGTGGATTTGAGACTGTCAACTATATCATGTAGTTTTGTTTCTTCGCACGCTCGCCCTTTAAGAGATGCGCCACTGTCATGTTTTTGGGCTAAGGATCTTAACAGGTGCCAATTTTGGCGCTCCTTTAGATCTCTTTGACGTGTTTCTCGCGCGTGGAAAAATTTTTACGTGGACAGCTCGTGGATTTGAGACTGTCAACTATATCATGTAGTTTTGTTTCTTCGCACGCTCGCCCTTTAAGAGATGCGCCACTGTCATGTTTTTGGGCTAAGGATCTTAACAGGTGCCAGTTTTGGGCCTCCCTCAGATCTCCTTGCGTGTTTCACCCGCTTGGAGAAACTTATACGTGGACAGTACGTGGATTGGAGATTATCACCCATATCATTTAGTTTAGTTCCTGGGCATCCTCGTGTTTTTAGAGATCTGCTACAGTCATGTTTTCGGTCTAAGGGTTTTTAAGATCCTTAACAGCTACCAGTTTCAGCCATTCTCCGGATCACCTTGCGTCTTTTTCGCGCTTGGAAAAATCTTTACGGCGACAGTGCGTGGATTGGAAATTGTCGCCCATATCATTTACTTTTGTTCCTTCGCATCCTCGCCCTTTTAGAGATGCGCCACAGTCATATTTTCGTTCTCAGGACTTTTAACAGGTATCGTTAACAGGTACAAATTTTTAGTCCTCTGCGTATCCTCGCGCCTTAAGAGATGCGCCACAGTCATGTTTTGAATCTAAGGATCAATAAGATCCTTATAAGGTTGCAGCTTTGGCCTTCCTTTGGATCTCCTCGCATGTTTCTCGCGCGTAGAAAAATCTTTTCGTGGACAGTGTTGGAGTTGGAACTTGTCCACTATATCAGGTAATTTTGTTCCTCTGCATCCTCGCCTTTTAAGAGATGGGCCACAGTCATGTTTTCGGTCTAACGATGTTAACAGATGCCAGTTTTTGTCCTCCCTTGCATATTCTTACGTGTTTCTAACGTGTGGAGAAACCTATCCCTGGACAGTACGTGGATTGGAGATTATCACCTATATCCTTTAGTTTTGTTCCTTGGGATCCTGGTGCTGTTAGAGATGCGCTATAATCATGCTTTTGGTCTAAGGATCTTTAATATTCTTAACGGATGCCACTTTTGGCCCTACCTCGATTCCCCTCGCATGTTTCCCGCGCGTGGAAAAATCTTCACTTAGAGATTGCGTGGATTGGAGATTGTCACCTATATCATGTAGTTTTGTTTCTTCGTATCCTCGCCCTTTAAGAGACGCGCCAAAGCCATGTTTTCGGTCTTAAGTCTTTCAAGATCGTTAAAAGGTGAAAAGTTTGATCCTCCCACGATCTCGTTGCGCGCTTTGCTCGCTCGTGGAAAACTCTTTACGTGGACGCTGCGTGGATTGGAGATTGTCACTTATATCATGTAGTTTTGTTTCTTCGCATGCTTGCGCTTTAAGAGATGCGGCACATTCATGTTTTTTAATCTAAGCATCCTTAAAATCCTTATAAGATTGCAGCTTTGGCCCTCCCTCGGGTCTCCTCGCCTGTTTCTAGTCCGTGGCAAAATATTTACGTGGACAGTACGTGAGGTGCACATTCTCACCTATATCAGCGTTCAAATATCTTTCCTCTGTCCATTTCACTGAAAACCAAGGCCTTCACGACTTACTTTAGAGTCCCTTTCCCGGCCTTAAAATGAAGCGGGGCTACATTTCGGCCTAGAAGCTCGAAACCGAGCGTTCAAATATTTTTCCTCTGTCCATTTCAATGAAAACCAAGCCCATCACGGGTTAGTTCAGAGTCCCTGGGATTGGAAATTATATCCCAAGTTCCTGGAAATCGACCCAAAGTTGGTCAAAATCACGCTGCGAGTAAGGCGGTCTCGGGTACTTTTTTAGCCTTAAAATGAACTAGAGCTATATTTCGGCCTAGAAGCTGGAAACCGAGCGTTCAAATATTTTTCCTCTGTCCATTTCACTGAAAACCAAGGCCCTCAAGAGCTAGTTTAGAGTCCCTGGGATTGGAAAATATCCCCCAAGTTCCTGGAAATCCACCCAAAATTGGTCAAAATCACGCTGCGCGTAAGGCGGTCTCGGCTACTTTTTCAGCCTTAAAATGAAGTGGGGCTATATTTCAGCCTAGAACCTGGAAACCGAGCGTTCAAATGTTTTTCCTCTCTACATTTTACTAAAAACCAAGGCCATCACGAGCTAGTTTACCGTCCCTAGGATTGGAAAATATCCCCCAAGTTCCTGGAAATTGACCCAAAAATGCTCAAAATAACGCTGCGCGTAAGGCGATCTCGGCTACTTTTTAAGCCTTAAAACAAAGCGGGGCTAAATTTCGGCCTAGAAGCTCGAAACCGAGCGTTCAAATATTTTTCCTCTGTCTATTTCACTGAAAACCAAGGCCTTCACGAGCTAGTTTAGAGTCCCTGGCATTAAAAATTATCCCCCAAGTTGCTGGAAATCGACCCAAAGTTGGTCAAAATCACGCTCCGCGTAAGGCGGTCTCGCCCACTTCTTCAGCCTTAAAATGATGTGGGGCTATATTTCGGCCCAGAAGCTCGAAGTCGAGCGTTCAAATATTTTTCCTCTGTCCATTTTACTAAAAATCAAGGCCATCACGAGCTAGTTTAGAGTCCCTGCGATTGGAAAATATCTCCCAAGTTCCTGGAAATTGACCCAAAAATGCTCAAAATAACGCTGCGCGTAAGGCGATCTCGGCTACTTTTTTAGCCTTAAAACAAAGCGGGGCTAAATTTAGGCCTAGAAGCTCCAAACCGAGCGTTCAAATATTTTTCCTCTGTCCATTTCACTGAAAACCAAGGCCTTCACGAGTTAGTTTAGAGTCCTAAGATTGGAAAATATTCCCCCAGGTTCCTGGAAATTGACCCAAAGTTGGTCAAAATCACGCTGCGCGTAAGGCGGTCTCGCCTACTTCTTCAGCCTTAAAATGAAGTGGGGCTATATTTCAGCCTAGAACCTGGAAACCGAGCGTTCAAATGTTTTTCCTCTCTACATTTTACTAAAAACCAAGGCCATCACGAGCTAGTTTACCGTCCCTAGGATTGGAAAATATCCCCCAAGTTCCTGGAAATTGACCCAAAAATGCTCAAAATAACGCTGCGCGTAAGGCGATCTCGGCTACTTTTTAAGCCTTAAAACAAAGCGGGGCTAAATTTCGGCCTAGAAGCTCGAAACCGAGCGTTCAAATATTTCTCCTCTCTCCATTTCACTGAAAACCAAAGCCTTCACGAGCTAGTTTAGAGTCCCTGGTTTTAAAAATTATCCCCCAAGTTGCTGGAAATCGACCCAAAGTTGGTCAAAATCACGCTGCGCGTAGGGCGGTCTCGGGTACTTTTTCAGCCTTAAAATGAAGTGGCGCTATATTTCGGCCTAGAAGCTGGAAAGCGAGCGTTCAAATATTTTTCCTCTGTCCATTTTACTAAAAACCAAGGCCTTCACGAGCTAGTTTAGAGTCCCTGGGATTGGAAAATATCCCCCAAGTTCCTGGAAATTGACCCAAAAAAGCTCAAAATAACGCTGCGCGTAAGGCGATCTCGGCTACTTTTTCAGCCTTAAAATGATATGGGGCTATATTTCGGCCTAGAAGCTCGAAACCGAGCATTCAAATATTTTTCTTCTGTCCATTTCACTGAAAACCAAGGCCTTCACGAGCTAGTTTAGAGTGCCTGGGATTGGAAAATATCCCCCAAGTTCCTGGAAATTGACCCAAATATGCCCAAAATCACGCTGCGCGTAAGGCGATCTCGGCTACTTTTTAAGCCTTAAAATGAAGTGGGGCTATATTTCGGCCTAGAAGCTGGAAAGCGAGCGTTCAAATACTTTTCCTCTGTCCATTTTACTGAAAACCAAGACCATCACCAGCTAGTTTAGAGTCCCTGGGATTGGAAAATATCCCCCAAGTTCCTGGAAATTGACCCAAAAATGCTCAAAATAACGCTGCACATAAGGCGATCTCGGGTACTTTTTCAGCCTTTAAATGATATGGGGCTATATTTCGCCCTAGAAGCTCGAAACCGCGCGTTCAAATATTTTTCCTCTGTCCATTTCACTGAAAACCAAGCCCTTCACGAGCTAGTTCAGAGTCCCTGGGATTGGAAAATATCCCGCAAGTTCCTGGAAATTGACCCAAAAATGCTCAAAATAACGCTACGCGTAAGGCGATCTCGGCTACTTTTTTAGCCTTAAAACAAAGCGGGCTTAAATTTAGGCCTAGAAGCTCGAAACCGAGCGTTCAAATATTTTTCCTCTGTCCATTTCACTGAAAACCAAAGCCTTCACGACCTAGTTTAGAGTCCCTGGGATTGGAAAATATATCCCAAGTTCCTGGAAATCGACCCAAAGTTGGTCAAAATCACGCTGCGCGTAGGGCGGTCTCGGGTACTTTTTCAGCCTTAAAAGGAAGTGGCGCTATATTTCAGCCTAGAAGCTGGAAAGCGAGCGTTCAAATATTTTTCCTCTGTCCATTTTACCGAAAACCAAGGCTTTCACGAGCTACTTTAGAGTGCCTGGGATTGGAAACTATCCCCCAAGTTCCTGGAAATCCACCCAAAGTTGGTCAAAATAACGCTGCGCGTAAGGCGGTCTCCCGTACTTTTTCAGCCTTAAAATGATGTGGGGCTATATTTTCGCCTAGAAGCTGGAAACCGAGCTTTCAAATATTTTTCCTCTGTCCATTTCACTGAAAACCAAGGCCATCACGAGTTAGTTTAGCGTCTCTGGGATTGGAAAATATCCCCCAAGTTCCTGGAAATTGACCCAAAATTGCTCAAAATAACGCTACGCGTAAGGCGATCTCGGCTACTTTTTTAGCCTTAAAACAAAGCGGGCCTAAATTTAGGCCTAGAAGCTCGAAACCGAGCGTTCAAATATTTTTCCTCTGTCCATTTCACTGAAAACCAAAGCCTTCACGAGCTAGTTCAGAGTCCCTGGGATTGGAAAATATATCCCAAGTTCCTGGAAATCGACCCAAAGTTGGTCAAAATCACGCTGCGCGTAGGGCGGTCTCGGGTACATTTTCAGCCTTAAAATGAAGTGGCGCTATATTTCGGCCTAGAAGATGGAAAGCGAGCGTTCAAATATTTATCCTCTGTCCATTTTAGTAAAAACCAAGGCCATCACGAGCTACTTCAGAGTCCCTGCGATTGGAAAATATCTCCCAAGTTCCTGGAAATTGACCCAAAAATTCTCAAAATAACGCTACGCGTAAGGCGATCTCGGCTACTTTTTTAGCCTTAAAACAAAACGGGGCTAAATTTATGCCTAGAAGCTCGAAACCGAGCGTTCAAATATTTTTCCTCTGTCCATTTGACTGAAAACCAAGGCCTTCACGAGTTAGTTTAGAGTCCTTGGGATTAAAAATTGTCCCCCAAGTTGCTGGAAATGGTCCCGAAGTTTGTCAAAATCACGCTGCACGTAGGGCGGTCTCGTGTACTTTTTCAACCTTAAAATGATGTGGGGCTATATTTCGGCCTAGAAGCTCGAAATCGAGCGTTCAAATATTTTTCCTCTCTCCATTTCACTGAAAACCAAGGCCTTCACGAACTATTTTAGAGTCCCTGGGATTGGAAAATATCCCCCAAGTTCCTGGAAATTGACCCAAAAATGCTTTAAATAACGCTGCGCGTAAGGCGCTCTCGGCTACTTTTTCAGCCTTAAAATGATGTGGGGCTATATTTCGGCCTAGAAGCTTGAAACCGAGCGTTCAAATATTTTTCCTCTGTCCATTTCACTGAAAACCATGGCCTTCACGAGCTACTTCAGAGTCCCTGGGATTGGAAAATATCCCCCAAGTTCCTGGAAATTGACCCAAAAATGCTCAAAATAATGCTCCGCGTAAGGCGATCTCGGCTACTTTTTAAGCCTTAAAACAAAGCGGGGCTAAATTTAGGCCTAGAAGCTCGAAACCGAGCGTTCAAATATTTTTCCTCTGTCCATTTCACTGAAAACCAAAGCCTGCACGAGCCAGTTTAGAGTCCCTGGGATTAAAGATTATCCCCCAAGTTCCTGGAAATCGACCCAAAGTTGGTCAAAATCACGCTGCGCGTAGGGCGGTCTCAGGTACTTTTTCAGCCTTAAAATGAAGTCGCGCTATATTTCGGCCTAGAAGCTGGAAAGCGAGCGTTGAAATATTTTTCCTCTCTCCATTTCACTAAAAACCAAGGCCATCACGAGCTAGTTTAGAGTGCCTGGGATTGGAAAATATCACCCAAGTTCCTGGCAACTGACCCAAAAATGCTCAAAATAACGCTGCGCGTAAGGCGATCTCGGCTACTTTTTCAGCCTTAAAATGATGTGGGGCTATATTATGGCCTAGAAGCTGGAAACCGAGCGTTCAAATATTTTTCCTCTGTCCATTTCACTGAAAACCAAGGCCATCACGACTTAGTTTAGCGTCCCTGGGATTAAAAATTATTCCCCAAGTTCCTGGAAATCGACCCAAAGGTGGTCAAAATAACACCGCGCGTAAGGCGGTCTCGGCTACTTTTTCGCCCTTAAAATGAAGTGGCGCTATATTTCAACCTGAAAGCTCGAAACCGAGCGTACAAATATTTTTTCTCTTTCCATTTCACTGAAAACCTAAGCCCTCACGAGCTAGTTTAGAGTCCCTGGGATTGGAAAATATCCCCCAAGTTCCTGGAAATCCACCAAAAGTTGGTCAAAATAACGCTGCGCGTAAGGTGGTCTCCCGTAATTTTTCAGTCTTAAAATGAAGTGGGGCTATATTTCGGCCTAGAAGCTGGAAACCGAGCATTCAAATGTTTTTCCTCTGTCCATTTTACTAAAAACCAAGACCATCACCAGCTAGTTTAGAGTCCCTGGGATTAGAAAATATCCCCCAAGTTCCTGGAAATTGACCCAAAAATGCTCAAAATAACGCTGCGCGTAAGGCGATCTCGGCTACTTTTTTAGCCTTAAAACAAAGCGGGCCTAAATTTAGGCCTAGAAGCTCGAAACCGAGCGTTCAAATATTTTTCCTCTCTCCATTTCACGGAAAACCAAGGCCTTCACGAGCTAGTTTAGAGTCCCTGGGATTGGAAAATATCCCCCAAGTTCCTGGAAATTGACCCAAAAATGCTCAAAATAACGCTGCGCGTAAGGCGATCTCAGCTACTTTTTCAGCCTTAAAATGATGTGGGGCTATATTTCGGCCTAGAAGCTCGAAACCGAGCGTTCAAATATTTATCCTCTGTCCATTTCACTGAAAACCAAGGCCTTCACGAGCTAGTTTAGAGTCCCTGGGATTGGAAAATATCCCCCAAGTTCCTGGAAATTGACCCAAAAATGCTCAAAATAACGCTGCGCGTAAGGCGATCTCGGCTGCTTTTTTAGCCTTAAAACAAAGCGGTGCTAAATTTAGGCCTAGAAGCTTGAAACCGAGCGTTCAAATATTTTTCCTCTGTCCATTTCACTGAAAACCATGGCCTTCACGAGTTAGTTTAGAGTCCCTGGGATTGGAAAATATATCCCAAGTTCCTGGAAATCGACCCAAAATTCGTCAAAATCACGCTGGGCGTAGGGCGGTCTCGGTTACTTTTTCAGCCTTAAAATGAAGTGGCGCTATATTTCGGCCTAGAAGTTGGAAAGCGAGCGTTCAAATACTTTTCCTCTGTCCATTTTACTAAAAACCAAGGCCCTCACGAGCTAGTTTAGAGTCCCTGGGATTGGAAAATATCCCCCAAGTTCCTGGAAATCCACCCAAAGTCGGTCAAAATAACGCTGCGCGTAAGGCGGTCTCCCGTACTTTTTCAGCCTTAAAATGAAGTGGGGCTATATTTCGGCCTAGAATCTCGAGACTGAGCGTCCAAATATTTTCCCTCTCTGCAGTTTACTGAAAACCAAATTCATCACCGGTTAGTTTAGAGTCCCTGGGATTGGAAAATATCCCCCAAGTTCCTGGAAATCGACCCAAAGTTTGTCAAAATAACGCTGCGCGTAAGGCGGTCTCGCCTACTTTTTCAGCCTCAAAATGACGTGGGGCTATATTTCGACCTAAAAGCTGGAAAGCGAGCGTTCAAATATTTTTCCTCTCTCCATTTATTGAAAACCAAGGCCTTCACGAGTTAGTTTACAGTCCCTGGAATTGGAAAATATCCCCCAAGTTCCTGGAAATCCACCCAAAGTTGGTCAAAATCACGCCGCGCGTAAGGCGGTGTCGCCTACTTTTTCAGCCATAAAATGAAGTAGGGCTATATTTCGGCCTAGAAGCTCGAAACTGAGCGTCCAAATATTTTCCCTCTCTGCATTTTCCTGAAAACCAAAGCCATCACCGGTTAGGTTAGAGTCCCTGGGATTGGAAAATATCCCCTAAGTTCCTGGAAATCGACCCAAAGTTGGTCAAAATCACGCTGCGCGAAAGGCGGTCTCGGCTACTTTTTGAGCATTAAAATGATGTGGCGCTATATTTCGGCCTAGAAGCTGGAAACCGAGCGTTCAAATATCTTCCCTCTGTCCATTTCACTGAAAACCAAGGCCATCACGAGTTAGTTTAGCGTCCCTGGCATTAAAAATTCTCCCCCAAGTTCTTGGAAATCGACCCAAAGTTGGTCAAAATAACGCTGCGCGTAGGGCGGTCTCGGCTACTTTTTCGCCCTTAAAATGAAGTGGCGCTATATTTCGGCCTAAAAGCTCGAAACCGAACGTTCAAATATTTTTCCTCTCTCCATTTATTGAAAACCAAGGACTTCACGAGTTAGTTTCCAGTTTCTGGGATTCGAAAATATCCCCCAAGGTCCTGGAAATCGACCCAAAGTTGGTCAAAATAACGCTGCGCGTAAGGCGGTCTCCCGTACTTTTTCAGCCTTAAAATGAAGTGGGGCTATATTTCAGCCAAGAAGCTCGAAACCGAGCGTTCAAATATTTTCCCTCTCTCCATTTCACTGAAAACCAAGGCCTTCACGAGCTAGTTTAGAGTCCCTGGTTTTAAAAATTATCCCCCAAGTTCCTGGAAATCGACCCAAAGTTGGTCAAAATCACGCTGCGCGTAGGGCGGTCTCGGGTACTTTTTCAGCCTTAAAATGAAGTGGCGCTATATTTCGGCCTAGAAGCTGGAAACCGAGCCTTCAAATATTTTTCCTCTGTCCATTTTACTGAAAACCAAGGCCTTCACGACCTAGTTCAGAGTGCCTGGGATTGGAAAATATCCCGCAAGTTCCTGGAAATTGACCCAAAAATGCTCAAAATAACGCTGCGCGTAAGGCGATCTCGGCTACTTTTTTAGCCTTAAAATGAAGTGGCGCTATATTTCGGCCTAGAAGCTCGAAACCGAGCGTTCAAATATTTATCCTCTGTCCCTTTCACTGAAAACCAAGGCCTTCACGAGCTAGTTTAGAGTGCCTGGGATTGGAAAATATCCCCCAAGTTCCTGGAAATTGACCCAAAAATGCTCAAAATAACGCTGCGCGTAAGGCGATCTCGGCTACTTTTTTAGCCTTAAAACAAAGCGGGGCTAAATTTAGGCCTAGAAGCTCGAAACCGAGCGTTCAAATATTTTTCCTCTGTCCATTTGACTGAAAACCAAGCCCTTCACGAGCTAGTTTAGAGTCCCTGGGATTAGAATATGTATCCCAAGTTCCTGGAAATCGACCCAAAGTTCGTCCAAATCACGCTGGGCGTAGGGCGGTCTCGGTTACTTTTTCAGCCTTAAAATGAAGTGGCGCTATATTTCGGCCTAGAAGCTGCAAAGCGAGCGTTCAAATATTTTTCCTCTGTCCATTTTACTAAAAACCTAGGCCCTCACGAGCTAGTTTAGAGTCCCTGGGATTGGAAACTATCCCCCAAGTTCCTGGAAATCGACCCAAAGTTGGTCAAAATAACGCTGCGCGTAAGGCGCTCTCCCGTACTTTTTCAGCCTTAAAATGAAGTGGGGCTATATTTTGGCCTAGAAGCTGGAAACCGAGCGTTCAAATATTTTTCCTCTGTCCATTTCACTGAAAACCAAGGCCATCACGACTTAGTTTAGCGTCCCTGGGATTAAAAGCTATCCCCCAAGTTCCTGGAAATCGACCCAAAGGTGGTCAAAATAACACTGCGCGTAAGGCGGTCTCGGCTACTTTTTCGCCCTTAAAATGAAGTGGCGCTATATTTCAACCTGAAAGCTCGAAACCGAGCATTCAAATATTTTTCCTCTGTCCATTTCACTGAAAACCAAGGCCATCACGAGTTAGTTTAGCGTCCCTGGGATTAAAAATTATCCCCCAAATTCCTGGAAATCGACCCAAAGGTGGTCAAAATAACACTGCGCGTAAGGCGGTCTCGGCTACTTTTTCGCCCTTAAAATGAAGTGGCGCTATATTTCAAGCTGAAAGCTCGAAACCGAGCGTTCAAATATTTTTCCTCTGTCCATTTCACTGAAAACCAAGGCCATCACGAATTAGTTTAGCGTCCCTGGCATCAAAAATTATCCCGCAAGTTCCTGGAAATCGACCCAAAGTTGGTCAAAATCACGCTGCGCGTAAGGCGGTCTCGCCTTCTTTTTCAGCCTTAAAATGAAGTGGGGCTATATTTCGGCCTCGAAGCTGGAAACGGAGCGTTCAAATGTTTTTCCTCTGCGCATTTTACTAAAAACCAAGACCATCACCAGCTAGTTTAGAGTCCCTGGGATTGGAAAATATCCCCCAAGTTCCTGGAAATTGACCCAAAAATGCTCAAAATAACGCTCGCGTACGGCGATCTCGGCTACTTTTTCAGCCTTAAAATGATGTGGGGCTATATTTCAGCCTAGAAGCTCGAAACCGAGCGTTCAAATATTTTTCCTCTGTCCATTTCACTGAAAACCAAGGCCTTCACGAGCTACTTCAGAGTCCCTGGGATTGGAAAATATCCCCCAAGTTCCTGGAAATTGACCCAAAAATGCTCAAAATAACGCTGCGCGTAAGGCGATCTCGGCTACTTTTTTAGCCTTAAAACAAAGCGGGCCTAAATTTAGGCCTAGAAGCTCGAAACCGAGCGTTCAAATATTTTTCCTCTGTCCATTTCACTGAAAACCAAGGCCTTCACGAGCTAGTTTAGAGTTCCTGGGATTGGAAAATATATCCCAAGTTCCTGGAAATCGACCCAAATTTGGTCAAAATCACGCTGCGCGTAGGGCGGTCTCGGGTACATTTTCAGCCTTAAAATGAAGTGGCGCTATATTTCGGCCTAGAAGATGGAAAGCGAGCGTTCAAATATTTATCCTCTGTCCATTTTAGTAAAAACCAAGGCCATCACGAGCTACTTCAAAGTCCCTGCGATTGGCAAATATCTCCCAAGTTCCCGGAAATTGACCCAAAAATGCTCAAAATATCGCTACGCGTAAGGCGATCTCGGCTACTTTTTTAGCCTTAAAACAAAGCGGGGCTAAATTTCGGCCTAGAAGCTCGAAACCGAGCGTTCAAATATTTTTCCTCTATCCATTTCACTGAAAACCAAAGCCTTCACGAGCTAGTTTAGAGTCCCTGGGATTGGAAAATATATCCCAAGTTCCTGGAAATCGACCCAAAGTTGGTCAAAATCACGCTGCGCGTAGGGCGGTCTCGGGTACATTTTCAGCCTTAAAATGAAGTGGCGCTATATTTCGGCCTAGAAGATGGAAAGCGAGCGTTCAAATATTTATCCTCTGTCCATTTTAGTAAAAACCAAGGCCATCACGAGCTACTTCAGAGTCCCTGCGATTGCAGAATATCTCCCAAGTTAACGGAAATTGACCCAAAAATGCTCAAAATATCGCTACGCGTAAGGCGATCTCGCTACTTTTTTAGCCTTAAAACAAAGCGGGGCTAAATTTCGGCCTAGAAGCTCGAAACCGAGCGTTCCAATATTTTTCCTCTGTCCATTTCACTGAAAACCAAAGCCTTCACGAGCTAGTTTAGAGTCCCTGGTTTTAAAAATTATCCCCCAAGTTCCTGGAAATCGACCCAAATTTGGTCAAAATCACGCTGCGCGTAGGGCGGTCTCGGGTACTTTTTCAGCCTTAAAATGAAGTGGCGCTATATTTCGGCCTAGAAGCTGGAAACCGAGCCTTCAAATATTTTTCCTCTGTCCATTTTACTGAAAACCAAGGCCGTCACGAGCTAGTTTAGAGTGCCTGGGATTGGAAAATATCCCCCAAGTTCCTGGAAATTGACCCAAAAATGCTCAAAATAACGCTGCGCGTAAGGCGATCTCGGCTACTTTTTCAGCCTTAAAATGATATGGGGCTATATTTCGGCCTAGAAGCTCGAAACCGAGCATTCAAATATTTTTCTTCTGTCCAGTTCACTGAAAACCAAGGCCTTCACGAGTTAGTTTAGAGTCCCTGGGATTGGAAAATATGCCCCAAGTTCCTGGAAATTGACCCAAATATGCCCAAAATCACGCTGCGCGTAAGCCGATATCGGCTACTTTTTTAGCCTTAAAATGAAGTGGCGCTATATTTCGGCCTAGAAGCTGGAAAGCGAGCGTTCAAATATTTTTCCTCTGTCCATTTTACTAAAAACCAAGGCCTTCACGAGCTAGTTTAGAGTCCCTGGGATTGGAAAATATCCCCCAAGTTCCTGGAAATTGACCCAAAAAAGCTCAAAATAACGCTGCGCGTAAGGCGATCTCGGCTACTTTTTCAGCCTTAAAATGATATGGGGCTATATTTCGGCCTAGAAGCTCGAAACCGAGCATTCAAATATTTTTCTTCTGTCCATTTCACTGAAAACCAAGGCCTTCACGAGCTAGTTTAGAGTGCCTGGGATTGGAAAATATCCCCCAAGTTCCTGGAAATTGACCCAAATATGCCCAAAATCACGCTGCGCGTAAGGCGATCTCGGCTACTTTTTTAGCCTTAAAATGAAGTGGGGCTATATTTCGGCCTAGAAGCTGGAAAGCGAGCGTTCAAATACTTTTCCTCTGTCCATTTTACTGAAAACCAAGACCATCACCAGCTAGTTTAGAGTCCCTGGGATTGGAAAATATCCCCCAAGTTCCTGGAAATTGACCCAAAAATGCTCAAAATAACGCTGCGCATAAGGCGATCTCGGGTACTTTTTCAGCCTTTAAATGATATGGGGCTATATTTCGCCCTAGAAGCTCGAAACCGCGCGTTCAAATATTTTTCCTCTGTCCATTTCACTGAAAACCAAGCCCTTCACGAGCTAGTTCAGAGTCCCTGGGATTGGAAAATATCCCCCAAGTTCCTGGAAATTGACCCAAAAATGCTCAAAATAACGCTGCGCATAAGGCGATCTCGGGTACTTTTTCAGCCTTTAAATGATATGGGGCTATATTTCGCCCTAGAAGCTCGAAACCGCGCGTTCAAATATTTTTCCTCTGTCCATTTCACTGAAAACCAAGCCCTTCACGAGCTAGTTCAGAGTCCCTGGGATTGGAAAATATCCCCCAAGTTCCTGGAAATTGACCCAAAATTGCTCAAAATAACGCTACGCGTAAGGCGATCTCGGCTACTTTTTTAGCCTTAAAACAAAGCGGGCTTAAATTTAGGCCTAGAAGCTCGAAACCGAGCGTTCAAATATTTTTCCTCTGTCCATTTCACTGAAAACCAAAGCCTTCACGAGCTAGTTTAGAGTCCCTGGGATTGGAAAATATATCCCAAGTTCCTGGAAATCGACCCAAAGTTGGTCAAAATCACGCGGCGCGTAGGGCGGTCTCGGGTACATTTTCAGCCTTAAAATGAAGTGGCGCTATATTTCGGCCTAGAAGATGGAAAGCGAGCGTTCAAATATTTATCCTCTGTCCATTTTACTGAAAACCAAGGCCCTCACGAGCTGCTTTAGACTCCCTGCGATTGGAAAATATCCCCCAAGTTCCTGGAAATTGACCCAAAAATGCTCAAAATAACGCTACGCGTAAGGCGATCTCGGCTACTTTTTTAGCCTTAAAACAAAGCGGGGCTAAATTTCGACCTAGAAGCTCGAAACCGAGCGTTCCAATATTTTTCCTCTGTCCATTTCACTGAAAACCAAAGCCTTCACGAGCTAGTTTAGAGTCCCTGGGATTAAAAATTATCCTCCAAGTTCCTGGAAATCGACCCAAAGTTGGTCAAAATCACGCTGCGCGTAGGGCGGTCTCGGGTACTTTTTCAGCCTTAAAAGGAAGTGGCGCTATATTTCAGCCTAGAAGCTGGAAAGCGAGCGTTCAAATATTTTTCCTCTGTCCATTTTACCGAAAACCAAGGCTTTCACGAGCTACTTTAGAGTGCCTGGGATTGGAAAATATCCCCCAAGTTCCTGGAAATCCACCCAAAGTTGGTCAAAATAACGCTGCGCGTAACGCGGTCTCCCGTACTTTTTCAGCCTTAAAATGATGTGGGGCTATATTTTCGCCTAGAAGCTGGAAACCGAGCTTTCAAATATTTTTCCCCTGTCCATTTCACTGAAAACCAAGGCCATCACGAGTTAGTTTAGCGTCTCTGGGATTGGAAAATATCCCCCAAGTTCCTGGAAATTGACCCAAAATTGCTCAAAATAACGCTACGCGTAAGGCGATCTCGGCTACTTTTTTAGCCTTAAAACAAAGCGGGCCTAAATTTAGGCCTAGAAGCTCGAAACCGAGCGTTCAAATATTTTTCCTCTGTCCATTTCACTGAAAACCAAAGCCTTCACGACCTAGTTTAGAGTCCCTGGGATTGGAAAATATATCCCAAGTTCCTGGAAATCGACCCAAAGTTGGTCAAAATCACGCTGCGCGTAGGGCGGTCTCGGGTACATTTTCAGCCTTAAAATGAAGTGGCGCTATATTTCGGCCTAGAAGATGGAAAGCGAGCGTTCAAATATTTATCCTCTGTCCATTTTAGTAAAAACCAAGGCCATCACGAGCTACTTCAGAGTCCCTGCGATTGGAAAATATCTCCCAAGTTCCTGGAAATTGACCCAAAAATTCTCAAAATAACGCTACGCGTAAGGCGATCTCGGCTACTTTTTTAGCCTTAAAACAAAACGGGGCTAAATTTATGCCTAGAAGCTCGAAACCGAGCGTTCAAATATTTTTCCTCTGTCCATTTGACTGAAAACCAAGGCCTTCACGAGTTAGTTTAGAGTCCTTGGGATTAAAAATTGTCCCCCAAGTTGCTGGAAATGGTCCCGAAGTTTGTCAAAATCACGCTGCACGTAGGGCGGTCTCGTGTACTTTTTCAACCTTAAAATGATGTGGGGCTATATTTCGGCCTAGAAGCTCGAAATCGAGCGTTCAAATATTTTTCCTCTCTCCATTTCACTGAAAACCAAGGCCTTCACGAACTATTTTAGAGTCCCTGGGATTGGAAAATATCCCCCAAGTTCCTGGAAATTGACCCAAAAATGCTTTAAATAACGCTGCGCGCAAGGCGCTCTCGGCTACTTTTTCAGCCTTAAAATGATGTGGGGCTATATTTCGGCCTAGAAGCTTGAAACCGAGCGTTCAAATATTTTTCCTCTGTCCATTTCACTGAAAACCATGGCCTTCACGAGCTACTTCAGAGTCCCTGGGATTGGAAAATATCCCCCAAGTTCCTGGAAATTGACCCAAAAATGCTCAAAATAATGCTCCGCGTAAGGCGATCTCGGCTACTTTTTAAGCCTTAAAACAAAGCGGGGCTAAATTTAGGCCTAGAAGCTCGAAACCGAGCGTTCAAATATTTTTCCTCTGTCCATTTCACTGAAAACCAAAGCCTTCACGACCTAGTTTAGAGTCCCTGGGATTGGAAAATATATCCCAAGTTCCTGGAAATCGACCCAAAGTTGGTCAAAATCACGCTGCGCGTAGGGCGGTCTCGGGTACATTTTCAGCCTTAAAATGAAGTGGCGCTATATTTCGGCCTAGAAGATGGAAAGCGAGCGTTCAAATATTTATCCTCTGTCCATTTTAGTAAAAACCAAGGCCATCACGAGCTACTTCAGAGTCCCTGCGATTGGAAAATATCTCCCAAGTTCCTGGAAATTGACCCAAAAATTCTCAAAATAACGCTACGCGTAAGGCGATCTCGGCTACTTTTTTAGCCTTAAAACAAAACGGGGCTAAATTTATGCCTAGAAGCTCGAAACCGAGCGTTCAAATATTTTTCCTCTGTCCATTTGACTGAAAACCAAGGCCTTCACGAGTTAGTTTAGAGTCCTTGGGATTAAAAATTGTCCCCCAAGTTGCTGGAAATGGTCCCGAAGTTTGTCAAAATCACGCTGCACGTAGGGCGGTCTCGTGTACTTTTTCAACCTTAAAATGATGTGGGGCTATATTTCGGCCTAGAAGCTCGAAATCGAGCGTTCAAATATTTTTCCTCTCTCCATTTCACTGAAAACCAAGGCCTTCACGAACTATTTTAGAGTCCCTGGGATTGGAAAATATCCCCCAAGTTCCTGGAAATTGACCCAAAAATGCTTTAAATAACGCTGCGCGCAAGGCGCTCTCGGCTACTTTTTCAGCCTTAAAATGATGTGGGGCTATATTTCGGCCTAGAAGCTTGAAACCGAGCGTTCAAATATTTTTCCTCTGTCCATTTCACTGAAAACCATGGCCTTCACGAGCTACTTCAGAGTCCCTGGGATTGGAAAATATCCCCCAAGTTCCTGGAAATTGACCCAAAAATGCTCAAAATAATGCTCCGCGTAAGGCGATCTCGGCTACTTTTTAAGCCTTAAAACAAAGCGGGGCTAAATTTAGGCCTAGAAGCTCGAAACCGAGCGTTCAAATATTTTTCCTCTGTCCATTTCACTGAAAACCAAAGCCTGCACGAGCCAGTTTAGAGTCCCTGGGATTAAAGATTATCCCCCAAGTTCCTGGAAATCGACCCAAAGTTGGTCAAAATCACGCTGCGCGTAGGGCGGTCTCAGGTACTTTTTCAGCCTTAAAATGAAGTCGCGCTATATTTCGGCCTAGAAGCTGGAAAGCGAGCGTTGAAATATTTTTCCTCTCTCCATTTCACTAAAAACCAAGGCCATCACGAGCTAGTTTAGAGTGCCTGGGATTGGAAAATATCACCCAAGTTCCTGGCAACTGACCCAAAAATGCTCAAAATAACGCTGCGCGTAAGGCGATCTCGGCTACTTTTTCAGCCTTAAAATGATGTGGGGCTATATTATGGCCTAGAAGCTGGAAACCGAGCGTTCAAATATTTTTCCTCTGTCCATTTCACTGAAAACCAAGGCCATCACGACTTAGTTTAGCGTCCCTGGGATTAAAAATTATTCCCCAAGTTCCTGGAAATCGACCCAAAGGTGGTCAAAATAACACCGCGCGTAAGGCGGTCTCGGCTACTTTTTCGCCCTTAAAATGAAGTGGCGCTATATTTCAACCTGAAAGCTCGAAACCGAGCGTACAAATATTTTTTCTCTTTCCATTTCACTGAAAACCTAGGCCCTCACGAGCTAGTTTAGAGTCCCTGGGATTGGAAAATATCCCCCAAGTTCCTGGAAATCCACCAAAAGTTGGTCAAAATAACGCTGCGCGTAAGGTGGTCTCCCGTAGTTTTTCAGCCTTAAAATGAAGTGGGGCTATATTTCGGCCTAGAAGCTGGAAACCGAGCATTCAAATGTTTTTCCTCTGTCCATTTTACTAAAAACCAAGACCATCACCAGCTAGTTTAGAGTCCCTGGGATTAGAAAATATCCCCCAAGTTCCTGGAAATTGACCCAAAAATGCTCAAAATAACGCTGCGCGTAAGGCGATCTCGGCTACTTTTTTAGCCTTAAAACAAAGCGGGGCTAAATTTCGGCCTAGAAGCTGGAAACCGAGCGTTCAAATATTTTTCCTCTGTCCATTTCACTGAAAACCAAAGCCTGCACGAGCTAGTTTAGAGTCCCTGGGATTAAAGATTATCCCCCAAGTTCCTGGAAATCGACCCAAAGTTGGTCAAAATCACGCTGCGCGTAGGGCGGTCTCAGGTACTTTTTCAGCCTTAAAATGAAATGGCGCTATATTTCGGCCTAGAAGCTGGAAAGCGAGCGTTGAAATATTTTTCCTCTCTCCATTTCACTAAAAACCAAGGCCTTCACGAGCTAGTTTAGAGTGCCTGGGATTGGAAAATATCCCCCAAGTTCCTGGAAATTGACCCAAAAATGCTCAAAATAACGCTGCGCGTAAGGCGATCTCGGCTACTTTTTTAACCTTAAAACAAAGCGGGCCTAAATTTAGGCCTAGAAGCTCGAAACCGAGCGTTCAAATATTTTTCCTCTCTCCATTTCACTGAAAACCAAGGCCTTCACGAGCTAGTTTAGAGTCCCTGGGATTGGAAAATATCCCCCAAGTTCCTGGAAATTGACCCAAATATGCTCAAAATCAGGCTGCGGATAAGGCGATCTCGGCTACTTTTTTAGCCTTAAAATGAAGTGGCGCTATATTTCGGCCTAGAAGCTGGAAAGCGAGCGTTAAAATATTTATCCTCTGTCCATTTCACTGAAAACCAAGGCCTTCACGAGCTAGTTTAGAGTCCCTGGGATTAAAAATTATCCCCCAAGTTCCCGGAAATCGACCCAAAGTTGGTCAAAATCACGCTGCGCGTAAGGCGCTCTCGGCTACTTTTTCAAGCTTAAAATGAAGTGGCGCTATATTTTGGCCTAGAAGCTGGAAAGCGAGCGTTCAAATATTTTTCCTCAGTCCATTTTACTAAAAACCAAGGCGATCACCAGCTAGTTTAGAGTGCCTGGGATTGGAAAATATCCGCCAAGTTCCAGGAAATTGACCCAAAAATGCTCAAAATAACGCTGCGCGTAAGGTGATCTCGGCTACTTTTTTAGCCTTAAAAGAAAGCGGGCTAAATTTAGGCCTAGAAGCTCGAAACCGAGCGTTCAAATATTTTTCCTCTGTCCATTTCATTGAAAACCAAGGCCTTCACGAGTTAGTTTAGAGTCCTGGGATTTTAAAATATATCCGAAGTTCCTGGATATCGACCCATTGTTTGTCAAAATCACACAGCGCGTAGGGCGGTCTCGGGTACTTTTTCAGCCTTAAAATGAAGTGGCGCTATATTTCGGCCTAGAAGCTGGAAAGCGAGCGTTCAAATATTTTTCCTCTCTCCATTTTACTAAAAACCAAGGCCTTCACGAGCTAGTTTAGAGTCCTTGGGATTGGAAAATATCCCCCAAGTTCCTGGAAATTGACCCAAAAATGCTCAAAATAACGCTGCGCGTAAGGCGATCTCAGCTACTTTTTCAGCCTTAAAATGATGTGGGGCTATATTTCGGCCTAGAAGCTCGAAACCGAGCGTTCAAATATTTATCCTCTGTCCATTTCACTGAAAACCAAGGCCTTCACGAGCTAGTTTAGAGTCCCTGGGATTGGAAAATATCCCCCAAGTTCCTGGAAATTGACCCAAAAATGCTCAAAATAACGCTGCGCGTAAGGCGATCTCGGCTGCTTTTTTAGCCTTAAAACAAAGCGGGGCTAAATTTAGGCCTAGAAGCTCGAAACCGAGCGTTCAAATATTTTTCCTCTGTCCATTTCACTGAAAACCATGGCCTTCACGAGTTAGTTTAGAGTCCCTGGGATTGGAAAATATATCCCAAGTTCCTGGAAATCGACCCAAAATTCGTCAAAATCACGCTGGGCGTAGGGCGGTCTCGGTTACTTTTTCAGCCTTAAAATGAAGTGGCGCTATATTTCGGCCTAGAAGTTGGAAAGCGAGCGTTCAAATACTTTTCCTCTGTCCATTTTACTAAAAACCAAGGCCCTCACGAGCTAGTTTAGAGTCCCAGGGATTGGAAAATATCCCCCAAGTTCCTGGAAATCCACCCAAAGTCGGTCAAAATAACGCTGCGCGTAAGGCGGTCTCCCGTACTTTTTCAGCCTTAAAATGAAGTGGGGCTATATTTCGGCCTAGAATCTCGAGACTGAGCGTCCAAATATTTTCCCTCTCTGCAGTTTACTGAAAACCAAATTCATCACCGGTTAGTTTAGAGTCCCTGGGATTGGAAAATATCCTCCAAGTTCCTGGAAATCGACCCAAAGTTTGTCAAAATAACGCTGCGCGTAAGGCGGTCTCGCCTACTTTTTCAGCCTCAAAATGAAGTGGGGCTATATTTCGACCTAAAAGCTGGAAAGCGAGCGTTCAAATATTTTTCCTCTCTCCATTTATTGAAAACCAAGGCCTTCACGAGTTAGTTTACAGTTTCTGGGATTGGAAAATATCCCCCAAGTTCCTGGAAATCGACCCAAAGTTGGTCAAAATCACGCTGCGCGTAAGGTGGCCTCGCCTACTTTTTCAGCCTTAAAATGAAGTGGGGCTATATTTTGGCCTAGAAACTGGAATTCGAGCGTTCAAATATTTTTCCTCTGTCCATTTCACTGAAAACCAAGGCCTTCACGAGTTAGTTTAGCATCCCTGGGATTAAAAATTATCCCCCAAGTTCCTTGAAATCGAACCAAAGTTGGTCAAAATCACGCTGGGCGTAAGGCGGTCTCGGCTACTTTTTCAGCCTTAAGAGTGCCTGGCTGTAAAAATCAGACAAATTCTTAATTTCGCGGCAAGGGTCGAGAATTCGATTTCGCTCATATTCTTATGGTAGATAGGCTAGGGCATGACAAAAACTACTGGATAGTTTTTTTGGCAAAATATCCTTTTATTTCGAAGAAATATGCAAATTACCAAATTCCGTTAAAATCGTCATTTGACGCGCCATTTTATCAAGCAAGTTTGATAGCCTCGCATGCAAAACCACATCATTCCTCCGTCTTTAAAACATTCAAATATTTTTGTGCAACGTTTAAATGTGTACTGGGTTGATTTTAGGGAATGTTGCGTTGTCTTTTTGGTGCTAAATTATTAAATTTCGAAGACATGTATTTCATTCACTTAAAAATACTTCGTGAATATATTTAATTTTCACCATGTGCGAAACCTTCAAATGGATTAAGCTTCTGGTGGTTGAATTGCAGAAGGATGGTCTACAGATTTCTGTAAATATTTCTTTGGGCAAATGATTGTGAGCGACGCGAGAGCTTTTCAAAGTACGTCAAAAATGCAAATATTTGATCATCCGTCGTCAAATTTCAATTTACGGGTTAGACGTATATTTTAGCATGCGCCACATGACTTGACCTATAATAAGTTGAAATAGACACAGAGCTGATAATTTCGAAATGTTCTAACCTTATTTGTTTTAAAAGGCAGGTCCAAAGTCGATTTGATTTGCGGGCAGGTTTTCCTCGTGTTTTTTTTTTATTATTAATTTTACCCTCAGTCTGCATTTTACCCCTGGTCTGCAGTCTGCAGTCTGCATTTTACCCCCGGTCTGCAGTCTGCGTTTTACACTGACCGCTGTACAAATACCCTTCGTTACGAAGCTACAAACAAAACTTCAAGAAATTTATTACACGATTTTAAAGTATAAGAATGAAATGATATTTGTGCCAAGTTTTGTTTCCATAGGATTGTTTTTACGCCCCCGCTGTTTTCGTAAAGAAGCGTGAAATTCTGAACATTTTAAGCCGCGAAAACCGCCCTTATATGCAAATTCCGAACTTTCTTAAATTTTGGCCGTAAAATAAATCGTTGGAACTTTAAACTATTTTTCCATGAATAAGTTAACCCAAAGGTATGCTTTGGCGAAATAAAAGAAAAATCGATTTTTCGTGACTGTCTTCCGATTCTCGACACTCTCAGAAAATCACTCTTAATGTAGTAACTTGGTACTTTTTTTGTCAATATTAAAATATAAAACTATCACCTAAGACTTCATCTCTCGATGTTAGAATCTCATCTCTTTAACGGGAAAAAAGAGAATGATGTCAAACATTGGCAGTGTTAGTTTAATATGGCCGCCATGTTAAAACGAAGTCCAACATATTAGATCTAAAAATGTTTTTCCTAGTACCTTGCTAGTTTTGGTCTTCAAATCAAGACATTCTACAGTCGCCTGGAACTTTATCTCTTGATATTAGAATCCCATCTCTTTCATGGGTTAAAAGAAGGATTATTTCAAACAACAGCCATGTTCAGTTAGTGCAATAAGGCGGCCATCTTAAAACGAAGTGCATCTTTTTTGTCTAATAACTTTTATGTAGTAGCTTGATAGTCTTTGTGTGACTATCAAGAAATAAAACTTTCACCTAAGACTTCATCTCTCGATATTGGAATCCCATCTCGTCAACGGGCTGAAAAGAGTATGATGTGAAATCACAGCCTTGTAAGTCTAATATGGCCGCCATTTTGAAACGAAGTGTAACTTTTCAGGTCTAATAACTTTTTATTTAGTAGCTTGGTACTCTTCGTGTCTATTAAGATATAAAACTGTCACCTAAGACCTCATTTCTCGATGTTAGAATCCCATCTCTTGAGCGGGTCAAAAACAGTATGATGTAAAATCACAGCCTTTTAAGTCTAATATGGCCGCCACCTTGAAACGAAGTGTAACTTTTCTGGTCTAATATTTTTAAATGTAGTAGCTTGGTAGTCTTAGTGTGACTATCAAGACGTAAAACTGTCACCGTACCTGAGACTTCATCTCTCGATGTTAGTATACCATCTCTTTAACGGGTAAAAAGAGAATGATGTCAAACATCGGCAGTTTTAGTTTAAAGTTTTTTAACCAGGCCATATATGGTTGGTGATCTGATTTACCGCATGAAATTATTCTGTCAAATGCTAAACGGCTCATACACCACAAACACCCCCAAATTACGCAGCAATGACAGATTTGTAATCTGATTAGCACAAGCACCATGACGTCACCGAAAATTAGAACCTATGTCCTACTGGGTATTTCAGAGTCTCATGAATCTCGTCATGCATGCTTGTGTTTTTCTCATCTTAGTTGAGTTTTTCTCGTCTTAGTTGCGCTTGTTGTGCTTAGTGAAAAATTGATAAAGTGGCAAAAAGAGGAAAAAATTGAGGGGTTTTCTTAAAACAAAAAAGATGAATCACTGAAAACAAGAAAAAGTTTCCAGATGAAACAACATATTGTTACAGTTTATTTTTGCTATTTTCTTGATTCTTTAAATTAACTTCTCTGAATTTCTTCCCATTTGTCTTCTGACATTTCTGCAAAAAAAAGAAATAATTTATTACTTACAAGTAAGACAGAACTGTCTAATTATCCTAAGTACGGTTACGTCATTCCCCCAAATCTACCTGCACCTCGAGCCTGCGACCTCCCGCTCTGAAGTGAATGTTCTTAACCACTACACCACACCGCTCGCTGTTGAAAATACTAAATTATTTTTGGGTGCTAAATTCTTCTTTGTTGCAGGCTAACTCGGGCAAGACGTCCAAAAGCAAAATAGTTTTCCAAGTTGAGTTTTGGCCAGTTTTAAACTTAACAATTTACAAATTACCCAGTTTAAAGGAGACTTGGTTTGAGTGCCTTGTTTGATTGACGTACAATTAATGCTGTTTCGCAGGAATTTTTGTTTTATTTCATTTCATTCTTACCACTAAGGAGCTTTAACATGATGCCATATTCTTGAATGAGGTCCTTCTTTGCGGAAGCCACTCTTAGCATTAGCTGCTTTGGTCTTGCGGTAATACCAACGTTAAGGAGAAATTCACAATCACTCTTGGTCAGCGGTCTCTCAATAAGGAACTGTTTTTTGTCTTTGGTCAAAATCTGCTTAAACTAAGAAAACAAATAAATCAACCCTTTATTCTACTTCCGTAGTTCTAGTTATATAATTATGCAATTTCCCTATTCACACTCCTGCTCTCCGGGTGAGTTTTAGGAAGTGCTGCAGTATTGAGTTAAATTTTTGGGAATTTCTCAGCTTTCAGACAAAATTTCAGCTTTTGTAGATATCTGATCCAAGCTGTCATACAAAAAGCGCGTGACAGTCACAATTCTGACCCTAGCCTGTTCTCAGCTATCAACCTCGTTCCCATGGTTGTTTCCCTTGCTAAGAACGAGGTTGCTCAACTATCAGTTAAACCCTATCCAGACCCCCTTGAACGTCTGAAACCAATCAGGAGCTGTATTTTTGGCCAATCAGGAGACAAAAAGGGATACGACAAACTGGGATACTTAATTTTCCCGCCCTTGCCGCGGCCTTTAATATTTTCCCGGGCTTGTCACTGACAAAAATATTTCTTACGCTTGCGAACGTAGCGGCGCGGCCTTTTTTTCAACTTCTCATTTGTTGTTAGTATTCATGGTGTAATAATTAAATATTTACCCAGTTTAGATACATCAAAATGAGCTCTTTTCGGTGAGCACTGGTTTGTTCAGTGACTAGAAGTTTTTTGACGTCTTCAACTTTCCCCGCAAAATCTTCCACTGTTAAAGGATTTCCATCTGCATGAAAAGAAAATTATTAGCATAAAATTTTCATCGAAGAAGGACAAAAATTGTTGGAAGTACAGTGCAGCGGACTGCCAAGGTTGGTTATCTTGTTGGACTTACGCCTGCGATGTTCCCGCAGGAGCTATTGCGAACCTGAGGCCTAGTTGTTGCCATTGTCGATCGTTTTCTTGAAAAATTTCCTCTCACACTGCCCGTCTCTGCCCAGGTGCATGAAAAGATACGAGTGAATGAAAACTTGGTTTGACTTGCGTGCAAATTTGATCTCAACCAAAGTGAGTGCAAGTCATCGCAAGTCCACTTAAGTGCACGCAGGCCTGGCCAAGCGGAGTCTCAAGTAGACCAAAGTTTTCAACTTGCGTTTACGTGCGAGTCCGTTTGGCCAGGATTAATTTGTATGGTTGATCAAACTTGTATTTACGATGTTTTTTCTTGCGTTAACTAATTACGTTATTCGACCCCGTGACTTGCATTATATGCTCGTGATAAATGCATTAAATTTGTTTTGGCTCGTATTTTACCCAAATAATGTATTCTGTAATCTAACGAGAGCTCCCGGCGAGAGCTATACAAGCACACTTTGTATTTACCTTGAACTGAAGTTTCTTCCATCTCAAGATGCAACACTGCCTCGTCGTCGGGTATCGTGGAGTCAACGCTAGGTCCCCCACGAGCACTGCGAAAATGTCTGCCAACAAATTCCCCGTCTTGTAGACGTAACACCTTGCGCTCTTTTTCGTAGACCACACGGCAAAACTTGAACAGGAACGGAGCGCGAGACAATCTTTGTACCATTGGGGGAGGGACAGACCGCCGTGTAACGTGTCCCTGAACCAAGGAATGATTGCCGAGGAACGGCGACGCTTCAGGAGGTGCATGGATATTCCCCGAAAAAGTTGTCTGAAAAACAAATACTAGTTATACAACGATTTGGAGTGTTATACCATGGAATATCCCACGAGTCACTTGTACTTAAAGGTTCGTGTGTATTGCAGGAAAATGCAAGCGACAACTGGGATATTCCGTTTTGCACGGCAGCCATGTCGCATGGCAGGACCAATGAAAACGTTTTGCATTGGAAAGATCATTTTTTCCCATAGGAAAAAGAACCTATTGTTTCTGCCATGCAACATGGCTACCGTTTACCGCTACCTCTATACCACGAGAAAGTGTTCACTAAGATTTTATACCATGCCAACACGATCAATGCAGCGCGCAATGGGAAGACTAGGTGTGATACCATCGAGCTTATTTTCTATGGCATGGTATAAAACGCGTTACAAAACACAGTCAAATTACTGGGAAAAGAGGCGATATAAGCGATCCTTCTCTTAAAACAACTCAGTTCTGTTTGCTGATTTACAATGTTATCCTGCTTTCTTAGGGCCGCCAAATTGCTTAAAAACCGCCAAGCTACGCAGGCTAGCTCAGTTAGGTATAGGTTTACCGACTGACGTAAACGGTCACGTTGACAAAAATTAACTTTGACTCCGTCCACATTACGCCGGAGGAACTTGAAGACCTAACCGGGGAAATGAAGCTGCGTTTTCAGATTCCTCCAGCCTAGTGTGAGCGGGGCCTGAGTAACCCATAATACCTGATGCATTCTGCTGCCTTGCAAAACAAATTTCGCGCTATATACCACTGACGTTACAAGAAGTAGATGATGACCTTCTAGAGACGCCATTTTTTCGGGATCTAACGCAGTGTTTAATAATATTTCACGGAGCTCTGCATCCTTATAATATTCTTCAGTCAGCTGTCCGAGTTCTAGGTCACCAAGAACGTCGCTGAACTTCAGTTCTACTTCCGCATTGTCCAGGCCCTGTACGGCTATATCGAGATTCCTGTGGCATAGAACAAATACAGTACAATACTTTATTCAAGAGATACAAATAATCATGACGTTAAAAAAAATACCGCTTGCAATTGAAATCGCGAGGTTAGCCACATACTTGACAATAACCGTAAATAAAAAGCGTAAATGACGTGCACAAGCTAAGAACTATTTACAAGCCATAATGTATTGGTATACAATCACCGATGAAAGAATTTACAAAATAACGAGAACAAACCTCAGCACTTTGGAGCGGATTTACACTGTCGACGTATGAACCATGAAAATAAAATAAGCGACGTAAAATCCGGGAGGAGACCCCCATACAAAAAGGACGGGGGGGTCGCCAGAAATTTTGAAAAGAACCCCTAAAAGGTACCAAGATCCTATTTTGTGGGCGTGGCTTGAATTTTTTTTTCTCCCTGTAATTTAGAGGTACCAATTCTAAAACAACACATTGTCCCCTCTCATATTTTTCTGCTTGATTTCCTTAAAGGTACCGCTAAAGATCCCGCTTTGGACCTTTTGAGGCTCAACACCAAAACAGAAACCAAACCGCTTGTGTAATCCTAAAAGGTGCGACAAGCACCCCTGTCCCATCCCCGGGCGTAGAATACGTACCTGCTTACTTCTCCTGTCTCAGTTTTTTGCAAACTCTTACTTTCTTTTACAAGTTTTGACTCTGAAGAAATGTGAAAGTGATTTTCCTTCTCGTCAACGATGTAACTCTCCAGTCCGCCCAGAATGATCATTTCCGCTTTACCAAAAGGTCGCTTCCACCACTCCCGCTTCCGCTTCACGATTAGCGCCAATGGTGTAACGATATTAGTTTGGCCGTGATAGACTGGGAAGTAATCCTTGCCAAAGTTCTCGTGAACAAACGCCCGGATTGAATCTTGCGTCATCTGAGACGAGAAGTAGATATCGTTACTCTGAACTAGGCGAGGCTAGCTAAGCTACATATCTATATCGCGTTAGGGTTGGTTCTTGCCAGGCGCTCCTCAAATAAACTTATTTGCCTATTAAGTGTGTGTTAGTTGTGAAGTGGGGACAAAATATATGGTTATTCTGAGTTAGGCGAGGCTAGCTAAGTTACATATCTTTTCTAAGATAATATATTGTATTTCTCATGCACAAATAGGGCACGTTTTCTTAGCCCATCTACCGCCGGTTGTACGAAGGATGAGTATTATTAACCTTGTTTATTGGGTAAATTATTGTCCAGGGGTTACGCGTCAACAAAAGACATTTACATTATTCAATGGAAAGTAACTTGTGATTCAAATTAAATCTGGGAAACGTTCACATTACAATCTAACGTTTGGTTTACCTTTAAATGAAGCTTAAAATCTCGTTTCCAGGCTCGCAAAATCTTGGTTAACTTAAGCTTCCTGGTTCGCCTCGTCATCATTGAGTGTTAGTTTCGTTTAGAGCAGTTAGCGAGAAACTGAATAAATATACTGTTTTAAATAAGAAGAGTACTTTGCGAATTTGATTTACGATAAACCAAAAATTGCGTCATAGCCACCAGAACCAATGTAAACCATGTTTGAAAATAATACAATTTCTGTTACGTACCTTGAACAAAGATGTGTTCGAGGAAAATGAAAAATAATCAGTTTAAAGCTCAGTTATTCGTTCCTCCTTGAAGAAAATGTTTTTGTTTCCTTCATCTCGTGACATAAAGTTCAAAAGCGTTGGGCAGTTGAAACTGAAACTTTCGACAGATGAGTTAATAGTCGGAAAAAAACTAGCATTGGAAATTCACATTTCCCTCTTAACATCATATATTCTTTTAGAGTATGGGAATAATTTTCGGTGTTCTTTTAGTGCAAAGACCTATGGGTGGTTAATTTTGAGACACTTATTGAAGAATTTTTTTTAGCCAGTCTTACTTTTCTCTTTATTTTCACTGACATGTTTAAACTGATTAGCAATCCGCCATACAATTAATGTCAATAAACCATAAAGCAAAACTGTTCTAAGAAAATAAATTACCGACTGTACTATTCTTAACTCTTCCGTCTGGCACTTGACATATTACTTTCCCATACTACAAAAAAATGTGATTTGTTTACCTGGATAGCCGATGGAAGAGCTGTATTGAACTCGTTACAGCGGTGTAATGAAGTGTGCATGCATCGATATTAAATTTAGAATTTGGGTATTCCAAATTCCAAACATGATGATACAAATCTCGATTACCGTGATTTCTGTCATGTTGTTACTGAGAATCTGCGGCACATCAAGAAATATTTTGCTACTGAAATAAATGATGTTTATCGTAGTTAAGGACTCGTTTCCCATTGCGGGAGTGGAAAGTTTGGGTTCCGGGTTTAGTTTCAGTTTCCTAGCTTTTGGTAATTATCCTACTTAATATTACTCTTCATTTTAAGCCATTTCCTTTTTTCTACTTAGATTTAATCGCATTGCATGTATTTATACCTGTCTATTTATTGCGCCTTTTTTATTATAAATTCAACCGAGTGTTTTGAATTATATATTTAATAAAGACCATTTTTGTTACCTTTCCTAGCCAGGAAGAAACTGCTGTGATAACAAAATTGAACTGTTTTACTGTTTTACATCAATAATTTTTTTGTATGATATATATATGTGTGTTAATGTAACGTATTTTAGACTTTAGATGTATTTTAGACCTTTATTCTCCAGAGGACCCTCCAGCTCCGGAAAACCCAAACTAGGTGATTGGAGGCCTCCTCTTAAAATAACATTTTCTTTATTTTCAATATTAACTGATATTTTGGCTGGATTTCATATTTTGCAATAATCACATAAGAGGACTTCATAATATTTGTAACGGTAAAATCTCATCGTTATTATTTCCTAAAATACAGCCTGGGACAAACGTTTTGGGACTGGTCATCTATTTTCTTCTCACACCTCCCCCCCCCCCCCCCCCCACGTCCTCTTCTATTGCGGGTTTTCATGTGACATCATCATTTTCCAAAATTAAATGATTACCAATCCTACTGAAGTTTTAGTTTCATCAGATGTAAGACCCTCTAAGAACTTGACGTTTCACGACGTTTAAGCTTGACAGGGGTCCTTGTTTTGTTGTAGAGGACGTTTCAGAATTTCCAAGTATATGCGTGACATTAAAATGGTGGCCCGAGAAGGTCAAAAGAGGAGCTATCGCTGAAGGGGGCGCTAGGAGTCAGAGAGAAATGTAAAACGCTAGAATTTTTGTTATTTATTGATGCGTTAGAATACCTTCGAAAACAGGAACTCAAAATGTTCTTTAACTTGCATTTAGCGTCTTCTAAGACCCTTCACGAACAAACAAAAATTAAACAAAATGATGAAAGGGACCGCAAACGAAAATGCTACCGGTATATGTAGGATCTGTAAAAGATCTGATCAGCCAAAACTAGAAACATAACAATGAAGCAAGGCTGATTACCACGTAGAAAGCATAGTGGGACAACGACATGATAAAGTCCAAACTGAAAGCCAAGAATTGCAACCGTGGACAGCTGTTTCGACCTTGGTTGGGTCTCGTCAGCACGGTGTAACAGCAAAAAGTAAAGCAACCGGCTTGTGGACCGATCGTCTACTAAATGCACATGATAATGACCTCAGGTGAAACTCAAATCCAAATGTTTGCGGATTGGTCAATGTCACGTGTAAAACGCGTGACCCCGAACAATAGGTAAAGATCCAGCGATAAGCGCGATAAGAAGTCGATAAGAATGCGGACATGTCTCGCAGAAAATACATGGCCAAACCATTCACGCTTGGGCTAAGAAATCGGCTTACTTCCGTCTGGGCATTGCGCATTTCCCCCATTCTATTGCCGGTTAATGACCCCACTAACAGAGAGAGAAAGATCCATTTCCGCCCCTACCTTCTACTCCCTGGCACTAAAGTCTCTCTATCCAGGGGACTTTTAACTTATTAAATTCCGTTTCCGATCTGCTACACCAGAAAAAAAATATTTTAACCACAGTCACGAACTTTAACGTTGAATCTTGATCATTTCTATTCAATTCCACCTCGAAACGTGAACAAAAGACTTAGATCGTGCAGCTGATAAAAAAGACGAAAACGTCCTGACTTTTACAAGTTGCACCGAGGAATTATTTCCACGTTCATCCATGATCACAGGACAATGAGGAAAATAAGAAGCAAAATGCCTCCCTACACTCCCCTCCCACTGGCTTGTCGTGCGCCTTCCCCGACCTTGAAAAGCCCCGGGGAAAAACCTTTCTGAATCTACGCGAATTTGTTTCATCCACCAGTAATTTAAAAGGATCAAAACAAGCTTTACTGCGTTTTCCAACCAGAGACATCCTAGTATGGAGACCGTCTTACTCGATTGACGTATACCCACACACATCAGGGGCACCCAATGACCGTTTTCTCTCTAATGCTGTTAGATGCTGTTTTAGGCTATCTGGAGTACTTTTAAAGCTCTGTAGGTTAATTTTAGGTTGCACTAAAAAAATTTTATCTGTTCGGATATTCTAGGGGAACTTGAGTATTCTCGAATTTATTAGTGTTTTTTTGTCCATTTCCCGAAAACCTTAGGTCTTATCGCCTTTTCGAAAATGATAGCTGACCTTTTTTCGGTACTCAAAACGACATTTTCAACAGTCCGAAAACAACAGACATTAAATTTCTCATATCACGAAAGTCCGAGGTGCCAATTCTCTCAAGAAAATCAGAGGGGATTAAAGGCCTTCCGAACAGATAATTTACCGAAACGATCCGTTGGGTGCCCCTGACACATCTACAGTGTACATAGGTGAATCTTGAAGAATTTCTTAAAAAACGTTGACATATTGAATTTGAAAAAATATAAGGAATTAGAGGTAGCTATCTGAATAAGGATTGCTAAAAAACGAGCCACGTCTTGACGATCTATTTATTCATCTCCGTTCTCAACCGGGCTTGCTCCGTTCTTTAAACCATATTGCTTATTCCTGTTCATTTGTTGTCTAATTCATATTCACGCGTAATCAAATGGTCTCTCTATCTCTTTTTTCAAGCATTTTGCAAGAGTACTATAACTGACTGATAACCCGGTTGCTGTGATAGAGCTGTCTCGTGATACTATCCAAACATCGCCCTTGTTATGTCTAAGGGTTCACCTTCTCAAACCCCGGTATCTATTGTCAATATCACAGTGCTCATTTTATGTTGTTTCTCGCTGTTTATCAAAAGATTCATTATAATCCGGTTTATATTGCGTTCCTTCATCTTTTATATACTAAAGGCATACAGAGTTTCCAGCTTATTTCATCTTGTTGCCGAGGACATATAGTTTGTCGCTTGGGCTGCTTGCGAAAGACTTCACAAGAAGCTTGAGAGTGCGACACGAAATATTTTAAGCACCGATGAGGAGAAAACCCTCCTATCAGGGTTTACTATACAACGCCGCACAAATTCTGCGGAGAGGAGTTGAGGAAATCAGGTTAGCTGTAGCTTGCCTAGCAGGCGTTCTTTTCCAAAACCGCGCTAAGGGAACGAAACTGCAAGCGAGGGCTTCTCCTTCTTTTTTTGTTCTCCCCCTGCCGACTTCTCTGCACTTTTTGTTCATTCAGACGCGCTCGTTTGTGACTTGTTTGCTCGATCTTCCGGCCTGGAAAATGGAAAGGAAACGTGTGCTAAGCAGGTTAGGTTAGCTGAAGAAAAGAAAAGAAAAGACTCAACAACAACTCTGGAACAAGTCCAGACAAGATTGCATACTTACAGTTGATTATCTCCCCAAAGTATTACAATCGCACACCGACAGGTCACATGATTGCTACAGGAAATATATTCTCCCAACTAGAACGTCTAATGCTTAAGAGAATCTATATGTTGATATCAGTGGTAAAGAGGGGGCTTGATATAATATTAAATTCTCCGTACTGGTGTTTTAACAAATGTAAGGTGGCTGGTAATGAGAATTTGTTTGTTTACATTGGAACCGTAAAGTTTTTAAAACACTCAACATGATGTTAATATCGCCTGTATGTTAATATGCAGGGCTTAACCCTGATATCTGTCGAATTTTCCTCTGAATTTATGTCAGCGTAAGCTTCAGTGTTAGCATGATATCTGCCTAATGACGATACACTTACCAACTGACAAAATGTCGTTTTGCATCACGTATTTTAAACTTTCAATATTTTTTTCGCGTGCCGACGTCAAGGCCCAAGAGATTTGTTGACCAAATAACCCAAGTTGAAAACACTTTGTTATCTTTAGATTTTCTTCACGTCATAGACATCGCTAGGTCTGTTTAACCCAGGGAGGTAACACACTGTAAGTAGAAGTGAACCATTTGTGGAGTGATGACAAGTAAGGTTCCTGTTTTGAGTCATTGAAATGGTCGGCCACGTGAAGTTTCTCTTCGAAACCAGACGATAAGATTCGATACATATGTAACGAACACTGGCCGTATCGCCCGTTCAGTCATGATACACGGGAATTATGAAGATCTGTTTCGTTCATTTATCGACGCACGTGTCGAGAGCAACAAAAATAACAGTTGTTTTGTTTGCTTACGGGCTTTATAAATTACGAGGAATTTGAGTAAACTCAAGAAAACTCATGCAAATCCAATTATTTCAGTCGTAAGATAAATTGAAAGTGTGTCGTCGTATGGGATTTTTTTAAAATCAATTCAATAGGGAAACTGATTTGGATAAATAAAAGGGTGCAAGGAAACGCAGTTTTAGGACACTTAAGGACCACGAATGTCTATTCTGACCTCTGTGCGAGATGGAACAATTCAGTTTGCCTAAAGTACCATAGGATGATACCACAGCATAAAGGCTGATAATAATTTTTCACACCACTGATCCGTTTTTCGCACCTACTGAGAAGTGTTATAAATTTTAATTAAGTCAATTCCACAACAATACTTGCTGGAACAGGAATCTGGACAATGTTTTCGATGACTGTGTTTTTATTTGGTAAAGCAACTACAAAACACTTAGCACTTTCACAATGCAGCAAGACACGTTTCGGCATGAAAGAGGAAACAAAGGAATCCGTGTCACAAGGTCAAAGGATAAATCTTAAGTAGCAAAACTTGTGTACTTTTCTATTTCGTAGCAAAATTCCAAGTTGTTACGAATTGGAAATCTGCGACCAATCAAGTGATCGGAAGTGAATTGTTTCTGTTAGATACTTATCAGCGTTGATTCTAGTTGATAGTTTGCTAAGCCAATAGAAACGCTTCAATAGAATCAACTCAGCGAGCTAACGACCGCTGGGTATTTAAACCCATGAAGTCAGACTAACACACCACATGCGCTCCTCGCACTGGGAAGAGAAAGTTTGAACGGGTCAGGAAAAAACAATTCAAACTTTGCTTTGCAGCGACGAGAACGCATCCCGGAAACAATCAAATATGGATTCCGCACTGCTGTTTGAAGAATTCATGGATGCAAGCGCTTTGGATTTTACCGAGTTAGAAGAGCAATATCCTTTACGCGGATATTTGCAGAGCAGCACAGATGGTATGCTTGATCAACACGTTGACTCGACGACTTTATCGTGTCCGGTAGATGTCTACCTTGATTACCTGTTTTCTAAGGGCATTGTGGACTCTATGGATGAACACATCTTCCTGGGACCAGATTGCGATGAGGTAGGGGAGCTGAAGGAGCACCTCATTTCCTCAGTGTTTAACTCGTACTACAAGCAAACGTTTGAATTCGAGAAGGGCACGTGCGGGAAAGATAACCTCGTAATGTCGGCAAGTTTATTGCTCCCTGACGTCAGCGATTCCAGCAGCGATTCAGCCTCTTTGAGCGATGCAGTCAGCGATATTTCTGATAACTTGGAAGGGCTTGCAACTCGATATCAATATCCAGGGCCAGAAGGTCAAACAGCAGTGATGGGCCTCCCGCTCACCAAGCCAGGTGTAAGCAAACAGGCGGGCGTGCGCGCGGAACGCGCGAGACGTCGCGTGCCCACGCGGGAGTACAAGTGCAGTTTTCCGGGCTGTAGTAAGATGTATACAAAGAGTTCGCATCTTAAAGCGCATATACGACGCCATACTGGAGAAAAACCGTTCGCTTGTACGTGGAAAGGATGTAACTGGAGGTTCTCGAGATCGGATGAACTGGCTCGTCACAAGCGCTCTCACAGCGGGATCAAACCATTCATTTGTGATTTATGTGACAAAAGGTTTTCCCGCTCTGATCATTTAGCCAAGCACAGGAAGACTCATAATCGTACGAGGAAAAACTCTTCTTTTGTTGTAAAAATGTGAAAAAAAATCGCATGTCTAAACTCATTATTTTTTATTGAAACTGCGGAACTCTTATTTTTGAGAACATAAACATGTCATGTGATGTTTCTAGTTCAGAGCCAACACGTCAAGAGCTTTCCAAGTGCGAACCCCTTGTTGTTAAAGTTTATCTATTCTAAATGTCTTACTTTCTGTGTAAATATGTTTTTACATAGCCACTTCCGAGCTCACCATTCACAGATATATATTTGTTTTCTCTGGTGTACGTTTCCAAGACAACTTCCGGTGTATGTATTTTAATACGAAATCGACGAAAACCAACGAGAAAAGTATTATAGTTTTCGCCGTAGTTTGAAGAAGAGCGAACATATTGTTTGAAGCATGTAGGACATTCAATTGCCACGACAAGTTGTTAACAATATTAAGATGTTAAATATTGTAAAAGACCCTTGTACCATGCAATAAAGTCCATATTTTCTCTAAAAATTTATTGTTATTATGACAACCAACACTGTACAGACCACCCCTTATTAAGCGGAACAAAGAATGTGTTTGTGGTTTTTCTGTCAACAATCAGCAAATGAAAACAAAGAAGACCTTTTCGCTGATTCTTCACATGGTTATTTCCGGACTGTTTACCACTGTGTTACGTAATGAGTTACGTAATGAGTTACGTAATTCTGTGCGCTTAATTTCCCAGACGACTTTACGACTGTCTGCCCGTCTGCCTTTGGAAAAGTTGAAAGTTGAGAGTCTCGTTCTCACAGTTGTAGTCCACTTATGAATGATCTGGTCTTGGTAACTGACAAGAGTTCATGTTTTTCGATAAGCTAGCGTGTAACCAATTGACCGAAGTATGCAACAAGAACTTCAAGGTAGCCTTTGGCCGGGCATTTAGCACTTATAAAAATATTACCAACCGCAGCCGCAAAAACTCCTCTATACAACTGGTTTAGATCTGTCACAAACCCAAGCTTAAAATGTAATTTGTTAATGGAAATACTAGACTTATGCAAGCTGGCTAGTTAGTATCGAGAATCTTACAGCTACATGAAGTTAATATCAAGATATTCTCACCCTCTGTTACACATGTAGTCTTAGTTTCTTAAAAGACAAATTTATGCAGACAATAGATTCCGCCTCTGCAGAGTCCGTGCTTACCATGCTTTGTGTTGCATGTCATGTCTGCATAGTGCATCGCAGCGTTAGTCTTATCAGAGTTGAATCAGTGCAATGTCTAGGTGAACTGCTTCAAAGGATTCCAGGGCAAATTTGGAGACTTCATTTTATGTTTTTTTTTTTCCGTCTCCTCAGCTAGTCTGTCTGTTGTCTTTGGGTCTGTTGTCTGTTCACGCAGATATCCAATCAGTATATGTCTGAAAGTTATATGTGGGCCCACTAGGGAGCCATTTCACGAAAACATGTTTCAAATCAAGTCGTTTGTAACTGATTAGTGGACAAAGCAGGAGGGTACTCCCAGAAAAATTGGGTGGGATGTGCGGCCTGCTTGCCAAAACCCTTACCCTATTTATGACAAAAATCTGCGATTTTCGCTACTCTATTTATAACCTGACCAAAACTTCGATACCCTATTTGAGACCAAAATCGACACACTATTTCTGACCAAAGCCGCTAAAAAAAAAAACATGTACCGGGGCTACACATACTCATATAACCCATATAAGGGAGTAACCCCCCCCCCCCCCTCCGCCTCCGCGTGGAAAATAATCTTAAAGAATCTTTAGCCTGTGATCAGGCGTTTTATTTTGACAACTCGATCTATTTTCGATGTTGATCTGATAACAACATCATAGATGATAAGAAAGGCTCAAAATATTCCTTCATTCCATCCATTGTTTTTCAAATTTTCAAATTTATAGTAATACAATATATGCCGGCACGAATATGCCGGCAGAGTTTCACAGAGTCATGTGTACGATTGTAACTGATGGCAGATAACATCCAACACGAAAGATTTTGTAATCATATGTAGGTGATATGCGCTGGGTATAATTTTCAGTTAAAATTCAGCATATTTTAGAGGGTGCGTAAAACGTTTCAGCGTGATGCTTTTGACATATTCAGAAAGCGTACCTGTAACATGTAAGGTCGCGGCTTTCGAAAGTATTTAAAATTGTTATCTTGACCTATAATTCCCTTTCAAAGGCGTGAAAGCTCTGTTTAGCCTAACAGCTAAAGCAACAAGGGAGCTTGTAGAAAATCCCAAAAATTCTGGACGCCTTAACTCAGTGATCGGACAGAAAGACCCTTCCAAAATTTCTTGTGGTCTGACATTTTACATTGTACTTGTAGACCCGGCATGGAGAAATTCTGAAGGTATTCCCTGCTCCGCCTGGTCCTGGGCGCCTTACATTGTCTTCTGTTGATGAAACAATTATCAGATCAATTGCCCGAGGTTAGACAGGTGTACACAGGTCAATGTGTCCACTCTTTTGTGTGTAATTGAAGGTTTAATTTTCGGTCTGACACTGAACGTGCTAACGTTTTTTTTTTTCACCATTTCATTCTGAAATCAATGTTCATAGTGACCATTTCCACTCGTTTAAGTTTTTCCGTAGTTCAAAGTCGATCATACAACCGAGAATGTTCTGAAATGACCACAATTAACTATGCAATAAAGCAAGCTTATCGTTAATTTATCTTCAAATATTTTAAACTAAAAATCTAGACTGTATCGGACTCACGTTTTAAAGACTTTACCAGAGTTCATATAGTCATTCAGTTCAAAATTTGTCAAAACAAACGGGCACTCAATCTAAAATGTGTTCATGATGGTATGTTCTCAAAATTTGGGTTAATTTCAGCTTTAACATTCTTGTAAAAAAGATCTTACAAGAAACGAGGTCTTGTGTATAAGTAAAGGTTAAAAGAGAAATGACGTTTTATGCCTCCAGGCTGGGGATTAGGAAAGGACTATCACAAAGAAGATGGATTACAGAAACTTGAGAAGTTTCAATGTCATGAAGACCCCAAAAGAAAACATTTTACAGGCCTCTAAGCCTCTGTAGACTCGGGAGTAGTCCCTCTTTCGCTTAGTCCGTCGTGCGTGACGCGAAAGAAAACCTCGAGGAAAAAATGGCCGCGCGAGTTCAAAAGGAGCAAAAGTGCTGACAAGCATGTGTGTCGACATCTTTGAAAAGCCCGAACCTTGTTAGAAAGTCAAAGATTTGAAATGAGAGCCATTATTAAAGCTGAGGAAATTAATAACTCGGTAGCTTTGTCAAGTCCTCTCCAGTATGAACCAGCTGTAACAATACATGGCAAAAAAGGCAAATCCGATAAAAGCCATCTCAAGGGCTCTCGCAACTGAAATAATATAAGGACTACATGTAGTATCCAATATCGGCATAAATAAACTTATATCCCCTGTCAAGCCATGTAACAAGCCACAGGAAATAATCTCGGATATCGGGCTAGAAATAACCTGCCAACATGGTGCGCGAATCGTATTAGGGCGCCTAAAGCCCCGCTAAATAAAGGTACAAGAACAACAAAACAAGGCCGAATATTTTACATGTAATTTGTCACTCCTCCTTCAGTTTTTGCTACCTCTGCAGTCGTACATAGATCATGATAGGCAGCGGGATTACTTTCCACTCAAACATAAGCGCACAAAAACACAAAGACATAGTGTGTTTTACTTGGTTGCACACTTAACTATGGTAACGCTGCGTCCCATAGACTTGGTAAGCAGAGTCAATCGGACGCACCAGCTAGTTTACAGGTGCGCCAAGAAAACAAAATAACAAACACCACATTTTCGATTTTGAGTCTTGTAATCTGGTAAGGGATGTATCGTGTTTAAAAGTGCTAAATGTTTTTGTAACTTGCACAAGGTATTGATATCAATCCGTATACAACTATCTTACACCTGATGACGTCCATCAGCGACAGCGGTTCACGTGTGTCACGGTCAAATCAGAAATGGCTTTTTCGAAATGGGGATTCCAGGAAGAAAAAAAATCTAGTCGTGCTGTTTTGAGGCGATTCTTCTGCACTGGATCTCGCCATACAAATCTAAGAGATTATTTCGTGACTTTGGATATTTATATCACTGCCTGGGTCGAAGTTGATAATCACTCCGAAGATATCGAGTTCGCCTCTCGGGTACAGAAAACATCGGAAACAGAGATCAGTGCAATGATTTAACTATATTTGTCAATTTAAGCATACTTCCACATAACCGGACCTACGGGAGGAAGTTTGACAGCGTGACGTCATAGATCATACTAATCGCAAACTACTTTCGAACTAAATTAATTTTTTTATTTACATGTCTATTTCAGTTTCTGTTTCATCTTTCAGTTTATGGTAGCAATTTGAGTTCTAACAAGAGCAGCTTCAAAATACAGTCTATCTCTCGCTCAGTGCTCAGTGCCACCACTTCCAGGAAAGAATTGTTCTTTTTTTCTCCATTTGGAATCTAGCTTCGCGGTCGTCCTCGTTCCTTCCGTTTTGTTTTCAACGCAACTTCGTCGCAACCTAAACGTACAATCCATCACCAGCATCTCCAAGAACGATCAATACCATGCTTCTCCTTACATATTGAAACCAAATTTCTCAAAATAAGTAAGGGGAATTAAAATTTCAATCTTGAGACTGACGAGTTCACTCGATCTTCTTGCATCTGAGTTTTGAACTCTGCTAGTTATTAATTCACCAATCCACTATTCATCTTCTATTTCTTCATAATGAGAGTCATCCAGGAGATCTATCTCTCGTTCCGTGATTGGATAAGTAGTTGGAAACAGTGTTACACTCCACTCCTTGAGTTTTTCATGATGCCTACGACCACAGAGATGCTTTCCCTAGAGATCACAACGATAAGAAAACACTTTAAGAGAGTAATTCACTAGCTATTATTATCAGACTTTGCACCACATTCAACAGATGTCTTGAATTCTCCTTTACATTGAACATTAGCTCGTTCAACTCATCTCAACATCTTTATTGTGCACTATTTACAGTGCTTACTTAAGTTAGTATTATAGCACATGAAAAAAAAAAGAGACATACTTGTACCATATGGGTAGGGAAAAGACTAAAAAGATATTGTGCGTGGTAACCAAAGTAACCAATGGCTTTCGAGCTGGTTACCACCAATGTTTCTCACTCTAGAATATACAGAAAAAAGGTCAAATAATGCTATTTGATTAGATGTCACATTTGCTGATTTAAAGTCCTACTAACTCAAAATGTATTTTGCTAGGTTTACATTTTGATTACCTGTAGAACTTCAAAACATACAGTACTCACCCACTCTGACTGTGAGCTCAGCACTAGATCACAGACCTGGCAAACCCAAACCCCCACAGTATCTTTCCGTAATTCATTTTTTCTGTGCTTTTTCGATATCATATGGTCATCATACATTTTCAGAGAGCTAAATTTCTTGTTGGGACATAATTTGCATTTCAACTTTGAAGCAGCTTCAGTCTGAAAGAAACAAAAGTTCCAGGAAAGTCAGGAAAGCATGATTATACTGTTGGTTTTCTTAACCACATGTATGTCAACACCCAAGCTGTAAAACTCCTCTAAAAATAAGCTCTTCTCAATATCTACCCCAAATCTAATATTTCAGTTGATCTCAATGTCTTATGACCAGACTCTTCATATTTACAGTTTCTACAGGTTGAAAGGTGTGTTGTCATGTTAAGAACAATAAAATCTTTGCACCAATCCCCTTCATTGAAAAGATGCACAGTTTTCTGTACTGGAAGGCTCATGAAAGGGGCCTGAGGGCTTTTCTTCTGTCCTGAAAAATTGTAAGCCTTAAATTGCTTAAAAGTCCACCCCCCACCACAATTCTCCTACCCCGGTCAAAACCAGGAACAAGAGCAGTTCAAAAGACAGAATTTCGGCCACAACCAGTCTTCAAGAATTCGGTCAAATCTGCGATCGATTACGACAAACTATGGACGGCAATCAATGGATCCAGGTTTGGTCAGTCTAAAAAGGGACCCTAGCTAGGGTTGTACAGTTGTAATTCTTTATACTGTCGGATTGTCCTTATCTCATCCATGGATTTCGATGATTCTGGAAAGATCCATAAATTGACATCATATTTTCACGTACTTGTAGTCTTTTGAGGCTTCGTTTTGATATTTTCTTGCTTAAAGTCGTTGTTTCTTCACGAGCTGTGCCTTCTAGTCCATCCGCCATTATTGATAACAACCAGTCTCTCACGGTAAGTTGGGGAAACCCGCTGATGACAGCTTGCGCCTAAATCCAACATGGCGGACGGAACAGCTGAAGAAGATTCAGGGGAACTTCCAGCGTCCAAGCTCGGAACAAAGGAGTAGTAAGTTTCTAATACAAATAGACGTGTACTTATGTTGTAAAAGATCGGAGAGAAAGTGCTAAAATAGATTTTGCGTCGTAGCTTTGTGAGGAGACTCATACTTCATGATCTACACTTACACTCAGGCCATGCGACACAAGAAATTCTCTGCGCGCGAGAAATTGTTGAGTTCTACCACGCTAATCCATGCTCTTCAGGATTACTAATACAAACATAATAATAGAAAAGTTGCTATCGTCGTTTGTCATAATCTCCATGTGCTTCAAAATGAAGACTGACTGAGACTGCTTTTGGATGTATTTTTTAACTGAGTTTGATAGCGCGGCTTTGAGCTACCAGTGTTGTAAAGTATCGATCTTTCCCAAATAATGCAACACAAGAACTGTGGTATCTTAAGTCTAAAGCTGTAATTAACAACACAGAATTCAAAGGACTCCTCCCATTCATAAAGCAATTTTAATAGCTGAGATTTTAAGGAAATACCTGTACTGTTGGTTTATCTATTATGACAGAGTGGTAGGTCTTTCCACAAATATGACGTAAAATTTCCTAAATATCTTTCTGGAAATTCTCAAAAAAATCTCCTAAATATCACAAAATTTTTGTCATAAAATTCACCTGGGCCAAGATTTTCAAAATTTTCTCACAGTAGTAGGAGTTGAGGAAGAAGATTCAGGCACGTCAATGTCACCAGCAGCAGTCATTTTCGAAAATTGCGCCTTTAGCACTTAAGTGGTATGGAATTCATTTTTTGAGTGGGAAATTGCTGAACTGGATTGTTTCTGGCATAAAACTGAGAATAGGCAGGGTCCAAAATTAACTTTTTTAGGCAGGCACCAACTGGCAACTGAAATTTTTGTTCAGTCGCCATAGGGAAAAATTTGGTCGCCAAAAAGTGTCAATAAAATTTTTCCTTGACAGCAAAACACAAACCAAAATTTTTGGTAGCCAGATGGAAAATTGTGGTCGCTTATTTTTCTTTTAAGAATCAGAACGAAGAGAATGCATTTGGGGCCTCAATGTCGATTTTTCTGCTAATGAATAAGATTAAATTCAAACACGCTGATTATTTATACACTTACCACTGAAAAACCATGACAAACGAATCAAATGCTGGCCATATACGCAGTTTCGTGTGACTGCCAAATGTTTCAAGTCAACTTTATACCTTTTCTTGTCTCTATCTTTTGGAGAAGAAATGTACCCGACTGAAAAACGCATTTGGTTCGTTGCTCTATGTTCAAAATGATCTTTCCTTTCGCGTTCTGTCAAGACCCTCCATGAAAATTCATCTTTCCATTGGGGGTAGAAACTTGCGTTTAGCTGACGACTTTTTGATTGGATGGTTTCCTTCCCGCCCGTCCATCTCGGTACATTTTTCCATTTTTGCCGGCAAAATATTTGCAATGGATGTCATCAGGAATCAAACCAGTGCTGAAATCATCTTTTGACCACTTTGACAGACGCCCAGAGAATATCTAAATCTTCAACTAATCTCTCCGCGGATGTTCCGTCTCCACTTTGTAATAAATTACGGAAAGATTGCAGAACATCTTTGGACACCACATCGACTGGATAAATATTCATGACCAAAGAACGCACAGTCTCTTGTGTCTGCAATACGTATGTTACAGGAAACTGCTGAAGAAACACGACGGCGAGGCTTCGCACTGATCGTGACTGTGAAACGTTGTGGTAGATTTCTAATGACAGGAAAATCGGTTTTATACTTTAAAAGCAGCGGAAAGGTAAAAAGTGGCCAATTGGCGGGCGGCTTTGAATTTTATTTCAATCAATTTGGCTGAAAATCAAAGTTATTGTTTGTATAATTATCATGGTGTGAAATAGTTAATTGCCCGCTGGCAACCAGTTGTGAAATTCTGGTTGCCAGTGCAAAATTTTTAGTTGCATTGGCGACCAGGAAAGCGCAATTTTGGACCCTGATAGGGAGGAAAAATACAGCCATAAGCCCCACAAAATATATGAATATTTCCAAATATCCTTTATAATTTTCTAAATATCTTAATATTTCTAAATATCTTGGAAACTTCTGAAAATCCCAAAAATACCTAGATATTTGTGGAAAGGCCTACAGAGTGGCAAGGGTATAAGAGTACATCTTATATAGGAGAAAATTTTCTTGGTTTTAATTTGAAATTTCTTTATTTATGTTATTTTAGCTGGGATGATGCATACTCACAAGAACTGGTTAACTTCAATGACACTGGTGATGTTGGAGAAGTCTGGTAAAATGTTAATTGTACGTGTAGCTACATGTAACAGGTTATTTGGGAAGGCAAAACAGGCAAATGAGCCTATGGCCCATGGCATCGGAACATTATGGGCCATTCATTTTTATGAAAAGTTTGGGTCATTAGGGTAAATAAATGGGCCATAAAAAAATTGTGACAAACAATACATAATTCTTGATTGCTGTTATTTTATACTTTTTACTGGATTTCAAGCTAGGTTAAAGCGTACAGTCACAGAATATAGCTAACACAAATTTTATAACCTTTCATTGAGGTTGAACTATGCATTCTGAACTGGAACTGATTAAACTTAACACCAAGTAGTCTGACATCAACATCGCTGAGACATGCTCAGTTTAGATTTAGAGTGACAAGTAAAGTTGCATTTACAATTTAAAACTTGAGCCATGCATGAACAGTACATAACACACCTGTAACTCTCTAACAGCTAATAAAACGTTAACCAAAACTTTTTTCGTTCCTCAGAGCTAGTAGGCAGTAGGCTTGGAAGCTTCCGTCTTGATCATTGTTTTCAGGATCACAATTCGTTGTGGCAGACTCAGCTTTCGTAGTGCAAAACGGCAACAATCCCTGAGTCTATTCTCCAATTTCGTAACTTTCGCTTTCGTAGGCATGTTATTTGGCTAATTACACTGCAAAACATATTCAAATCAGCCAGTTCTATCATTGAAAACAGAAAGCTCATGGATTGAGCAAGAACCTCGTTTGCGAGCAGAGTCCTAGTAAGGGGTCTGGGGATGAAAACAAATTGAAGGCTTTTATAACGACAATTAAAGAGCAAAGACATCATGATTTCTTGAATTTTTATTTGTCATTACACTGAAAATTTCACAAATGAAATCCTTTTCACAAAATAGTTTTGGACAACCTGCCTCTGGGAACTTAGAGACCCATCGATGTAAAAAAAAAACAGAGAAGTAAAGACCTTTTAATCTTTGGTCAAAAAAGGTTCATCCAGAGTGAACATTAGCCTCCAGCAACTTTTCTGAAATCAACATGTTAATGTAGGAGATAAAATCTTTTGTGTTTAAAATCTGAATTTCCTCCTCCTTTTAATCATCTTCACCATCATCATTGTGGACGTTGTTGTCCTCCTTGTTGTAATCATCATCATAAAAAATACTCATTGTAGACTACATGTAGTTGTTCTTTCGCTTGGTCCATCATGTGTGAGGGGAAAGAAAGCTGGGAGAAAAAAATGGCAGCATGATAGACTAAGTGAAAGAGGGACTGCTCATAGTCTATAATCAATGTTGCCACCACCATCAAACTATTGTTATCATTATAATACTTGATGGGTGTCAGGTTATATGGGAATCGACACTGGTAACATAGGGGATAGACCGTTTAGAAGCTTTCCTATTTAACTTCTAATATTTACTCTTCACATTCATAGGTTTGGAGAAAGTAGCATTTACCGAATAGTTAAATGGATAAAAAGTTGTGAAAAGATAACAAAATCATCATCATTCTTAGATGTAGGATGTGGAAATGGCATACTTCTTGTGAACCTGGTATGGTTACCCCATTATAATTTATTTCTTGAAACAGAAAATTAGTAGAAATGTTTTAAGATCCTTAAACATGCTTCCAAGATTACCACTAACTTCAAAGGAATGTTCTAACTTGGTGTCAGATTCCCGTCACCTGGAACGCAAGGTGTTACAATGATTATACCGGTAACTAAAAAGGGGAACAATAGGCCATTTCCAAGTTACCTTGTACCTCTGTTTCAAAAAGAGTCTTTGTGCAAAATCTTTCATATGAAAATGAGTTTGATTTGCATGAAAATGAACATGTAGGCAGAAGACTCATTTTGACAGAGACGTAAAAGGCAACTCCAAAGTGACCTATTCACATCTTCTGACACCACCTCTTTTTCCTGACTCAGGCTATCAATAATTATTATTCTTGCATCCCTTTGCTTCACCCCATTAGAAAATGAACTAAAATGCCTGCTTTAACCCAGGATTTGAAAAGTAGACATCCATATTTGCTATGGAGTCAGTTCAAGTCAACAATTAATAGAGCAAGATTTGAAAAATACAACGTTCCCTAAATATCAGTCTCCACCAGATTTCTGCACATCCATCTGGATAAAAGCTTGCTCAAATGAATTTCTGAAAGCTTTGTTAAAGTTTTTAGTTTGGTTTTGTTAGGGAATCATACTCAAACTGCCTATCGAATATTGGATTTTTGTCACTGTCTTTCATACCGTTTCTATATCAATTCTTGAAGCAAGAATTTGGTTTAACATAACAATTTTTTCCTTAATATGATAAGGATTTTCAAAAAGAGTTGTTGCCTCATCAAGCTATAATAATAATATTAATTACCAGAAGCCTTTTTACAAACTTTATGAAAATCAAATAACTGTTGAACAGCTTTAATTTTGCTGACAACATGTTACTTGTAATGAGGCTTAGGTTTAGGGTTTCTCTTGGCTTTAGAAGGCCTTAGGTACATTTGTAGTTTCTTCTAAGCTATGAAGACTGATCATTTTAAAAGCCTGAAAAAATATTTTGGCCTGGACGGAATTCAAACCCATGACCTCTGCGATACCAGCACAGCGCTCTACCAACTGAGCTATCAAGCCAACTAGGAGCTGGTCACACTGTGGGTTTGTAATATACCTGTACATGGTGAAGTATACAAGTGAATGTATGAAAGTCATATATTTGAACTGCGCAGAAAGATATGAAGACTGATCATCAGCATTATAATCACAACTTAAGCAGTCATGAAATTAACCGAAGTGCTTATGTTGTGTGCATAACTGTGATGATCAGTCTTCATATCTTTCTCTGCACTTCAAATATATGACTTCCATGCATATATTCACTTGTTTTCTTCTAAGCTGTTACCACTTATTATTCTAGTTGTGGCTGATGACAAGTGAAAATTTCTTTCTATGTCTTAGTTTGCTTATTTCTTTTCAGGCAGAACATGGTTACACAAACCTTGTTGGAGTGGATTATTCAGAGGGTGCTATACAATTAGCCTCATCCATTGCAGAAAATAAACAAGTGAACATTAAATATCAGGTGTGTTTACTAACAAATTAAGCTCTTTTTCAGAAAATATATGAAACTCCCAAAATAAGTGACGTGACCCAGCACTCTTAGGTGCCCATTGGTCCAAAGTTATTGCCAAGGAAAGTATAGCCTAAGATGTCCTGTGAAGATAATGTTTATTATATGACAAATAAAACTACTTCATTGTGATTGGCTGCAACCAGCCAATTTATTGTCAATTTTCAATTTGTACTGCTGTACAAATTAATGTCTGCTCATTCAAAATTTTGTCAGTCATAGTAAGTTAATAATCATACAAAAGCTCATGCAATTGAGGACTTAGAATGGTAGGCTCCATCTCCTGCATCTTCAGTGTTACTTGGTTAGTAGGGGATGTTAAAGAACCCAAACACTTATCGCAAAGAGTGGGGCATGAAGTTCCCGGTGTTGTGGTCTGGCCTTGTCTCACGGGTTGGTGCTTTACATAGGGTTAACCTCATTGCACCTTTCCCCCTTGGACAGAATTGTCCAAGAAAAATAGTTCTGACTATGAGATTCTATTTTTTTCTGCGAGTTATTTTTGTTCAAGCATGCCAGAGCGACTGCAAAGTGGGTGATCTATTTTTGTCTTTTCCCTATCTCGCCCCCTTGCATTTTTGCTCATTCATATCCCTTGCGATTTTAAATATTAAAATAGTTTATTGCCATCTCAGTGAGCTTGAGACAAAATAGAGGGTCTGTGGAGAGACTAGGATTTACACTACTCATGATAATTATTTGTTTTGAGAGAATTTCATAATATCATTTCGTATTTTGCATATCACACACATTCATGTTATTACCTATACTAATAATTATTATTGCAATACAACCTAGTGGACCTGTAGTGCAAATTTCTGAAAATTGATTTCTTTTGTCACAACTTTTCCAATAAATGGACACTGTTTTACAGAATTCCTTTGGGTGTAATTTGTGACACAAGTGCTGCCAACTGTTTTACAAGTGGGATCAAAAAATTAATGAAAACTAGATTTTTTTCAGTTACACCTAATTGCAATCACGTTTTCTTGGAAAAAAGCAAAAGGCAAAAAGCGAAATAGGAATTAATTAGCCAAATTTAAATTTCCATTGTTCTCAGATACTGTACATGAATGAAAAATATAATGTACACAAATGACATGAATGAAAAATATATTTTTCATTCATGTACAGTATTTAAGAACAATGGAAATTTAAATTGTCCTTATTAATTCCTATTTGGCTTTTTACTTTTTTCTATGGCAACGTTATTGCAATTAGGTGTATTTGATGGAGTCTCCATTTTAAACACTAGGGTGTATCTCCCCAAATGCGTTCCCTTACTGGTGAGCCTAAAACAACTACTGGTATTATCTCTGCTTAACAGGTCTGTGACATGTTGAGTGCTACAGAGAGCATGGCCCTGTGCCCTGAAGGGAAGTTTGATGTTTGCCTTGATAAGGGTTCTTATGATGCGATCAGTCTTAATCCAGAAGATGCTGAGGGCTGCAGAGCAAAGTACATTACCAATGTGTGTAGTTTACTGGCATCTGATGGCCTCTTTATCTTATGCTCCTGTAACTGGACAAAGGCTGAGCTCCTTTCTCAGTTCAAAGATAGTAAGTATCAGCAGTTGTCATTGTGACAAAGATCTCATTCAGTTGGATTCCCTTCTCTGAGGATATCTGGTCATTTAGCTTCCAAGACAATTAGATCTTAGGTGGTTAGGTTCCAACCAGAAGTTGCAAACCTGACTATTTCTCGTTCTTTAACAAAAAAAACCTAAATCCAAATTTTGCGGAATTCCTGGCGTTTTTGAGCTTGCTTTGGATAGATTTCCCAAATTTATCACCAAGGGACTCATCTTTTGGAAAATTGGATCATGTGATTAAAGGAGCTCAGTTACGGTGTTCTGAGTTATTTTGGCCACATACAAAGTTACCTTTACATTGAAGGAGACCTGAAAATAGGTTAAGATATATGGGACCTTTCATTTGGTTGAAGCTGCATAACTCTATTAAATTGGCCAACTCCTTAAATGCTTTTAAAAATCAAATCAGGGCGCTCGACCTGTCAGACGTTGTACTGCAATATAAATGTAAGGATTGCTGTTTATGTAGAAATTAGTTTTTGTTGATTTTGTAAACTGTATTTATATAGGTTTTCTTTTCTTTTATTGTACATATACTAGATTGTAAACTTATTTTATTTATTTATTTATTTATGGAGTAATGTAGATTGGTGTTCCCAATTAGTTTTAATTTGTAAAAACTAGAAAGACTGACATGGTAGTGTAGTTATTATTATTATTATTATTATTATTATTATTATTATTATTATTATTATTATTAATAGTTTACTAAAATAGGAAAACACCAGATACATAATAATAAACCATAATGGAACAAGGATGGTTAAGGATGGAGAAGATTGACACGGATTACAAACGATGAACTTGAAAAATTTAGGCTAAACTTTTCAAGATGCTAAAACCATGACGTAGCTCCTTTTAGCGTACATGGGAGAGTGAATGCTGCGGGCCAATTCAATTGGGTGCGAAACCTCCACAATAGGAGAATCTTTGCTGACGTCATTATTTACATTTTCCTCATTAACACACAACTTTGTGCAGAGAGGACATCAAGCTAGACACGAATTGACTACAAACATTTAAAGAGCTTGTGAAACTTGGTAATTGGTGAATTTTTGGCTCATTGGGCGTAATATTCGATGAGAATTGGTTTTCAAAAACTGCAAAATTTCTGGGTGTCAAAAGCGTTAATGAGCTCATACATTCTTTGTAAAATGTTGTATTTTTAAACCCGCGTCGCACAAAAAGTATTCAATACATCAGGCTTAAATTCCTTGGGACAGTCAATCGTGTTATACCCTTTCAATATTGAGATTTGTAGCTCCATCACAAACTATATCACTCATGTTAATGAGCTAAATATTGTAAACAAAGATTCTCCTATTCAACCAGTTAGGAGCTAATCGACTTACAGTCTCTCTGAGAAGTGACTGAGTCCACGGTTGTCTGTTTTCTTGGTTTACCAGTCCTTACCCATTCTATTTATTTTTTTTGCTTCCCTTACAGAATTTGATTTTCTAGACGATCTTCCTGCCCCTTCCTTCTCATTTGGCGGTCAGTCAGGAAACACGGTCACAACTTTAGTCTTAAGAGCGAGAAGCACGTAACGACAAGCGACAGAGATCGCGATCATTCGCGACCAATTCAAGAACATTCTCCGAAGACGTTGCAATACCTCATGTCTGTTGTCAGCAGTACAGACTTCATTACGAAAGACGCTTATAAAGTTGTTGGTCTGTTGGGGTGGTGATACACCCTTGTGACCTAAGGTCGTTTCCAGGACTCGAGTGTTCTCAAAGGGAACTAGCAACTACTCCTTACTAACTGCAAAGAGTAGCTTTATCGGTGACAAGAAATATGTTGCCTTCATCCTTAAAAAGAATTTGGCAAATGAAGGCATTATCAACAGTTAAGCCTGGCAAAGAAAATAAAATATTTATGAGGACCTACTTGAAATATTATTTGCATCATTTTCAGAGAAATTAGAAAAAATCATTGCACTTAACGTGCGCGCATGATGACGAAGATTGGGAGACATAAAGCCCGCATTTATAAAAAGAAATATAAAAGTTTACGCGAGGCATCAGCCAAGCTGTTGGAAACCTCTTCTTTGTGCTTTGAAAGCTTTCAAGGCGCGCGTAATATATTGAAACAGGGAATTCTCTCGCGGGAATTCTTCTTTCGCGGTGCGCGCGAAATGCGTCCGAATGCAAGCTGCATTTTCCTTTTTTCTGGTTGGCTTATGTTCTTGCGTGAATTCTTTCTCGGCGCGCGCAGTGTAACTGAACGTCATAAAGGAATGAAAACAAACAGGATCGCAGAGAACCACAATTTCTTTCCATTATTAAGTGAAAAACCTAAGTGAAACATCAAGTGTTTTACCATGATAACATCATTACCACGCCTCAAAGAATCCAGAGGATCCACCGCCACGGAGATTCTGCCTCGTCTTGCATCAGACAGGAGAAAAAAGGTAAGAACTATTGAACTACCGTTATTGTTAAGGAGCTATGGTATACTGAATCATTTTTGTGATATCTAAACTTTCTTTTTGTTTTTGTTTTTGTGTGTGATGTACAAACCTGTCAAATTAGAGAATCTGTCAATACTATACAGAGAAGCAACGAACTAGAAATGAAACAAGCGTATTACACAAGGAGATGGATTTCAAATAATAAACTGGGAAAGTGTAGGCTGAATGTTTCAAGACTTGGGCTCTAGCCGTGGCACACAACTGCTTTATATTTTATTTTATTGGAATCAGACAAGAAGGATCTTATGTTTCCGATATCGTCTTCATAGTATATAAAGGTGCCCTGTACTTTGAATACGCTATAGCACAATCCATCATTCCAGATTTTGCTACTGAGGGGACAAAAAAATCTTACTCTTCAATACTTTTAGCTAAAACGCTTGTTATAAAAAACAAACTGAGTAAACTCAACGAGCACATTTTCCGAAAAACATGATGAGGTACATAATTTCCGGCACTTGAAAGAATTTAATGCTGGGGGTAACCCTGCGTTGGACTAGCATCTCATGGAGGGGGGAGGGGAGGTAGAAATATTCCTAGTCACTTAATGCTGCAGCGGTGGCATGGACCACTCGATCCGACACAGACTCTACCTTACCTTACCTTTGGGAGAGACTGGATGGGGTTGATAATGTGTTATAAACATATATTTAGATTTCCCAGGTTGGTAAGGTGTTCCCTAAAACGTTAGTTCAAGAGCAGGTTGACGAGAAACTTGATTTTCTCTGCGTTGGTTTGGAGAAAGACAAAAATGTTTCTTTTCCAATGGTGGACGTTGAGGGCACACCGAGTGGTCCTGGAACAGAGGGCAGAATTCTGACGTCTTCTCTGGAGCCTGTTGACGTCACAGAGGTCACTGTAAGTAGAAACTAGTGATCGAAACGCCGCCTGTTTTGTTCTGTAAGGAGCGGGTGATTTACCCCATCGATCCAAGATCGATTAGAAACTGCCCCAATACCAATGTTAGATAGATGTAAACAAATTATAGGAGGCTTTCGACACACGTCTCTGAAATGAAAGAAAAACTTGGTGTCCCGAACAGGATTCGATCCCGCGTCTCTCGCATCTATCTATCATTGTTTGCAAGGCTTTCCTGTCTTAAAAAATTCTCAGCTGTCCTAATACCGCACCTTAGTTTTGCAGTTGTTGACTGAGGAAAAGGCACAGTGATTGGCTGACTCACTCAGCAATCGAGCGGACGCAGAGCCTGGGCCGAGTGCACACCACGTGATTGGTGGACTGTTTCCGGGGCATTATGGGATTATGAACTCAAAATATAGAAAAGAAACCCAACCAACTTAGCAATTCGGGTGAAGATTGTGAGATTTATTGTGATTTATGCAGTACCCAGGCTTACGAAGACCTCGCCTCACATCGGATGGACAGTGCTATGCTTTTGCGTCCTAATGACTGTTTTTTGTATGAAAATGTCCTTAGAGATAGATTATGACACTGATTTTCTACCTAGAAGTTCCATTTTATTTTCTCTTCAGCTGCCGGTGTTACCCAGTGTTCTAGGTAGTCGTCGTGGTAGTTGTTCAACAAGCCCTGATATCCCTGAACCGCTTGATTTTCTGGTTGAGGGCGAGTCTCAAAAGAAGTCACAGACCGATATTGGCCTGGACACTAGTGAACAGGTCGCTGAAAAGGTCCCAGAAGAGGTACAGACTTCACTATTAGTACTTGTAACTTGCGTGCGCAGCTCTGTGAAATGTCGCGAAAGCCTGCAATACGTCAGCGGGCTACACTTCTAGTGAGCAGTATTTGAAAGCCATTTTCGTCATTACATTTGTTTTAAATGCTGTTACATTGAAACGTGGCTAGAAATATGAAAGACACTTATAAATCTTCTGGAGAAAAAAGGTGAATACTGGAAAAGGCTTTGGGTTTGCTTGATGTTGCAGCAACTAAGGATTTTGTAGTACCTGGCAAACTTCTTTTTCTAAACGGTCGAGAAACCTGAAGTAATAAAATGAACTTTTCATCACAGTAAGAGGGAACCGTGTAGTAAAGGTGGGAATATCTTCAATTGTTCCCAGTTTCGGCTTCAATTAAGTAATCTCACTCTTCGGGAGAGAATGATATCCCCTCCAAAGGAAACGTCTGAAAATGAGAGTTCACAAAAAGATTCACGAGCTATGGGCTTATGTACCTTTACCAAACAGCGTCTGATACGCTACTGTCTGACAGTTAACAAATTGATATCAGTTTTCCACGCGTCTGTCCTGTTATCGATCATTAATTTCGTCTTAACATCGTCAAAGTTGCTGTGGATCCACGACTACTTTGACAATGTTATGACAAAATTCATTGTCAATAGCAAGACAGACACATGAAAAACTGACGTCAATTTGTGTTTTTGACAATAATAAAAAGACAGAAATTATAAATTAATGTGTCTGTCGACTTATTCACAATGAAAATAAGCCAATGAGAGCGCGAGAATTTCTGCAATTATTATAAAATCAATCCTTTAGTTGCAATGTCTCGTCATTAATTGTTTGTTTAACAGGTGATGAGATCCAACCTTGAACCACTCATTGACAAACTGTTTGAGGAAGACGAGCTTTTCGTGCAGGATTTTGAAGATGACGGGCTCAATCGTGTTCTGTTCATTCGCAAGATGGGTATCTATGTCGAGGTTAGTAATAAACTGTCTTTTAATCATAATGGAAAGAACCCTTTCCCCACACCTGTCCGACCTCCATAACCCACATTGTAATTTTTTTAACAGAATAGATACAACGCACAATAGTCAACAACTAGCGGACACATGTACGTATTGCGTACCTATTTTTTATTACGTCACTTTATTATATGGTTCAGTGTCTAACAAGGACTGGGAATTACCGAATTCACGAATTTATTGGCTGAAATTGATATATTTACTGCGGTCTAGATTTTCCGATCTAGACCAGCATCTAGACTAGTTACATTTTACGGTGAAGAAGTTGCAAACTAAAACAGAACGAACTTGCCGTTCGCAAGCAAAATGTCAGTTAGTACAAACCAGTTACAGTAAATTTTTCTTGTTTGCCATATAATAAACATCTTATTAACCGAGCTTAGTCGGTCTGTATGGGAGAGTCTTGACCTCGGTCGTGTGTATACACCTCACTGCTTTCTGTCTCGGTCAATATTCTCCCATACAGATCTCCTGCTCGGTTAATAAGAGCTAATTAATAATATTACGCAAGTGAAAAGCGGGCTCTATTTATTTGACCAGCGGTATGAACCGCTTGTCTCCTACCAGCGACTTTGTATAAGGCTAACACAGCCGTAACGTCATGTTATATTTCTTGTCTGTGTTTTCTGTTTACACGGCAACTGTCGATTGCAGTGTGCGAACTGGAAAGGATTGCCAAATCTACAGCTTCTCTTGTTAGTATTGGCAATCGTCCATTTCCAGTGTTAGCTAACTTGCGGTCAGATTCTTCTTCACCATTGTTAGTGTGTGGCTTGCAAGCAGGTTCTCGTATCTAAGTTTAGTGCTGCTCACTCGCTTGGATTTAAGAGAGTCTGCTCCCGAACGATGATCCATTTGACCATAATGGTCTCCCAAGAATCGCTTTTTATGACAAATGCGGACCCCAGAGGTCTCCACGACGCGATATCCCAGGGGTGTTTGCGACACGTAACTGAGGACTCTAGGGATCCTTATGACACACACGAACCTTCGAGTAGACGATCTGTACTGGGCCCAGCGGTTTCATTTATGTTTTCAGTAGGAGGGCAACTGGTTTTCACAGGCAGACAAAACTTTTTGAACTGAACTCCTCTATAAGAAAAACTTTCCTCTAGATGGTCAAACCAGGTGGGCAAAATCACCCTCACAGTAGGTCGATTTTCCCGGTGCTCGGCCTCTAATGAAACCCCTGCTGGGACCAGATCTTTGATTAATATTTGCCTCCAGATGTTAGCTTCAGATTCATTTGTTCTAGTTAAAAACAACAGACTACATGGCAGGGGTAGTATGTACGCCTCTGTTCCACTGCCCTCGCTGTAAAGACCACTGGTTAGAATTTGGGACCGTTCCTGAAGACTGTCAGTTTAAACGACAACCAACTCGCGGGCCCGCGATACATATGGCCAGGGGAAGAAAGCCTCGTAAAGACTACCGGAAAAAGAAGACGAAGAGGAGACTTGGGTTTGTAGACGCGTTTTTTAGCTTGTTAGAAACCCTTATCTTTACGAGTATGACCGGCAATCTAGTTTGTCCACAGACCCTCTATATTGTTTTGAGTTCGTCGAGATCGGATTTAAGGATTTGAAGAAAAGTCCTAACGCAAGGGGGTGGCCCTGAGCCCACAAAAATAACTCGTAGCAAAAAAAGGAATTGTCTTCGGACAGACTATCTGCGATCCGACCTGATCTGTTCTTTTTATACAAATTGGCTTTTTTTCGTACATGATTTAGTGAAGTTTTCTGATTGTCTTCTGACATCACATGTCACGTATTTTCACATTTCACATTATACCTAGCCTCCTCTACTTGTCTCACGATGCTACTGATCGTAAACTGTCACCAGGGATAATGCTATCTTATGCCATGCACCTGTTTCTGGAGCAAGGTTGAATGTGGAGGCGCCACGCACCTCTCAGAAGGCTTAACAGGATTGAATGAGAAAACAATAGAAACAATTAACCAAGCCCTTACAACAATAGAGCTGCGTGAAACAGGGAGGGAATCCTGAATACTGAGCAGATCCTGATCTGAGAGGTGCGTAGCTTCTGTGAATGTGCTGCTGTCACGTAACAAGAGAAGCCACATGACAAAATGAAAAAGCGTTACGTGACTGTTTAGAAGCGTGACGCAAAGTGATAGGGAAAGACTAATGATCAGCTTCGTAAAAATCATTCAATTTGTCTTACTACTGTACAGTTATGCTCTGCTTCAAAGGGACATTAAAGAAGGTTTCATAGTATCTGGAAGCGGGACAATACTCGACCAAATCGACGAAAACGAATCCGACGAAAACACTTCTCATTCGTCCAATCCAGACCGTGGAGGAACGGCGTCGCTGCCAGAAGGGACGTTACATGACTATCTGACATCAGATGATGTGGTCCTTGAGGAGTTGAACCTTGGTGTCATCGACTCCGGGACAAAGATCGAAGCGTTGAAAGTTTTTCGCACCGAAGAAAATATGACAGATAAGGAATATATCAGAAGAGTTTCTGATGCGCTCGGTTTTGACGAAGAACAATACAACAATTTCGCTCGTGTGAATATAAACATAGATATCAATGGAATTGGTGAAGAAGACCCGGATCAAAAAACTTCCGTGATATCAAGATTGGATTTGTCAATGCTGGATAACGTGACTGTGAAAGATCTTCCAGAGAAAATCAGGCTAAAGTTGTTATCAATGCTTCGATTGCAAAGACGAAGGAAGAGAAGACAAATGAGAGCATTAGCTAATAAGAAGAAAACAGCAGGACATGATGCAGAGGTAGATGAGGGAGATACTGACCAAGAAACAGATGACGAGGATGCAGGAAATGGCGACTTGTCTAATAACAGAAGGAACTCTACGGCGAAAAGAAACAGGAAGAGAAGAGCTTCTCAGGGCAGGCCACGAAAAGTACGTGGAAGCGGAGAAAGCATGGAGGACATCAGCGATCAAGAAACTGGTAAGTTCTACTTTGTATCAGTCGCTAGAAGATAATTTATGCAAAGAGCACGATTACCAACGGCAACACACACACGCTCTCTCCGAATTTTTTTCTTTCGTAGAGGGCGGCTGTAACACAGGCTATTATCTGTCCAAACAATATGTATTGACCTAAGATGGTCTCAAAAACGAAAGACCCCAGCGTCTCCCAGTTTTCACAGGTATGAAACTTGTGTCCTTCACACCAACAACTCAGCGCTGGTGGTCAGCGTCCTTACCGAGGCACAGAACGAGAATAAAGGCCGCGGTAACCTGAGATCAGGCGTTCTTTTCCCTCCAAAAAAGTACGTCTGATTGGCAGAAGCATCTCAGTAGGTACTCCGCCCGTTCTCGTTCCGTCTGTTCTCGTCACAGGGAACACTTGGCTCACCAGTTTTCTTGTTGCTTTACACCTCACAAACGAGACTGTGTGGCAGCTCATGATTCAGTTGGTTATTGGTTCTTTCTCTTAAGAATTTTCCTTAGGGTCTTTAGTCCTCCGCCCCCGTCTATGAAAATCACCCTTCCTTAACCCTTTGAATACCAAGTACGCATATATGCGTAATCAATAGTCGTGCTCTTTGTACCACTTGTGACGTCATCAATTTAAATGTCATCAGATATTCTTGATAAGCAGATAGTAGTACTAGGCTAGGCCTTTCCGTACAATGGTCAGGTTTAAATATCGACGACATTCCAACGTCGCAAATCGAAAAACAACGTTATCAGTTTGGGTGCAAAAACGGTGGTAAAATGGTCCACTACGCCTATAATTGATCAAGGTTCATTTCTAGGCTTCGCCCGTAATTAACCTCCAACTTTTCACGGCAGCCAGAAAGAACATGCAACGCAAAAGGTAGCCAGTGTAAAAGGGCCGAGAAAAACAGAAAGGAAAAGGGCAACAAACAAAATTGAGAACGGTTAATGGCAAAAAAAAAATTTGGGATATGCGCATGCCCGGAATTGAAATATTGCTCAATTTTGTACCTAATCCTCGAAAAATCTCTCCTTTTAGTAAAAAAAGCTTTCTTAGCAAAACTTAGGCTTATTTAGCGTCATGGCAGCTAAAAAAACCTGACTAAACGGTTTAAAACGGTATTTTTTGGCGAAAGTTTGCTATTCAAAGGGTTAAGCAAGTAAAAGATCCATGTTGAGGGCTACCACGAAAATTATGTGACGCAGTGTGGTGTATTGCAGTGTAGTGAACTCATATATCAAACACGAGAGATCGGGATATCCAAACAACGAGAAGAGAGTTGAAAATACGACGCGGAGCGGAGTATTTTTTGACGAAATTCGAAGTGTTTGGATAGCCGATAAAACACGGTCTCGAGTGTTTGATATATCTTGTCAATCGAAACATAAACTAAGAGGTAACCGGAGAATTAAAATCGTCAAAATCTATGTTAATTAAGACTGGATATCCAAACCTCCTTCACGGTTGTAATTTTCTTTGGTTTAACTTGATGAATCGTTAATGAGTTTTAGAAGTCAAGTAAAAGCAACCTTTGTTTTGTTGAAGTTTCTTTTGCTTTTCTGTAGCTGGGAGAAGGCCAGGTTACACAGAAGGACGTCACAGAGATACATCAGCCCGCGGACGGAGCGCATCTCAAATGTCCAGCAGTTTCATTATGGATTCAGATGAGGAGGAATTGTCTGCATCAAGATCACCCAGTGATGTCCTGGCTTACAAAGAAGTAAGTGATTTGTGGAAACGCTTTACAATTGTACATGTGAGCGGTGGCCTAATGCGCTCGACTCCTGATCGAGCAGTCTGGGTTCGAGCCCTGGCCGGGGACAATGTTGTGTGTTCCTGGGCAAGACATCTCACTCTCACAATGACTCTCTCCACTCAGGTGTATAATTGGGTATCGGCAAATTTAATGCTTGTGGTAACCCTGTGATGGACTAGCATCCCGTCCAGGGGGGAGTAGAAATACTCCTAGTCACTTCATGCTAGAGAAACCGGGATAAGGTCCGGCCTGATGGACCACTTGGCTCGTATGCAGACTTTACTTACCTTTACCTGCAATCACTGGACTGTGTTTTACAACATCTACATGATATATATTCCAGGAAATAAATGATTTTATGTATAGCTTTTGACGTTTTCAGCTCCGCGTTTCCGGTACGGGAACTTCCTGTCATCCGGGATATTGCTGTCCGGATTCCTAGGCGAGGAGATCTAGACAACACGCGAATTCTTTATCCTATGTAGATATTGCTAAATTTAGAAGCAGCAAGATACATAAGTCTTATTATTTGTTAGCGATGTTGAAGGATATTGTAACGAATTTACGGTCTTTTATTATTTGTCTTTTAATTGTGTTTGTAGCCGATCTGATACGCGTTCTGATTGGCTAACTGAGGGGCATTATTCTCCCGTGTTGCCCACGAGCCGATTACGGGCTTGCAAAGACAGAGCAAAAAGCCATATAATACACAGTTTATTAACCTCGACCGTTCGGTCTTTACGGGAAATTAAATCCTAAACCTCGACCTTACCATATTGACCTCGCTATCAATAGAGCATGGTCTCGGTATGAGAATTTCTCGCAAAGACCTCACTCTCGGTTAATAATTAGACCCGTAGCCCGCAAGGGCTACGGGTCAATAGCCCGTGAGGCGAAGCCGAATGGGTTATTGACCCGTGACCCTTGAGAGCGAAGGGTCTCATTGTTTTAGTATCACCCAACTAGTCGGACAGAAAAGGTAAATAATAAAGTTAGCAAATGCAAGTTGAAGAAATATTTATTTGGGAATAAAACGAAAGAAAACGTCACGCTCGATGGCGCCAATTTCGCTACTCTAGGACCATTAGTAATAGTCCCCTAGTAGCGTAGCCAATCAAAATGCAGGATTTGCATTAGTCCACCAGTTGGGTGATACTAATAACCGATAGTATTCGGGATCTATAACGGTTAAAGCATCTTCAGTTCTCCCTTGAGATTCTTCAGATTTCCTCAGCAATCTTCCGCTCTCTGTGGATATGTTCATCAAGTTAAGTTTTTGGAAAATAGTCGGAAACGAGGAATGGAAGAGTGCCAAAGCATTGGCATGGTATTTGTATCATTTTTGGAAAGAACTAGTATTAAACCTCCTCGTGTAGATAAAATGGACACGGAAAAATCCCCCCTGTTCCATAGAAAACCATAACATAACTAATAATCATGCTATGTAAGACAACCAACTATGAGCTTTTTCTATTCTAGTCACAAAGTCGTCGACGTTCTCGACAAATAAACAAAGCTGTGAAAAACAGATCAGGGCAACCTGACACTCCCTTCCAGAGACTGGGGCGACATCCCATGACCGCACCCAGTAACAGCTCGTCGTTTTTTGGCTACGATGGCGATTCTGATGAAGAAACCTGGGGGCGAGGGGGGCTCATGTCTAGAGTGGGTTCCAGTCGCGCTCGTGTGTCGGATTCGGGTGCATCGTACATGTCTGAATTGGCACGTGGAGGGCACGTGACAGATTCGCAATCCTCCATGTTTCGCAAGTACAGTAGGACAGCGGGTAGTGCTGGTGCCCGAAAGGATGTGTCTTTCTCGAGTGAGTACTGTTTAATACATATAGCTTATTATTAACTTAGACTCAGTAACCCCTTGACCTCAGCCTCCTGGACTGAATTAAGCTTCTGAGTGTAAGATCAGATTAAAACAACCCACTTTTCTGGCGTCGGAACCAAAGTAATCGCCCTAACCAATCACAAAAGACACAGGCAATCCAGTGAACCAATCAAAACTCGAAGTAATATTACATGAGGCGAACGAGTCACGAGTGGTTTTGGTTTTACTTCTGATTGGATGAAAAATTGTCGCGAGCTTTTTTTAGCCAATCGCGTAACGTAGTAAGTGCAAAACCAATTCCTTTGCGACACTTAAATTTAGTTAATGAACCATAAAATAAAAACGAGCTGACTTACCTTCCCTTGGACTCAGTACTTGAAATAGTTCGTCGAGATGGCAATTGCCAGGCGTGCTGTTTGAATTTTTCTATCCTCCAGATAAACCACTTTCCAAAATATAACGTAATGAGACAGAATTTACGCTTTTAATGGGCAAATGTATAATTCCTACTGAAGAATTTACAGTACGTTTGTATGTTTTTGTTTTTTATATGAGACTGCGCTGGTGAATTGAGAGACTGGCTGAACGGTCAGAAACGCCTCTCCCCTGTACTCTGTTAAAGGACTCCCCACGGGCTGCGACTTTTTGTTCATTTTACTCAATAAACTGGGCGCTTACTAAGTTCGATTAAGCTAAGGTACTGAACAGCCTTGTGCTTTACAGATTTAGAGGACCAGTTGTCTTACGGTTTCCTTGGTAACGATGAAAGTATTTGTGACTTAGAAGACGGTCAATCCGTTACCAGGCCTAATAGAGCACGCCGCCAAAGTAAACTGAAAGAAAAGGGAGACGGAGTCAAGAGACCTGGGAAGTACTACCACAGCAAAGTGATTGACGACATGGGTCAAGCGACGGCATCATTTGCTGACACTAACATGACGTATGGGTCGAAACAGAGGCTGAGCCAAGCGCGTGTCTCTTTGATTGATGCTAATATTCCTTCACCCTGTGACTCAACACTTGTGATAAAGCGATCTGTAGTTGTTCGTCCTGCTTCTGTAAAGGAATCTTCGCAGAAAAAGAAAGAAGAAACAGAAAAAGAGTTCTTACAAACAGAGTATCTGCCCCAAGTCTGCCAGGAACAACAAGAAAATTCACAAAATTATTCTGAAAATGTGGATCAAGTTCCGGCACTGGAAGCTCCTCCAATAGAAGCTGAGATAACTCAAACCACTGGTACAACGTCTCCTACTCAAGCGCGGGAAAAACCTAAACTGCTCTCTAAACGGACAATCCAAGAGAAAAGTAAACCCCTCGTGTCACTGGAGGATTTAAACTTTATTCATAGACTTCCGGTCTCGAGTGCTTTTACTTACTCGTTCTACGAGCTACCCAATCAGCATCGAGAACACAATGAATCAATCAAGAAAGCCGCTAGCCGCATTGCTCGCCGTAAAAAGGAGACTGGTCATTTCCGGAGTAAGAGCGTGCCCTAAAAGGAATGCGATATTGGTATTTCATAATTTAGTTAGTAATTTTTCTTAAAGAATACATCGTTTTTGGTGTAGTTCCGTCATTCCTAGGTCTTTTCAAAGAAGCTTGCTTTCAAGTCAAGGAGTAGGCGGGATTTCTTACGTGAAAATCCTCATCCGAGATGTTTCCAGTCGTCATTGTGCATTCAGAGTGCAGACTCACATTTCGTCATCTTTTGCGTTATAAGGTCCTCTTGCTTAAAACCGCGGGCTCAGTCATATGGTGCAACGTGTCAGTTGCGTAGAATTACGCGCACGCGCACGCGTGCACTTGCTTCCTAGTGCGCGGTTGCAATACCGTGCCACGAGTTCCTAACTCTGCAGTCGAGATGAGTATTACTGTAGTTCATTCATTTCCATAGTTCACCCTGGGAGAATTTGGCCTTAAGCTAATAATATAGTATATCGATAAGGACTTGATTCTCATTACGCTCATCCCTTAATCCGAGGTATTGTACAGTCAAGGTATTAAAATGATTGGTTGAGCTAAAGGGGTTAATTAATGCGAAGTCATAAACGGACAGTTTTTTTTAATTTGTTTAGTTTTAAGTTAAATTATGTAACAAGTAAATAAATGTTAATGCCATAGAATAAACTGTTGATTTTGAGACCTATATTGTTCGTAGCGTCTATTTCTTTTTCTTAGTACTTTACCGTAACTGTACTTCTAAAAATAACCGAATAGCAGGTAGCGCTTGTTTACATCCAGTTACCTATACTTAATGTAGTCGGACACTAAAAACTTAACGATTTTGCAAAGGTAAAATGGTCTGAAACCAGAAGATTTTATGGCTAGGAAGCTTACTCAGGCCTTGGGCGTGTCTAAGGTCTAGGTCACACTAACGACATAATGACATAAGCGACATAACGACATAATGGCTCATGTCGGTAATGCCAAGATTTTCACACTTCAAAGAAAACGACATAACGCCCCTCTCAGTCTACGTCGTCATATTTGCGCCGTTATGTCGCTAGTGTGAACTAGGCCTAAGTGTTTTGCTATGTCACGCAACTCAAAGACAGAGTACAATGTTCTTTCTGTTTCGCGAGGGGGTTAAACTGTTTTAGGATGTGTGACGTGACACGTCCTTGTCCAATAGAAGACAAAGTTTTGGTTGCGGGATTAGACAGCTCACAAACTTGGTGACTCTGCCACAACTTAGTATGCGTATCTCTCCAAATTTATAACTTTATAACTTCATCGAAGATGTTTAGGGCAATACCAAACTAGGAAAACTACAAAAAAAGAAACTACTAGTGAAATATTTAATGCAGCGACATAACCAAAGCTCTCTGTCAAGACTCCTGCCATGAACAAAGACAGCTGTTTACCAAGGATTTCTAACGTCCCGAGGAACGAGTAACAGGCTGTGCGGATGGACGGCGGTGCATTCTGGGAGCAGCGCAACATCAGCGTGTAAACCGGAGTAGCCTGGGACCCGTGAACAACGTTATGGAACAAGTATACTGCATAAAAAACGGTAAATCTTGTGAGTTGATTTTTAAAGATTAAACTTTTGCCAGCCGCACCAATATCTTTTTTTTTTTTAATCAAGATTCGATACAACTTCAATCAAGTACAAAAGTAATTTGGCCATGGGTGGAAGACCTAGAACGTTTTGCTTTGAAGCTCAACATTAATTGAATAGGGGAGGGGAGGCAAAGGACAAAATTGTTTTTGAACTTTCTAATACTTTTGTGTTGGGTTTTAGATTGTGGGAAACCCTCCGCAACCCATTCGAAACTTGAGGATGACTAACAGTTAATCTGAGGTTGGATATGGATTATTATGTGGAAGACAAAACACTTACCAAAGGCTATAAATGACGTATTATTCCACCAAACAACGTAAAGCTGAAGGATAACTGAACAAACAGACAAAAAAGACGTCAAAAATAGGAGCTCTGTGGGACTCATCCTTAAAATAAGCAAAATACAACATATCAGAAGATTATCAACAGAGTATTAAATTAAGACCTCCATAGCGCAATTCCATGTAAGCACATGAAGTTCAAATATCATGGGTGAGCAATAGTTCATTATTTGCCAAAACAAATTTCTCGGCTAATCAGATCTCTTCACCTATCCATATTGATTGAAACGCGCTCGAGCTCGTGCCTCGGCTGCAGGCAAAGGTTTACTCGAGGACTTTGTGATTCCTCACACTGTGAGTATAAAGCAGGCGTTACCAGTTCCCGTTAATTTAAAGGATGAGGTACGAAATAACGCGAAAAAATATGGGGCAAGTCTCGTAATCGCTTATGGGCCCGCTACTAGGGACAAAAAGATTAGAAGTCATACTGTCCCTACTAACGGGCCCATGAGGGACTGCGAGATGAGATTGCCCCAGGTGTCTTCTCGTGACGTAATAATCGTGTTTATACAACAGGACATAGAACGTAACACAGGTAGTTTATAAATATGTCATGTTGGAAGCTTCTTTACCCTTGTCATACCTTTTTGCCGACAGAACCAATCCGCAAACAGAGGCGACTGCTATAGAAACGACCTGCCCAGCCATTCCAGACATGAAACCGATACGACCTACACTCTCTCCGTTATCGACCAGGAACATGGTCAATATGGACTGCGAGGAGTGTGATGCAAATTTATACACACACGCGCAAACTATCATCCATTTTAAACCTGGCGTGCACGCAAACCCCTTCATCCGCGTACAGCCTGGAAGCGAGTAACGACAGGTTTCCGGTTTGGGCCAAGTTTCCGGTGTAACGGGGTGTTGCGTAACATAAAATAATGATAACAAGAAATATAACAAGGCGAGGAAAATAAATATTTCCTTGCTCAAAGAAAATATATCTGCGATCAACAGCGTTATACCACCGCCAATCAAAAAGCCAATTTTGTAACCGATGATCTGAAGCGAGCTTGCTTTGGACAATTCGTCTCCATGAAAGTTTGTAATGAGGATTTTCCCAAGGGTTAAATCAATCGTCGCGGAAAATAGATTGAGTAACACAAGTGAGGAAATGAAGATAGCTCCATTGTCAGCTTTAGCTAGTAACAGAGCAAGACCAATCCCAGCGTAACTTAGCGACAGCCAAGCGTTTTTGTTGCCGTAGATATCCAGGATCGGCGCCCAGAAAGACTTGAGAAGCCAAGGAAACGTCAGAAGATTCAGAGATCCAACCATTACCAGCGAAGAGCCGGATTTACGGAGAATTATCGGTAGATATCTCAGTTGAAGTCCGTATAATGTACCTTGCAGGACGTACTGTGAAGCTAGGAACAGCTGATACCATATCCAAGGAGTTTGCATGGCCCAGATGTCGGTTCGCAGTAGTAGATTCAATTGAATGCTGTTTTAAAATTACTTTAAGTCAACGTGTCGTTAAACCGGATTTACGGTGAAATTTTTTAGCGTCCTCGTGATCGCTGTTTCCGCTTGCGGTTTGGTCTAGCTCGATCCCCTTCAACTTTTCTTTGTCCCAAATTCAGCTGCAACCGCTGCAATCAGCTCACACTCTCTTTTCCCAGATCAGATCGAAGGAGAGATATCACCAACGGGTACCCCCTGTGTAGACTATATGGTTATCGAGCGCCAAGGGGTATAGTTTTTTATTTTGGTCTGAACAAAGTTGCGCACTCCGAAGAACCTATTTTTAACTTCTTATTATTGTAATTCATCTCTTGAAAATTGCATTTTGTTTGAACCCGAGGCACCTCTTGGGTAGGGTCTTGTCTTAAAAAGTGTATCGATTTTTGGGTAGAGTAAGGAAAATAGCATATTTAGGTCTAAAAAAGAACCCACCCAAATGTTCGTGAAGAACCTCTATCCAACCTTCGAGAGATGGAAAAACATGCAAGAGTTTTTCTCATCAGGAATGTAGCAATAAAAAATTTGATCGCAGTGCTAAAACTCTCCAACTTGTTCCTCTTCGTTTCCGAGAAACTGGCTGTAATGGTGTTCCTTGTCATAGAAATTTTAAATAAACCGAGTTATTTTGCATGCCGATTAAAATACGTCATGGCTAGTTACCTAACTCTAGACCCTGGGAGGGAGGCCCGGTTGCAAAAGTTTACAGTTAAAATACCAATCCGTCAAGGGAGGAATGAAAATATAGAAGCCGCAGTTTACCATGTATTGCTAAAGTTAAGGTGACTCATGTTTCATTCAACTTGATATCATGTTTCGAGTGATCAGGGTGTACGCGTGGGCAAATACACGAGTTATGCGAACTCGCGCGGGTAACGCGCGTGATGCGTGAAATTTCCCAGCAGTCTTTGTAAGGACAGTTCGTCCGTGTTGTTAAACCGCGAAGATCAAATGTGGGCCACTAAAGGTTAGTTTGTTGTCTTATTACAGTGTATTTAGTGCCTTTTGTTGTGGTCGTTTCATGCTTTGTTCGTATGGAGGATTTTAAACTTATCACAGTGTACCTTTTGATATTTAGGTGAAGAATGTCGCTGTTTCGTCACAGAGATGGAGAGCTTTGTTGGCGTGCGATTTAACTCGGACTGCAGGTACGCTTTAGCAAATATATTTCATTTATTTAGAGTGTGGTTTGTATTAACATACATTTTCTTCTCCTTTTGAATGTGTTCCAGCTAGTTTCACTAGCTTCTTCCTGTGTGAAACATCATAATCTTGTATGTTGTGGCTGCCCCCCCCCCCCGACTTATCTTCGGTATTTTAGCGAGTGCTGCTCCCCCCGACCATATCTTCAGTATTGCCGCGAATACATGTACGTGTAGTGGGCAAGATTAAATACCTTAACGGAATGGCTATATCTGTCTTGGAAAATGAACAGTTTTATCCTAGATGAATTATTTGTCTTTGTTTAATCATAACAAAAGATGTCTTTAAGTTACTTATCTATGGGGAATACGTGTAGTGCGGCATTTTTGTGTACACTGCTATATTTAAGAAATAGAAAGCATGTGCTGTGTTTATGTTGTGTTATAGAGACACGAGTAGAAGTTTGGGAGAACGAGAAATGCTGTGGGAACACAAAGTGTTTCCACGGCTTTTTCGAGTTCTCCCGAAGTTCCATACTTTTCTATTTCTTCTACAAAATTCTGTGACGAAAGCAAGAAAACAACCTGTTTACTTTGATCATCAAAAGGTGAAATCTCTTTGCTCGCGCCATCATTACATCAGCAGCTCATGCTATTTGTGTGTTTCCATTGAGTTATACAAACATGACTTTAAACCAATTACCATGCATACTTTCTCTGGGCTATTTTCTAATAATTATGTTTTGAAAGGTCATAGGCTTCAAATGCTTTTACTTGTAATGCACATAATTTATATTTAACAATTAGACCCGTAGCCCTTGCAGGCTTGGCTTCGCCTCATGGGCTATTGACCTGTGGCGCTTGAGGGCGAAGGGTCTAATTATTTTAGTATCACCCAACTAGTCGGACAGAAAAGGCAATGATAAAGTTAGCTAATGCAAGTTGAAGAAATATTTAATTGGGAATAAAACAAAAGAAATCATCAAGCTTGATTGCACCAATTTCGCTTCTTGAGGGCTGTTAATAGTCAATAGTCCTCTAGTAGTGTAGCCAATTAAAATGCAGGATTTGCATTAGTCCACTAGTTGGGTGATACTAACGGTCAATAGACCAACTTCGACATATTAAAATTCAGCCTAAAACAATAGACCTCAGTACGAGGCTCTGGGGTATAACTACAGAGTTTGTGGGGTTTATTCCGGATCTCCAGAGCCTCGTGCTGAATTTTAATATAGTGCCACTCAAAAGTAAGTTACCACCTTCTCTTGAGACGAGACTTTCGTCTCGCTAGACAAGAGCCTCGTCGCGCGCAAGCTTTAAAAAACTGTAAGTACGGCTGCCTGAACTTCTCGCGAGATTTTAATAGCCTATTGCAAAGCAAACAATGCAGCAACAACGCAGCAAAACTTTGCACAATCTGACGAAGCTTCACTTGCAAGCGCCAGTTGATTTCCGATGTCTACCACGTTCATAAAAGATGTAACTCCAGAAATTTTCAACCCACATGGCTTGAGAATGGTATCTGTGAATATATACGCTGCAAATTTTTCAGTTTTCAATCGCAAACATATCGTTCATGACTACCACGGTGTCCAGACCTGTACGCTGAAATTGCTTCTTTTGCTGATCGATCCCAGGGGCTTCTTTCGCCAAGCGAATGCCGCAGTTATTGAAGTCATTAACTTCACTTCAGTAGAAAGGTGCTGTATGCATGAAAGAAAGGTTAACAGTGTCATGTTTAAAAGCAAACACGGACCGTTCAGGACCGTTGGCCTTTGAGCGGTTCACAATTGTCATAACCATGTTTCGATCGCTGATCGACGCGCGTTACTAACTTTGCAGTTAAGCAAGTTCTGTGACACAGCTTATCTTGCAGCATTTGCTATTAAAATCTCCTATAAAGCCATTTCGTTTTTTAAATGCTTCTCTTTGCTTGTAGGGTTCTCCGAAAGCCTTTTATCGATCGATGTACATGTAGGCGAGTTCAACATCAACACAACTAATTTGACCAAAAGATTGCAATCTTTCCATCAATCGCTCAACAGACTTTGACTTTCTTGGTAAGCGCGTTTAACAAGGAAATTAAGATCAACATAACTTTCAGTATTCAAACTGACATCTTCTGCGTTCCATTTCATGTTTCAATTCTTTGGACACTTCTGCCACGTGCGTTTGTTATTTTAGCAAAGGACGGGTGCATTAAGTCACGTTTCGATTTGTTATGCAATCAAAAATTCACTTCCTTTCTCACTGTCAGACGAAACATGTACAGATTTACCGAAGTTCTCTTTCTGGTGGTTAATATTTCAATTTTTAAGATTGTTTACATTCAATTTTATTGATGAAAACAACGGTTTTACAATTCAAAAGCAAGTTCAAAGGACACACACACCTATGCAAATTCACTGCATTATGGACTAAAGATAATTCGGAAACTATTGACACTTTACTCATCGATTACTCAAGCACTTTCACCAACGTCTTGATTTGAGAATAAAAAAACAATGTTTCCATTCAGTATCTTCATTTGCGATGATAGTGTTGGGTCTTGCGAAGCAAGTTTCCTCTTAAAAGCTGTCGTTCATATTTATGCAAAGTCAACATGCTGCAATGGAATAATTAAAGGGACCGCCAAACTCGAGTTTGATGTTTGTTTTTCATCACTTTCATTTAAGTTTTTCGCTTGTAAGTTAAAGTTGGCTCCCTTGAAGCGGTGTGTAAAACAAGAGCCCACAAAACCAGATGCTCTCGCGGGGTAAACTGCACCATGTTGCGAGAAATTAATCGTTTTCGCGCAAGCTAACTGCTTGTAATTTATTCCAAAATATACGCTTTAATGGTTCTCGCGAGACAAGACTCTCGTCTTGCGAGGCGAGACTCTCATCTCGCAAGAAACAAGACAAGAGGTGGTAACTTACTTTTGAGCGGTACTGTATATCGAAATTGGTATATTTCAAATCACCACATCCTCCTCCATCTTCCCCCCCCCCCCCTACCACCACTACCAGGAACCACCCACTCATTTGTTACGAAGCCCATGTGCTGCACATTATATTACACGTAAATAGACGTCGAAAACTCAGAACTTTAACTTTAATACACCCAGTTGTAAATCCAAGCATCCATGAGCTAAAGTACTGCAACAAGCTTGGTTCATTTCAATCAGCCCAATTTAAGCAATTTAGGTTCAGCTAGTCCAGGTTTTCTACAGACATCAAAGTGAACTAAGTAAATATGGTGAAATTGTACAAATGTGACCCTTACCGACTGTTTAGTTTCAAGTACAAATGTCCAATGTTCTTCCAAAACAACAACATAGCAGATCGAAAAATCGAAGACAACCCACATGCTTCATGACACATGAAGCAAACATGTTAAGTCATACACAGGTCTGCACAACATGCGCAATGGTAGCTACATCATTAGGCATTTTGAATTGTTGAAGTTCATCAAATTCCCATCCCTTGGGCCTAAAATGATGTTCAAATGCCTGGCCTTAGGGTCATACTAGGCAATCAGATCCTTCCCTCAGGGACAAACATGGAAAACATATGAAGACTGAAAAGGATAAAAAGTTCATCCTCAAACCCCTACTTGGAACTTCCCCTGTGCTCCAACTAAAAGAGATTGAATTTTCACCTTGAAAACTATTTATAAATATTTACTTTCAAACAGTACATGTACATGACAAAGTTTTTCAAGATCTTGTGTTTCATAGTTGTCTCAAAGGAAACATAAAACATCTATACATGTATATCAGTGAAAAAATAATTTAGCAACACATTTGACAATGATATTCTTTGTAAATTAAAATTGTGACAAGTCAACACAATTCAACTTTTTTTCCAATGCACAGCTTGTTTGCCATACAAAATGTTTAGTAAGTACAATAAGTTTCTATAGTCTTAACAGTGACATCTAAGGCGTGAAACTAAATAGCACAGAGCGTCTTTTAGACATCTATAGTCTTGACACTGAAAAGAGCACAGCTTGTTTTCAAAACTATAGGCTTGACACTTAAAAGAATGTACATTGTTTTTGACATCTGTGGGCTTGATACCGAGTAGAGCATGGCTTGATTTCAACATCTGATCTAGCAGAAAGCGTTTAGACTCTAGCTATGGACCTGTCAGAATGTTGCTTGCATTTATATGCTTGACACTACCCTGGTCCCAATGGATTTTCTTGATTTTCTCAGCATGAGTGTGTTCACCGCTTTGCAGCTCTCTCGTGGCTCCCTCATGAGGAGAAAAATCAAGAAAAACCTCTGGGACCAGGGTAGCTCAACACTGAGTAACATACAGCTTTTTTATATATCAACAGGTTGACACTTAAGAGTGCACAGCACTTTTTGACATTTTTTACAAACCTGATGCTAAAATAATATCGCACAGCTTGCTTTCAACATCTATTGGCTTGACACTGAATAGAGTACAGCTGGTTTTCAACATCAATGGGCTTGACACTAAATAGCCCTTAGCTTTTTTCAACATCTATAGGCTTGACATTGAATAGAGTACAGCTTGTTTTGGATGTGTACAATATAGTCGTGACACTAACTAGCCAACAGTTTCTTCGTCAACATCTACACATGTATAGTCTTGACACTTGTTAGCACACAGCTTGTTTTCAAGATCTTTAGGCTTGACACAGAAAAGACCACAGCTTATTTTCAATGCATGATTGTGACGTAGGCTTGACACTAAAAAGTGCACAGCTGTTTTGACTCCTATTAATAAACAAATAAATAAATATCAATAGATAAATAGATAAATAAATTACAATACACGTACATGTATGTTTGACACTGAATAGTGCACAGCTTGTTTTCGACATCAGTGTTAGTGGAGAGCCTTTTGTAGGTACATGTATCTATCATAGCTACTGAATAGTGTACAACTTGTTTTCAACATCTCTAGGCTTGGTACTGAGTTTTAAAGTTATGTTTTTGTTATTTTATTTCAGATTCCATCATGGAAAATACCAGAATGTCTGCTGTGAAGTTTGGTCAAAAAAGCTCAATGATTGCAGTTGCTCAGGTATGAGAATCTTTTTAATTAATTTTTCTTTGAAAAAATATTCTTCTACCAGGGCTCAAAAAAATTGCCCTTTGGACAAACAGCTCTCAAAGTTTGCTTGTCCTGGGTAGTTAAGTTTAAGTTTACTTTTTTTACTTATGACTTGCCTGGGTCCTTGTCCATTGGGCAAGTGAGAATGAAAAGATACTTGTCTGGCAGGAAAATCTGCTTGTCTGGGATGGCTAGATGACACTTTTTTCAAGCCCTATTCTACAATATTTAACATTTGTGGAGTTCTGTTCCCAGCCAACAAGTGAGCAACTGTTTGAAACTTGACTAGCTTTAGGATTCTAGCCCAGCCTTGTAAGACTGGTTTTTTTTGCCTCCTGCTTGAGGTTGACTCCATCCTGAAGGAGTATTTACATGAGTCTTCACCATCTAAAAGTCAGCCACTGGATATAATATTTATTGTGTTGTGCAGTACGTGATCTGTGCATAGTTGCATGCTGAGGAATTAAGAGAGATTAAAATGAAAACTTGTTTACATCAGAACTGCATTCAGAAAGCCCTCTCAAACATGTGACCGTGAACGGGAAAACGTACCTTAACGCTTATCCGTTAAACGGTCACTAACGGACGGATAGCTAACGGATAGTTAACGGCCTTCACAACATTCTGACGTTTTGTCTTAACATTCTAACGGTTATCTAATTGTGCCTCACGGATGATCAAAGCGTTCTAACGCTCTCTCCTAACGTTCTAACGGCTAACTAAGTATGCCTAACGGATGAAGAACACGTTCTAACGGTTGCACAATTTGTTCTAACGGATTACTGAAGCCGTTTAACAATAGACAATAGACAATTATTGTCTAACGGCCTACATCTAAGGACGTTTAACGGTTGTCTAACGGTTTACATCTAAAGACTTTTAACGAACAAACAGCATAGCTTTCAGTCCAATGTTATAAACACATAACCGTGTCAATCCATTATCAGTCTTACACTCACGATTTCTTAAAAAAAAACGAATCACAAAGTGCCTATTTCATTGGTCATTGATGGGACAAACATTTAAAAAATTATTTCCACGGTAAGCATTGAAAGCAAAACTCAGTGATATAAACTATCACTTCCTCATTGAGACAGACAAACTCAGAATTCGAGTCCTTTATTATTGTGTGGGACGCGAAACGTCACTAAACCCACGTGTAAACAATTTAACTCGCCAGTTGAGCAGGGTGAACATTTTTTATTGTTTTACTCAAATGGATTTGTCGCTTGTACTTTTTTTTTACACAATGACTTTGTGTAGAGTTTTTTAAAAGTAACTGTTTCCTCCAGCTGTGGATTCGCGAAAGATTACGCTTTCTTGACAGAGCACACGAAAAGCGGTACCTTCTGAAGTCACGAAGCTAGTCTCTAAGCGACGGGCATTTTGTTGGTGCTGGTTTCATCAGATAAAGTTGTCTTTGTCACATACATGTAGTTAAATTGGTTTCCTCTGATTCAGAGTCAGGCAACAGTCTATCAAAATATTTATCAAACTTTCCGCTGGAATATGGCCGTTTCTCACATCTTGGAAGATGTAAACAACTTTATGCAAATTTTTGAACCCGCACTTTGTGACATTGACACAGGAGCACAAGTTCTTGACCCGTGATCAAGAGCTGCTCTCGTTTCACACTGTGTTAGGCTACGTACCACATGCTACTTCAACGCGTGTCATGCCATTCTAATGGAATCGTTGCCTGTTTAACGTATGCTAGTTTATTCTAACGGATCCTAACGGCTTCTCTAGCCGTGCTAATGGATACAGAGTTTTTGCTAATGGTTATGCTGTCCCGTCTAATGGTCTGATGCTAATGGCTAACGGATACATGTCTCTTGCTAACGGTTGCACTGTCCGTTCTAACGGCCTGATGCTAACGTCTAATGGTTGGGCTAACACCCCTAACGTTTTTAAGAGAACTTTCTAACAGATGACTATCGGATGCTTAACACTTTTGCCTGTCTAAAGGATAAGCGTTAAGGTACATTTTCCCGTTCACGGTCACACATGTTACCATAAAGTTACAAAAGTAATGATGCTTGTCACTTGCACATGTAGCGGGTTTTCCTCGCTAGATTTATTGGGACTTTTATTTGAAGGGTCACAACTTTGTAGGGGGGATTGCTACTTCCAGGTAGCTTCTACATGACTTAATAAATAAAAAGTTTTCATGGAGGAAAAACTTGTTGAAAAGATTTCATAAGACCAAACAGAGCAATTATAATAAATTATTATTGGCTTTGTAATAACAGTCATCTAAAACAAATATGAGGTTATTTTTGCCCAGCTAGTTTTATCGGTTGTTTTCACTGTTTCACATAACAAGTCAAATTACATTAAATTGTGAGGTCACTACTTTTCAGAAATGGTTGTTGCTTTCAAAGTGTCTCTAGTTTTGGCAATTCCTAACAACCATGAAATTGTACCGCTATTTTCAGAGGGTCCCTTCTTTTGGGGTTAATAAATTCACTTTGTATAGGCTAGTGACAACATATATACTATGATTATCAGTTGAGTAAGGTGCAATGAAAGTTTGGTGATCAGGTTATAAAGTAAAAATCGTGTTGTTGCAATGGGCCCCTGGCTCAGTTTCCAGGGGCAACTTGTCCGCCTTTGAGGTCATCGGCAGCAAAGCACGTGAAATTGTAGGCGTCAGGACTGGTGATGCATGTAGATATTGTTACCAATGGAAACAATGTAAGTTCCCTGTGACAACACTGTGATTTTAAGGCCAAAACTTTGTCTCCCAAGTTCCATCGTGCCCTTCTTAACTGACAATCGTAGTTACTGTAGTCTAATGTAGCACGTACTGTAGCCTGAATTATTCTTAATCTCTTGGTACACGGTATGCGATGCCACTCCAACACAGGTTATCCCATTTTGTAATGTTAGTCTAACGGATTGCTGGTATCCATTTATAATTCTGGGTTAAGTAAGTTACTGTTAGAGTAAAGTGCCTTGTTTAAGAACATAACCCAAGGAAGGAAATGCTCTTTAATCTGGGGACTATTTCACTTACTGTTATGCCACTACACCAGAAACAATTGTATCTAAATTTTTCTGTTTCTTCTTTTGAACAGCTGAAGACAAACTACCTCAGGACAAGACAAGAGGAGGATATTATCCATATGCTTATTCTAGAATGATGATTTTATTGCAATCCAGGACCAGGTAAACACTTGTGTTTTTATGCAATGATTGAATCAAAACTTAACCTGGTTCCTTCAAGAACATCCTTACAGGGTACCCCAAGTCATAAAAAAAGAGATCATCAAATTTTAAGGGAAGTCACAATTAAAATGTATCACTTTTTTTCTTTCTTTTTAAAATATTATGCACCATGATTATTATTGGTTGCCACAGGTCAGGATCTGAAATAGTCAGGAAATTTTTCCTTTTCAAAGTCAGGGAAAATTCAGGGAATAGATGGAGAAACTTAGAAGGTTCCCTTTTGTATACCTTAAACAAAACCAGCTACATGTAGACCACTACTACACTATCTCCATTCAATATAAAACCAACATGACTGTATAGTACAACACACTTCGAACAACTGACCACCAGACTAACTTAGGAAAGACACTGCTTAACTTGTGCCAACAACTTCTTACACCTTACAAACAGTTGTCACTACAGAATTTCTTGACCTCAACAGAACTCGCATGATGATGTTCTTCAACCAGCCTCAATACAAACTTGACCAAAAGTTAACCAATTAAAACAGGCCATAACTTAGCAGTCACTGATTACTATAGTGACCTTGATTTATGTCTTGACAGGCAACAAAATTTCAGCAAAATAATTGATCAGTCATTTTAATGACATTTCCTTATCAACTGACTACCAAATGAATGTTTCACCTGATTAAGATGACTTCTGTTCAGGTTTTCAAAGCATCAGTCTTTTACACTAGACAAACCACTGAATGATGTACATGATTGCAACTTTTTTCTTTGTGGTTGGCAACTGGACAGTTGTTCCTTTGGGCACCTCAGAATGGGAAGTACATATACTAATAGTCATGTCCTCAAGGCCCCTCCCACACACACTCATCCCCCACTCCAACCTTGCTGTGATTCATTATTATATGGATCTCCCAGGTTTCCCCAGGTGAAGGAAGTTTTGAGTTGATCATTGCATTTTGTGATGTAAACCAAGTTCTGCTTTAAACTTTGAAATACCACAGACATGCTTGCTTGGAAAAAAAATACAAATGTCTAAGTAAATTAGTTTTTAAAGTGGATAACATCTTATTTTGGTTGTATTCTGTGCTATTACTGTATTTCCTCCTCAAAACCCCTGTGGAACTTCTTGATTTTTGCCCATACACGAAGGGGAAACTTTTTGGAAGGAGGTGGGCTCAATAGGTTCTTCAGTTATTTTAATGTGCCACCTCAAACATTGGGCTGGTGAAACTGCAATTTGTAGGTTAAGGTATCAGTAAGGGGAAAATTTGTAGTTTTGCATAATTTTACTTTTTTTAAGCGGTTGGATAAATCTTAAAGTAATCTTTTAGATAAAAAAAACTCCACGAAAAAATCTTATATCTGCCGCTAGTTATTGCGCGAGAAAGATTGTGTTGCATATTAATTACTTAATTGAGAGTTGACAAGTTCTGTCAAATGAATTAATTATCGAGGCAAGAAGTCACATGACATCAAGATCATGCTGAGTTGACACGCCATTCGCGTGCCATAATCAGTGCCGGATGTCTTCGAAGAAGACAGAGCGATCTTGCCCGTTTTCATCGGCTAAAGGAAGGCCAAAGAAGGCAAAAAACACTTTCAACAAAGAGTGGGCCGCTAAATTAGTGGAAAGCGGCAAAGGGTTCGTTTTACAATCAAGAAAAATTGCTGGATGAACGCGACAACGATCGCGACCACGAAGCCAGCGAGCAAGCCGAAATGAGCGCAAGCCGCGCTAAAATACTGTTGCAAGAAACTGTCGAAGCAGAGGAGATTGACGAAGAGAAGTGGACGAAATTGAAAGGCAGATCGATTGTACAAAATTAGAATCAGCAGTGCAACATTTTTTTTTTCTTACCCAGCTATTGTCATTTCTTCCAGTATCTTTGCCTTTGCATCAACACCAGTCGATGTAGTCCCGTTTACGGCGTCCTCTCCAGCGTTTCCCTTTGTGTGCTTGCATTTTCTCGTGAACCTTCTATGGGCCTTCGGCATGTTAACAGTGACATGGTCATAATTTTGAAGATTAGTCAACCGATACGTAAAATTTCGAACGCTAATATAGTAAATCAAAAGATAATTTCACGTTTACTAACTTTGGAATTCTGACTTCACACATGAAAAAGCAGTTTATTCACTGGTGAATAATTTACCGCACGCCATCGCGGAAATTTGTACCTGTTCCATGTTAACTGTCACAGTCCTATTGTTATACAGAAAGTTGATTCCTCTGTGGTGTCTCCCTTGGTGTGATAATCTCATAACACTTGGATGCTGCCGAATTTTATTTTTTCTCTGTTTCTCGAAAGTAAAAAATAGGCGAGTTGTACGTGCATTTCGAGTTCCAGGTCGGCAGCCCCTGGACCAAATTGGCTGAAATTCGGAGAGAATGTTGTCAGAACGAACGCCGACAAAACCGTGTCTGCGAATTCTGATTACTCTTTTCATTAAAAAGTTATGCCTTTTTTTGCGGCAGTCCTATTTTTTTCCTTTTCTAACTTTATCCTCTTGTAAAATAATAACAAACGCATGTGCCAAAAATCTGAGACACGGTTTTTGAGGTCAATGTGTGAAGAAATGGATGCCATGTTAATCGTTTTCTCCGACCTAAATTTAGCAGGTGTATACCTTGATTTATGGGTTCGTGAAGCTTTGTAAATATATTCACATTTTCGAAACACGGTAAATTTTTACCGTTTTAAACAGGTCAGGTCATAATCTGTAGTTATTAAGCTTCCAGTAAATATACGGTTTATATGGGCTTTTGTTAAAGCCACGAACGCTAGAGCAGACCGCGCGCGGATGGTCAAATGGGTTATACTGATACCTTAAAAAGGAGATTTGGAAAGACTTCTTTACATGTATTAGAATGGAGATTCATTATAATCAGTGCTTCCATATCAAAGTTTTGGGATTGTACAAATCATTTAGATGATCTGTATTTATCATTGATGCCACTGGGAAAATCTGTACTTTTTAAAACAATTGGGAAGGCTTAGAAATAATTGTACAATTTAGGTCGGAGCATTTCGAGCTGTTGATTCGCTACTAAGTGGATCACCCACCGTATGGATCAAAACAGGGAAAAAAATTGGGGCTCAGTGAGACTGGATAGAAGGAGAAGAAAGGAAATTCTGACTGATATTCACTGTAAACACCCTCACCCCTCCCCCCTCATCCATTTCAATCAACCAACACTGCAATTTCCATCTTTGTTATGAAATTGTAGGGCACCAGGGGTTGGGCTGGTGTCCTTATAGATGGCCCTGAGGGTGAATGAAAGAGATTGGTCTACAATTAGGTGAAAAATACATGTACCCCTTGTCGATTTTCACCTTCTAGACAACACCCTGTCATTTAGGTCATTAGAATCAAAACTACATTGGCATGTGATGGTTTTTTTGAAGGGGGGGAGGGGTGAGGCTTACTACAGTACACAATCTCACCAGATCAGTGGTACATGCAACAAAGTACTGTACACCTGGGGATATGCATGGGACTATGCTTTCAAAACTTTTTTCAAAACTACAGTTTTAGTAGATGAAGGGTTGGAGATAAATTTTTAAGGTGGGTTTTCAAAAAGGAATTCCTATGGGCCAATAAATCTTTGACAGAGAGATGGAGGATGTTGGGGGGGGGGGGGGGGCAAGGGTGGAGGGTATAATACTGTTCTTTTCCCTGATAGGGGTACTGAACAACAAGCAAGAAAATGGACAGGTCGGACACTTAACAGAGGGTGGGGACCCACTGAGGAAATACAGTGTGCATGTATATTTGAAAATATTTCTGCATTCCAAAAAGATATTTTTTCCAAAACTTAAGGCAAAAGTTCTTCCTTTCTACTTCAAAACATTTTAAAACAACAAATAACAAGAGACTTGGTTTTGTGGTAATATGAATTATTGATGACATTCTGAACAAAAACTCTGCTGTTGGGACCACAGTGTCGTTATGCTCAGAAAGGCAGTAATGATAATTTGGCAAATTGGTGATTGAGTATCTGTGAAATTGAAGACTCTTCATCAAGACATTTTTAGAACTGATTGATTTCAGGAGTTTTTGTTACAGTTTTTTTTTTCCTTTTTCTGTTAATAAACTTTTATTTGCATACAATACAGCCAGTTACATAACTTACGCTACTAATACTTACACAACTAACATTACAATACATCTGTGTATACAGCTTAAAATACAAACACAGCTACTTCACATTGCTTGCAATGCCTGTAAGATATTTTGCGTTTTTTTCGGTCAGTACACTACGATGCTCATACAGCCACTTTGCACTATTTATACAATGCTGAATGGTAAAGTCTAAATGCGAGCCAAGTGGCCCATGAGGCCGGAGCTTATCCCGGTTTCTGTAGCATGAAGCGACTAGGAGTATTTCTACTCCCCCCTGGATGGGATGCTAGTCCATAGCAGGGTTACCCCCAGCATTTTCGCCGGTACCCATTTATACACCTGGGTGGAGAGAGGCACTGTGAGAGTAAAGTGTCTTGCCCAAGAACACAACACAATGTCCCCAGCCAGGGCTCGAACCCGGACCGCTCAATCCGGAGACGAGCGCACTAACCATGAGGCCAGCGCGCCTCCCACCAATACTGAATACCTAGCATTTTTTGAACTTTTGATACATTATATATAGAAACGGTAAAAAAATTAAAACTAACAAAACATAAATAAAAATCAAAGATGAGGTAGAAAAAATAGAAGTAGCACATCCTCTGAGACAAAGATATTTGGGGCAGCTCGTACACATAGTGTTGTCCATTTTGCTCTGAATTTCGTCAGTGTTAATGATCCTCTTTCGAGGCCCGGTCTGAGCTTCCACTAACGATACTACATTTAGGAAATAACGCACTGGCTGTGGGTAAAATTTGGGTGGCAGGGAAGGACGACTGGGAAGTAGGGGCCCAGGAAGGGGGCCCTCCTGGGGGAGTACAGATCAGGTGGTACCAGGGGTAGCCACCCTGGAATAAAAGTTCGAGACCTGCCTCCAGGGGTGAGGCCCATATCCCACAGTCATGGGGGACTGAGGGAACCAGGAGGGGGAGCCCCTCCTGGGGGGAGTACAGATCAGGAGGTACCAATGAGGAGTGTGTGCTTGACTAGAGGTCCGGGGCATGAGGTGGACACGTGAGAGACATGGCTGGAACCATTGATGCACTGTCTTTTACAGATGTAGATAACAGTGGCTTTACTTAGGAAATGAAAGGTTTGTTTTGATATCAAAAGGGGTGATTGTTTTCAACTGGGAATCCCTGATGGACTTTGAGATCAGGAATTGGTGGCATGTTCATAGTGTTACATGTCTCTGAAATAAAGTGTTATAATGCAGAATGTGTGTGCCTGTCTTTGAGATATTGTCTCTCAGGTCTCATTAACATCAGTTTATGGATGCCATAAACTTAAACTAAACCTCCTCCATTTTTACTTAAAATCCTGTTATCTTCTTTTCAGGTAGAATTGCTGAATAGACAAGGCACAGAGATTGAACAAGGGACAATATTGACTGAATGAAATAAAGACCAGCAGGTGAGTAAGTTTACCCGCTTTGGATAATATTTTGTTACAATGCCTAGATCATGTTTACCATGCATTAAGTGCTGTTTTGTGTGTTAGTTGATAGGTAGTCAGTATATCAGTATATTAATTATTTTAGTAGTAATGCATGTATATAGTCGATTGTTACTTGACTGATATACCAGCAGCACTTGACAGATATTAACCGACACTGAACCAATAGACTACTTTGGCTTGACCAATTTTGGAGAAACACTTGATTAATAAACTATGAACAGTTGACTGATCCAGATTCAACTCTTGACTGATATACCAGCAGCACTTGACCCATATTGAATAAACACTTAACCAGTAGACTACTTACACTTGATCAATTTTCAAGCAACACTTGATTGATATACTAACAACACTTGACTGATATAGCAGCAAGTCTTGGCTAAATGTATTTTACTACTTAAAGGGACACAGTTAGCTGGTGTACATGTGCATTAGATACCATTAATTTTTTTCATAGCTAATTTACATTTCACGGAGACACGATCCATACTGTTTTTAACCAAATATGATAAGAATATTATCATAGGATGAGCAAAAGCACACTCAAAAGCAGGTTTTTGAGTGAACAATTGAAAATCAAGCAAAATGCTGTGAAGATTGAAGCAGATCTCTAGATGTTCTTTGATTTCAGGTTGAGGTGAACTTTTTTCAAAGTGAGAAAACTAGTGTCCAGGTCAGCGACTGTGTCCCTTTAAGGACACTTGACTTGTATAGTTCACACACTTGACTAACATATCAGTGACACTTGAGGGGCATTCAACTGGAAGTTGAAAGATAGTGACCACCAACACTTGTTCAACATTCATTTGACCCCTTAGTCATTTATATAACACTTACAGAGGTTTGACCAGTAAGCAACTGACACTTACATGTAGTTATATACCACAGTGGCAGATTTAGGGGAAGGGATCCCCCTTATTTTGGGTAAAAAAGAAGAAATCACAGAAGGAAGAAAAGCAGGCATGGTAAGCAAAACAAAACTGCCCCCCGCTTAGCCTAAGGTCTGGATCTCCCACTGTACCTCCATCATTTGAGTGGTATTCCACCAAATACTTGACCAATATGCATGTACCATTGACACTGAACCACTGTACCACTGACACTTGAACTCTGAAACAATTGGCCTGTATTGAAATGACACTTGACAGACTGACTGACTACTGTTATACAAACAAAAAAGCTAACATGCCTCACAGTCCTCCAATGAACATCAAAAGTCTTGAGGGACTTGATCGATATACCAGTGGCATTTGACCCCATCGTCAGAGACATAACTATTTCAAACTTAAAATGTAAACCTCTTCTCAGTTTTAACTGAAAATCCTGTTGATATTTTCACAGGTAGAATAGGTGAGTGGATGAGGCACAACATGAACAAGGGTAAAGATGAACTGGATGATTTAAGACAGACAGGTGAGTAAGAGTACATGTACCAGCTTTGGATATTTGTTAAATGTACGATGCTTGGATCATGCATACCATGGCTAGTGTTGTTCAGTGTGTTGGTTGATAATCAGTCCATACAGTATATCAGTCAATTTGTTAGCTGGTCGAGTAACTCTCAAAAGGCAGTTGATCTAGACTAATAAAGTTATTTATTCTTAATACCTCACCGAGACTTGGTTGATACATGAGCGATATACCCTGGACAGTTGAGTGAGATACCACTGACACTTGACTGATATTAAAACAACACTTAAACACTGTGCAACCGACTCTATGTTTGACTTTTGACTGATTTACTGCAGACACTTGACAGATATGTACTGTACCACCAATATTAAAGTCACATTCAATTCACACTTGAGTGATATGAGCACCAACACAGCAGTCACCTGACCAATTTGACTGGTATTTAACTGGCACTGGGACATTGCTTCAGACGTAGTTCTTTCAAATTTAAAATGTAGACCTTTTTTTTGTTTTAACTGAAAATGCGTCTACTTTTTCAGGTAGAATAGCTGAGTGGACGAGGCACAACACAAACAAGGGAAAAGATGAACTAAATGATTTAAACACCAGGCAGGTGAGTAAGAGCACCAGCTTTGAATATTTGTGTCTGGATTGTGTTTACCATGGGTAGTGTTGTTCTGTGTGTTGGTTGTGTTGATTGATAGTTGGTCAATATATCAGTCAATAGACTGATAGCTGGTTGACCATCTCTCAAAAGGCAGTTGATATAGACTGATAATATTATGTCATTAGTTCTTAAATACCTCACTGAGACTTCACCCATACTTGAGCGATATACCCCTGACAGTTGAGTGAGATACTGCTGACATGTGACTGATATTCAACTGACACTTAAACAATATTGATATGCCACTTACACTGGGTCAGCTGACTCAACTGATATACCACAGACACTTGACAGATACAGAGTGTACCACCAACACTTGAGTCATATTCAATCGACACTTGAGTGATATAGCACCAGCAGTCTGACCAATTTGACTGATGTATCACAGACACTTATCATGACTGGTATTCTACTGGGACTTGAGTGATATTCAACTGACACTTGGCTGGTATTTAACTGACACTTGACCAATATTCAACTTTGACTTACTTGACTAAATTTCCACTTAACCCTGACTGGTATTCAACTAACTCTTGACTGGAATCAACCAACATTTGTTTGATATTCAACTGACACTTGACTGGTTCACCACTTATTTACCCTTGAGATATATTCAATTGACACTTATGACTGATAATCAACTGACTCTTCACTAGTTCATCACTTACCCTTGACTGATATTCAACTAACCAATGACTGATATACATGTATAACTGACCAAATGACTGATATTTAACTGGCACTTGAATGATATTGAACTGACGTTTGACTAGTTCAGTGCTTACCATTGAATGTTATTCAACTGACCCATGTCTGAGATTCAACTGACACATGACTGATATTCAGCTGACAGTCTTAACAAGTTCACCACCTACCCTTGAGGGATATTTCACTGACCCTTGACTAATATTCAACTTATACTTGTCTGATATACCAGCAATTTGACAGATATTGAGCTAACACTAAACCAGTAGACTACTTTACACTTGACCAATTCTCAACCAACACTTTAGTGATAATTTATATTACCAACACTTGACTGATATAGCATCAACTCTTATAAGATATATCACTGACTCTTGAAGGATATTCAAAGACACGAGACTCATATAGTACACACATTTGACTGTTATATCACCAACACTTGAGGGGCATTCAACTGTGAGTTGAGTTTAAAAGATATATCACGAACACTTGTTCAGTATTCATTTGGCCCTTGATCTATGTATATACAATGAAGTACAAAGGTTTGACCAGCATACAACTGGCCCTTGAGTGATATACCACCATCATTTGAGTGGTATTCCACAAAATACTTGACCAATATGCATGTACCATCGACACAAACACTCTATCTCTGATACTTGAACTCTGCTGACGCTTGACTGAGTGGTTGCCGACAATTGCAACAACAACAACAACAAGCTTTATTTCCCTTAGTCTCACAGAACTATTTTACAAATTTATATGTTAATAGAGTTATTGGCCTGAGTACCTAAAATAACTAGAGAGTTAAATAGGGCAGGCAGTCAGGACTATAGATGACCTGTCTATTCAGATGATACTTCACAGAATGATGTACTACATTGTGTATAGACAACTGACTGATTTACAACCAACAAAACAAACAAGTTTCACAGGGGCTAATAAATATGACGGAAATTATATGGTGTTTTTAATTAGTTATTATTCAATCATATTGCTGATTTTTCTCTTTTCTTAATTCTCAGCTCTTTAACAATGGAATGTTAGCTGTGGAAACAGTAAAAGACCAATTCTGTGGTCAGCCTCACCCAGGAAACTAAGTGTTGTTCAGTAGTGTACAAATACATAATTTGCACAACCTACTTGGGTTTCACGTTAGTGATAGAGCACCTTCAAAATAACCATATTATTCATAAATGTGCAATTTTTTGCCAGAATGAATTAGTCAGTTGTTTTTTTCTATACTTGCCAATCATCCTAGATCTTGCTTCTTAAGATGATTTCTGCAGAACATTCGAGCAATAATGGCAAAATTAAGTTACATGTACCAAAAAACCCTCATGGCATTTTAGTATTTTGAATAAAGGTAGGAAGATCTTATCGAGACCTTAGTTCTCAAGCTGACCCCATGAGAGAAAATTGAACTTGAAGTTATCCATATTTCTATTAAAACGGACATTTCGTGTTAGTTGAAAACACAATAACACACGCTTTAAGCATTCTCACGAGGTTTGACATTAAATTTCTCGAGAATGCTTGGTGATTTAATCACGGGTCACCGAGAGAAATGAATTAAAGTGAGATGTTTTAAATAGTATTCAAAAAGTTACCACGCTATAAGTAGATTTTTAGTAAATAACTTTTGCACTTATTGCTCGAACTTTGAGCAGAATCCGTCTTAATCATTAATCATTAGCAGAAATTTCCAATATTTTAAGCTCTATTTTCTTTCATGTTACAGTTTTTGTTGAGGTGAAGGGGGAGGACGGGTCAAAATAAGAAAAAAACTTCATTTACTTCAATTCATTAAGATGTAAAGAACAGTGGTAGTTAAGGTGATTCCCTAGTAAAAGAACCCGCCATAGATTTCCGACGAAACTTGGTATGCTGTTGTTACAGGTCCAGGAGATATTAAAAACATAGTAAAAAGAGGAGGTCACCATGCTTGTTTTCATGCCACAATGCTGACAAATATGGTTATGTAGGTGACTCTTGGTAACCTCTGTGTGCAACAAATAAGCTCAATTATTTTCCAATGCAATGTGTTATATCACACAGAGTTTTACTTTCTTTGATTGTTTATTCACCTACGTCCCAGAAAAAATGTCCTCAAATACCCTGCATTTTTTTATCCTTTAAAGGGAACATAATTTGGACATGCGCTGTTGGGCCCATTATGTCTGTCTCTGTAGTATTTATTTCATTCGCCAGAAAAGTAGCCATAGATTTCTGCTAATTTTTTTCTCAGTTATTGAGGATAATTTTTATTGTTCTCATTGAAATTATGAAATAAAAAGTGAGGGTCACTTTGCTCATTTAAGGGAAGAGGGGCATTCATTTCGCTATCGAGCTTAGTTTGAGGGAAATCTCTTACATTTTGTACATGCACGTGCTCATGTGTGTGCACTAATGAGGTGAAAATTGTGTGCAGTAGTGATACGCAATTCAATACTAAGGAATCATCTTAACTTAGGTGCTGTCACATACAGTATATGAGGCATGAGGCTTCATTTCTCTTCAAATGGAAAGCACAAGATGCTAATGACTGGAAAGTTGGTTTGTTTATTTTGTAACTTTTTTAGGTTTGTTCCTTTGTCTTTGTCTGAAAACCATGCACTTATGTATAGTACTGGTGCTTGGATGCTTGTTTCAAATAGTATAGCCTGGAATTCTTTCATGGATGAAAAAGTTTAGTGTCAAGGTCAGGTGAGTGCTGAGAATGTAAGGAGGCAACTTAGGATCCTGGTCTGACTGGACTGAAGAATTTTTAGCTAATCAAATTGAGCAATATGAGAGGTTCTTAGCTGTGCTGCTGCCTTTTTTCAGTGCAAGTTCAAATAGAACATGTTGTCTCTGTGTACTAAGATACCTACATTTGGAACTTAGACCTATTTAAAATCTTGCGGATATCTTTCAGAAGTTGGAAACTTGTGAGCTACATGTAATCTTTTATTAGAACCTTTAAGTTGATGTTCAAATCTTTTTGGATTTCTTTTTGTGATGATATTTGGCCATATTTGCAAGCCTGGTGATCTTTAAAGTGATCTCTCTGAATACTCACCAAAATGGAAGTATCTTTCTTGTTTGTTTTATCATAGTCCTTGACTGCTTTGAAATTGCTTTTGAAATTAATTTTCCTAGTACACAAGCTCAATGTCTCACATTAATTATTCATGCATAGTCATGCACTGTGCAATCATGGCAATGTACATGAATTTGAAAAGTCACTGAAAATTTTGTGGGCCCACATATAAAATGCTTTCATAAAAACAACTAAGAAAAAAAATAGAAGCCAGTTCCAATTTTTCTGTTGCTTTTAATCAAAATTAACAGTCTAGGCAATATATGGTGTTCAGTTAGGGGAATTAACCAACAGATCTTGGGACTATAAGTGTTAATAAGACTGACAAGACAAGCATAACTGGCTCTGGACAGCTTAGCAGATCAGAAGAGACAACTGCAATATTTGTGGTTTTCTTTAGAATTACAATATTGTTATAATACTTGGTTTACTTGTCAAAACATTGCAGCAACTGCTGTGATAACTAGGTGAATTTACAGGGTCATGTTTACATTCAGCTGACTGCAACTAAATCAATGATACTATACAACTTTAGCTGATACTGCAGAACTTTAGCAAATACAGTAGTGGGCAGATTGAAACTGATAACAATTGATCAATCACTCTTAACTCTTGACATCTAGAACAAATGGCCTGATGACAAATGCCATCTTTATCTTTCCAATGATAAATACATTGCAGACCAGACTTGCGATGAGAAAGAAGGAAAATAGTAGACTAGGCTAGCAAATGTACATGTATGGCCCTCTATTAGGAGAATTAACCAATAAATCTTGGGACTGAAAGTGTTAAGACTCAGACAAGACAAACACTTCCAGACTTGTGATGAAAAAAAGGAAAATAGCAGACTAGGGGAAATTGTCTGGACGTAGTTCAAAATCCTTAAAACCAACAGGTTAGGAAATGTAGGCTTTTATTGAGGAGAATTGACAAACAGATCTTGGGATGGAAGATGCTAAGACTGACAAGGCATAACTGGCAATAGACAGTTTATCAGATTAAACAAGACAACCTGAATATGTATGGTTTTCTGTAGAATTACAATTATAACAATATTGGTACAACACTTGGTTTACCTCAGCTGACCTCAACAAAATCAATCATTTAAGTTGAACTTGATACTGCAGAACTTTAGCCAGTATGGTAGTGGACTAGTTAAAGCTGACAACAATAAATATTGATAAGTCACTGTTTACTGTTGACACATAATACAAATGACTTGACTTCACTCCTAGGAGTAGAACATCTTCTCCTTACACGATAAATACGTTGTACATTGTAACCCAGACTGGTGATGAGAAAAAGGAAAATAGTAGACTAGAAGACATTGTTTCAATGTGATTCCAAATTCTCAAAATTAACATGCTAGGAAATGTATGGCTTCCTGTTAGGAGAATTAACCAACAGATCTTTGGACTAAAAGTATCAAGACTAACAAGACAAGCTTACTGGCACTGGACAGTTTATTGGATGAGACAAACACAACCAGAATATGTGTTCTTTAGAATTACAACATTGTTAAAATGCTTGGTTTACTTGTCAAAACATTGCACAAACTGCTGATAGTTAAGTGAATTTACAGGGTCATGAATACCTTCAGCTGACCTCAACAAAATCAGTTTATTGTTTAAGTTAGACTTGACACCATAGGACTATTAGCTAATACTACTATATAAATAACAAGTAACTTGACAAATGATTTATCCTTTCACTCCTGGGAGTGAAAGGATAAAGGTTACTAAAGAGAGAAAGGTTCAATTTCTTTCTTATATTGTTTTAAAAAAGGCTTAAAATTTTCAATAGTTGGAATATTTCCTTTGCTTCTGCAAAGCCAAATGTAGAATCTCGCAAGTAACAGAACAAAGTTAATTGCAGCTTTGTTTATGGAAGTATGATTTTACAGGAACGTGAATACTTTCAGCAGACCTCAACAAAAACAGTTGTTTAAGTTAGACTTGATACTGCAGAACTTTAGCCAATACAGTAGTGGGCAAATTGAAACTGACAACAACTCATCAATCACTTTTAACTGTAGAAGAAATAACTTGAGGAATAAATTTTACCCTACCAGAGATGAACATCTTCTGTTGTCTTACATGATAAATACATTGTAAACCAGTCTGGTGACAAGGAAAAAGAAAAACAGTAGACTAGGGAACACTGTCTGGATGCAAGTCCAAAGTCTCAAATTTAACATGTTAAGAAATGTATGGCTTTCTGTAAGGAGAATTAACCAATAGATCTCGGGACTAAAAGTGTTAAGACTGAGAAGACAAACAACAAGTAAACTAGACTTGTGATGAAAAAAAGGAAAATAGTAGACTAGGGCAAATTCTCACTTTAAAATGCTAGGAAATGTATGGCTTTCTGTAAGGAGAATTAACCAATAGATCTCGGGACTAAAAGTGTTAAGACTGAGAAGACAAACAACAGGTAAAGCAGACTTGCGATGAAAAAAAGGAAAATAGAAGACTAGGGCATATTCTCATATTTAACATGCTAGGAAATATATGGCTTTCTGTAAGGCGAATTAACCAATAGATCTCGGGACTAAAAGTGTTAAGAATAAGAAGACAAACAACAAACCAGACTTGTGATGAAAAAAATGAAAATAGTAGACTAGGGCAAAGTCTCATATTAAAATGCCATGAAATGTATGGCTTTCTGTAAGGAGAATTAACCAATAGATCTCGGGACTAAAAATGTTAAGACTGGAAAGACAAACAACAAACCAGACTTGTGATGAAAAAAAGGAAAATAGTAGACTAGGGCAAATTCTCATATTAAAATGCTAGGAAATGTATGGCTCTCTGTAAGGAGAATTAACCAATAGATCTCGGGACTAAAAGTGTTAAGACCGAGAAGACAAACAACAAACCAGACTTGTGATCAAAAACGGAAAATAGTAGACTAGGGCATATTCTCATATTTAACATGCTAGGAAATATATGGCATTCTGTAAGGCGAATTAACCAATAGATCTCGGGACTAAAAGTGTCAAGAATGAGAAGACAAACAACAAACCAGACTTGTGACGAAAGAAGGAAAATGGTAGACTAGGGCAAATTCTCATAATGTAGCATGTTAGGAAATGTATGGCTTTCTGTAAGGAGAATTAACCAATAGATCTCGGGACTAAAAGTGTTAAGACTGGAAAGACAAACAACAAACCAGACTTGTGATGAAAAAAAGGAAAATAGTAGACTAGGGCAAATTCTCATATCAAAATGCTAGGAAATGTATGGTTCTCTGTAAGGAGAATTAACCAATAGATCTCGGGACTAAAAGTGTTAAGACTGAGAAGACAAACAACAGGTAAAGCAGACTTGCGATGAAAAAAAGGAAAATAGAAGACTAGGGCAAATTCTCATATTTAACATGCCAAAACTGCTGATAGTTAGGTGAATTTACAGGGTCATGAATACTTTCAGCTGACATTGACATCAATGGCATAAGTTAGAGTTAATACCGTAGAATTTTAGCCGATTAATGCAAAAGTGGGCAAATTGAAACTGATATTAACTAATAAACCAAGTAGAAAATTGTTATTCTAGAGAAAACCACACATGTTCAAGATGTCTCATCTCATCTGATAAGCTATCCAGTACCAGTTATGCTTGTCTTGTCAGTCTTAACACTGAAGATTTGTTCACTAATTCTCCATACTAAAAACCCATACATTTCCTTGCCTGCGGGATCTGAGAATTTTGAATCACTGATTGAGACAATTTCCCCTGTCCACTATTTTACTTTTGTCATCACAAGTCTGATTTACTTGTTCTGCTTGTCTTGTCAATCTTGACACTTTTAGTCCCCAGATCTGTTGGTTAATTCTCCTTACGGAAAGCCTTACATTTCCTTGCATGCTAAATTATGAGAATTTGGAATCACATCCAATGTTCCCTTGTTTACTATTTTCCTTGTTTCTCATCACAAGTCTTGTTTAATGTGTATTTATCATTTATGGAAAAGTATTACTGTATGTTCTAATCCTAAGGGATGAAGGGTCAGTATTTGCAACCTTGTGTTAAGTGGGATCATTCATCAAGTCATTTGTCAACAGTAAACAATGATTGTTAACTTTTCAATAAAACATTGCAGAAAATGCTCTGATAACTAGGTGAATTCAAGGGTCATGGATACTTTCAGCTGACCTCATGAAAACCAATCATTTAAGTTGGACTTCATACTACAGAACGTTAGCTAATGCAATAGTGGGAAATGGGAACTGACAACAACTGGTCAATCTTTGTTAATAGTTGACAAAGAACAAAATTAGTTAGACATATTAGTTATCTAACTTCGCATAAGACTGTGACTGTTTACCTTTTCACTCTGTTGGAGTGATGAGACTAAGAGACATTGTCTTGATGTGTTTTCAAATTCTCCAAACTAACACACTGGGAAATACATGGCTTTCTGTAAGGAGATTGCAACTAACAGTGGCAAGACTTTCAAGACAAGCATAACTGGCTCCATGGCTCTTGATTTGTGTGCAGATAATTGAAACCTGTTAGAACCTATTTTTAGAAGTAGTTGTCTACACCTTGGCTAGTTTTTAGCCAACATATCTTCCAAACCCACAGGGTTGTCTTTGTGTACACTATTTTTTTAAGCTAACTTGTCTTTTAGCTGTCGTTTTGCATACAATTATTTTTATACTTTTGGGGAAAAAAATGTTTAAGTAATAATGATAACATTGAATACATCCCTTCTGAGTATGGAGTGGATCAACAACTGAAATAATTATTTCCAAATGGGTGGGTTAAGGAGGTTGGTAACGGTTTCAATTACTTGTAAATAATGAAATGACAGTAATGGTACCAAATGCTCACTGATGAATAAGTTTTGGTCATCCTCATGACATGACAGGTTACTATTTCAACAAAATAACCTGTTAAATATATTCTTAATTTTAGCTTTAAATGTTTAAAATTTAGGAAGAAGCTCAGTAACAGTCATTTCTCATTCTTAGGGATCAGGGTATCATAGATACTTTGTAACGTTTGTTTCAAATAAAGATTGTTGTGTTGTGTTTTTTTCTAGGAGTACACGCGAATGGCATCAAGCTGTGAGTATCATGGGCACATGCCCTTGATGCTCATAGCTTAAGCAAAGATTTGGCGTTCACTCCTGTTGATTTTGGGAGGAAATTGGGATCGTTAAACCCTTGCTTTAGCATTTTTGCACTAGGATGGTTTTCTTGCACAAGTGAAACTTGAAAAGCAAAATTACATTATAGATTTTTTGATGCTTTTTAGGGTGCGTTTCTCTGGGGGAATTCAAGATTGAATACTTCAATGGATAAACAGAGTTTGTGTTTCTTTCCGTAACAATTAATTCAAGATCACTCGGATCATGGTGCATGAAAGGAACCGAAGAACAATTCTTCAATTTCTTTGATGCACCATGATCCAAGTGACCTTGGATCAATTGTTATGGGAAGAAATGCTAACTCTGTTTATCAATTCAAGTATCCAATCTTGAAAGAAATGCAGTTTTTATAGTAAATGGTTTGAACCCAGGAGTATCAGTAGTTTGCATAGTGTGATCGTCCAGGTGATGGTAGATCTGAAAAGAACTGTTGTTAGCAACCTGAACGGAAGTCATCTTCAGAGTCAAGTGAATAGTGTTTGTCGGTCGATGATGTAAGTCGGGTCCGTTAAACGTGATTGGTCAGTATAGCTATGGTGGTATTGGCTGAAAGACTTGTGTAAAGTTTGTCATCAGTCATTGGTGGGTTTCGATCGGTCTATAGTTAGTCAAATTGGTCAGTTTTTGGTTCGTCTATTGTAAGTCAAATTAAGTCAGTCTGTTAGAAGTCTGTGTGTCGGTTTTGTTTCCGTCATGGATAAGTCGTTTGTAAGGTGCCAGTAGTTGTTGACATCTGTTAAGAGGTGTTTGTTCTAGGTCAGTATACCAGCTTTCCAGAGTCAGTCATTGAAAATAGTTTGTACTGTAGGTTAAGCACTGAGAAGAGTCCCAGTCAATGTTGTGCTTTGACAAACCACAACATTGACTGAGACTCTGCTCAGTGTTTAACCTACAGTACAAAATTATTTTCAATGACTAACTCTGGTTCCACTCAGGTTGTTGAAACATCAGTCTCCAACAACAGTTCTTTTTAGAACTACCCTCACCCGCACAATCACACTATATGAACTACAAGTGCAGTTTTTAAGATTCATGTTATTTGGCTTACCCATGCTTCAAAACAGCTTACAACACCTTTTTTGTATTTTATAAACATTTATTTGAAAAGCAACATAAATTGTTTTCTACACAAACAGACAAGCTACATAACACATTTTCTTATGTTCTACTTCTAAATGGAAAATTGATAAGCCCACAATTCTTCCCTTGTATGTAAATAAATGTTTAATATTCTAATAGGTTTATGATAAAGTTGAATTCCCATGGGAATCAAATCCCATGGGAGCCAAATCCCTTGGGAATTAGTCCCATGGGAATTAATTTTCTCTTAAGAGCTCTTTTATTCCCATGGGAATCAAACCCCTTGGGAATCAAATCCCTTGGGAATTAGTCCCATGGGAATTAATTTTCTCTAAGAGCTCTTTTATTCCCATGGGAATCAAATCCCTTGGGAATCAAATCCCATGGGAATTAATTTTCTCTAAGAGCTGTCTTATTCCCATGGGAATGAAAGTTATCCCCTTGGGAATTAATTTCATTACAGTTTAATGCATGTAAACAAAAAATGAATAAAATGCAACTGTTCAAAGACAGTGTTGAAATGCCCTGTTCAGATTGACTACTGAGAAGTTAAATGTTAAGATGTTAATAACAGTTTCCAGCAGCTATCCATTAACAGGTCTACTGTTGTGCATTATGAAGTGATGTTACAATATTGGTACCACACAAATGCCTAATCATTGGTGAACAAATTGTGGTCATCTTTATGGCATAATAAGTTACAAAAGCTGTGGAACAACTCACTAAAAACACCCTTTGTATTAGCTTGAAGTCCTTATAACAAAAATGGCTCGGTGAAACCCATTCTCTTACTATGTAACTGTGATAAGCATGTTAAAGTTTGCAAAGTTTAAAATTCTACAGGTAGGGTTCTGAGGTATTTCAAACTTTCTAAATGGGCTCAAGCAAACCTACAGAATTTGTGTGGGTAAGTTTCTAAAGAAACTGTGGTGCTGTGTCAGTTATGAGGCATTTGTGTGATACCAATATTGCAACATTACTTGATAACGTGTGATAGTATTGACCTGTTAATTAAGTATAACTGCTTGAAAGTGCTGGAAGCTGTTATCAGCCACCTTGAACAAAGGATCCATTCATCTAACTTAAGATAACTGACGACAAACGAAACAGCTATTAGTTCTTTCTGTGAAGCTGCCAGGACCAAAATTAACTATCTCATACCCACTGTTGATTAGGTTCAACTTGCATTTGTACTTGGAGTATATTTTTCAAAAATTTCAATTTTAAATTAAAAATTTTCCTTTCTTTCATCAGAAGTCTGGTTTGTTGTTTGTCCTCTCAGTCTTTTAGTCCCAAAATCTATTGGTTAATTCTCCTCACAGAAAGCCTTACATTTCCTAGCATATTAAGTTTGAATTTGCTCTAGTCTACTATTTTCCTTTTTTTCATCACAAGTCTGGTTTACTTGTTTGTAATCTCAGTCTTAACACTTTTAGTCCAAAAATCTATTGGTTAATTCTCCTCGCAGAAAGCCATACATTTCCTAGCATGTTAAATATGAGAATTTGCCTTAGTCTACTATTTTCCTTTTATTCATCAAAAGTCTGGCTTATGTGATAATTTCTTCTCAGTCCTAATACTTTTAGTCCTGAAATCTAATGGTTAATTCTCCTTACAGAAAGCGATACATTTCCTAACATGTTAAATATGAGAATTTGCCCTAGTCTACTATTTTCCTTTTCTTCATCACAAGTCTGGTTCACTTGTTGTTTGTCTTCTCAGTCTTAACACTGTTAGTCCCGAGATCTATTGTTGAATTTTCCTTACAGAAACCCATACATTTCCTAGCATGTTAATATAAGAATTTGCCCCAGTCTACTATTTTCCTTTCTTTCATCACAAGTCTGATTTGTTGTTTGTCTTCTCAGTCTTAACACTTTTAGTCCCAATATCTATTGGTTAATTCTCCTCACAAAGCTTTACATTTCCTAGCATTTTCATATGAGAATTTGCCCTAGTCTACTATTTTCTTTTTTTTCATCACAAGTCTGGTTTACGTGTTGATTGTCTTCTCAGTCTTAACACTTTCAGTGCCGAGATGTATTAATTAATTCTCCTCACAGAAAGCCATACATTCCCTAACATGTTACATATGAGAATTTGCCCTAGTCTACTATTTTCCTTTTCTCTTCACTAGTCTGGTTTACTTGTTTGTAATCTCAGTCTTCACACTTTTAGTCCCGAGATCTATTGGTTAATTCTCCTTAGAGAAAGCCATACATTTCCTAGCATGTTTAATATGAGAATTTACCCTAGTCTTCTATTTTCCTTTTTTTTTCATCACAAGTCTGGTTTACTTGTTTGTAATCTCAGTCTTGACACTTTTAGTCCCAAGATCCATTGGTTTATTCTCCTTACAGAAAGCCATATATTTCCTAGCATGTTAAATATGAGAATTTGCCCGAGTCTGCAATTTTCCTTTTTTTCATCAAAAGTCTGGTTTACTTGTTGTTTGTCTTCTCAGTCTTTATACTTTTAGTCCCAAGATCTATTGGTTAATTCTCCTTACAGAAAGCCATACATTTCCTAGCATGTTAAATATGAGAATTTGCCCTAGTCTACTGCATGTATTTTCCTTTTTTTCATCGCAAGTGTGGTTTACTTGGTGTTTGTAATCTCAGTCTGAATACTTTTAGTCCCAAGATCTATTGGTTAATTCTCCTTACAGAAAGCCATACACTTCCTAGAATTTTAATGTGAGAATTTGCCTTAGTCTATTTTTTCCCTATTTTTCATCACAAGTCTGGTTTACTTCTTCTTTGTCTTCTCAGTCTTAACACTTTAAGTCCCTGGATCTATTGGTTAATTCTCCTTACAGAAAGCGATACATTTCCTAGCATGTTAAATATGAGAATTTACCCTTGTCTACTATTTTCCTTTTTTTTTCATCACAAGTCTGGTTTACTTGTTGTTTGCAATCTCAGTCTTGACACTTTTAGTTGCGAGATCTATTGGTTAATTCTCCTTACAGAAAGCCATACATTTCCTAGCATGTTAAATATGAGAATTTGCCCTAGTCCACTATTTTCCTTTTTTTCATCACGAGTCTGGTTTACTTGATGTTTGTCTTCTCATTCTTAACACTTTTAGTTCCAACATGTATTGGTTAATTCTCCTTACAGAAAGCCATACATTTCCTAACATGTTAAGTATGAGAATTTGCCCTAGTCTACTATTTTTCTTTTTTTATCACAAGTATGAATTACTTGTTGTTTGTAATCTCAATTTTAACACTTTTAGTCCCGAGATCTATAGGTTCATTCTCCTTACAGAAAGCCATACATTTCCTAGCATGTTAAATATGAGAATTTGCCCTAGGCTACTATTTTCCTTTTTTCATCAAAAGTCTGGCTTGCTTGATGTTTGTCTTCTCAGTCCCAATACTTTTAGTCCCAAGATCTGTTGGTTAAATCTTCTTACAGAAAGCCATACATTTCCTATAACATGTTAAATATGAGAATTTGCCTTAGTCTACTATTTTCCTTTTTGTTCATCGCAAGTCTGGTTTACTTGTTGTTTGTAATCTCAGTCTTGACACTTTTAGTCACGAGATCTATTGGTTAATTCTCCTTACAGAAAGCCATACATTTCCTAACATGTTAAATATGAGAATTTGCCCTAGTCTACTATTTTCCTTTTTTTGATCACAAGTCTGGTTTGTTGTTTGTCTTCTCAGTCTTAACACTTTCAGTCCCAAGATCTATTGGTTAATTCTTCTAACAGAAAGCCATACATTTCCTAACATGTTAAATTTGAGACTTTGGACTCACATCCAGACAATGTTCCCTAGTCTACTATTTTTTCTTTTTCCTTGTCACCAGACTGGTTTATAATGCATTTATCATGTAAGATAACAGAAGATGTTCATCGCTGCTAGGGTAAAATTTATTCCTCAAGTTATTTCTTCTATATGTCAACAGTTAAAAGTGATTGATGAGTTGTTGTCAGTTTCAATTTGCCCACTATTGTATTGGCTAAAGTTCTGCAGTATCAAGTCTAACCTAAACAAGTGTTTTTGTTGAGGTCAGCTGAAAGTATTCACGTTCCTGTAAAATCATACTTCCAAAAACAAAGCTGCAATTAACTTTGTTCTGTTACTTGCGAGATTCTACATTTCGCTTTGCAGAAGCAAAGGAAATATTCCAACTATATAAAATGTTAAGCCTTTTTTGAAACAATATAAGAAAGAAATTGAACCTTTCTCTCTTTAGTAACCTTTTACTAGTTTGAAGTCTCTCGATCTTTTTACACTTTCCTTTCTACCAGACATTCCCTTCCTATTTTCCTCACTTCAGTATTCAAAGTATATAAAGCTAAATTTCAGTGAACCAGCAAGGAAAATATCTTTAATCGTTTTGAATTCCTTTGAGTTAGAAGCTCACTTCACTAAAATTTACCATGCATCCCCGCCCTGCTTTATTTTCTGGATTTTGAAGGGTATGTAATCGATATTGCAAGTAACGCAAGTAGCTGTGTGTTTTCTTTTCATATACATATAAGTAAAGCGTAGAGTATAGCATTGTTAGTAGCGTATCTCACATTGAAAGTCAGTACTGTTTTGTAAGTAGAGTATAGTATTGTTACTAGCTTAAGTATCTCACATTGTAAGTAAGTACTGTAAGTGTTGTAAGTAGAGTATAGTATTGTTAGTAGCGTATCTCACATTGAAAGTCAGTACTGTTTTGTAAGTAGAGTATAGTATTGTTACTAGCTTAAGTATCTCACATTGTAAGTAAGTACTGTAAGTGTTGTAAGTAGAGTATAGCATTGTTAGTAGCATATCTCACATTGAAAGTCAGTACTGTTTTGTAAGTAGAGTATAGTATTGTTACTAGCTTAAGTATCTCACATTGTAAGTAAGTACTGTAAGTGTTGTAAGTAGAGTATAGTATTGTTAGTAGCGTATCTCACATTGTAAGTAAGTACTGTTTTGTAAGTAGAGTATAGTATTGTTACTAGCTTAAGTATCTCACATTGTAAGTAAGTACTGTAAGTGTTGTAAGTAGAGTATAGTATTGTTAGTAGCGTATCTCACATTGTAAGTAAGTACTGTTTTGTAAGTAGAGTATAGTATTGTTACTAGCTTAAGTATCGCACGTTGTAAGTAAGTACTGTAAGTTTTGTATTGTAAGTGGTGTACTGTTGTAGTGGTGTAAGTAGCAAAATTAAAAAAAATCATCTACAGTGTAGTTATCACAGCAGTCTCTGCATTTTTCTTTTACAAGTACACCAAGTGTTGTTGGAAAATTGTAATTCTAAAGAAAACAGCAAATATTCGGAGCATCTAATGTCTCATCTGATAAGCTGTCCAGTGCCAGTTATGCTTGTCTCGTCAGTTTTAACACTTTTAGTCCCCAGATCAGTTCACTAATTCTCCTTACTTGAAGTCATGCATTTCCTTCCTTGTTAGAAGAATTATTTTGGAACCACATTATGTCTCCTGGTCTACTATTGTTCCTTTTTTTTCTCATCACAGACTGGTTTACAATGTAGTTATTAAGTAAGGAAAAGTAAGATGCTCATCACTCCTAGGAGTGAAAGGATAAATCATTTGTCAAGTTATTTGTTATTTATGTAGTAGTATTAGCTAAAAGTTCTATGGTGTCAAGTCTAACTTAAACAATACATTGATTTTGTTGAGGTCAGCTGGAGGTATTCATGACCCTGTAAATTCACCTATTGTGTAACTATCAGCAGTTTGTCCAATGTTTTGACAAGTAAACCAAGCATTTTAACAATGTTGTAATTCTAAAGAACGCATATTCTGGTTGTGTTTGTCTCATCCAATAAACTCTCCAGTCCCAGTAAGCTTGTCTTGTTAGTCTTGATACTTTTAGTCCAAAGATCTGTTGGTTAATTCTCCTAACAGGATGCCACACATTTCCTAGCATGTTAATTTTGAGAATTTGGAATCACATCGAAACAATGTCTTCTAGTCTACTATTTTCCTTATTCTCATCACCAGTCTGGGTTACAATGTACAATGTATTTATCATGTAGAGAGGTGTTCTACTCCTAGGAGTCAAGTCAAGTCATTTGTATTATGTGTCAACAGTAAACAGTGACTTATCAATATTTCTTGTTGTCACCTTTAATTAGCCCACTACCGTATTGGCTAAAGTTCTGCAGTATCAAGTTCAACTTAAACGATTGATTTTGTTGAGGTCAGCTGAAGTAAACCAATAGCAATATTGTTATAATCATAAATCATTATAATCAGAAAACCATACATATTCAGGTTGTCTTGTTTACCGTAATCTGATAAGCTGTCTATTGCCAGTTATGCTTGCCTTGTCAGTCTTAACACCTTCTGTCCCAAGATCTGTTTGCCAATTCTCCTCAATAAAAGCCTACATTTCCTAACTTGTTGGTTTTAAGGATTTGGAACCACGTCCAGACAATTTCCCCTAGTCTGCCATTTTCCTTTTTTTCGTCACAAGTCTGGAAGTGTTTGTCTTGTCAGTCTTATCACTTTCAGTCCCAAGATTTATTGGTTAATTCTCCTAACAGCGGGCCATACATGTACATTTGCTAGCATGTCAAATTTGAGAATTTGGAATCACATCCAGACAATGTCTCCTAGTCTACTATTTTCCTTCCTCCTCATCACAAGTCTGGTTTGCACTGTATTTATCATTGGAAAAGAAAGATGTTCAGCGCTTCTAGGAGTGAAAGGGTAAATCATTCGTCAGGTCGTTTGTTCTTTATGTCAAGAGTTAAGAGTGATTGATCAATTGTTATCAGTTTCAATCTGCCCACTACTGTATTTGCTTCTGTAGTATCAGCTAAAGTTGTATAGTATCATTGATTTAGTTGAAGTCACCTGAATGTAAACATGACCCTGTAAATTCACCTAGTTATCACTGACAGCAGTTACTGCAATGTTTTGACAAGTAAACCAGGTATTATAACAATATTGTAATTCTAAAGAAAACCACAAATATTGCAGTTGTCTCTTCTCATCTCATAAGCTGTCCAGAGCCAGTTATGCTTGTGTTGTCAGTCTTATTAACACTTATAGTCCCAAAATCTGTTGGTTAATTCCCCTAACTAAACACCATATATTGCCTAGACTGTTAATTTTGATGAAAAGCAACAGAAAAATTGAACTGGCTTCTATTTTTTTTCTTCGTTGTTTTTATGAAAGCATTTTATATGTGGGCCCACAAAATTTTCAGTGACTTTTCAAATTCATGTACATTGCCATGATTGCACAGTGCATGACTATGCATGGATAATTAATGTTAGACATTGAGCTTGTGTACTACGAAAATTAATTTCAAAAGCAATTTCAAAGCAATCAAGGACTATAATAAAACAAACAAGAAAGATACTTCCATTTTGGTGAGTATTCAGAGAGATCACTTTAAAGATCACCAGGCTTGCAAATATGGCCAAATATCATCACAAAAAGAAATCCAAAAAGATTTGAACATCAACTTAAAGGTTCTAATAAAAGATTACTTGTAGCTGACAAGTTTCCAACTTCTGAAAGATATCCGCAAGATTTTAAATAGGTCTAAGTTCCAAATTTAGGTATCTTAGTACACAGAGACAACATGTTCTATTTGAACTTGCACAGAAAAAAGGCAGCAGCACAGCTAAGAACCTCTCATATTACTCAATTCGATTAGCTAAAAATTCTTCAGTCCAGTCAGACCAGGATCCTAAGTTGCCTCCTTACATTCTCAGCACTCACCTGACCTTGACATTAAACGTTTCCTTCCATGAAAGAATTCCAGGCTATACTGTTTGAAACAAGCATCCAAGCACCAGTACTATACATAAGTACATGGTTTTCAGACAAAGACAAAGGAACAAACCTAATAAAGTTACAAAATAAACAAACCAACTTTCCAGTCATTAGCATCTTGTGCTTTCCATTTGAAGAGAAAGGAAGCCTCATGCCTCATATACTGTATGTGACAGCACCTAAGTTAAGGTGATTCCTTAGTATTGGATTGCACATCCCTACTGCACACAATTTTTGCCTCATTAGCGCACGCACATGAACGTGTGCGTGTACAAAACATAAGAGACTTCCTTCAAACTAAGCTCAATAGCGAAATAAATGCTCCTTTTCTCTTAAATAAGCACACTGACCCACACCAATGAGAACAATAAAAATTATCCTCAATAACTAAGAAAAAAAATTAGCAGAAATCTATGGCTACTTTTTTGGCGAATGAAATAAATACTACAGAGACAGACATAATGGGCCCAACAGCGCACGTCCAAATTATGTTTCCTTTAAAGGATAAAAAAATGCAGGGTATTTGAGGACATTTTGTCTGGGATGAAGATGAATAAACAGTCAAAGAAAGTCAAACTCTGTGTGATATAACACACTGCGTCGAAAAATAATCAAGCTTATTTGTTGCACAGAGGTTACCAAAAGTCACCTAAATAACCATATTTGTCAGCATTGTGGTGTGAAAACAAGCATGGTGACCTCCTCTTTTTACTACGTTTTTAATATCTCCTGGACCTGTAACAACAGCATACCAAGTTTCGTCGGAAATCCATGGTGGGTTCTTTTACTAGGGAATCACCTTAACTACCGCTGTTCTTTACATCTTAATGAATTGAAGTAAATGAAGTTTTTTTCTTATTTTGACCCGTCCTCCTCCTTCACCTCAACAAAAAATGTAACATGAAAGAAAATAGAGCTAAAAATATTGGAAATTTCTGCTAATAGGTGTCACAGAGGAACCTAACAAGCAAATGTCCGGTACGAATAATAAATTTTAACTGTGCAAACAAGTGTCAATGATATCGTGCTTGATAACACAAAGAACAAAAATCTGGAGATTCAGAGAATGAAATGTTTTTGTATCAGAAAACTTTCAAGTTTAAAAATCTTCATGTTAAAAATGATAAAGCTTCTACATTACAAACTAAGACAAAATACTCATGCCATAATTTTTTATGTTCAAGGCCATTCTCTTGCTAAGCATAATTGATTTACCTTCCTGATGTTGTCCTTTTCTGCCAAGAACAAAAGAAGTGTCCATAATTATTTTTGATGTAAATTTTAAGCTAGCTGATCCAGGTTGCTTCATAAGAATATAAAAATATTCCTCGTGTATTAAACACTTGTTTGCACCATGGTATTACATACTTGCCAACATCACAAGATCATTATTGTATATACATACCAGGACAAACTTTTATCACTCCACAACTGACCCCAAGCCTGGTTGCAAACCATGTAAAAATTCAGAGTGATAAAAAGGGGTGTACTTTGATCATACACTGTTTTATTTTTACGAGAGATTAACACAGATTCCGCTCAAAGTTCGAGCAATAAGTGCAAAAGTTATTTCCTAAAAATCTACTCATAGCATGATAACTTTTTGAATACTATTTAAAACATCTCACTGTACTTCACTTCTCTAGGTGACCCCGCGATTAAATCCCCAAGCATTCTCGAGAAATTTAATGTCAAACCTCGTAAGAATGCTTAAAGCATGTGTTATTGTGTTTTCAACTAACACGAAATGTCCGTTTTAATAGAAATATGGATAACCTCAAGTTCAATTTTCTCTCACGGGGTTAGCTTGAGAGCTAAGGTCTCGATAAGATCTTCCTACCTTTATTCAAAATACTAAAATGCCATGAGTTTTTTGGTAACTTAATTTTTGCCATTATTGCTCGAATGTTTGGCAGAAATCATCTTAAGAAGCAAGATCTAGGATGATTGGCAAGTATAGGAAAAAACAACTGACTAATTAATTCTCGCAAAAAGTTCCACATTAATTTTATCAATAATATGGTTATTTTGAAGGTGCTCTATTACTACCGTGAAACCCAAGTAGGTTGTGCAAATTATGTATTTGTACACTACTGAACAACACTTAGTTGCCTGGGTGAGGCTGATCACAGAATTGGTCTTTTACTGTTTCCACAGCTAACATTCCATTGTTAAAGAGCTGAGAATTAAGAAAAGAGAAAAATCAGCAATATGATTGAATAATACCTGAAACACCATATGATTTCAATCTTATATCTATTAGCCCCTGTGAAACTTGTTTGTTTTGTTGGTTGTAAATCAGTCAGTTGTCTATACACAATGTAGTACATCCTTCTGTGAAGTATCATCTGAATAGACAGGTCATCTGTAGACCTGACTGCCTGCCCTATTTAACTCTAGTTATTTCAGGTACTCAGGCCCATAACTCTATTAACATATAACTTTGTAAAATATTTCTGTGAGACTAAGGGAAATAAAGCTTCTTGTTGTTGTTGTTGTTGTTGTTGTTGTTGTTGTTGTTGTTGTTGCAATTGTCGGCAGCCACTCGGTCAAGCGTCAGCAGAGTTCAAGTATCAGTGATAGAGTGTTTCAGTGTCGATGGTACATACATATTGGTCAAGTATTTAGTGGAATACCACTCAAATGATGGTGGTATATCACTCAAGGGCCAGTTGTATGCTGGTCAAACCTTTGTACTTCATTGTATATACATACATGTAGATCAAGGGTCAAATGAATACTGAACAAGTGTTCGTGATGTTTCTTTTAAACTCAACTCACAGTTGAATGCCCCTCAAGTGTTGGTGATATAACAGTCAAATGTGTGTACTATATGAGTCTTGTGTCTTTGAATATCCTTCAAGAGTCAGTGATATATCTTTAAAGAGTTGATGCTATATCAGTCAAGTGTTGGTAATATAAATTGTCACTTAAGTGTTGCAGCTTGAGAATTGGTCAAGTGTAAAGTATGTCTACTGGTTTATTGTTATCTCAATATGTCAAATTGCTGGTATATCAGACAAGTATCAGTTGAATATTAGTCAAGGGTCAGTGAAATATCCCTCAAGGGTAGGTGGTGAACTTGTTAAGACTGTCAGCTGAATATCAGTCATGTGTCAGTTGAATCTCAGACATGGGTCAGTTGAATAACACTCAATGGTAAGCAGTGAACTAGTCAAACATCAGTTCAATATCAGTCAAGTGCCAGTTAAATATCAGTCATTGGTCAGTTGAACATCAGTCAAGGGTAAGTGATGAACTAGTGAAGAGTCAGTTGATTATCAGTCATAAGTGTCAATTGAATATAACTCAAGGGTAAATTAGTGGTGAACCAGTCAAGTGTCAGTTTAATATCAAACAAATGTTGGTTGATTCCAGTCAAGAGTTGGTTAAATACCAGTCAGGGTTAGGTGGAAATTTAGTCAAGTAAGTCAAAGTTGAATATTGGTCAAGTGTCAGTTAAATACCAGCCAAGTGTCAGTTGAATATCACTCAAGTCCCAGTAGAATACCAGTCATGATAAGTGTCTGTGATACATCCGTCAAATTGGTCAGACTGCTGGTGCTATATCACTCAAGTGTCAATTGAATATGACTCAAGTGTTGGTGGTACACTCTGTATCTGTCAAGTGTCTGTGGTATATCAGTTGAGTCAGCTGACCCAGTGTAAGTGGCATATCAATATCGTTTAAGTCTCAGTTGAATATCAGTCACATGACTTGTCAGCAGTATCTCACTCAACTGTCAGGGGTAATCACTCAAGTATGGGTGAAGTCTCAGTGAGGTATTTAAGAACTACTGACATTATATTATCAGTCTATATCAACTGCCTTTTGAGAGATGGTCAACCAGCTATCAGTCTATTGACTGATGTATTGACCAACTATCTATTAACACAACCAACACACAGAACAACACTACCCATGGTAAACATAATCCAGGCACAAATATCCAAAGCTGGTGCTCTTACTCACCTGCCTGTCATTTAAATCATTCAGTTCATCTTTTCCCTTGTTTGTGTTGTGCCTTGTCCACTCAGCTATTCTACCTGACAAAAGTAGACGCGTTTTCAGTAAAAACAATAAAAAGGTCTACATTTTAAATTGTCTGAAGCAATGTCCCAGTGCCAGTTAAATACCAGTCAAATTGGTCAGGTGACTGCTGTGTTGGTGCTCATATCACTCAAGTGTGAATTGAATGTGACTTTCATATTGGTGGTAAAGTGTACATCTGTCAAATGTCTGCAGTCAGTCAGTCAAAAGTCAGTTAATGTAGAGTTGGGTGTACAGTGCTTAAGTGTTGTTTTAATATCAGTCAAGTGTCAGTGGTATCTCACTCAACTGTCAAGGGCATATCGTTCATATATGGACCAAGTCTCGTTGAGGTATAAAAGAACAAACAACTGCATCAGTCTATACCAACTGCCTTTTGAGAGATATTTGACCAGCTAACAAATTGCCTGATACATGGACTAATTATCAACCAACACACTGAACAACACTAGCCATGGTATGCATGATCCAAGCATCGTACATTTAACAAATATCCAAAGCTGGTACATGTACTCTTACTCACCTGTCTGTCTTAAATCATTCAGTTCATCTTTACCCTTGTTCATGTTGTGCCTCATCCACTCACCTATTCTACCTGTGAAAATATCAACAGAATTTTCAGTTAAAATTGAGAAGAGGTTTACATTTTAAGTTTGAAATAGTTATGTCTCTGACGATGGGGTCAAATTTCACTGGTGTATCAATCAAGTCCCTCAAGACTTTTAATGTTCATTGGAGGACTGTGAGGCATGTTAGCTTTTCTGTTTGTATAAAAGTAGTCAGTTGTTTCTAATATATCTGTCAAGTGTCATTTGAATACAGGTCAATTGTTTCAGAGTTCAAGTGTCAGTGGTACAGTGGCTCAGTGTCAATGGTACATGCATATTGGTTAAGTATTTGGAGGAATACCAGTCAAATGATGGTGGCACAGTGGGAGATCCAGACCTTAAGCTAAGGGGGGAGGGCAGTTTTGTTTTGCTTGCCCTGCCTGCTTTAATCCTTCTGTGATTTCTTCTTTTTTACCCAAAATAAGGGGGATCCCTTCCCCTAGATCCACCACTGTGGTATATAACTAAGTGTCAGTTGCTTACTGGTCAAACCTCTGTAAGTGCTATATAAATGACTACGGGGTCAAATGAATGTTAGACAAGTGTTGGTGGTCACTATCTTTCAACTTCCAGTTGGTCAAGCCCAAGTAGTCTATTGGTTCAGTGTCGGTAAATATCTGTCAAGTGTTGCTGGTATATCAGTCAAGTAACAATCAACTATATACATATATTACTACTAAAATAATTAATATACTGATATGCTGCCTACCTATCAACCAACACACAGAACAACACTTAATGCATGGTAAAC